>NC_133327.1:482240598-482869795 GCF_042186555.1 Aquarana catesbeiana | reverse complement strand
ACCAATATGTGACATACTTTATCCACACCCACTGTGTGCCATGACATGCTATGCGCACCACAAGTCACCATCTTCCTGGTAAGGGTCCCAGTGCAATACTTTGCCCAGGGGCCCATGATGCTGTTAAGGTGGCACTGCCCATGAGAGGCTTCTGGTTTCTTTATTGGGTCACCAGTTTTAAGTCTTCTGCCTGTCTGCATGTTGATGAGATTGGTGCCCCTCTGCGCAGGCGTCATGCATTAATGTTGCATCATAAAGTGCCATCATTAAACCTGGGGGCCCCATGATCTGCTATTGCCCGGGGCCTCCATGAGCTGTCAGTCCACCCCTGGTTGTTGATATAATATATGCTGTTCCAGTAATTAAGATGATGTAAGACCTGTTTTTTGGGTTATGCTAGCATATGTTTTTATGCCTACCAAATTCCTTGTAGGGATAGAATTAATTATATTTATTCATTTATTAAAGTTTTTGATGTTTGCAAAATGTCTTCTCGGGTAATATTTGGTGTTATACAATTTTCATCCACTAAATGTCACCCTGGATAACTATAATTGTGTGACTCCATTTATGAAAATGTAACACTTCCTGTTGTGAGAATTTAGCAGTGCAATCATGCTAGAAACTTATTTGGTACTATATGGTTTTTAGCCACTAGATGTCACTTAGGGCGATTTTAATGTTGTGACATCAAGAGAAATGTGGCACTTTCTGTTGTCTGAATTCAGTTGCATAATTATGGCAGTTCATTTAGGAATAATTTGAGGACCCTATTATGGTGCTTGTTTCTCAATTATCCTTGATGCTATATGGTTTTCACCTACTAGATGTCACTTAGGACCATTTTAATGTTGTGACTCAATTAGGGGAAATGTGGCACTTCCTGTTGTCAGAATTTAGTTGCATATTTAACCACTTGCTTACTGGGCACTTAAACCCCCCTCCTGTCCAGACCAATTTTCAGCTTTCAGCGCTGTCGCACTTTGAATGACAATTGCGCGGTCATACAACACGGTACCCAAATGAAATTTTTATCATTTTTTTCCCACAAATAGAGCTTTCTTTTGATGGTATTTGATCACGGTTTTTATTTTTTGTTAAAAAAATTGAAAAAAGCAGAATTTTTTTTAAAAAATTATATTTTTTTTATATTTTGTTATCAATTTTTGCAAACAGCTAATTTTTCTCCTTCGTTGATGTACGCTGATGAGGCGGCACTGATGGGCACCGATAGGTGGCAGTGATGGGCACTGATGGGTGGCGGTTATGGGCACTGATGGGTGGCAGTGTTGGGCACTGATTGGGCACTGATTGATGGCAGCACTGCTAGGTGGCACTAATAGGTGGCACTTGTGGGCATTGATAGGTGGCACTTGTGGGCATTGATAGGTGGCACTTGTGGGCTTTAATAGGTGGCACTTGTGGGCACTGTGGGCACTGGCAGATGGCACTTGGAGGCACAGATGAGGCATCTGTGCCTCCTTCCTGTTCGGGACTGATGTCCCTTTGACATAAGCCAGTGATCGGCTTTTTTTCCTCCTCACGCTGTCAGCGTGAGGAGAAAACGAAACCGATCACCGAGCTTTTGTTTACATCATGTGACCAGCTGTCATTGGCTGACAGCTGATCACATGGTAAGGGGCCGGGACCGGCCCCTTACTCGGATCTGTGATCATCCGAGTCTCCGTGACTCGGTGATCACAGCGCGCACACCGCGCGCCCTGCAGGGTGCGCGCGGTGCGCGTGCATAGGGGAGGACGTCATATGACGTCCTCCCGGAGATTGAGGTCCGCGCTGTAGCCGTCATTCGGCTATGGCCCGGACTTCAAGTGGTTAAAGCAGTTTATTTAGGAATAATATGAGGATACTACAGGGACGTGCAGTTCAGGGGAAAAAAATAATTAAAAAAAAAATCAAGCTTCGAGGGTCGGCGACCTGGGGTCACAGAGACCCCAAATTTGGGTGGTATGTAGCCTAAGTCCTATGTAGCCTAAGTCATACCCCACCACTTGGGGCTCCTACGACCTATGGTTCCAGAGATATGGGGCTCCTTGCGCAGCCTGTCAGAAGCTATATACAGAGCGGCCACTTTAAATACAAGTTGATACACTCTGTTTGCATTAGACTGAGAAGTTGAGCGCACAGTGCCTCTCACTTCTTGTCAAAGGCACTGAGCTTAAAGTGGGGTTCCACTCAAATTTTTTACTTAATCTTACCCCCTTCAGTTAATTGCATAGATGTTCAAATGCCGCACGAAAATTTTTTTTTATCGCTGTAATTACCTTTATATTGTACTTTATTGTGGCACTTCCTGTCTCTCCTCCCATGGGAGTAGGCGTGTTTATTGCCTTTCCCTGGTGCCGCACTGTCTCCTGGGAGCTTAGTGTCAGGCTTCCCAAGATTCAGTGCGGGAACAGTGATCATGCGTGTGAACAAGCTGTGAATGAACAGCATTCACCGCATCCAGCAAATCAATGCTTGTGGGCTTCACATGCCCACAAGCAAGATGGAAACAGCCAGCATCACATTTTTAAAGTTATTCTTCAGTTCAAAAACAGACAGAGGCGGAAATATTACACCCAAACTGTGAGTATTATTTTGGGATTAGCAAAGTGTCTCAATGACCTAAAAAAAAAAAAAAAAAAAAGATTGGTCGCCGGACTCCCACTTTAATGAACAGCTTGGAGTCTTGGACCAATGGTAAAGTACCATTGGTCCCAGCTGTCCAATAAAAATGCTGCAGTGGAGGCACGCCTCTCACTGCCGTGTCATAGAAGGGGCGTGTGTCTAAAAGACAAATGCTTCCTTCCAGCCCAGTCCTCTTATCTACAAGGAAAAACATGTTTATGTGTATAAGATTTACCCACAATCCCATGTTTTTCTCACACAGTTAAGAGGGAGAAACTGCTTCTGTTGAAAAGGTACTCTTATATTTATGCTAAATCATCAATATTTATATGCTATATGTTATAACATAATAATTTATTATTTATCTATTTACTGTGAAATTACTGGTTGGAAGTTATAAATTCAAACTTCAGTAACTTGTCCGTTAAGCCACCTGCTTGAGTAAAGATTTTGAAAATATAGTAAATTACCCTAAAAACAATATATAATAATTATTTGTATATTACTTATGGTAATTAACCCCTTGCCACCCATGCCAATTCTGACACTCCTACATGTAAAAATCATAATTATTTTGCTAGAAAATTACTCAGAACCCCCAAACATTATATATATTGTTTTAGTAGACACCCTAGGGAATAAAATGGTGGTCGTTGTGACTTTTTATGTTACACGGTATTTGTGCTGCAATTTTTTTAAACGTTTTTTTTGGGAAAAAACAGTTTCACGAATAAAAAACAAAAACACTAACGTTAGCCCGATATTTTTGTATAATGTGAAAGATGATGTTAGACAGAGTAAATAGATACCTAACACGTCACACTTTAAAATTGTGCACACTTGTGTAATTGAGCCAAACTTTAGTACATAGGTGACGCTTTAACATTTTTTACACGTTACATGTTTAGAGTTACAGAGGAGGTCTAGTGCTAGAATTATTGCTCTCATTCTAACTATAGCGGCGAACACTGATCACTGTTAGTTTGCATGGAGTTAAGGGTTAAAGATTGGCTATTCATGCTTTGAATGGCCGCCCGAGGCTCAGACCAGGGTTTGGCTAAGATATACTGTATTTAATGCGGTGACAGAGCACGCCCCGGATGATGTCATCTTATGATGAAATGCGCAGGACGGAGCGGCATGCTGATGTCACAGTGATCCTCGAGTCCCGGAAGGATGGGTTGCTGCTAATTCATCCGGTTTGTTTGTTTTTAAGGCAAATATACATTTCCTTTGATGTAAGTGCAATCCTTTGAATACTCTGAATAACGTTTTAGGGGTTTTATGCTGTGGAGAGCCTTTTATATTTTGAGGATCTCATGTGATAACACCTCCTAGATGGTTGGTCTACATGTCCAAAGAGGTTCCTTGGACGGTGTAAAGGCCCTGGCTGGGTTTAAAGCCACAAGTGTCACAAGTGACTTTAAGGCTCAGTCCAAAGTCCTTATGGATAGATTTAGAGAAAAGGGGTATAAGGCCTCCTTCCTGAATCAAAAACTCGATGAGGTAGAGCCGTTGGACCCCAAACACCTGCTTGCTGATAAAATCGTGGCCAAAGGATGCGAGAACAACAGCAATTTCTCGTGTCCTTTTATAACTGGGTACTCTCATCAACATTTTTCAGTAAAAAAAAAACAATTAAAACACTTGTGGCTCCTAGTGTTTGTGACCCTCCCAATAACAGACCAATGTTTTTCCAAAACTTAGTGGCCTACTGCAGATGTAAAAATTGTATGTTCCATTAATGCTATCAGAGACAAGAAGATCACACATTTCAATTCCCTCAGCACCTCTCGTGAGTTCCCAATAAAGTCATTCATCACCTGTTCTACCCCTGGTGTCGTATACCTTCTGACCTGTCCGTGTGGACTTCAATACGCTGGACAGACTGTCCGACCGTTATATATTATATTGAGTGAGCATATTGGAAATATCAGGAGAGGCTTTAAAGGGCACCACTATCTAGAAGTACACAAACAGGACCCCAAAGGGACCTCGTTTGTTGGTATTGATAGATTAAAAATACCTTGGAGAGGGGGACCCAAGCGACGTGCCATCTCCAAGCTAGAAATGGGGTGGATTTATAAAATCAGATGTCTTAGGCCTCTTGGGCTAAATGTAGACATAAAGATCAATGCTTTTACTGATAATGCATAACGGTGTCATATTTTAATTGTGAGAATTGTGGTTTTAACATGTCTTGGAGAACACCACCAAGATATGATGCTTGTCATCTAACATTACCATTTATTTTTTTATGTCAGCAGTATGGTGTCCTTCTCTTTTTATTTTAATTCATTTGTCTTAAATGCCCTTTTGGCAGTTCGACTTGTTTTTGTCTGAAATTTGTATAATTTTATTTCTCGTATATTTAGATCTTTTATTTAGATTTTCTTTCTGTAATCAACATTGGTGTTTGTATTGCAGTGTAATCCCACACACATCCAGATTTATATTGACATGCGTGTTTGTATTGTTGTTTAATCCCATACACATCCAGATTTGTCATTTAGATATATATTGTCCAATTTCCTTTTTTTCTTTTCTCACAGTGCTCTATGACGTTTATCAGATCAAGGTCTGGTGTTGTCTTACGCAATGTTTTTAATTGTAAATCACGTGACGGCACTCAGACCATAATGAGGTTTGGTTGCCGTCTAGTGGTATAAAGGTGATGGTTTCAGTGCGTCGCCCGTGCCCCTTTGAAGACGTCATCTATGTCAAAACATGTAGGGTGGTGCTACATACTGATACCATCACGCCCCATGTGACCCTGGTACACGGGTGTTAGTTTTGTTTTTTCTTTTAAGCTTGCCGGCTCGTTTTAATGTGTTTTTGCGGCGAAAGTGTGTTCCCGCCTGCTGTATCCTAAGCATTAAAGGCCTTTTTTATCTACTTTATCACACTATTGTAGTCTTTCCATTTTTTGTACTCACGGCCCTCCCGGCCAATGAGTGACACTTTCAGATTGGAAGTCCGGTCCTTTCGTCTTTGATCATCACGGAGACGTGAGACTGAGGAGCCACAGGAGACCTATTCATCCCTGCAGAGGGCTATATCTGCCTGCGATTAAGACCTTGCTATTTAGGGGGTCAACCGTCTCTGGTAAGGGCATTGCTATACTGATTGGGACTTACTTCCAACTGGGGACTTCTTCCATACCTTTTCTCCCCCTACTTTCTTCTTCGGTGAAGGTGGATTAATCCTGAATGCTTGTTTTTTTCTCATCGGACTGGCTGCCTTCCATTAGTGCTTTGTCTCTGATCTGTGTATGGACTCAATTTTTTCCTTCCACTAGGTTTTTGTTTGATGTGTATATGGACTTAACCCACTGCTCTTTTTATTGTTATTATTATTTTTTAGTTGATTCGCATATAATTTATATCACTCTTTTCAAATGTCATTTTCCATTTTGAGTGTATATATCACAATCTTCTTAATGCTATCATAATTTGTTAGTAGATTCATATATAATTTATATCACTCTTTTTAAATGTCATTTTCCAATTTGAGTGTATATACCACAAGAGCAATTTATAATTCCAGATTAATGCTCTAGCTATTCTCTTAACCACTTGTGGACCGCCCTCCGTACATTTATTGTGGCAGGGCGGCCGCTCTGTGCCAGATCACGTACCTAGTCTGTGATCTAAATCTCCCGAGTCTCAGGCGTGTGCACGTGCCAATCGGCGACTCGCTCCCGATGTGATTCTACACAGCAGAATCACAGCAGTGGGTACTCGATGTCCGCCGGCACCTGACAATTTACAAAGGGCACAGGCAAAACAAGGCAGGCTGTCGTTCTGTCCGAAGGAAAGGCACTGATCCTGTGTTCCTACTAAGCAGGAACATGGATATTTTCACCTCCCTAGTCAAAATACCTCCCCCACAGTGAATAAGCACAACCTAGGCACAGAGTTAACCCTTTGACTTCCCCTGATAACCTCTTCCCTGCCAGTGTCATTAGTACAGTCACAGTGCATATTTTTTAGCACTGATCACTGTATTAGTGTCACTGGTCCTCAAAAAGTGTCAAAAGTGTCAGGTGTCCAATTTGTCTGCCGCAATATTGCAGTCCTGCTATAAGTCGCTGATCGCCGCCATTATTAGTAAAGAAAACCCCAAAAAAACAAAACCCCCATAGTTTGTAGACGCTATAACTTTTGAGCAGACCAATCGCTATACACTTATTGGGATTTTTTTTTACCAGAAATATGAAGCAGAATACAACCGTGGCCAAAGGTTTTGAGAATGACACAAATATTACTTTTCACAAAATCTGCTGCTTCAGTGTTTTTAGATCTTTTTGTCAGATGTTACTATGGTATACTGAAGTATAATTACAAGCATTTCATAAGTCCCAAAGGCTTATGTTGACAATTACAGTAAGTGTATGCAAAGAGTCAATATTTGCAGTGTGACCCTTCATTTTTAAGACCTCTGCCATTTGCCCTGGAATGCTGACAATGAACATTCTGGGTCACATCCTGATTGATGGCAGTCCATTCTTGTCAGGGCAGCCATCAGATATGTTGGGACCCCTTACACAACTTTAGGCCTGGGTCCCCCTGGGCCTGACCACCAACATTCCCCAGGGCCCACCCACTCGCCGTCCCACTGAATCCACCCACTGGCCGCCCCACCAAATCTCATCCTATATCCTCCTCTTTCTCCAGTCCAATCCCCCTTTCCTATGTCTTTGTCCTCCTCCTCCTCCATCCCATGTCCTCCTTCTCCTCCATCCCATGGCCTTCTACTCCTCCTGTCCCATTCCCCCCATCCCATGTGCTTCTTCTCCTCATTCCCATGTCCTCTTCCTCCTCCAGTCCCATCCCCCATCCCATGTCTTCCTCCTTCTCCAGTCCCATCCCTCCATCCCATGTCCTCCTCCTCCAGTCCCATCCCATGTCCTCCTCCTCCAGTCACAGCCCCCCATCCAATGTCCTCCTCCTCCCCCATCCTTGGTGACACCAAGACAGGAAGTGAGGGGAAATCTCAGTGGTGACATCGCCAGCAATATACTGAGATTTCCCCTCACTTCCAGTCTATCCAGTGTATTAAATATAAAGTATAATATGGACATAATTTGGACATTTGAAGGCAACAATCACTCCCTACTTGTGGGTCAGCACTGGAGAAGCTCTGTCCGGCACATATCCTGCTGAAAGCAGCCAGCAAGATGCCATAGGTGAAGGAGTTCAGCCTGCCCTGGGTGCCAGCACTGACCAGAATGATCGAGAAGCAGGGCATCCTTCTCTCAAAGACATCCTCTACTTAGCCAGCTGCTTCTCCCCCACATGCTCGTTATCCTCCTGCAAGACCCCAGCTCTGCACTCTGCTGACAGGAGCTGAGGGGAGATCGAGAGCGCTTTGCTGGGCTGAGCATGCAGCAGGTGTCCCGGAGTGACCAGTACCGGCTCCTTCCCCTAACATTGCAGTGCCCGCACACTCCTGTTGCCTGCAGTTACTTTCCTATCTGGAGCTCTGCCGTTATCCTGCAGGGGTCACCTGTCCAGAGATTAGGGAGGAACAAGAGGGCAGTCTGTCTCCTGCCGGGGATTACGAGCTGCTTCCTGCTGACATGGTCCAGGCTCAGGGACGGTGCACATAGGCGAATGGGCATTTGTACCACTCCCCTCCTGGAGCTGGGCCCCTCTGAACGCCCAAGCCCCTTAAATGTGTATGGGCAGTACCCCCCTAATGGCAGCCCTGATTCTTGCATAAACAATGTTTGGAGTTTGTTAGAATTTGTGGAGTTTTCTTGTTCACCCACCTCTTGAAGATTGACCACAAGGTCTGGGGAGTTTCCTAGCTATGGACCCAAAATTTCAATGTTTTGTTCCCCAAGCCAATTAGTTATCACTTTTGCCTTATGGCAAGGTGCTCCGTGCTGCAAAAGGCATTGTTCCTCACCAAACGGTTCTTGGATGGTTGGGAGAAGTTGCTCTCGAAAGATGTTTTTGTACCATTCTTTATTCATGGCAAAATTGTGAGGGAGCCCACTCCCTTGGTTGAGAAGCAACCCCACACATGAATGGTCTCATGATGCTTTACTGTTGGCATGACACAGGACTGATGGTAGCATTCACCTTTTCCTCTGTGGACAAGTTTTTTTTTCCGGATGCCCCAAGCAATCGGAAAGGGTATTCATCAGAAAAGATGACTTTACCCCAGTCCTCAGCAGTCCAATCCCAGTACCTCTTGCAGTATATCAGTCTGTCCCTGAAGTTTTTCCTGAAGAGAAGTGGCCTATTTGCTGCCCTTCTTGACACCAGGCTATGCTCCAAAAGTCTTCGCCTCACTGTGCATGCAGATACACTCACACCTGCCTGCTGCCATTTCTGAGCAGGCTCTGCACTGGTGGTTCCCCGATCCCACAGCTGAATCAATTGTAGGAGATGGTCCTGGCGCTTGCTAGACTTTCTTAGGCACCCTGAAGCCTCCTTCACAAATGCAATGGAAATTTTTTTTATGGCGTTAAGTTAATTTTCATGGCAAAGAGGGACTTTGCAATTCATCTGATCACTCTTCATAACATTCTGGAGTATATGCAAATTGTCATCATAAAAACTAAGGCAGCAGACTTTGTGAAAATTAATATTTGTGTCATTCTCAAAACTTTTGGCCACAACTGTACATATTGGCCTAGATTGAGGAAGAAATTTGATTTTTTTTAATATTCTTTTTTTGGGTATGTTTTATAGAAGAAAGTACTTTTTTTTTAAATTGTCTGTGTTTTTTTGTTTATAGAGCAAAAAATAAAAACCGCAGAGGTGATCAAATACCACCAAAAGTATGCTCTATTTGTGGGAAAAAAGGACAAAAATTGTATTTGGATACAGCATTGCATGATCGTGCAATTGTCAGTTAAAGTAATGAGTAATGCAGTCCCATTTTGCAAAAAATGGCCCGGTCATGAAGGGGGTAATTGTACAGACTCTAGGGACTTTTTAAGACAAGCCCAGTACCTCAAACAATGATTTGTGGATAAAGGTTACCAGTCTTCAAGTATTGATGAAGAGATAGCGAGAACTTTTTCACTAGACCGAGGTACGCTTGTCACAGAACGACCTAAATGAGTTCCTGGCAATAAATTTAAATGGTCCTTGGTCACTCAGTTCTCAGTCCAACACAAACAGGTTAAAACCATTCTTAACCGTCATTGGAATATTTTGAAGAGTGACCCAATACTTGGTCCAGTACTCCCTACTAAAGCAGGTATAATTTATAAGGGGGCACCATCCTTACGAAGTCGGATTTCCTATAATGTAGTAGATGCCCCAAAAAAACCTACATTTTTTCCTGAATCTAAGGGATTTTATCCCTGCAAAAAATGTAACGTATGTGTACACAACATTTTCGGACGGAAAAAATCAGAGTCTTTTCAATCCACTGTCACCTCTTCTGTCTATCACATGAAACATTTTACCACATGTGCCACCCGGTACGTAGTGTACCTCATTACATGTCCATGTCACAAGCAATATGTGGGGCGTACCATAAGACCATTCTCGGTTAGAATAAACGAACATATTGCTTCCATCAAATTGGGCCGCACCAATCACAGCGTCGCCGGACACTATTTACAATTTCATGATAAAAATCCCAGTTGCACCAAGTTCCAAATTATCGATAAATTTGTCCCACATAGGAGGGGGGTACCACGCATCAGAGGGGTATCCTAACTTGAGACTTTCTGGATATACCAGCTGAAGTGTTACTGCCCCTATGGGTAAATATAGAATGGGACATACATGCTTTCATTAATAAATCTTGATATGCAGTGTTTTACAGCCTAGTGTTATGGTTTACTGAGTGTATGCAGTTATTTGTTCATTTCCTGCCTGATACACAATTTATTATTTTGAAGGTATCGGGATGTTTCAAACATGGAAATATTAGTTCTGGGTCTCATAAAGAGACTCTGGCTGGTGTTTACTTTCAGGGTTTTTCTTGTTCCCTTATTGTTAATGGGGGAGCAAGAGAGACCCTGAAACCTGCCTGGTACACAATTTATTATTTTGAAGGTATCGGGATGTTTCAAATATGGAAATATTAGTTCTGGATCTCATAAAGCGACTCTGGCTGGTGTTTACTTTCAAGGTTTTTCTTGTTCCCTTATTGTTAATAACTGTGTATTATAACACCACTCATCCCACTGATACTTACCTTTTTCTAATCATCTGTTCCTTTGTACTATCAACCATTGTTTGATAATGATGCATTATATTGATTAACAAGAGTTTTTCTATGGATCATACATTTTTTAATTTTTATTCCCCAAAGATATGTTTAGGAGTAACGTTTACTAACAATCATGCACTTTTATAGGTTCACATGTGATGTCAATTTGGCGGTCAGATCCTCACACCGCCATCCTGTATCTAGGTTTGGTCTGTGTCTCTGGGCATGCTTGTCCTCTGTTGTTCTGTGCGCCGCCGTAGAGCCCACCTTGCAAATTGCCTCTCTTGTTATATGAGTGGCTATCGGGCCACAAGTGCTGGTTCTTCTTAGTGTGATGACGTTTCCGCCTATTTTGGGCATGTGGGTGTAGTTATCTCATCCCCAGCCCTGCCAGTTCACAGGCTGATGCCTTTAATGAGAAAGAGGCTTGGAACACAAACACTAGAGCACAATGACGTTGCTACGGCAGCGTCGCACTTGTGACCACAGAGGGTGGGTGTTCTAGGGCTGTAATTGGTTCACATAGTCACATGACCATCCGGAAAGTAAGGTGTGCGTGTGCAGAGGATCGCTGATTGGTCATATTATCTGCCCAATGTCAGCACTCCCAGCTGATCGGCTGCTTTGTTAATTTTAAGGTCTTTATATAGCATGGTGCCTAACACTAGGTTTTATGCCCCAGTTGAAGGACTTTTGTCCGAAACATGTCGGGTTGCTGAGCCTTTGTGCTTTCTGACACCACGCGATACTGTTTTTTTATCCTTTACTTTTTATGTGATCACTCCCTGTACCCACCCGACTAGGTGGATTGTACTGTTAAGCTTTTGCTGTTTTAATACATTTTTATTTTTGGATTTAGGCCCTTCTCTTCTTTCCTTTTTTTGGTTTGATGTGACACCATTTGGAGTTCGTACATCCTATCAAGTGTGACCATCGGATGGGAGTCCAAGTTCGTTAGCCGGGCTGTCCTAGCTACACCATTTGCTTCCATCAAATATCTGCCGGATTGTTGAATCCAAACACCTGATTGACCCACCGCCGTATGGTGAGTATGTCCACTTCTCATGTTAAGCGTACCCTTTCCTTCAATATTTTCATCTTGATGCGGCAAATATCTTATGAAGAGGTTATTCCTTTCACATATAGTGGTTGATTCATTATCATCTACAGGCATCATCTACACATGGGACTTCATTTCATTTTACTGAAGAATCTCCTTTTTTTTGGTTTATCACAGACAATTTTAGTTGCAGTTTTTTGCGGCAAATATCTTATGAAGAGGTTATTCCTGTCATATAGTGGTTGATTTACTAACATCTAGAGGCATCATCTACACATGGGATTTTATTTCATTTTACTGAAGAATCTCCTATTTTTTTGGTTTATCACAGACAGTTTTAGTTGCAGTTTTTTTTTTTTGCTGTCTTACATGGGCATTTTCACCTACCTGTGACAAACTTTCCTGATTTGTTTGTCCTTTTGTTGTTGTATATTGTTCACGTTGATATCTGACCTACAAGTTACTATCAGCTTTATATTTGCACATGAGGTGATACTTCACTTTTGCACTTTGTTACACACTAGCGCTGCATTTTTTATCTTTTCACTTGTTTGTGCAGTTTACTATACTGTTTATGCTAGCTGCTTTACTATTTTTTACCTACTTTTAAGTTTTATCACTAGTAGCGCGACATTGTTTCATACTTATTGTTTTCACTTTTATAGTTACCCACTGTCGATGCCACTATTTCACCCATATCACAATATGGATGTTTTTGAATACCGCACTATCCGCTCCCTTGTTACTGAAGGAGTGTTTGTTACTCTGAATACTAATACAGAGGTAGGAGGCTATGTCATGCGACTTAAAAATCTCATGGTCTCCGAAATTCACTTATTATGGGACATTGCGTTCCTTGAGCAATATTCTAAGGAACACATGGTCCCGAGAGGCCTTAGGTGGGATATCTATCCCCAACAGGATGAGGTGGAGACTGAAGCCTGGTTCCGTTATTTTAACCCAGTGGACAAAAAAAGAGACAGATTGTCCAAGATAGATAGGGAGATCAAGGAGCTAAGGGACCAACTCCTTCCTCATAAATCCTCTCCTGAGTATATTTCTCTCTCGGCTAATCTTAAGAATCATCTGGAGAAAGAAGAGAGAGAACCACGTACGAAGAAGCAAAAAAATTACACACGTGATGCCAATGATTATAGGAATAAACTTGTGTTCAAGTGGCAGAAAAAAGAAAATGGTACTACTATAGAGGTCCCAGATCCAGCTGGTATGGATACATCATTCCCCCCTAAACCAAGAGGGGTGATGGAGCCATCAACGCCCTTGGTACAGGCTACACAAGCATCTACCGTGAGGAAAATTGAGCATCCTCCCACCCAGAAAGGGCAGAGGGGTCAGAACGGGAGAACCCACACCCCTGATCATCCATCTAGACAGAGTTTTCCCCATCTCAATCAAAGAAGGGATGGTACAAATAGAGGTAGAGGTTCCTCCCACAGGAGAAGCGACAATTACAGATACCAAGAATCACACACACGTAGTAGATCCCCCCCAATATAATCAACATGAGGGCCAATACCAAGAGCAGTACCATACATATTGGACTCCCATTCGTACTTATAACAGATTCTCACCTTTAAGGGAAGAATCCCATCGGAACAGATCAAATATATAATACCCATATATAGAAAGGGAATATAACCATTTCGATAGATCACCATACACCTACAATCACACCCACCCTGACCCCCCCCAGCATGAGGATTTTCCTTGGGAACTTACGGGCTCAAAACGAAGAGCAGATACAAGCGAGGCTCCTGAGGGGGGAGGCGGGCTAGGAAAAAGAAAAAGACAATAGAGGCCAGTGGTATTTTTAATTTAAGTCAGGTGACGTTTACTGATGCAGAGGTTTATGTATTGGATAAGGGTCTCAAGTTTGCCCCCCCCAAGAAGTTGAACAAATTTGAGACTTTTATTGATATCCAGAAATATAAAAGAAAACTGAACATACACAGGCATTTTTTTGGCCAACCCCTCTGAGCCTAGAAGCATTACTGGACAGAGGGATGAGGTTGTACATTCAGGTTTATCAAACCCTTCTCTTTTTAACCCCCAGAGTGTTACAGCTCCATCTATAAAAGTTTTTTGCGATTTGGTGCTAAAAGATCTGGAATCATTACCCAAGAAACGGATTTATGACCATCCGAACCTCACAATTGGTCTGAAATCCCTATGTGAACAAAAGGATCTTGTAATCTGCCCTGCGGACAAGGGCGGTGGTTTGGTAATTCTTGACAAAAAAGATTATCACACAGAAATGTGTCGAATTCTTAGTGATGATAAAACCTACATGGCCTTACCCGGCGACCCCACTAAGGAATTTAAGAAACATCTTGTTGACTTTATCAATAGGGGTTTTCACCACGGGATTCTAGATAAGAAAGAAAGGGATTATCTAGTACCAGTAGGCCCACGCATTCCAGTTATGTATTATCTCCCCAAGGTACATAAGAGCACTACCAAGCCCCTAGGAAGACCTATCATTAGTGGGATAGATTCAATAACATCCAGAATCGGCCGTTATATCAACTTTTTTCTGCAGCCGCTAGTACACACGGTTCCATCATATCTAAGGGATACAGGCGATACGATTCGCCGTTTAGAATCTATTGATGTTCATGATGACCTTCTTCTTGTAACAGCCGACGTTACGGCTTTGTACACGTGTATCCCACATAGATTGGGATTAGCAGCTGTGGAATATTACCTGTCCACTAGCGAACAACTTCCATCTGCCCAACAAGGGTACATTATGGAACTTCTCCGCTTTGCCACACAGACCAATTATTTTTGGTACAATAACCAATTTTTTTCTACCGAAGAAGGGCATGGCAATGGGGGCTAAATTTGACCCCAGCCTCGCCAATCTTTTTATGGCTCTTTGGGAGGAGGATGTCGTCTACCCACTGCAGCAACCCAAGCTCACCTTATGAGCCAGGTACATAGACAACATCCTTCTCCTATGGAGAGGTTATGAAGAGTCTTTACATGACTTCATGGCTACCCTGAATGATAACGAAAGAGGGATTGCCCTCACCTATGAGGTCAGCTCTGTTTCCATCCATTTTTTGGATTTGGAGATCTCCATAGTCGATCATCGCCTTGTTACTACTACTTTTTTAAACCGACGGACAGAAACGGATACACCCCCACTGATAGTTGCCATTATGGCCCCTGGCTCCATTCCATACCCTGGAGCCAGTTGTTACGTATCCGAAGAAATTGTACAGACTGTACGAACTTTTTAAGACAAGCCCAGTTCTTCAAACAACGATTTGTGGATAAAGGTTACCAGTCTTCAAGTATTTATGAAGAGATAGCGAGAATTTTTTCACTAAACCGAGGTACGCTTGTCGCAGAATGACATAAACGAGTTCCTGACAATAAATTTAAATGGTCCTTGGTCACTCAGTTCTCAGTCCAACACAAACAGGTTAAAACCATTCTTAACCGTCATTGAAATATTTTGAAGAGTGACCCAATACTTGGTCCAGTACTCCCTACTAAAGCAGGTATAATTTATAAGGGGGTACCATCCTTACGAAGTCGGATTTCCCATAACGTAGTAGATGACCCCAAAAAACCTACATTTTTTCCTGAATCCAAGGGATTTTATCCATGCAAAAAATGTAACGTATGTGTACACAACATTTTCGGACGGAAAAAATCAGAGTCTTTTCAATCCACTGTCACCTCTTCTGTCTATCACATGAAACATTTTACCACATGTGCCACCCGGTACGTAGTGTACCTCATCACATGTCCATGTCACAAGCATAAGACCATTCTCGGTTAGAATAAACGAACATATTGCTTCCATCAAATTGGGCCGCACCAATCACAGCGTCCCCCGACACTATTTACAATTTCATGATAAAAATCCCAGTGGCACAAATTATCGATAAATTTGTCCCACATTGGAGGGGGGAACCACGCATCAGAGGGGTATCCCAACTTGAGACTTTCTGGATATACCAGCTGAAGTGTTACTCCCCCTATGGGATAAATATAGAATGGGACATAAATGCTTTCATTAATAAGTCTTGATATGCAGTGTTTTACAGCCCAGTTTAATGGTTTACTGAGTGTATGCAGTTATTTGTTTACTTCCTGCCTGATACACAATTTATTATTTTGAAGGTATCGGGATGTTTCAAACATGGAAATATTAGTTCTGGGTCTCATAAAGAGACTCTGGCTGGTGTTTACTTTCAAGGTTTTTCTTGTTCCCTTATTGTTAATAACTGTGTATTATAACACCACTGATACTTACCTTTTTCTAATCATCTGTTCCTTTGTACTATCAACCATTGTTTGATTATGATGCATTATATTGATTAACAAGAGTTTTTCTATGGATCATACATTTTTTAATATTCCACAAAGATATGTATAGGAGTAACGTTTACTAACAATCATGCACTTTTATAGATTCACATGTGATGTCAATTTGGCAGTCAGATCCTCACACCGCCGTCCTGTATCTAGGTTTGGTCTGTGTCTTTGGGCATGCTTGTCCTCTGTTGTCCTGTGCGCCGCCGTAAAGCCCACCTTGAAAATTGCCTCTCTTGTTATATGATTGGCCACGAGTGCTGTTTCTTCTTAGTGTGATGACGTTTCCGCCTATTTTGGGCATGTGGGTGTGGTTATCTCATCCCCAGCCCTGCCAGCTCACAGGCTGATGCCTGTAATTAGAAAGAGGCTTGGAACACAAACACTAGAGCACAATGACGTTGCTACGGCGGCATCGCACATGTGACCACAGAGGGTGGGTGTTCTAGGGCTGTAATTGGTTCACATAGTCACATGACCATCCAGGAAGTAAGGTGTGTGTGTGCAGAGGATCACTGATTGGTCATATTATCTGCCCAATGTCAGCACTCCCAGCTGATCGGCTGCTTTGTTAATTTTAAGGTCTTTATATAGCGTGGTGCCTAACACTAGGTTTTATGCCCCAGTTGAAGGACTTTTGTCCGAAACATGTCGGGTTGCTGAGCCTTTGTGCTTTCTGACACCACGCGATACTGTTTTTTTATCCTTTACTTTTTATGTGATCACTCCCTGTACCTACCCGACTAGGTGGATTGTACTGTTAAGCTTTTGCTGTTTTAATAAATTTTTATTTTTGGATTTACACACTATGTGGAGGCCCTTCTCTTCTTTCCTTTTTTTTTTGGTTTGATGTGACACCATTTGGAGTTCGTACATCCTATCAAGTGTGACCATCGGATGGGAGTCCAAGTTCATTAGCCGGGCTGTCCTAGCCACACCATTTGCTTACCACGGATTTTGACGGAAGTATTGAGGCGTATCTCCACACCAGCTCCCTCCATCAAATATCTGCCGGATTGTTGAATCCAAACACCTGATTGACCCACCGCCGTATGGTGAGTGTGTCTACTTCTCATGGTAAGCGTACCCATTCCTTCAATATTTCCATCTTGATGTGGCAAATATCTTATGAAGAGGTTATTCCTGTCACATATAGTGGTTGATTTATTATCATCTACAGGCATCATCTACACATGGGACTTCATTTCATTTTACTGAAGAAACTCCTATTTTTTTGGTTTATCACAGACAGTTTTAGTTGCAGTTTTTTGCGGCAAATATCTTATGAAGAGGTTATTCCTGTCACATATAGTGGTTGATTTACTATCATCTACAGGCATCATCTACACATGGGATTTTATTTCATTTTACTGAAGAATCTCCTATTTTTTTGGTTTATCACAGACAGTTTTAGTTTTTTTTTTTTTTTGCTGTCTTACATGGACATTTTCACCGAACTGTGACAAACTTTCCTGATTTGTTTGTCCTTTTGTTGTTACAAGTTACTATCAAATTTATATTTGCACATGAGGATATACTTCATTTTTGCACTTTGTTACACACTAGTGCTGCATTTTTTATCTGTTCACTATTTTTTGCCTACGTTTAAGTTTTATCACTAGTAGCGCGACATTGTTTCATACTTAGGGGGTAAAACCTTCCAGACTTAAGTGGTTAAAGCGGTTTTCCACCTGGAATTTTTTTTTTTAAGTCAGCAGCTACAAACACTGTAGCTGCTGACTTTTAATAAGGACACTTACCTGTCCAGGGAGCCCGCGATGTCGGCCCCCCGAGGCTGATCCGTCCATCGGATAGGGTGCAGCCGCCATTTTAACTAAGGAAAACCGGCAATGGAGCCTTCAGGCTTCACTGCCGGTTTCCTACTGCGCATGCGCGAGTCATGTGGCGCTTCCTGAATGGCCCCGTCATCTTCTGGGACACACACAGGTCCCAGAAGGCAGTGGGCTAGCAGCAGGAAATGACGCCCTGGGCCGCGGTGATGCTGGGGCAGAAGTACACAAGGTTCTTCAATAAAGGTAGGAAGGAGCAATAAAAAAAATCTTTAGCCAAAAACTAGTGGTGGAGGGGTAGGCTTTCCTTTAAGATCTAGTTTAAAAAGTGGGTGGAACTCTGCTTTAAAGAGACCACTAGGCTGTTTTTTTTTTCAGATCCATACCTTTGTTCGAGGGGTCTCCCTTGTGACTCCCCCTGTCAAGTCTTCTCTTCCACAGTGGGATTTAATTTTTTTTCTCTCCTTGCTTCAAAAGCCTCCCTTCATGCCTATTAGAAACATTTTATTTTTTTACCTGGACTTAAAGAGGTGGCCTTCCTTGTGGCTAGCATTTTGGCTAGATAGAGGTTTATGCTGTGAAAGTCTCTCAGATTCCATGTTTGATTTCCAAGATGGGCTTAGGAAGGGTGCTTTGGCTTCTTTTTCCTCTAGCTCTGGCATACTCAGAGGTGGCAGCCCTAGATGTCACTGCTACTCCTAACAGCTGTGAGAGCAGCCCATCTAGTAGGGGTGGTAAGAGCAGTGCAGGTAGGCCTAGACAGCTGGTGGTAATAGGGGATTTTATAATCAGAAGGACTGGTAGAATACTTTGTCGCCAGGATTGCCTCAACCGAATGGTTTGGTGTCTCCATGGTGCCAAGGTGCGGCATGTGGTGGACCGGGTTGATAAATTACTGGGAGGAGCTGGGCACGACCTAGCTATCTTGGTCCACGTTGGAACCAATGACAGAATATATGGAAGGTGGAGGCTCTTTAAGAACCAATTTAAAAAACTAGGCTGCAAACTGAAGGGAAGTACCTCCAAGGTGATATTCTCTGAAATATTGTCTGTGCTATGCGCAACACAGGAAAGACAGGGGGAGATTAGAGAACTGAATACATGGCTAAAGACTTGGTGTAAGAAGGAGGGATTTAGATTTTTAGAGCACTGGGCTGAATTTTCATTGATCATTCATTTCATTTATCCAAATTAGGGATGGGGGTGCATCTCCCCTTATGAACCTCATTTAAAATCCCAGTGTATTGATTATACATTTCCCCCTTTCTTGGAACCAACTTTTCATTGAGGTCAATCTATATGCTAAAGATTGTTTGCATCTAAATGGAAGGGGGTCTGCTGTGCTGGGGGGAGAGGTTTATGGGAAGGCTGGAGGACTATTTAAACTAGAATTGGTGGGGTGAATTAGATGGTGGGTGGAATGGGGCGGGCTATGACAGATGATATGAAGGTTCCCATGTTACAAACAACCACTGGAAATGGTACTATTTGTACTAAAGTAAAAAATATGTAACATAAGTGTGCAAAATGTGACCATGAATTAAAGTGTTTGGTTACCAATTTCAGAAGTCTGCCAAGCTAAATAGGCTAGTTGGAAGCTCTGGTGCATGAGAACTGTGGATTTAATTGGTATTGCTGAATCTTGGCCTTCATTCTTCACATGACTGGGCTATTAATAACCCTATATATGCTCTCTTTCAGAAAGACAGGGTAAAATGGAGGGGTGGCGGTGTCTGTCTCTATGTGAGAAGGGATCTCAAGGATAATGTGAAAGAGGACCTAGTTGATGGAGAGTGTGAAGCATTATGGGTGGAACTGTACATGGGTGTGCATACTACAAAGGTTATCATTGGAGTTTGTTATAGACCTCCCAGTATTAATGAGGAGGTGGAGCCTCCACTCCTTGCACAGATAGAAAAGGCTGCAAGGCTGGGACAGTGATAATAATGGGGGATTTTAACTACCCGGAAATTGACTGGAGTAATGGCACTGCTGGAACAGTTAAAGGGCAAAAATTTATAAACCTATTACAAGACAATTTTATGGTCCAACTTACTGAGGCCCTGACTAGGAATGATGCTCTGCTGGACCTGGTGATCTCAAACCATGCAGACCTTATTACCAATACTCATATATTATCTTATTCCCTCCATTCCATCACTGGGTTTTCCTTGGCTGCGCTGTTTGACCTGTGGACTATTGACCATCACATTGTGCGTTTTTGTAAGTATAGGTTGAATGTCGGTACTAATCATACGTGACAAGATGCAGTCAGGTCCATAAATATTGGGACATCGACACAATTCTAATCTTTTTGGCTCTATACACCACCACAATGGATTTGAAATGAAACAAGATGTGCTTTAACTGCAGACTTTCAGCTTTAATTTGAGGGTATTTACATCCAAATCAGGTGAACGGTGTAGGAATTACAACAGTTTGTATATGTGCCTCCCACTTTTTAAGGGACCAAAAGTAATGGGACAGATTAACAATCATCCATCAAACTTTCACTTTTTAATACTTGGTTGCAAATTCTTTGCGGTCAATTACACCCTGAAGTCTGGAACGCATAGACATCACCAGACGCTGGGTTTCATCCCTGGTGATGCTCTGCCAGGCCTCTACTGCAACTGTCTTCAGTTCCTGCTTGTTCTTGGGGCATTTTCCATTCAGTTTTGTCTTCAGCGAGTGAAATTTCAGGTCAGGTGATTGACTTGGCCATTGCATAACATTCCACTTCTTTTCCTTAAAAAAACTCTTTGGTTGCTTTCGCAGTATGCTTCGGGTCATTGTCCATCTGCACTGTGAAGCTCCGTCCAATGAGTTCTGAAGCATTTTGCTGAATATGAACAGATAATATTGCCCGAAACACTTCAGAATTTATCCTGCTGCTTTTGTCAGCAGTCACATCATCAATAAATACAAGAGAACCAGTTCCATTGGCAGCCATACATGCCCATGCCATGACACTACCACCACCATGCTTCACTGATGAGGTGATATGCTTTGGATCAAGAGCAGTTCCTTTCCTTCTCCATACTCTTCTCTTCCCATTACTCTGGTACAAGTTGATCTTGGTCTCATCTGCCCATAGGATGTTGTTCCAGAATGGTGAAGGCTTTTTTAACCACTTCAGCCCCGGAAGGATTTACCCCCCTTCCTGACCACAGCACTTTTTACAATTTGGCACTGCGTTGCTTTAACTGCTAATTGCGCGGTTATGCAATGCTGTACCCAAACGAAATTTGTGTCCTTTTCTTCCCACAAATAGAGATTTCTTTTGATGGTATTTGATCATCTCTGCGGTTTTGATTTTTTGCGCTATAAACGGAAAAAGACCAAAAATTTTGAAAAAAAATGATATTTTCTACTTTTTGTTATAAAAAAATCCAATAAACTCAATTTTAGTCATACATTTAGGCCAAAATGTATTCGGCCACATGTCTTTGGTAAAAAAAAATGTCAATAAGCGTATATTTATTGTTTTGCGCAAAAGTTATATCGTCTACAAACTAGGGTACATTTTCTGCAATTTACACAGCTTTTAGTTTATGACTGCCTATGTCATTTCTTGAGGTGCTAAAATGGCAGGGCAGTACAAAACCCCCCAAAGTGACCCTATTTTGGAAAGTAGACACCCCAAGGAAATTGCTGAGAGGCATGTTGAGCCCATTAAATATTACTTTTTTGTCCCAAGTGATTGACTAATGATAAAAAAAAAATTACTAAAAGTTGTCACTAAATGATATATTGCTCACACATGCCATGGTTATATGTGAAATTGCACCCAAAAATACATTTAGCTGCTTCTCCTGAGTATGGGGATACCACACGTGTGGGACTTTTTGGGAGCCTAGCCGCGTACGGGGCCCCGAAAAACAAGCACCACCTTCAGGATTTCTAAGGGCGTAAATTTTTGATTTCACTCCTCACTACCTATCACAGTTTTGAAGGCCATAAAATGCCAAGATGGCACAACCCCCCCCAAATTACCCCATTTTGGAAAGTAGACACCCCAAGCTATTTGCTGAGAGGCATGTTGAGTCCATGGAATATTTTATATTTTGACACAAGTTGCGGGAAAATTACAAACTTTTTTTTTTTATTTTTGCACAAAGTTGTCACTAAATGATATATTGCTCAAACATGCCATGGGCATATGTGGAATTACACCCCAAAATACATTCTGCTGCTTCTCCTGAGTACAGGGATACCACATGTGTGGCACTTTTTGGGAGCCTAGCTGCATACGGGGCCCCGAAAACCAATCACCGCCTTCAGGATTTCTAAGGGCGTAAATTTTTGATTTCACTCCTCACTACCTATCACAGTTTTGAAGGCCATAAAATGCCAAGATGGCACAACCCCCCCCAAATTACCCCATTTTGGAAAGTAGACACCCCAAGCTATTTGCTGAGAGGCATGTTGAGTCCATGGAATATTTTATATTTTGACACAAGTTGCGGGAAAATTACAAACTTTTTTTTTTTATTTTTGCACAAAGTTGTCACTAAATGATATATTGCTCAAACATGCCATGGGCATATGTGGAATTACACCCCAAAATACATTCTGCTGCTTCTCCTGAGTACAGGGATACCACATGTGTGGCACTTTTTGGGAGCCTAGCTGCATACGGGGCCCCGAAAACCAATCACCGCCTTCAGGATTTCTAAGGGCGTAAATTTTTGATTCACTCCTCACTACCAATCACAGTTTCGAAGGCCATAAAATGCCAAGATAGCACAACCCCCCCCCCCATGACCCCATTTTGGAAAGTAGACACCCCAAGATATTTGCTGAGAGGCATGGTGAGTATTTTGCAGCTCTCATTTGTTTTTGAAAATGAAGAAAGGCAAGAAAAATTTTTTTTTTCTTTTTTCAATTTTCAAAACTTTGTGACAAAAAGTGAGGTCTGCAAAATACTCACTATACCTCTCAGCAAATAGCTTGGGGTGTCTACTTTCCAAAATGGGGTCATTTTGGGGGGTTTTGAGCCACCTGGGCATTCCATGGCCTCTGAAACTGTGATAGGCAGTGAAGAGTGAAATCAAAAATTTACGCCCTTAGAAAGCCTGAAGGCGGTGTTTGGATTTCGGGGTCCCGTACGCGGCTATGCTCCCAAAAAGTCTAACACATGTGGTATCCCCGTACTTAGGAGAAGCAACAGAATGTATTTTGGGGGGTAATTTCACATATTCCCATGGTATGTTTGAGCAATATATCATTTAGTGACAACTTTGTGCAAAAAAAAAAAAAAATTGTCTTTTTCCCGCAACTTGTGTCACAATATAAAATATTCCATGGACTCGACATGCCTCTCAGCAAATAGCTTGGGGTGTCTACTTTCCAAAGTGGGGTCATTTGGGGGGGTTTGAACTGTCCTGGCATTTTATGCACAACATTTAGAAGCTTATGTCAAACATCACCCCCTCTTCTAACCACTTGAAGACAAAGCCCTTTCTGACACTTTTTGTTAACATGAAAAAATTATTTTTGTTGCAAGAAAATTACTTTGAACCCCCAAACATTATATATTTTTTTAAAGCAAATGCCCTACAGATTAAAATGGTGGGTGTTTCATTTTTTTTTCACACAGTATTTGCGCAGCGATTTTTCAAACGCATTTTTCAGGCAAAAAACACACTTTTTAAATTTGAATGCACTAAAACACACTATATTGCCCAAATGTTTGATGATATAAAAAAGATGATCTTAGGCCAAGCACATGGATACCAAACACGACATGCTTTAAAATTGTGCACAAACGTGCAGTGGCGACAAACTAAATACATTTTTAAAAGCCTTTAAAAGCCTTTACAGGTTACCACTTTAGATTTACAGAGGAGGTCTACTGCTAAAATTACTGCCCTCGATCTGACCTTCGCGGTGATACCTCACATGCATGGTGCAATTGCTGTTTACGTTTGACGCCAGACTGACGCTTGCGTTCGCCTTAGCGCGAGAGCAGGGGGGGACAGGGGTGCTTTTTTTTTTTTTTTTTCCATTATTATTTTTTTGCTTTTTAATCTTATTTTTAAACTGTTCCTTTCATTTTTTTATTTTTTTTTAATCATTTTTATTGGTATCTCAGGGAATGTAAATGTCCCCTATGATAGCAATAGGTAGTGACAGTTACTCTTTTTTGAAAAATTGGGGTCTATTAGACCCTAGATTTCTCCTCTGCCCTCAAAGCATCTGACCACACCAAGATTGGTGTGATAAAATGCTTTCCCAATTTCCCAATGACGCTGTTTACATCCGGCGAAATCGAAGACATGAAATGCTTGTAGCTTCAGGTTTCTTAGGCCATAGAGATGTTTGGAGCCATTCTGGTCTTTAATCAGCTCTATGGTCAGCTGGCTGAATCACCGGCTGCATTCTCAGGTTCCCTGTTGGGACAGGAGAGCCAGAGAAAAACATGGAAGATGGTGGGGGGGGCATTCCCTCCCACTGCTTGTAAAAGCAGTCTAGAGGCTAATTAGCCGCTAGGATTGCTTTTACATGAAAGCCGACTGCTGGCTGAAAAGAATGATACCAAGATGATACCTAAACCTGCAGGCATCATTCTGGTATAACCACTCAAATTCCATATATTTTTGTTGTGTTTTTTTTTTTCTTTTTTTTTTTTACACTTTTTTTTTGTAACTGTAACTTTTGTAACTGTAACTGGTTCCAGGTTTGGGTCTCTCAAAATGCAATGGCATCTTGGGAGACCCTGTGAAAGTGTGCCTAGTCTGTGCAGTGCTGTACCTTACGCTAATACTCAACTAGTGTATGGTAGCGTTCAAAACATTCACCAATGCAATGGATTGTCAGGACAGGAGGGACAATAATAGCTGGTTTTATGACTATAGCTACGCTTGCTGCAGACACAACATCTTTTTTGGGGACCTCGTTGGGTAGGGGTACTCGGGAGGACATAAAAAAAAATGCCTCTCATGCAGCCGGCTTACTGCATTTGGTTGGGGAAGGTGAGGTGGAGCACCGTCTGGAAACAGAAGGGCTCTGACTATCTCTTCCTGGAATTTAAGGAAGGATCCAGTCCATCCTGAAGCTCTGTATAGCACATAAGCGTTCAGCAAAGCCAATTGAAATAAATAAACAGACACTTTCTTGTACCATCATCTGGCCTTACGGGCAACTAGGTACGGCGCCAACAACTGGTCGTTGAGGTCCACCCCTCCCATATTTTGGTTATATTCGTGGACACAGAGGGGTTTCTCCACAACACCAGTCACCGTAGTAATTTGGACCATTGTGTCTGCATGAAGGGAGTTGAGAACGAAAACATTCTTATTATCCCTCCACTTGATAACGAGCAAATTATTACACTGCAAGCAGGCTCTCTCCCCCAGCCTAAGACGGGAATCTACAAGCCGCTTGGGAAAGCCCCGGTGACTAGGTCGCACGGTGCCACATGCTCCAATCTGCTGATCAAACAAGTGACTAAAAAGTGGCACGCTTGTGTAATAATTGACCACATATAAGTGGTACCCCTTTCCGAATAAGGGTGACACCAAGTCCCACACAATCATGCCAGCGCTTCCTATGTAGTCAGGGCAGTTTTTTGGCTCTACATGACTATCTTTTCCCTCGTAAACCATAAAAGTACATGTATAGCCTGTGGCACTGTCACAGAGCTTATACATCTTGACCCCGTATCTGGCACGCTTGCTGGGAAGGTACTGTTTGAATGACAAGCGGCCAGAAAACCTAATCAAGGACTCATCAATGCAGACAACTTGATGGGGAGTAAACAAGTCTGCAAAACATTGGTTGAAGTGGTTTACGAGGGGCCGAATTTTGTAGAGCCGATCGTATCCAGGGTCTCCACGAGGACGACAGAGTTCATTGTCATTGAAGTGCATGAACCACAAGATCTGCTCGTATCGTGCCCTGGTCATGGAGGCAGAGAACAAGGGCATATGGTGAATTGGGTCAGTGGACCACTATGACCGCAACTTACTCTTTTTAGTTATGCCCATGTTGAGGGAAAGACCCAGAAAGAGCTTAAATTCAGAGACCGTAATTGGTCTCCAATCTCTGGCAAGGGAGGACTGGGGAATAGTGGAGATGTGTTGACCAGCGTACAAATTGCTTTGGTCCACAATAGATCTATAGAGATCTTCGGTGAAAAACAGCGAATCAAAATCAAGTGACATAAAATCAACTGTTTCCACCTGAATGCCGGGTTGGCCAGTGAATGGGGGGAAGTACGGGTGTTGCAGAAGTTGTGGTTTCCCAATTAGGATTGGCGAATGCAGCAGGAAGGGCACTATGGGCACGACAGGCCTGTGTTCATCTTCTTGGTGGCAGCGGGACACTACTTGTGCTTGCCACCTCACCAGCTTGAACTGCACTTATGGGACTCGCCATGTCACCACGTGATACTGCAGTGCTGGATGTACGACCAGGGTGTACTAGGCCGCTGGTGCTTGCCAGTTCACCAGAAGGAATAGTACTATTCCTTCTGGTGAACTGGGCACTAGTACTGCTCTGCTCCATACGAGGGACCTGCGGTTCTTGCACATCAATGACAGAAGAAGAAGATTGGGGTCTGGTACGCCTGACCTTGGCAGGGACCACAACTCCATCATCAGAGCTATCTGTCATGGAGCCGCTGTCGTCTACAGGATTGTATTCTGAGCCTGAATCTGACAGATGAGTGACTTGCTCTTCACTATCTGTCATGCTCAGAAACGTGTAGGCCTCTTCATTAGTGTACCTTCGATTTGCCATTTTGGGCTCTAAATTTAGTGGTACACTAGTGAGACTCACAGGTAAAAAAGCTCCTGACTGTTAGCGACTGTATCAAAACGCTACCAAAAAACTGTTAGTGATCGCAGGCATCAGGCCTGACTCTGCAAACGCTGCAGTTATGTGTGTTTAGTGTTTTGTAAGTGACAGTGATCGATCCATACTGCACTTGGGTGGGCTGGGCAGGGCTGGGCCGAGGGGCAAAACGCAGGTGCTAGCAGGTATCTGGGCTGATCCCGCTAACACTGCGTTTTTGGGAACCCTAAACTGCTGGGGACGCTAGTATAGATCTGATCAAATCAGATATTGATCCGTTCAGATACTATACCACTAAGGGAGGTGTATGCTGCGTGCGTGGGTGTTAGCGGTACTGGTGCTAACCTGATGCTGCCTGGGGCGACGCAGACCCTATCTCACACAAAAACCTAACTTATATCACCGCCGGGCGATCAGGGGGTTAAACCTTTATTAGATAATAAACGGCAGGTGCCCTGAAACTATAAAAACAAACTAACTTACCAGCGTCACCCGTAACAGTTATACAGTGATCACTGGTGAAAGGGTTAACTAGGGGGCAATCAGGGGGTTAAAACCTTTATTAGGTAGTATATGGGGGTCCCTGACGCTATAAAATGCTGACGGCGAACCTAAATACTTACCTCCCTAACTAGCATCACCTGTGACACTAATACAGCTATCAGAAAAACGATCGCTTAGTGACACTGGCGACGGGGGGGGGTGATCACGGGGTTAAACCTTCATTAGGGGGGTTAGGGGGGTATCCTAGACCTAAAGGGGGCTAACACTAACTGCCCTACCACTTATAACTGTCACAAACTGACACTAATGCAATAATCAGAAAAAAAAAAATGCTATTGGTGTCACTGTGACGGGGGTATAGGGGGGTGATCGGGGGGTGATGGGGGGTGAAAAGTGTGCCCAGAGTGTTCTGCTGTAAGTGTAGTGTTGGTGCACTTACTTGGATGTCTTCTCTCCACGAATGAGTGGCCTCCCCCTCAGCATTGATCTCTCCCCTAACGATGCCGACCGCCTCGGGCACCGGGGGGGGCGATGCGCCTCCCAGCCCGCGGGAGGCAGATCATGTACCAGGTACGTGATTTTGCCTGCCCGTGCCATTCTACCGCAGTATATCTGCGTTAGGCGGTCGGCAAGTGGTTAAATGTTGTTTGGCAAACTCTAATCTGGCCTTTCTGTTTTTGAGGCTCACCAATGGTTTACATCTTGTGGTGAACCCTCTGTATTCACTCTGGTGAAGTCTTCTCTTGATTGTTGACTTTGACACACATGCACCTACCTCCTGGAGAGTGTTCTTAATCTGGCTAACTGTTGTGAAGGGTGTTTTCTTCACCAGGGAAAGAATTCTTCGGTCATCCACCACAGTTGTTTTCCGTGGTCTTCCGGGTCTTTTGGTGTTGCTTAGCTCACTGGTGCGTTCTTTCTTTTTAAGGATGTTCCAAACAGTTGATTTGGCCACACCTAATGTTTTTGCTATCTCTCTGATGGGTTTGTTTTGTTTTTTTCAGCCTAATGATGGCTTGCTTCACTGATAGTGACAGCTCTTTGGATCTCATATTGAGAGTAGACAGCAACAGATTCCAAATGCAAATAGCACACTTGAAATGAGCCCTGGACCTTTTATCTGCTTGTAAATGGGATAATAAGGGAATAACACACACCTGGCCATGGAACAGCTGAGCAGCCAATTGTCCCATTACTTTTGGTCCCTTAAAAAGTGGGGGGGGGCACATATACAAACTGTTGTAATTCCTACATCGTTCACCTGATTTGGATGTAAATACCCTCAAATTAAAGCTGAAAGTCTGCAGTTAAAGCACATCTTGTTCGTTTCATTTCAAATTCATTGTGGTGGTGTATAGAGCCAAAAAGATTGGAATTGTGTCGATGTCCCAATATTTATGGACCTGACTGTATGTGTATTTACCTGAGATATTTATATATTATGTTATTTTTGTTACTAATATATATTGTATATCTACATTATAGAATTCCCATGACCCAAAATGACATAATAACCTCTGAAGAAGGACAATATGGGGTCCGAAACATGTCAGGTGTTACCGCCAGTATGCATTATTGCTAGCCTGCTTATGTTCTAGGGGCAGCTTGTTCTACATACAGATGCATGTATTTGGGTATTATGTATTTGATGCATTTTATGATGTAAATTATTCCTTTTTATGAGGTTTTTGTAATAAAATTTACTAATTTTACTTACCTACTTGGTCTTTCTATTAAAATCCTGAGGGGTTAGACCAGGGGTAGGCAACCTCAGCCCTCCAGCTGTTTTGAAACTACAAATCCCATGAGACATTGCAAGACCCCAGTGGTGGCCCATCCATTCGGGGCGCACGGGCGCTGCCCCACCCCCAGCAGTAAAGAAAAAAACATTTAAAAAGGCCCTTAAAAAAATATATAGAAAAAAATTTCCTTTAAGTGCACTGTGTTCGGACACCGGACACAGTGCAATATGGGAAGCACCACATCAATGTGATCACGGGATTGCCCCCGCCGTAGTATCACTACAGACGGGTGCTTTGTTCTTTGGGTTAGGACATTACTTACGGTTTCCCTGTGCCACAGGGAAACCGGAAGTGATTTGAGAAGCTCTGTGGAACGCACGGCCCGAGCGGAGCTGGTAAGTATGGCTCTAAGCCTGCAAAATAGGTAAACTGCGAGCACCATGCTTGACGCTCACAGTCCATTCAGCTGTGTTAGGAAAGCGAATGACTACACTGAACCACCTCTCCACCAATCAGGTGCTTGGGTCTGTTACCTGTCACCTGATTGGCTGAAATGACAGGCGCCGCCATTGGATGCCTATCTGGAGGCAGGAGACGCATGAAGGACCCCGTTCGTCGCCGTCACAAGGTGACCCATAGACACTGGGTAAGTGCCAGGCAGATGGTGTGCGGGCACGGGGCACACTGGCAGCATTTAATAGGCACACTGGCAACATTTGATGCAGACACTGGCAGCATATGATGGGCAGTTGGGCACACTGGCAGCATTTGATGGACACACTGGCAGGATATGATGGGCAGTTGGGCACACTGGCAGTGTTTAATGGGCACACTGGCAGCATATGATGGGCAGTTGAGCACACTGGCAGCATATGATGGGCACACTGGCAGCATTTAATGGGCACAGTGGGAGCGTTTGGCACAGTAGCTCTATTTGATGGCACAGTGGCTGCATTTGATGGTACAGTGGCTGCATTTGATGGCACAGTGGCAGCGTTTGATAGGCACAGTAGCTGCATTTGATGGGCACAGTAGCTTGCATTTGATGGGCACAGTGGCTGTGTTTGATAGCACAGTGGTAGCATTTGATGGGCACAGTGTCGGCGTTTGATGGGCACAGTGGCAGCATTTGATGGGCACAGTGACTGCATTTGATAGGCACAGTGGCTGCGTTTGATGGGCACAGTGGCTGCGTTTGATGGGCACAGTGGCTGCGTTTGATGAGCACAGTGGCTGCGATTGATGGGCACAGGGGTTGCGTTTGATGGGCACAGTGGCTGCGTTTGATGGCACAGTGGCACCCCCAACAGTTTGTTTGCGCCCCCCAAAAATTTTGAGCACCAGCCACCACTGCAAGACCCTAACTATCACAGGCATGACTCCTAGAGGCAGAGGCATGATGGGATTTGTAGTTTCGCCACAGCTGGAGAGCCCAGGTTGCCTACTCCTGGGTTAGACCGTGCCTTCGGCACCAGGTCCTCTTTTTTCTGTTATTGCATATTGGATTGGACAGACCCGGTCAAAATACACACTCACCAATTCCTTTTCTCTGATATTCATATAAAAGAACACCATAACATGATTTAATTTAATGTTAGTTGTAAGCAACAAACATATACGAGAAATATAAAAACACTTAACTTTAAGAGAGCAAATTTTCCAAGGATGAGGGCTGCTCTCCAAGACTTAGACTGGGAGGGAATATTGGCATCGATGAACACAGAACAGAAGTGGGAATTCTTCAAAAAGGCTGCATGCAAATTCACTGCAAAGTATATTCCCATGGGCATTAAGTTTAAAAGGTAAAAAATAAACCTACTGTATGTGGCTCACGGCCAAAATTAAAAAAAGCTATAAATAATAAGAAAAAACTTTTAGAAAATATAAAAATGAAGGAACACTATCATCGTTTAAATGTTACAAAGAATATAACCGAATATGTGAAAAGGAAATCAAGGACGCAAAAATTCAAAACGAACGACAGATTGCAAAAAAATAATAATATTCATGGTAAAAAGGTCAGGTCTGAGAATGTAGGCCCTTTACACAATTATCTGGAGTGGGTAACTAGGGTTAAAGAGAAGGCAAATGTATTAAATACTTTCTTCAGCTCTGTGTATACAAAGGAGCATGGGGGAGCTCAAGTCCATAATGGGGATGGTATTGGCACAGTCCCAAATAATCCACAAAGGCTCAAAAGTTATATGGTCCAGAAATATTTAGATATAATTAAGGTGGATAAAGTACCTGGTACAGATGGCATCCACCCACGGATCCTAATAGAATTAAGCTCTGTAATTTCAATGCCATTTCTCTACCAAGTAACTATAGACCTATTAGTTTAACTTCTGTAGTCGAGAAGATACTGGAGAGTTTGATATAAGACCACATAGAAGAGTTCTCGCTGGAAACAATTATTTTAAGCAACAGACAGCATGGGTTCACGAAAGACAGAAGTTGTCAAACAAACCTGATTTCTTTTTATGAGGTAAGTAAAATCTTGGACAGAGGGGTGGCTGTGAATGTAGTATACTTGGATTTTGCAAAAATGTTTGACACAGTTCCCCACACATGACTAATGTACTGTAACAGCGGTCAGACCCACCGGGCCAGGTGGGAGGACTTGAAGGCAGTCTGCAAGTATTGAAGAGCAGCGTGACACGCAGCGCTCACCAGAAGTGGATCACCGGGAGGAAATAATGCAATCGCGTTTCAGAGCATGCACGTTAGTCCATAGAGGGGCTGCAATGCTCCTTTCTCAAGCTCTCCAAGAGCGTGAGCCCTGTACCAACTTTACCAGCACCACTGAAGCATTTATGATGTGTTTGTATACGTCCTCCCTCATGTGAGTGGATATCTGTTGATATCTGTTGATTCTTTTAATAAATGTTGTAAGATACTACACTTAGACTTAGAGGCGCTTGTCCCCTTTTCTGTTTTGTCTACACTACAGTGTTAACTTAAGAGTCTGCTTCAACACTTGGATGGATTCTCTTTTTTTCCCCCCTTATGAAGTTTTAAGAACTGGTTACAAAAATAGACTTTAGCCACAATCTACTGCCACACATCCATTGGCGCAGTACCTTTTTCCTCTAATTATAATAGTCTAAGTTTGTTTAAAAATTGTTAAATCCTTTCAGGTGTGCCGTGAAATTTTTTAGATCTTTTTGGTGCGCTGCAAGACAAAAAAGTTTGAGAAACACTGGTCTACAGGCTTGAAAAGATTAGTTTGTAAATGGATAGAAAACTGCCTAAAAGACAGGATTCAATAACAAGAAACCTACACAGTATTAGTGAAGCAGTTTAGTTTCATTTACTGTGATAAGAATGACACATAGAAGTGCACAACATAACAATATAGGTAATGAAGATATTTTATCTGAACAATACAGCACTAATATTAAATGCTGTTTTGCAGTTTAGAAATTTATGCTAACAAGGTAAAATGCAAAGAACACAGTGTGACTAAGTTCAATCACACCCCATTACACTAACAGAAGCCTATGTGAACAGGCAGCAGAGAGGCAGGGGACTGACACTTAAAAGAACTATGTCAGGCCTCTCCCCTCTATCACCTCAGCCCACAGGCACTCAATTAATAAACATGAGCAAACTGTTGTGATTAAATTGGCTGGCTCCTTTAAGCAGAGTTCCAGAGGAGGAGAGCAGGTTCCCTTATGTTAGACAGTACTTAGTAACTTCTGACACTTATGCCACATACACACAATCGGACATTCCGATCAACAAACCCGTGGATTTATTTCTGACGGATGTTGGCTCAAACTTGTCTTGCATACACACGGTCGCACAAATGTTGTCGGAAATTCCGATCGCCAATCGTACAACTCGTACGATGGCACTATAAAAGGGAAGTTCAATACCAAGTGCGCCACCCTTTGTGCTCCTTCTGCTAATCTCGTGTTTATCTCGTGTTAGTAGAAGTTTGATGAGACGATCCACGCTTTTCAGTTCGTTACTGCTCGTTACTGCTCTTCAGTTTGTGTTTGTGGGTTCGTATCTGTTTTTCAGTGCGTGTAGTCAGTTCGTATCTGTTTTTCAGTGCGTTCTTGTCCACTCGTTTCTGATTTTCAGCTCGCTCTTCTCAGGACTTTCTGATTTTCAGTGTGTTCTGTTAGTTCGTTCTGACCAGCCGACCATTTTCTAGCCATGTTGCGGGTACGTACTCATCACAGAGTTCGTGCCGTGCAGGGGCTTGGTGTTGGGGTTCTTACTTTGACCCAAGCCCAGACCATGAACAGGGCGAGGAGGAGTTAATGGATGAAGAATTGATTACTCCAGCGTGACCAATTCTCTCACATGCCTTTGTTGTGGGAGATCCAAGAGAATAATCCTGATGATTTCAGGAATCATCTCCGGATGACAGACCCCGTTTTTCACTGTCTGTTGGCTTTGCTGTCCCCCTATATTACCAGGCAGGACACCTGCATGCAGCAAGCCATCACTCCCAAGCCGGGGCTAGTCACCACTAGGGATGAGCCGAACACCCCCCTGTTCGGTTCGCACCAGAACATGCGAACAGGAAAAAAGTTCGTTCGAACACGCGAACACCGTTAAAGTCTATGGGACACGAACATGAATAAACAAAAGTGCTAATTTTAAAGGCTTATATGCAAGTTATTGTCATAAAAAGTGTTTGGGGACCTGGGTCCTGCCCCAGGGGACATGGATCAATGCAAAAAAAAGTTTTAAAAACGGCCATTTTTTCAGGAGCAGTGATTTTAATAATGCTTAAAGTCAAACAATAAAAGTGTAATATCCCTTTAAATTTCGTACCTGGGGGGTGTCTATAGTATGCCTGTAAAGGGGCGCATGTTTCCTGTGTTTAGAACAGTCTGACAGCAAAATGACATTTTGAAGGAAAAAACTCATTTAAAACTACCCGCGGCTATAGCATTGCCGACAATACACTTAGAAGTTCATTGATAAAAATGGCATGGGAATTCCCCAAAGGGGAACCCCGAACCAAAATTAAAAAAAAAAAATGACGTGGGAGTCCTCCTAAATTCCATACCAGGCCCTTCAGGTCTGGTATGGATTTTAAGGGGAACCCCGCGCCAAAAAAAAAAAAAAAAAAACGGCGTGGGGTCCCCCCAAAAATCCATACCAGACCCTTATCCGAGCACGCAACCTGGCAGGCCGCAGGAAAAGAGGGGGGGACGAGAGTGCGGCCCCCCTCCCTCCTGAACCGTACCAGGCCACATGCCCTCAACATTGGGAGGGTGCTTTGGGGTAGCCCCCCAAAACACCTTGTCCCCATGTTGATGAGGACAAGGGCCTCATCCCCACAACCCTGGCCGGTGGTTGTGGGGGTCTGCGGGCGGGGGGCTTATCGGAATCTGGAAGCCCCCTTTAACAAGGTGACCCCCAGATCCCGGCCCCCCCCCTGTGTGAAATGGTAAGGGGGTACTTATACCCCTACCATTTCACGAAAAAAGTGTCAAAAATGTTAAAAATGACAAGAGACAGTTTTTGACAATTCCTTTATTTAAATGCTTCTTCTTTCTTCTATCTTCCTTCATCTTCTGGTTCTTCTGGCTCTTCTGGTTCTTCCTCCGGCGTTCTCATCCAGCATCTCCTCCGCGGCGTCTTCTATCTTCTTCTCCTCGGGCCGCTCCGCACCCATGGCATGGGGGGGAGGCTCCCGCTCTTCTCTTCTTCTTTTCTTCTCTTCTTCTCTTCTTCATTTTCTTCTCCGGGCCGCTCCGCAATCCATGCTGGCATGGAGGGAGGCTCCCGCTGTGTGACGGCGCTTCTCGTCTGACAGTTCTTAAATAACGGGGGGGCGGGGCCACCCGGTGACCCCGCCCCACTCTGACGCACGGTGACTTGACGGGACTTCCCTGTGACGTCACGGGGAATGCCACAGGGAAGTCCCGTCATCTCCCGTGCGTCAGAGGGGGGCGGGGTCACCGGGTGGCCCTGCCCCCCATTATTTAGGAACTGTCAGACGAGGAGCGCCGTCACACAGCGGGAGCCTCCCTCCATGCCAGCATGGATTGCGGAGCGGCCCGGAGAAGAAAATGAAGAAGAGAAGAAGAGAAGAAAAGAAGAAGAGAAGAGCGGGAGCCTCCCCCCCATGCCATGGGTGCGGAGCGGCCCGAGGAGAAGAAGATAGAAGACGCCGCGGAGGAGATGCTGGATGAGAACGCCGGAGGAAGAACCAGAAGAGCCAGAAGAACCAGAAGAACCAGAAGATGAAGGAAGATAGAAGAAAGAAGAAGCATTTAAATAAAGGAATTGTCAAAAACTGTCTCTTGTCATTTTTAACATTTTTGACACTTTTTTTCGTGAAATGGTAGGGGTATAAGTACCCCCTTACCATTTCACACAGGGGGGGCCGGGATCTGGGGGTCACCTTGTTAAAGGGGGCTTCCAGATTCCGATAAGCCCCCCGCCCGCAGACCCCCACAACCACCGGCCAGGGTTGTGGGGATGAGGCCCTTGTCCTCATCAACATGGGGACAAGGTGTTTTGGGGGGCTACCCCAAAGCACCCTCCCAATGTTGAGGGCATGTGGCCTGGTACGGTTCAGGAGGGAGGGGGGGCCGCACTCTCATCCCCCCCTCTTTTCCTGCGGCCTGCCAGGTTGCGTGCTCGGATAAGGGTCTGGTATGGATTTTTGGGGGGACCCCACGCCGTTTTTTTTTTTTTTTTTTGGCGCGGGGTTCCCCTTAAAATCCATACCAGACCTGAAGGGTCTGGTATGGAATTTAGGGGGAACCCCACGTCATTTTTTTTTAAATTTTGGCCGGGGTTCCCCTTAATATCCATATCAGACCTGAAGGGCCTGGTATGGAATTTAGGGGGACTCCCACGTCATTTTTTTTTTTTAATTTTGGTTCGGGGTTCCCCTTTGGGGAATTCCCATGCCGTTTTTATCAATGAACTTCTATGTGTATTGTCGGCAATGCAATAGCCGCGGGTAGTTTTAAATGAGTTTTTTCCTTCAAAATGTCATTTTGCTGTCAGACTGTTCTAAACACAGAAAACATGCGCCCCTTTACAGGCATACTATAGACACCCCCCAGGTACGAAATTTAAAGGGATATTACACTTTTATTGATTGACTTTAAGCATTATTAAAATCACTGCTCCTGAAAAAACGGCCGTTTTTAAAACTTTTTTTTGCATTGATCCATGTCCCCTGGGGCAGGACCCAGGTCCCCAAACACTTTTTATGACAATAACTTGCATATTAGCCTTTAAAATTAGCACTTTTGATTTCTCCCATAGACTTTTAAAGGGTGTTCCGCGGCATTCGAATTTGCCGTGAACACCCCAAATTGTTCGCTGTTCGGCGAACTTGCGAACAGCCAATGTTCGAGTCGAACATGAGTTCGACTCGAACTCGAAGCTCATCCCTAGTCACCACCTTGCGGTACTTGGCGACAGGGAGAAGTCTGCAGGACATCAAGTTCTGGACAGGTGTCTCCCCCCCAGGCTCTGGGGATCATTATTCCAGAGACCTGTTCTGCCATCATTCAGGTCCTGCAGAAGGACTATATTAAGGTAAGTTTTCTCCTTTAACATCACATTCTATGTATTTAATGTTTGCTAATGTATTGTATTTCTTTCATCATTCCCTAATTACCATGATTGTAATATGATGTGAATATCCCCTTTGTCCTCATGCATGCTGGAAGTTTTTAAAGTTCCTTTTTTGTCCTTCATGCATATTTACCTTCACTAACCTCCCCAGCATGCTATCCTGGGCCCATACACACCTAGTCTAGTCACTTAACAATGTATTTTGTCAGCTCCATAGTAGTGCTTTACCCTAAATACCCCCTAAAATGTGTACAAATGTTATTTGTGTCCTTAAATTCAGGCAGAGTGCAAGAGGCTTTTTTTTTTGGGTCCCAAACTTATTTGGAACCCTCCCTCCCCCCAACCGCTAAGTCAACCGATAACAATCCTCTATCTGCTGACTTTGCCAAACCCATACACACTATACCTACCTCTTTTGTGGTCATATTTCTGGATGAATTCACCAAAACATGTAGTGCAAGGGCCTGCCTGAATACTTTCAAATGATACTGTTTAAAGTTTTGTTCTCCTATTATCTTGATAGATAATTGCAGAATGTAAAATTGTGCTTCAATTTGGACAGTGTGTATTTATATTTTTGTATTATAACACTTCTTACCTGTCCAGTGGGCTGCCAATAGTGTAAGTAAGGAGGGGCTGGCCAAAGTAACACACATTATGTATGCATTCAGCTCTCAATGAAGTGGAGAGGGTTACCTGTCCAAAACATACCCCCCCTAAATTTTTTACAATAAGCCATCAGAGGGGGTGAGGAATCTGATAAGTGGACCTTATAGTTTTGTCTTTAAATACTCCTTAAAATAAATGTTATACTGACGTTGGCCAAGAATGTTTGTGTCTAATCTGCTTGCAATGTTATGTGCAAAAGTACTAATTTTATTTTTCTTGTTTGACTCCACAGTTTCCTTCAACCCCACAGGAATGGCAAACTGTGGCCTCCCAGTTTGCCCAGCGGTGGGACTTTCCTAACTGCGGAGGAGCAATCGATGGGAAAGACGTCCACATCGTCCCACCCCCACCACTCGGGGTCATACTATTATAATTACAAGGAGTTTAATAGTATTGTGATGTTGGCGATGGTGTTGGCGACATGCGAGTTTTTGTATGTGGACGTGGGGAAGAATGGCCAGATGTCAGATGGAGTCATCACCCAGACAGAGTTTTACAGACGGCTCCAGAATGGTGGCTTGGGCTTGCCACCTGCGGAGGACAACGTGGCTGGTCTTCCGTTTGTGTTTGTCGCCGATGAAGCGTTTGGGCTAGGAGAACATGTGGCTAAACTATGTGGCATGTTCACCAATGCCAGGAGCATGGCGGACAAGATGGGTGAACTAGAGATACTGTTGTACAAGGAGGATTTGGATTTTGTGGGTATTTCGGAGACCTGGTTCAACAGCTCTCATGATTGGCTGGCAAACATTCAAGGGTATACCCTATACCGCAAGGATAGAGAGGGTAAAAAAGGGGGGAGGGGTATGCCTATATATCAAGAATAATGTACAAGTGAATGTGAGAGATGACATCACTGAGGGAGCTAGGGAGGACGTGGAATCCTTATGGGTAGAGCTCCAAAGGGATGAAGCTAAGGGGAAAATAATACTGGGAGTATGCTATAGGCCCCCTAACCTGAGGGAGGAAGTGGAGACGGATCTCCTATCACAAATTGGATTAGCAGCAAGGATGGGAAGTGTTATCATAATGGGGGATTTTAATTATCCAGACATAGACTGGGCGGAGGGAACCGCGCATTCATTTAAGGCTCGCCAGTTCCTTAATGTCTTGCAGGACAATTTTATGGGTCAGATGGTAGACGCACCAACTAGAAATAAAACATTACTGGATCTACTGATTACCAAAATACAGACCTGATCACAGATGTGGAAATACGGGGCAATTTAGGCAACAGCGATCACAGGTCAATTAGTTTCAGTATAAATCACACAAATAGGAAACATGAAGGGAACACAAAGACACTGAATTTCAAAAGAGCCAACTTCCCTAAACTACAAACCTTGCTAAAAGGCATAAATTGGGATAAAATATTAGGAACAAAGAATACGGAGGAGAGATGGGTTTGCTTTAAGAGCATATTAAATAAGGGCATTAGCCAATGTATCCCATTGGGTAATAAATTTAAAAGAGCGAACAAAAATCCTGGATGGCTTAACTCCAATGTAAAAATGCATATAAAAGCAAAAAAGAAGGCCTTCAAAAAAATACTAAATTGAGGGATCATCCTCAGCATTCAGACTTAATAAAGAATGCAATAAGAAATGTAAGGGTACAATTAGGACGGCTAAGATAGAACATGAAAGACACATAGCGGAGGAGAGCAAAAAAAATCCCAAGAAATTCTTTAAGTATGTAAACAGTAAAAAAGGGAGGACAGACCATATTGGCCCCATAAAGAATGAGGAAGGACATCTGGTTACAAAGGATGGGGAGATGGCAAAGGTATTGAATTTATTCTTCTCCTCAGTATTCATGAGTGAATCGGGGGGCTTCAGTAACCAAAACTGCAGTGTTTATCCTCATGACACAACACAGGAAGCACCTACATGGTTAACAGAGGACGGAATTAAAATTAGACTTGAGAAACTTTACATTAATAAATCACCGGGACCAGATGGCTTGCATCCGAGGGTACTTAGGGAACTCAGTCAGGTGATTGCCAGACCGTTGTTCCTAATTTTTACAGACAGTCTATTGACTGGAATGGTACCAGCTGATTGGAGAAAAGCCAATGTAGCACCAATATTTAAAAAGGGCCCAAAAAACATCCCTGGGAATTACAGACCAGTTAGCCTAACATCAATAGTATGTAAACTCTTGGAGGGGATGATAAGGGACTATATACAAGATTTTAGTAATAAGAATGATATCATTAGCAGTAATCAGCATGGATTCATGAAGAATCTTTCTTGCTAAACCAATCTATTAACCTTCTATGAGGAGGTGAGTTGCCATCTAGATAAAGGAAGGCCCGTAGACGTGGTGTATCTGGATTTTGCAAAAGCATTTGACACAGTTACCCATAAACGTTTACTGTACAAAATAAGGTGCGTTGGCATGGACCATAGGGTGAGTACATGGATTAAAAACTGGCTACAAGGGCGAGTTCAGAGGGTGGTGATAAATGGGGAGTACTCAGAATGGTCAGGGGTGGGTAGTGGGGTTCCCCAGGGTTCTTTGCTGGGACCAATCCTATTTAATTTGTTCATAAACGATCTGGAGGATGGGATAAACAGTTCAATCTCTGTATTTGCAGACGATACCAAGCTAAGCAGGGCAATAACTTCTCCGCAGGATGTGGAAATCTTGCAAAAAGACCTGAACAAATTAATGGGGTGGGCGACTACATGGCAAATGAGGTTCAATGTAGAAAAATGTAAAATAATGCATTTGGGTGGCAAAAATATGAATGCAATCTATACACTGGGGGGAGAACCTCTGGGGGAATCTAGGATGGAAAAGGACCTGGGGGTCCTAGTAGATGATAGGCTCAGCAATGGCATGCAATGCCAAGCTGCTGCTAATAAAGCAAACAGAATATTGGCATACATTAAAAGGGGATCAACTCCAGAGATAAAACGATAATTCTCCCGCTCTACAAGACTCTGGTCTGGCCGCACCTGGAGTATGCTGTCCAGTTCTGGGCACCAGTCCTCAGGAGGGATGTACTGGAAATGGAGCGAGTACAAAGAAGGGCAACAAAGCTAATAAAGGGTCTGGAGGATCTTAGTTATGAGGAAAGGTTGCGAGCTCTGAACTTATTCTCTCTGGAGAAGAGACGCTTGAGAGGGGATATGATTTCAATTTACAAATACTGTACTGGTGACCCCACAATAGGGATAAAACTTTTTCGCAGAAGAGAGTTTAATAAGACTCGTGGCCACTCATTACAATTAGAAGAAAAGAGGTTTAACCTTAAACTACGTAGAGGGTTCTTTACTGTAAGAGCGGCAAGGATGTGGAATTCCCTTCCACAGGCGGTGGTCTCAGCGGGGAGCATTGATAGCTTCAAGAAACTATTAGATAATCACCTGAATGACCGCAACATACAGGGATATGTAATGAAATACTGACACATAATCACACACATAGGTTAGACTTGATGGACTTGTGTCTTTTTTCAACCTCACCTACTATGTAACTATGTAACATCTGATGAGGCCATTTCCCATGAAGACCCTCCCCCCCGGACCAGAGGGTTTTTAACTACCAGCTGGCCAGAGCCAGAAGAGTGGTGGAGAATGCTTTCGGCATAATGGCCAGCCGGTTCCGCCTATTCCTGACACCAATCCACAGGGCGGAATATAACTCAACCATATTGTGTTTGCCTGCTGCATTATGCACAATTTTCTACGTAAAAATGCTACGAACTATGTGGCCTCAGTTGGGCCTGAGGCCGGATTTCCTGATCCTTCAACCCTGACGGCACTTGAAGCTGGCCGCCCTGGCTTGCCCCCCCAAAGCGCCAGCAAAGTCAGACAAAAATTTCTGGAGTACTTTGCGGGTAGGTGGGCCCCTTGATATACCAGCAAATGTGTGAAACATTTTTTAAATACATTTTCATTTTAAACTGAACTAATATTTCATTTGATTTACTGCTTGTGTTTTTTTTAGCTGCCTCCTAGGTTCTCCAGTGGGCTTTTCTTTTTGGCCATTTTCTTCAATAGTGCAAACGTAATTTATTTGATACATGAGGTGACAATGTCTTCTTCAGCTAACTATTATGTTGTGGGTCTGCTACACACACACATTGTTATTGTAGTTAATAAATGTAATGCATTAATGATAAAAATAATCATCCTTTTAAGCACCATGAATTGTTTTTTTTTTTGTTTTTTTCAGGGCCAATTTTAGAGCACTTAAAATACTTTAAAACTTGATTTAAAAGAAAAAAATATACGACAAAACGGTAAGATTTTGTGTGTTTTTAGATCCTGCCTAAAACTTCAGTGATGTTCTTCATTTTTTGTTGAACATAATTGATGTTTTCCTTTATCATCTCTAAATCCTGATTGCACACCATTATCTCCCCGATGAGGACTTGCACTGGTGAAATGAGTTTCTTCTTCCACAACATCCACATCACCTAATATTTAAAAAAAACCCATATATTATAAATATGCAGGCATACATCTATTACCTGAGGCTGTGGTCTCACACACTGACTTGTTGTGGTCACTATTTCATCCACTTCATGAACCCCGGAATCCACATCCTCAGGTTCTGCATCCACACCCTCAGGTTGTTGTGTGGTGACTTCCCCTTCTTCATGAGGTGTGGGGTTCCTGGTGACCTCATATGTCCCAATTCTTTTCTCCCCTATGTGAATACAAACAAGGTATACTTAGCACAGAGATATTTGAGGCCAGAAATAGGAATATGAAACATTGCTTGGAAGTGTCGTACAATTGTCTGTTTTGGCAGAGTTCCAAGCCGAAGACATGATTTTTTTCCCCTTTCTTAAAGCTTTTCCCCTTACTTACCTTTTTTGGTAAAGTTTCACACATGGAGTGACCCCTAGTATCCACTGGAGCACCTGTGTGGGACACCCTAAAAAGGGTGTTCTGGTGTCCCATACTAGTGCTCCTGCGTCCAGATGTGTAAACAGCTGCTGAATGTCCACTCCGTACACTGAATCAAGTTTGCATTTCATTCTAGTTACAAACCCATCTAGACAACAAACTTCTTTTAATACAAATAGGCATGAACAAATGTAGTTAACCTGCATCTGCCAAAAACATCGTAATAGTGGGCGAAAGAACGAGGTTTACTACGAATGATTACTGTGCCCACGAACTGAGACTTGTCATTTTAAACTGTACAACAGTAAAGAAAAGCACATGGAGCAGCATGCAAGTAATAATAATAATGGAAACACATGACAAATACTTACTTTTTAGAAGCACTTTCCTGATCCTTCTGTACTGATCATGCTCCCTCAATTTCAGGTCTGACCAGCGTTTCCTCAATTGCTCCTTGGATCTTCGTACCCCAAAATTCCTGTGCAGACTTCTCACAACTTTGGTCATGATCTTGACCTTTCTCACATTTGGGTTTGGGTACGGTTCATACTTCCCATCATAGTCAGCCCTCTTCAAGATGTCCACCATCTCCACCATCTCTACAAAGGACATATTTGAGGCCTTATATCTCCAGATGTTTCTGGCTCTGGGCTTTTGATGTTGCTGCTAGTATCATGCACCTGCTGTGTCTCCGCCATGTGCTCTCCCACTGCGCAGAAAGAGAAGGGGTGGGGAATATACTAGAAAGAAGGCTAGGGGCGGGCGGAGTTTCATGCATGTGCAGTGTATATAAAGCTTAACACACCTTCGTTGTACGCACGATCTGTGAGCGGAGGAAGGAGTAGCGGAAGCACCGATCGTGCTAACGAAGGTACAATTTTAACTTGGGGCATCAGTGGCCTATACTGCTTAGAGATTGAGACCTATATTGGGACAAGATTATGAGAGTTTAGCCTGACATTAGGGTTTGTCTTGTGTTGTGTCTTGCAGATAAAATGGATAGATTCAACCATCACGACTTCCTCCCTAGATTCATTGATATGTACAGAGAGCTGCCCTGTCTGTGGCAGGTGAAACACCCATTTTATAATAATAAAATAAAGAGGAAGGCTGCGCTGGATCAATTGCTGGAATTGGTGAAGCCGGTGATCCCCACGGCAACCATCCCCTATTTGAAGTGCAAAATTGGTGACCTGAGGAGCACATATAATAGGGAGCGCAAGAAGGTCCAGGATTTCCAGAGATCGGGAGCAGCAGCAGATGACGTTTATGTACCCAGGCTGTGGTACTACGAAAGACTGCGATTTTTGTCAGACCAGACTCAAATCAGGCAATCATGCTCAACTCTTCCTTCCACCTCAGCGAAGGCTTCTGACGTCCAACCTGGGTCTTACACACAGGAAGAAGTGGAGGAGCCCAGCTTGAGTCAGGTATAATAGTAACTAGGTATCCTGGATGATACGGCGCCCTTCAAACAGAGAACACCCCCACCGCGCCAATGGCCCTGAATTTTTAACCCAAAAATTGGTGCTAACTGGTGCAAATAGTGAACTCAAAATAAACGTAAATTAATAGGTAGAGCTGCCCCTTAAAAATAAGATGTATAAACCAAATATTTAGTTCTAAATGTCAATCACTAACCAAATACCCCCTCAAGACACATAGGATAAATATGGGGCGCTATAAACGTGTTAAATATCAGAAACCTGTGTTAACACAATAGTGGTGAGACCCTCTTATTGTGATATGTAGCTTGTGACAATGAGTGATGCTATCAATCTATAAATAGCACACACATAATAAATAAACAATATATATGTGACATACAGGTGAAACACTATGTGCAGTCACTACACTCCATGCTGTGACATATCAAAACATCACATTAAAGTCCATATATTCCAAATGAGTCAGTCCAAAAAGGAACTGCTTGTGACAACATATGGTGCAATCTTAGATGAATACACTTGAGTGTCTTCATGTGTCTTCCACCTCACCCCCGTGTTCAGTGAATCACACCCTCCAGAAATGCACTCACCGATTTACATTGCCAGCACTCTCATGCAAGGCAATAAACGCTTATTTTACCACACTCAAGGGTAAATGGATCAATCGATGTCCAGGGGGATAGTTATTCAATAGATCCACATGAAAGAAAATAAAGTGCTCCAATAGTGTGAACCAGCAAACAACATTTATTAAAAACCACTGCAATCTTCAAATGATCCACTCACATTGTAAAAAAGATAAAACAGCAGAAACCGTGTGCAAATCACATCAATCTTCAAACTAGTGTGGATAATGTAAATAACTGTTGGTCACGGCTGACCCGAGGTGTGCTAATGCTGGGCTGCAGTCTCACCCCTCCCCTCGGTTATCCTCCGCTCCTCCGTGCACTCGAACTTCCTGCCTCCTGTGTGGCTAACAGCGCTGTGTGTCACGTATCACAGCCACGCCCCCGACATGTTTCGTCATAGGTAGACTTAATCATGGGATTGGCTGTGTCTGCTGTCCTTCACCCCTTATATTTGCTCTTGATTGACACCCATTCGGCCGCGCATTGCGCATGCGCACACCTCGCATCCCCGTTCTGCTGATTCTACATAAGCCATCACATCAGAACTGCTTGCACTCGGGATCGGGCACATAAATTAATAAAATCATATATATAAAAATTGCATCAAATTAACTAATCAATACATATCTCCCAATTGCTGTATCAAAGTCTGGATGAGCTATAGTTGACTGGATGAAGCATCACACACTGATACACTCACTGGTCAATAGTGGTAACTACAAGTATCATCACATACAGCCCTTTCACACACAGGCTGATGTTCAAGCAGCAAGTTTCCACCCAGCAACCAGCATCCATGCTACAGAATGCATAGCCCAAAACACTATATTCATGGTGAGACCCTCGCTCATTTTAAAATGCCAATCCCTTCGGATATGGACATAAAATGTGTATTAAGAATCAATACAAATATAAAATCCTAAACATATGGTTGTATCCTCATATGGATATGTTAATAACCTCATTGATGATACCTCCATACGCGCTCCATAAGAAATGCCCCCAAATTAAATCAAAACGTTCCAAATAAAATGAAATAAAAAGAGTGTATACCCTATCCCTACATGTTTTACCATCCATAAATGGACCATACTCTAAAAAGGCATCCAAAGCCTCAATGGTGGGTGTTTACGCAGTGTTATACATCTCCAACGAGATCCATCACTGTACAGTATATGGAGAGAATCTATCACAATACTGATCCCCTCCCTCCCCTCCTCTTTAGAGCTATTTCTGCTCTCAACAGTGCATACAGACCCCTTATGGATCTCCATACAGATAGGAGGAACAGGAATGAGAACTAATGGAAATACATACTCCACATCTCCCCCCCCACTGCCATCCAGGTCGGGGCACCTGCTTAAATGATTTATAGTACATCCATATATGTAAAACATGTATGCATGATCTAAACCAATACATACTTCATTAGAACCCCAAAAAAGATACAATCCTAAACCTAAGATACCTTAATTTTAAAAATCATTGATAAAACAGTTCAGATCTAGTTCTATGTTTAACCCCTTAGGGGTCAAGCTCTTCAAAAAATAGATCCATCTGGTTTCCCTTCGGGATAAATCCCTGACTCTATTGGACCCCCTCCAAGAAGGGTGGACTATGTCAATCCCACAAAACTGTAATAGGGAGGGGTCCTGTTGATGTTTTTCTTTAAAATGTAGAGAGACGCTATGGAACCTATACCCATTTTTTATATTGGTCATATGCTCTGAGATCCTGATCCTCAGGAGCCTCTTTATTCTCCCTACATACAGGAGGCCACACGGGCACCACATTAAATAAAGGACATGTGAAGAGTTACAGGTACTGAATTCCTTGATTTCAAAGGATTCACCATCCCTATTGGTTACACTTGTCACTCCTCTGTGGCTCACTCTTACAGTCCTGCAACAAATGCACCTCCTACAACAAATAAAAACCCTTAAAATCCAAACTTAGCACATTACACCTTGGTGGGTCTAGTATTTTCTTAACTACATGGTCACCGAAGCTCGGGGCCCTCCTATATATAAACTTCAGCTGGTTCGGTAGTACTTCACCTAAGTGTCTATGCTTACACAAAATGTGCCAGTGCTTTTTAAAAATACTCTCGATATCCCTATACTGGCAGTGAAACCCTGAAATGAACCCAAATTGATGTTGAGTATCATTTGACAAAGACAAGGATTTCTTAAGGCATTGTTCCCTGGGTACTGAAGCCACCTCCTGGGTGATCTTATTCAGTTCATCCAATTCATATCCCTTTTGTAAAAATTTATTTTTAAGGACCCCAGCCTGCTCATAAAAATCATCTAACTGTGTGCAGTTACGGCGCACACGTAGTATTTGCCCCTTAGGGATGTTTTTTATCCACGCCGGATCTATTGATCTTACTCAATGACGTTAAATTGGACACTTCATCAATGGTGTACATGGTAACGGCTGATGTAGCCTCCTTGTATACCATTATACAACATGAGGATGCGTCTTTGGCCCTTAATTGGGCACTGAGTAAAAGAGATGACATTCCAGCTGTACAGAAAAAAATTTTGGGACATGTATTGGATTTTTGTATGTCTCATAATTATTTTTGGTGTGTGGGGGAATTTTATTCCCAGCAGGTTGGCGTGGCAATGGGAGCCAAATATGCTCCCAGCCTCGCCAACCTGTTTATGGCTGAGTGGGAAGATAGGAAGGTGTTCAGCCAGAGGAGGCCTCAGTTATTATTTTATCGAAGATTCATTGATGACCTCTTATTTATTTGGGAGGGTACAGAGGAATCAGCGATTGAATTTATACAAGAACTTAACAACAATTCGAATAACATTAAATTGGAACATCAAATTAGTAATATCTCGGTCAATTTCCTGGATGTCACGATTGAAAGAGAGGGGGATTCACTAAGAACAAATGTATTTTTTAAGCCAACTGATCAGAACAGTTTTTTATCAATAAGAAGTGGTCACCATCCGGCGTGGATAAAAAACATCCCTAAGGGGCAAATACTACGTGTGCACCGTAACTGCACACAGTTAGATGATTTTTATGAGCAGGCTGGGGTCCTTAAAAATACATTTTTACAAAAGGGATATGAATTGGATGAACTGAATAAGATCACCCAGGAGGTGGCTTCAGTACCCAGGGAACAATGTCTTAAGAAATCCTCGTCTTCGTCAAATGATACTAAACATCAATTTGGGTTCATTTCAGGGTTTCACTGCCAGTATAGGGATATCGAGAGTATTTTTAAAAAACACTGGCACATTTTGTGTAAGGATAGACACTTAGGTGAAGTACTACCGAACCAGCCGAAGTTTATATATAGGAGGGCCCCGAGCTTCGGTGACCATGTAGTTAAGAAAATACTAGACCCACCAAGGCGTAATGTGCTAAGTTTTGGATTTTAAGGGTTTTTATTGTTGTAGGAGGTGCATTTGTTGCAGGACTGTAAGAGTGAGTCACAGAGGAGTGACAAGTGTAACCAATAGGGATGGTGAATCCTTTGAAATCAAGGAATTCAGTACCTGTAACTCTTCACATGTCCTTTATTTAATGTGGTGCCCGTGTGGCCTCCTGTATGTAGGGAGAATAAAGAGGCTCCTGAGGATCAGGATCTCAGAGCATATGACCAATATAAAAAATGGGTATAGGTTCCATAGCGTCTCTCTACATTTTAAAGAAAAACATCAACAGGACCCCTCCCTATTACAGTTTTGTGGGATTGACATAGTCCACCCTTCTTGGAGGGGGTCCAATAGAGTCAGGGATTTATCCCGAAGGGAAACCAGATGGATCTATTTTTTGAAGAGCTTGACCCCTAAGGGGTTAAACATAGAACTAGATCTGAACTGTTTTATCAATGATTTTTAAAATTAAGGTATCTTAGGTAGAGGATTGTATCTTTTTGGGGGTTCTAATGAAGTATGTATTGGTTTAGATCATGCATACATGTTTTACATATATGGATGTACTATAAATCATTTAAGCAGGTGCCCCGACCTGGATGGCAGTGGGGGGGAGATGTGGAGTATGTATTTCCATTAGTTCTCGTTCCTGTTCCTCCTATCTGTATGGAGATCCATAAGGGGTCTGTATGCACTGTTGAGAGCAGAAATAGCTCTAAAGAGGAGGGGAGGGAGGGGATCAGTATTGTGATAGATTCTCTCCATATACTGTACAGTGATGGATCTCGTTGGAGATGTATAACACTGCGTAAACACCCACCATTGAGGCTTTGGATGCCTTTTTAGAGTATGGTCCATTTATGGATGGTAAAACATGTAGGGATAGGGTATACACTCTTTTTATTTCATTTTATTTGGAACGTTTTGATTTAATTTGGGGGCATTTCTTATGGAGCGCGTATGGAGGTATCATCAATGAGGTTATTAACATATCCATATGAGGATACAACCATATGTTTAGGATTTTATATTTGTATTGATTCTTAATACACATTTTATGTCCATATCCGAAGGGATTGGCATTTTAAAATGAGCGAGGGTCTCACCATGAATATAGTGTTTTGGGCTATGCATTCTGTAGCATGGATGCTGGTTTCTGGGTGGAAACTTGCTGCTTGAACATCAGCCTGTGTGTGAAAGGGCTGTATGTGATGATACTTGTAGTTACCACTATTGACCAGTGAGTGTATCAGTGTGTGATGCTTCATCCAGTCAACTATAGCTCATCCAGACTTTGATACAGCAATTGGGAGATATGTATTGATTAGTTAATTTGATGCAATTTTTATATATATGATTTTATTAATTTATGTGCCCGATCCCGAGTGCAAGCAGTTCTGATGTGATGGCTTATGTAGAATCAGCAGAACGGGGATGCGAGGTAGAACGCAATGCGCGGCCGAATGGGTGTCAATCAAGAGCAAATATAAGGGGTGAAGGACAGCAGACACAGCCAATCCCATGATTAAGTCTACCTATGACGAAACATGTCGGGGGCGTGGCTGTGATACGTGACACACAGCGCTGTTAGCCACACAGGAGGCAGGAAGTTCGAGTGCACAGAGGAGCGGAGGATAACCGAGGGGAGGGGTGAGACTGCAGCCCAGCATTAGCACACCTCGGGTCCGCCGTGACCAACAGTTATTTACATTATCCACACTAGTTTGAAGATTGATGTGATTTGCACACGGTTTCTGCTGTTTTATCTTTTTTACAATATGAGTGCATCATTTGAAGATTGCAGTGGTTTTTAATAAATATTGTTTGCTGGTTCACACTATTGGAGCACTTTATTTTCTTTCATGTGGATCTATTGAATAACTATCCCCCTGGACATCAATTGATCCATTTACCCTTGAGTGTGGTAAAATAAGCGTTTATTGCCTTGCATGAGAATGCTGGCAATGTAAATCGGTGAGTGCATTTCTGGAGGGTGTGATTCACTGAACACGGGGGTGAGGTGGAAGACACACGAAGACACTCAAGTGTATTCATCTAAGATTGCACCATATGTTGTCACAAGCAGTTCCTTTTTGGACTGACTCATTTGGAATATATGGACTTTAACCCCTTCCCGCCGACCGTACGCATATATGCGTACTCGGCTTTCCGGGGTTATACCGGGATGATGCCCGCAGCTGCAGGCATCATCCCGGTACCGTTGTTTACAGCGGGCGATTGGCTACCCGTGTATAACAACCGATGCGGCTAAAAGCCGCTCGGCTGTTATACCGGAGGAGCGGGAGGGGACATCCCCCCCTCCCGCCGCCTCCCGCCGCTGTTACCGGGCCTCCCGTGCGATCGCGAGGCCCGGTGTCCGTTCGGCTGCCTTCGGCGGCTGGGGGCGGACTGGAACAAAGCTGCGAATGGCTTCGTTCCAGCCTTCTTGTTGTAAACGCGGAAGCGACGTCATGACGTCACTTCCCGTTTACTCGGCTGCCAATGGCGCCGAATTTAAAAAAGTACACAGTATTCAGAATCGCCGTTTTCGGCGATCTGAATACTTTGAAGTGTAAAGGAGGGATGGGGGGTCTTTTAGACCCCCCATCCCTCCATAAAGAGTACCTGTCACCACATATTACTGTCACAAGGGATGTTTACATTGCTTGTGACAGCAATAAAAGTAAAAAAAAAAAAAATTTTAAACACAATTTATAAAGTACAATAATAAATAAAATAAAAAAAAAAAAAATTTTTTTAAAGTGCCCCTGTCCTCGCGAGCTCGCGCAGCGAAGAAAATGCATACGGAAGTCGCGCCCGCATATGTAAACGGTGTTCAAACCACACATGTGAGGTATCGCCGCGATCGTCAGAGTGAGAGCAATAATTCTAGCCCTAGACCTCCTCTGTAGCTCAAACCTGGTAACCGTAAAAATTTTTTAAAGCGTCGCCTATGGAAATTCAAAGGTACCGTAGTTCGTCGCCATTCCACGAGTGCGTGCAATTATAAAGGGTGACATGTTTGGTATCTATTTACTCAGCGTAACATCATCTTTCACATTATACAAAAAAATTGGGGTAACTTTACTGTTTGGATTTTTTAAAATTCATGAAAGTGTCACTTTTCCAAAAATTTGCGTTTAAAACACCGCTGCACAAATACCGTGCGATAAAAAATATTGCAACAATCGCCATTTTATTCTCTAGATTCTCTGCTAAAAAAATATATATAATGTTTGGGGGTTCTAAGTAATTTTCTAGCAAAAAATACGGATTTTAACTTGTAAACACCAAATTTCAAAAATAGGCTTAGTCATGAAAGGGTTTAATGTGATGTTTTGATATGTCACAGCATGGAGTGTAGTGACTGCACATAGTGTTTCACCTGTATGTCACATATATATTGTTTATTTATTATGTGTGTGCTATTTATAGATTGATAGCATCACTCATTGTCACGAGCTACATATCACAATAAGAGGGTCTCACCACTATTGTGTTAACACAGGTTTCTGATATTTAACACGTTTATAGCACCCCATATTTATCCTATGTGTCTTGAGGGGGTATTTGGTTAGTGATTGACATTTAGGACTAAATATTTGGTTTATACATCTTATTTTTAAGGGGCAGCTCTACCTATTAATTTACGTTTATTTTGAGTTCACTATTTGCACCAGTTAGCACCAATTTTTGGGTTAAAAATTCAGGGCCATTGGCGTGGTGGGGTTGTTCTCTGTTTGAAGGGCGCCGTATCATCCAGGATACCTAGTTACTATTATACCTGACTCAAGCTGGGCTCCTCCACTTCTTCCTGTGTGTAAGACCCAGGTTGGACGTCAGAAGCCTTCGCTGAGGTGGAAGGAAGAGTTGAGCGTGATTGCCTGATTTGAGTCTGGTCTGACAAAAATCGCAGTCTTTCGTAGTACCACAGCCTGGGTACATAAACGTCATCTGCTGCTGCTCCCGATCTCTGGAAATCCTGGACCTTCTTGCGCTCCCTATTATATGTGCTCCTCAGGTCACCAATTTTGCACTTCAAATAGGGGATGGTTGCCGTGGGGATCACCGGCTTCACCAATTCCAGCAATTGATCCAGCGCTGCCTTCCTCTTTATTTTATTATTATAAAATGGGTGTTTCACCTGCCACAGACAGGGCAGCTCTCTGTACATATCAATGAATCTAGGGAGGAAGTCGTGATGGTTGAATCTATCCATTTTATCTGCAAGACACAACACAAGACAAACCCTAATGTCAGGCTAAACTCTCATAATCTTGTCCCAATATAGGTCTCAATCTCTAAGCAGTATAGGCCACTGATGCCCCAAGTTAAAATTGTACCTTCGTTAGCACGATCGGTGCTTCCGCTACTCCTTCCTCCGCTCACAGATCGTGCGTACAACGAAGGTGTGTTAAGCTTTATATACACTGCACATGCATGAAACTCCGCCCGCCCCTGGCCTTCTTTCTAGTATATTCCCCACCCCTTCTCTTTCTGCGCAGTGGGAGAGCACATGGCGGAGACACAGCAGGTGCATGATACTAGCAGCAACATCAAAAGCCCAGAGCCAGAAACGTCTGGAGATATAAGGCCTCAAATATGTCCTTTGTAGAGATGGTGGAGATGGTGGACATCTTGAAGAGGGCTGACTATGATGGGAAGTATGGACCGTACGCAAACCCAAATGTGAGAATTTGGGTTTGGGAGCACTTTATTTTCTTTCATGTGGATCTATTGAATAACTATCCCCCTGGACATTGATTGATCCATTTACCCTTGAGTGTGGTAAAATAAGCGTTTATTGCCTTGCATGAGAATGCTGGCAATGTAAATCCGTGAGTGCATTTCTGGAGGGTGTGATTCACTGAACACGGGGGTGAGGTGGAAGACACACGAAGACACTCGAGTGTATTCATCTAAGATTGCACCATATGTTGTCACAAGCAGTTCCTTCTTGGACTGACTCATTTGGAATATATGGACTTTAATGTGATGTTTTGATATGTCACAGCATGGAGTGTAGTGACTGCACATAGTGTTTCACCTGTATGTCACATATATATTGTTTATTTATTATGTGTGTGCTATTTATAGATTGATAGCATCACTCATTGTCACAAGCTACATATCACAATAAGAGGGTCTCACCACTATTGTGTTAACACAGGTTTCTAATATTTAACACGTTTATAGCGCCCCATATTTATCCTATGTGTCTTGAGGGGGTATTTGGTTAGTGATTGACATTTAGAACTAAATATTGAGTCAGGTATAGCATTGTTCATCATATTTCTTGTCAAAAAATTAATGATGTTAACTAGATGTTATTATTGATCACTAATTTCTGATTTAACAAAGTGGTTTACATATCAATAGACAGTAGTAGCCAAAAATGAGTGGGACAAGAATGAAAAATGTTGGTGTCAGAATGATAGTCTTTTCTATTTGTTAACATTCTATGTGCAACAGTCATGAGCTGTAAATTGTGTGTGATTGATGAACACAAAACTAAAACTATGTCCCTTTTTCGTACACAGGAAAGCCTCAGCCAGGAGGAGGCTGTTGAAAGTGGCAGCCAGGAGGTGGCGGGGGAAAGTGGCAGCCAGGAGGTGGCGGGGGCAAGTAGCAACCAGGAGGTGGCCGGGCCCAGTAGCCTGACCGAATCCCATGTTCCTCCTCCCCGTCTTCCAACAAAAAGGCCCAGGAAGGGGAGGAACGTGGAGGAGTCAGCGCTTTCTTTGATTCGGCAGGCTACTGCGGCTCTCAGAACCACCCCCATTCTTCAAGAGGCCTATGCCTGCATGGCAGGCAGCAAAATGCAGGAAATGGAGGTGGGCCAATGCCTCATTTGTGAGGAAGTGCTCTTTCAGGCCCTAAATAAGGGGGTGAGGGGCCAACTCAAAAGTCATGCTTGTGAGTTGGACCATCCTCCTCCACCTCCTGCCACAACTCAACACAACAGCCACAGTCTGGAAGGAAGCGTGCAAGGAAGTCTTGAGAGTGATGGCCTGGGCTTAGTCTGGTCTAACAAAAGACGCAGGCTGTTGTAAGACCACAGACTGGGGACATATATGTCATCTGCTGCTGCTCCCAATCTCTCTGAGTCCTGGACCGAATTGTGCTCCCTATTAAATGGACTCCTCAGGCTACCAATTTTGCCTGTCAAATAGTTGATGTGTGCCCTGCTGTACAAAGGCTTCACTAATTTCAACAGTTTATCCAGCGTTGCCTTCCTCTTTATTTTGTTATGACCCCTAATAAATGTCTATTTTTTTTTCACAAATACTTGGCTATGTGTTTTACTTCAAAAAGGACAGTTTGTTTGTGAGTAGGCAGGTACATTTAAAAAATACAATGTCAAATTAACAAGGGACACCAACACCAACCAACCTCCTTGAGGTTAAAAAATACAAGATAATAATGGTGTTGTGGTAACTTGACACACAAAATGACAAAAAATATTATGGAAATTTCTAGAAAAAAAACATTAAAAAAAAATCAGGAAATCTTGATTAAAAAAAAAAGTAGATCACTATAAAAAAAAATTCTAAACATTATTCTGTAGATCTGGCGAAAAAAAAAAAAAGATTATTCAGGAGATCATGAGAAATAATAAAGAAATCAGTTTGTCAGAACTCTGTGTGAATATCAGCATCAAAACAACTTCATTATTCTAGCATTATAAAAAAGAAGAGAATGCGCTGCATTAAAAGATTCAAAAATTTGCAGAGTGACGAATGTGCCATCTCAATTATAAACGCTAGTTTTACCAGACCGAGCGCTTCCGTCTCATACTTGATTCAGAGAATGCGTGGAATTTTGTGCATCAGAATTGTCTACACACACTTGGAATTTCCGACAACAAATTTTGTTGTCCGAAATTTTGAGAACCAGCTCTCAAACATTTGTTTTCGGAAATTCCGACAGCAAATGTCCGATGGAGCATACACACGGTCGGAATTTCCGACAACAAGCTCACATCGAACATTTGTTGTCGGAAATTCCGACAGCAAATGTCCGATGGAGCATACACACGGTCGGAATTTCCTACAACAAGCTCACATCGAACATTTGTTGTCGGAAATTCTGATCGTGTGTACGCGGCATAAGGAGAGGATAAAAGTGGTTAATGGCAACCACTCAGAATCTGGCAAATCTTCAGCAGCTACTTAAAGTATGATGATGGGAATAATCCTTGATGTTAGAGCAAAGCAACTTTAACTAGTACGTGATTGGCCCCTTTAGGAATGCAAAATTTTCCTGCGTGACCTAAACACAACTTGTCACCATGTAGGCTGTTTCACTAGTATTGTATCCAGTGGAACTACTGATGAGAGGCATGTGAGCAAAGCACGGATGTCTGCATACAATGTCTATGGGATTAACTGAACTTGTATCCAGTAGCACTACAAGTATCAGGAATGTGAGCAGAGACAATGATGTCTATATGCAGTGTCTATGGTATTAAGAGCCCTTTCACACTGGGGCGGGGGCGGTGTCGGCGGTAAAACGCCGCTATTATTATAAAACCGCCCCGCTAGCGGCCGAGAAAGGGTTAAATACCACCGCAAAGCGCCTCTACAGAGGCGCTTTGCCAGCGGTATAGCCGCGCCGGCCCATTGATTTCAATGGGCAGGAGCGGTAAAGGAGCGGTATACACTCCGCTCCTTCACCGCTCCGAAGATGCTGCTGGCAGGACTTTTTTTTACCGTCCTGCCAGCGCATCGCTCCAGTGTGAAAGCCCTCGGGGCTTTCACACTGGAATGAAAGCAGCGGCACTTTCGGGTCGGTTTGCAGGCGCTATTATTAGCGCAATAGCATCTGCAAACCGCCCCAGTGTGAAAGGGCTCTTATGGGCAGGTGCCGGTGTTCTATCGGATAGTACCCTCTGTCGAGAAATGCCCAAGCTGCGCTGTGCATACGCAGTACTGAACGGGACTCCAGCTGATTTTCCAATCATCTGTTGGGAACGGCGTGATGGCGAATGCGCAGATCGTCTGAGTCACTATCCGGTGGTCTGCTGAGCGCAGTGGGACAACTGAGCAGAGCCGTTGAATAGTGCATTGTTCAGCGCGGGAGGCAGAACACAGAGCTCTGCGCTCTCTCATAGGTGGAGGGAGGGGAGTCTAGCAATCCTTATAAGATCTAAGCGATTAGAGAGGGGCATGGAAGTCCCAGAGGGACTACAACTGCCAGCATATACTGTCACTGCCCCCTAGAGGGACTACAACTCCCAACATGTTCTGCCACTGCCCCTAGAGGGACTACAACTCCCAGCATGTCAATTCACTGCCCCCCAGAGGGACTACAACTCCCCGTCATGTCCATTCACTGCCCCCTAGAGGGACTACAATTCCAAGCATGTTGTGCCACTGCCCTCTAGAGGGACTACAACTCCCAGCATGTTCTGCCACTGTGCCCTAGAGGGACTACAATTCCCAGCATGTTCTGCTACTGCCCGCTAGAGGGACTACAACTCCCAGCATGTTCTGCCACTGCCCGCTAGAGGGACTACAACTCCCAGCATGTCCTGTCACTGCCCACTAGAGAGACTACAACTCCCAGCATGTCCTGTCACTGCCCGCTAGAGGGACTACAACTATGATGGGGAGAACAGCTGGAGGTATGTTACATACAGCACATGCGCATATCATCGGATGCACTATCTGACAGGAGGCATTGTAAAGCGCAGGAGGCATTATTCGATAGAACACATTATACATTGCACACTCAGATTGGTCCCTACCCTCACGGAGCCCACAATCCAAGGTCCCCAAAATAAAGCGCAGAGGCAGAATCAGTCAGATTCTGCCTAGCTCTGTACACAGCTGTAATCAACTTCAAATCTATAAACCATCGCATCCCATACAGTGCCATTACATGCTACACGGTGTTATCACATGCTGCACAGTGTTATCACATGCCGTACAGTGCCATTGCATGCCGTACAGTGTCATCACGTGTTGTACAGCGCCATCGATACCTACCTACACAGGGGGGCACAGCTATGTACGCAGGATAAATACCTACATACAAAGGAGGGCACAGCCATGTACACAGGCCTATACCTACCTACACAGGAGGGCAAAGCCATATACGCAGGCCTGGACCTACCTACACAGGGGGGTACAGCAGCTGTTCACAACAGCTGATAGGGAAATCAGCTGGAGTCCCGTTCCGTACTGTGCATGCGCAGCGCGGCTCGGGCATTTCTCAACAGAGGGCACTATCCAATAGAACACCGGCTCACCCACAGCACAACAGATGTTGCTAGTAATGATGCATATGATGATGAAGACTCTTTCAGGAACTCCCTCTGTTACAAACCAGGTGCGAGGCCGAGATGCTGATAGGGCTCCCCTTGCAGTTAAGTGCAGAGAAGCATGGCTTGCCAGGTACTGTGATGAGATGAGCTGGTCACCGAGATGTAGCGGAAGCAGGCTGGATAAACTGTAGAGCTGGCGTGCTTGGAAAGTACCAGGTGAACTTGACAGAGTAGCGAACTGGAAACAGAAACAGGAGCCAGGCCAGGGGTCATACATGGTGAGATCAGTTCAGGTAATGAGACTGGATAAGCCGGGGTCATACACGGTGAGATGAATCTGCAGCAGAGTTGGTAAGCCTAGCCAAGGTCAAACACAGTGGAGCAAGCAGGAGAGAAGTCAGAAGTACAAGCCAAGGGTAAATCAGGAGATCAGGATCACAGGCTAGAGCAAGCCGGGTCAATAACAGGAGTTAAATCATGATATGCAGGAACAAGGGGAAGCTGATGATAATCCAGCAATGTACCATTGTCAGCAGCAGCTTTAAATAGTCCAGGAGATACCAGCATTTGTCACATTGTGCGCGTTCCCACTGCCGTGCAACTGCGTGTGCCCATTCGCGCCATCGCACATCTGCATGCGTCAGTACGTACAGGAGCGTGCATGACGTGGCCATGACGGCTATTGGCAAGATTACCAGGTCTTTGCCTGTTTTCCTGACAGTGTCCCTCCCTCCCCCAAGGGACAGCCTCCGGATGCCCAAACAAGCCCACTTTTCAGGATATCTATCATGGAACTCCTGTAACAGTCTAGAGGCATGTATGTTACCTGCTGGTTCCCAAGAGTTCTCTTCTGCTGAATAACCCTTCCATTTGATAAGAAATTGGTTTTGCCTACCTCTCTTCCGACAGTTCAAGGTGGCTTCTACCTCAAATTCTGGTTCATCACCCAAAGAGACTGGAGAAGGTGGCACTTCATCTCTCCCGGTAAAAGGGCTTGGTATGGCTGGTTTAAGCAGAGAGACATGAAACACCTGATAAATCTTATACGATCTCGGCAGCACCAGTTCGAATGCCACAGGATTGACTTCCCTCTTGACCTTGACCTGACAAACCTTGCCCCCAATTTCCTGGAAGGATAAGACAAATTGACGTTAACAGAAGAGAGCCATATCTTGTCTCCAACCTTGAAGCTAGGACTGCTTCTTCTACTTCTTCTTCTATCATATTGTCTCTTGAAGTCCTCTTGAGCTATCTGCATACTTTTTCGGAGAGTTTCTGTGTCTCTTGAAGCCCTTCCTCAATCCTAAACTGGTACTGAAGCTTTGGGGACGGTGTTGGGCAAGAATGAAGGATGAAATCCATAGTTCGTCCAAATATGTGACTGATTGGTTGCTGCGTGCACGGAGTTATTGTATGCAAATTCAGCACATGGAAGTAAAGCAAGCCAATCATCTTTGGAAAAGGAAAAAAAGCACCTTAGATACTGCTCCAGAGTTTGATTGGTTCTTTCGGTTTGCCCATTACTTTGTGGATGATAGGCAGAGGACAAGCATACAAGTTACAGAAAAGAGGGTTTTCCTCTAATGGGACTTTATAAGGCAAAAGCTTCTCAAAAATGATAGTAAATGTTTGTAAAAAAGTCGATTTTATTTGAAAAAGTTAAAAGCAGGAAAAAATTGCATAGTGGTAGGACTACAATTGATGCGAATACAAACATTGACACACGATACAATGGCATACATGAAACCACATGTCCAGGGGAACACACAACAGAGTATACCCAATGCCTTTCAAGTTATGGCATCAGTCCTCTTCATCGGGGGGGGGTGGGTTATGAGTAAAACACTATTATCATGTACTTGTGTAGAAAGTCATGAGTATTGCATCATTTAAAAATAAGGACTAATTGCTGCCATGAGCCAATCAGAAAGGCCAAGTGGTGAAGTACACGATAGATCTGGCCAAAGTCACTCACAGAGGGCTCTCAGCCCAAACCCCCAATAGAGGCACCACACCATAGACCAGTGAAGTCAGTGAATCTCTGCTGTTTCATAGACAAAGAGAAAGTTAAACTTGAATCTTGAAATGATCACAGGATAAGATGTTTATGTGGTAACACAGCATATTAATATAGTGCTGTTAGCCTGAAATGCAGAGATGTGTCATCTAAGCCTGGAGAGTACCCATGAGTGACATAACTTGAAACGCGTTGGGTGTTCCACTAGACAGAGACATTTTTTCCTGCTTTTAAATAAAATGTAGTTTTACAACCATTTACTATTATTTTTGAGGAGCTCTTGCCTTATAAAGTCCCATTAGAGGAAAACTCCCTTTTCTGTAACTTGTTTGACCCAGGGATGGGCACCATCTCCTATCCTTTAACATACAGTTTACCTTAAAAAAAAAAAAAAAAACGACAAGGATACGTCTATTGCCTAACTTCTGCACAGACTTTACCAAAATCTTGAAGTAAACTGGACCCCTCTATCCAAAACAATGCTGTCAGAAAGGCCATGCAATGTGAATATCTTGTTAATGAAGATAATTACTGCATCCACAGCTAAAGGTGTGCCTATCATAGGCAGGAAATGGCCCATTTTGGACAGGCAATTCACAACTACAAAAATAGTTGCGTACCCTTCTGACGGGGGCAAGTCCACTACAAAGTCCATTGAAATTATCTTCCATGGCTGCTCTGGGACCGGTAAGGGCCTGTCAGGGAAGACAGGCTTTCCATGTAAGCGCCCGGCGTGCACGCATGCGTACTAGCACTTTAAGACACACACATGTCACTAATACTGAAGTCAGGCGGGCTATTTAAACAGGGCTCCTACAAAGGTTCATTGCTGTTTGGTCTGCAGCTCCTGTGTTGTACCCTGTTTCCTCTGTGACCTCTGATTCTAATCCAGCTTGTTGTTACCTATGATTGCCTGCTGCCTGTTCTGATCCCGGCTTCCCATAGACTCTGATCCTGCCTGCTGATTCTGTCTGCTGATCTTCCGGTACTACTTGGCTTGTGACCTGACCTCTCTTCTGCCTACCGTCTATGCCTGATCTGCCTGATTATTACCGACCCGGCCTGTCTTACCCTGCATCTCGCTCATCCAGCCTGCTACAGCTCCCAGCCCTGCAAGCCTGCATCTGGTACTGCTCTGTGGTTCATCCCAGCCTGCCACCAGTCAAGCATTGTGTCAGCTCATCTACTATCTGCCTGCTGATCACTGCTACTACACGGACTATTGAACTGTTTACAGGCACACATACCCCATCGTGCTCCTGTGGCTGCTGTATCACTACCAGTAGTCCGCGAGCCGGAGTTGTACGAGAGGCCTTCCTCTACACGTCAGGCTCACATCCCAGGTACGTAACAGTACCAAACAGCCATGTCTGAGCCTGCAAGAGGACCCTCTCCAGTGAATGAAATATGTCAGCACCTTGCTGCTCTTACACAGGCGGTTAAGTCGCTGCAGGAAGGATACGTGCGTCTCAAAGAGCAGGTACAGTCCCTGTCCAATCCAGCAACCACAGCTCCTGCATTTGATCCTGCCTCCTCCGTCACCCAAGCTGGGGCTTTAGCCAGCCATACAGTAATGATGTTACCCCCTGAGCCTCGTGTACCTACTCCTGAGAGGTTTTCCGGTGATCAGAGTAAATTTAGAGCCTTTCGCAATGCCTGTCAGCTCTACTTTGCTACTTTGCTCTTCTCCAGCCACAGACGTTTTCCCTGGAAACCACCAAGGTGAGATTCATTATTTGCCTCCTCCAAGGGGAACCACAGTCTTGGGCCCACCGGCTGTTAGAAGAGAACAACGCACAACTAAACACCATGCAAATGTATTTTGACGCCATGGCGCTGATTTATGATGACCCACAACGTACCACCACTGCTGAAGCCGCTCTTCATGCACTCCAGCAAGGCCGTAGAGTGGCAGAGGACTATGTCACTGACTTTAGATGCTGGAGTGCAGACACTAGCTGGAATGACGCAGCCCTGCGTCATCAATTTCGTCTGGGTCTCTCGGAAAGCCTGAAAGATGAGCTCGCTCGGGTCGGGGTGCCAAGCTCTCTGGAAGCCCTAATCACTCTGTCCATTCAGATTGAACACCGCCTACGAGAACGCAGGTCTGAAAGAACCGCACAGCACTTCTGTCCAACCCGGATGTTACCTAAGATCCCTGCTTCTCCTAACCCGGCTCCTGGAAATTCCGCTTTCCCCACTCCAGAGGTGACTAAACCCATGCAATTGGGCCTGATTCGCTCTTTTTTGACTCCAGAAGAACGCCAACGCCGATGAGTAAATAACCTCTGCCTGTACTGTGGAGAAGCCGGTTACTTCGTACATACCTGTCCTGCCAAGCTGCGTAAGTGTCTTTCCCTTTCTTCACTCAAGCAGTCACCCCTGCCTGCCTTGTCTGCCAGCTCAGCTCATATCACTCTGCCTGTTTCCTGCCAACTACCGGGAAGAACCGTATCAGTGACCGCTATTATTGATTCTGGAGCGTGTAGCTGTTTCATCGACCAGTCCTTTGCAGCTCAGCAACACATTCCTCTACAAACCAGAGGACAGGGACTCACTGTATTCCTGGCCGATGGGTCTCGCATTAAATCTGGACTGGTAACCAAGGAGACCCCACCGATGCTGACCATCTCCTCCACCAACCACCGAGAGCTGCTGCGTTTAGACGCAATTTCTTCGCCCTTATTTCCCATCATCCTGGGCCTACCCTGGCTACAGGCCCACAACCCACAGATAGACTGGAAATCTGGAAGTGTCAAGTTCCAGTCAGCATATTGCCAGAGACACTGTTTGGAAACTTCACCACCATCACCTGCTACCCTGCTGTTTATGGACGCAGACCCTGAATTATGTCAAGTAATTCCAAATTCTTACCACGAATACCTGGACATTTTCAGTAAATGAGGAGCAGACACCTTTCCTCCACACAGACCTTATGACTGCCCCATTGAGCTCCTTCCCGGGGCCGAGATTCCATTCGGGCGCATCTTCCCTTTATCTGAGGGGGAATCAGGAGTTCTGAAGGACTATATTGATGAGAATCTGCAGAAAGGATTAATCTGTCCCTCTACTTCACCAGCCGGTGCCGGTATATTTTTCATAGAAAAGAAGGATCATTCCCTGAGACCATGTGTCGACTATCGTGACCTAAATAAAATAACAGTGAAAAATCGCTACCCCCTTCCTCTAGTCCCTGAACTGTTCCAAAGACTCAAATCAGCAAGCATTTTTACTAAGCTGGATTTAAGAGGGGCCTATAACCTGGTTCGCATAAGAGAAGAATGGAAAACTGCCTTCTGTACCCGATTTGGGCACTTTGAATATCTAGTTATGCCCTTTGGCCTTTGTAATGCCCCTGCCACCTTCCAGTACTTCATTAACGACATTTTCAAAGACCTTCTGGATATTTTCGTGGTTGTCTACCTTGATGACATCTTGATATTCTCTGTATCATTAGAGGTGCACCGAGGGCATGTTAAAAGCGTATTGTGCCAGCTCCACAAACATGGACTTTATGCCAAAGCCGAGAAATGCGACTTTGAGCAACGGAGCATCCAGTTCTTAGGTCTGATCATTTCGACCGAAGGGATCAAGATGGACCCACAGAAAGTCTCAGCGATACTAGATTGGCCAGCCCCCACAGACAAGAAGGGAATACAACGATTTGTGGGCTTTGCCAATTTTTATCGCAAGTTTATGAAGAATTTTTCTGCTATCATTCACCCTATTACACAGCTGACCAAACAAGGTATCCGTTTCTGTTGGACTTCTGAGGCTCAAGCTGCTTTTGAAATTTTGAAGAGACGGTTTACCATTGCTCCTGTCTTAAGTCACCCAGACTCTACCTTGCCCTATATTGTGGAGGTGGATGCTTCAGAAAGTGCAGTTGGGGCCATTCTATCACAATGTCAAGGCCTCAAAGAAGTGACCCATCCAGTGGCATTCTTTTCACGCAAACTCACATCAGCTGAAAGAAACTATGATGTAGGGGATCGGGAACTTTTGGCGATCAAAGCCGCGTTGGAGGAATGGAGGTACTTGTTGGAGAGAGCGGCCCATCCAGTTCTGATCTACACGGATCATAAGAATCTTGAATATCTGCGATCCGCTAAATGCCTCAAACCACGCCAAGCTCGCTGGGCACGCTTTTTCTCAAGATTCTCATTCCATATTACGTACAGGCCCGGATCAAAGAACACTAAGCCTGATGCGTTGTCGCGCATGTTCGAAGATCCAAGAGTCATCCTAATACCAGACACCATTTTACCAGCTGGAAATGTCCTACTATTACACACTGACCTTATGTCTCAGTTACAGCAAGCTTCTGCAGAATCACCCAGTCCTCCAGGGGTCACACTACAAGCAAAGAATGGGCTATTATGGAGGGGTAAGCATATTTTTGTACCTAAAAAGGTTCGAGCAATGATCTTGGGGGTTTGTCATGACCACCCTTTGGCAGGCCATTTTGGGGTTCATAAGACTGTCGAACTTGTACAACGCTCATTTTGGTAGCCAGGTTTGGAGAAAGACTGCAGAGCCTATGTAAATGCATGCACCACCTGCATCCGGAGTAAAAGTTCCCGTAATAAATCTTGGGGATTACTCAGACCTTTGCCTATACCTGACAGACAGTGGAAGATGATTGCTATGGATTTTATAGTTGAACTTCCACCTTCTGAAGAATGTACCGCTATCTTTGTGGTAGTGGATCGCTTATCAAAGATGGCTCATTTCATTCCTCTAAAGAGTACACCATTGGCTGCAGAAACCGCTCGGGTGTTTATAAAAGAAATTGTCAGACTCCATGGAGTCCCCGCAAATATTGTGTCCAGTTCACATCCAGATTTTGGAAGGCCTTGTGCGAGACCCTACAGATTGAACTCTCATTCTCTTCTGCTTACCACCCACAAACTAATGGGCAGACGGAGAGGACTAATCAAACCCTAGAACAATACGTCCGTTGTTTTACTTCTTTTGTCCAAGATGATTGGGTATCATTATTACCTCTGTCGGAATTTGCCTATAATAATGCCAACCATTCTGCCACCAAGCAATCTCTGTTCTTTGCTAATTATGGATTCCATCCCACCTTCTTACCTAATCTTGTCACAGAATCTTCCGTTCCAGCCATCCAGGATACTCTGGATTTTTTCTCTTGCAATAATATGTTGTTACAGGAAACCATCGCGAAAGCGCAGGAGGACAGCAAGAAATCATTTGACAAGAGAAGAAGGGGGGAACTAATCTTGCAACCAGGAGATCAAGTATGGCTTTCAACAACTAATTGTTGTTGAATTAACCTTACCTTAGTCTTTTAAAATCCACCCGGTGTTTCTTGTATCCTTGCTAAAGCCTGTTATTCCAGATCCATTTCCGGATCATAGACCAGGTCCTCCCGCACCTATTATTATTGATGGGGATGAGGAATTTGAGGTTGAGGCTGTTTTAGACTGCAGGAAAAGAAGGGGGCAGACACAATATTTAGTAATAAGTGGAAGGGTTAAGGTCCAGAGGAAAATTCCTGGGAACCCGCATGAAATGTACATGCCACAGACTTGATCCGTGCCTTCTTCCGGTCTGCAGCTCCTGTGTTGTATCCTGTTTCCTGTGTGACCTCTGATTCTAATCCAGCTTGTTGTTACCTGTGATTGCCTGCTACCTGTTCTGATCCCGGCTTCCCATAGATTCTGATCCTGCCTGCTGATTCTGTCTGCTGATCTTCTGGTATTACTTGGCTTGTGACCTGACCTCTCTTCTGCCTACCGTCTATGCCTGATCTGCCTGATTATTACCGACCCGGCCTGTCTGACCCTGCATCTCGCTCATCCAGCCTGCTACAGCTCCCAGCCCTGCAAGCCTGCATCTGGTACTGCTCTGTGGTTCATCCCAGCCTGCCACCAGTCAAGCATCGTGTCAGCTCTACTATCTGCCTGCTGATCACTGCTACTACATGGACTATTGAACTGTTTACAGGCACTCATACCCCACCGTGCTCCTGTGGCTGCTGTATCATTACCAGTAGTCAGCGAGCCGGAGTTGTACGAGAGACTTCCTCTACACGTCAGGCTCACATCCCAGGTACATAACAGGGCCTCAACAGACCCCAAGCCTTGGCGTTAGACCCCTTATTATGCTGACAGATGGCACAGAAATTCACATAGCTCCTACAATCCAGTTTCAAGGTGGGCCACCAAAAAGGCCGTTGTTGAGTTCTGTTGTCTTTTGAACCCCGAAATGCCCAGCAAGTTGATGGTCATGGAAGGTCTTAAAAACCTGTAGTCTGGTTTATTGTGGGACAAAGATCATATCCTGATGCCACAAGAATCCCTCTTAATTTCTTAGGGAGGAAGCTTCTGATTCCGTGCATTGGACGGAGGCTTGTTCAATTGATGCCTTCAAATCATGTTGTGTCAGGAAACATCCGTGACAGAGCACCGGCTTTTCCATTCTTCCGCCCATAGAGCCTGTCAGGGTCTTAGATGTTTGGCTGTTCAAAAATATTCCAGACTCTTTGTCAGGTCACCAGAGACCAGGTGACAGATGCACTCCGTAGGAGTCAGAAGTGCACCGCTAAGATAGTATCCAGGGAGGTTAAGGAAGCAGGTCTTCTGGATCACTAACACAGATCCCAGTGGGAGCTAGAGCATAGATTCCCCAGGGCACGGAGTCTAAGAGCCAGCAGGTGTTCACCAGAGCCTCTAGTGGTGACTATGGACTGCGCTGCTGTCTGGCTCCAGGTCGCCGCCCCTAGGGTCTCACAGCTCACGGTAGACTACAGGAGAAGGAAGCAGCAGGCTGGAACAACAAGGATAGTAAAGGAATAAGGCAGAGGTCAGGGTGACTAGCAGACATGAACAACAGAGTACATGCCAAAGGTTCAGGGTCACAGGCAAACAGGGATAGTCAGGGACACGCCAAAAGGTAAGGGTCATGAGCAGACAGGAATAGTCAGGAACACGCCAAGGTCGGTAATGGAGACAAACGAAGAGCACATGGCAAGCAGGAAACAGGAAGCCAAACACACAATGAATACACAATGGTTGATGGCTTGCAGTGCACAGGTTAATATAGGATTCCCTGATAGGGCCTGGGGTGGAGCCATGCTTGGAGGAGAGGTTATAAAAACAGCCAGGTGAGAGTGGCTGGCCTCTTAGTCAGAACACATGAGGAGAGGTAAGCTGACAGAAAGATTACTGCATATCCATGATACTCTTATGGTCAGTGAAAATCATAATGGGGTGTGCGGCTCCTTCCAAAAGGTATCCAGAGCTATTTTTATGGCCAAGAGTCCTCGGTTCCCAATGTTCTTTTCCGGCTGGCACATTTTGCGAGAAGAAAAGGTAACCGGGTGGAGTAACGCCTTAGATCCCTGACGTGACAGGACTGCTCCTGTGGCTACTACTGAAGCATCAACCTCCAAAACGTAAGGTAAAGCAGGATCAGGGTGCTGGAGAACTGGAGCAGAAGTAAACAGGGACTTTAGTTCGTTAAAGGCTGCCTGGGCTTCAGGTGACCACTGAAATCGGATATGATGGCAGGTCATTTGGGTGATAAGTGAGATTATGGCAGAAAAGTTCTTTATGAATCTTCTGTAAAAGTTTGTGAACCCAACAAACTTTTGTACCCCCTTCTTATCTACGGGAGCGAGGCAGTCCAGGATAGCCTTGACTTTTTTGTGGATCCATGGCGACTCCTTCCAAAGAAATAATAAGCCACAAAAACTGGATTGACATTTTCTCGAAGTCGCACTTTTTTCGGCCTTTACATATAGTCCATGTTTCCTCAAAGTTGACAACACTTTTTCCACATGTGATCTGTGGAGCTCTAAGGTAGCTGAAAAAATGAGAATGTCATCAAGATAGACAATGATAAAATGATCCAGGAACTCCCGAAAGATATCATTCACCAGATGCTGGAATGTGGCTGGTGCATTACAGAGTGTGGCATTACTAGGTATTCAAAGTGCTCGAACTGTGTTCCGAATGCCTTCTTCCATTCGTCACCTCCACGAATGCGGATCAGGTTGTAGGCACCTCGCAGATCTAACTTCGTGAAGACTCGGGCATTACAGAACCTCTGAAAGACCTCTGGAATAAAAGGGAGTGGGTAGCGGTTTTTAATTGTGATTTTGTTCAGCTCCCTGTACTCTACACATGGTCCGAGGGTCTTATTTTTTTTCTCCACAAAGAATATGCCAGCCCCAGCAGGAGAGGTAGTTGGGCGGATGAATCCCTTCTCCAAGTTATCATCAAGGTATGCCCGTAGTGTCCCAAGCTCCTTTTCAGAGAGAGGGAATATGCGACCAGAGGGTATTTCTGAACCTGGGAGGAGCTCAATTGGGCAATTATATGACCAATGAGGTGGAAGGACATCGGCATTCTTCTTGTCAAAGACATCCAAGAACCCTTGGTAGGCTGCTGGCACATCCTGGTGGATGCTGGACACTGGTTGAACAGCCAAGTAAATAGCAGACTTATTCTGCATGAGTGTGATTCAGGACAAGATGAGGGGTGGGGAGATTCTGCCACCTGAGAATATACAGCATACGTGGAAGAGACTTACTGGGTCTCATGGGGCAGATGCGTAAGAAATGTCCCATTCCCCAAAAGTAAAGGCAGAGATTAGCTTTCCAATGACAAACTCTCTTTTCTGGCATCAGAGCTGAGCGGACTAGGCCAATCTGCATAGGTTCAACTTCTGATGTGGATGCAGAGGGAGGCATGGTTGCTGGAGATGAAGAAACCATGGGTAACATCCAAGTGGGTCTGAAGGCTTGGGCTCTTTCGGAGTACCTCTCCCGCAGATGTCTGTTGAGTTGAATAGCCAGTTGGATATGGCCTTCCAGGGTGGCAGGAGACTCTACTATGGCCAGTTCATCTTTGAGGGATTCTGACACGCCCTGACAATATTGATAAGGCTGCTTCATTCCATCCCATGTCAGCGGACCATTTACGAAAGTCTATTGTGTAGTCCTCCACGGGGGGCCTTCCTTGTTGCAGAGTATGTAGAGGGGCATTATATAATTGTGCCATAGCATAAAAAACAAGTCCACAGAATTGATGACTGTGACAGACTCACCCGAGACAGAGGCTATTGGAGGGGACTGAACGCTAGCCTCTTGCCAACAGATTATGGGCCCTGGCATTTGGGGGAATGGTGCTCTCTGTGAGCTGTATGCCTGGGGACCCTGGGGTTGGTGTTACTTTGGATTCAGCTCCATGTCCCCCCAAAACACACAGACTCTGGGGACCCTGTATTTGCCATAGTAGCAATAGTGACTGAGCCATACTGTTGGGGCTCATACTGTGAGAAGATGCTAATGTCATCAACTCCACTCACCTGTCTGACGTCAGCTATAATGTGTTTAATGTATATAAGTTTAGTCTAGGTTCTAAGGGTATTCAACTCATTGTTGTTTGTTCCAATTCACCCTGTGTTGATGTTTATGGTAATGTGTGTTAATTGAATGAGCTGATCACATTAGCCACCAGCACTGGCTAGGAGACGAACAGTTTTAGGCTGAGGAAGGGGGAGATTGTTGTTTGTATTGTTAATTGTAATTAGCTCCAGCTATTGTGTTTATACTACTGTGTGAAACTCGGTGCCCACAAGTCTGTCATCTGGTCTGGGTAAATTTTTTAGTAAATTAGCTCATGTTAATTAGGTTAGCTTTGAGTCAGCCTGCTGTATAAATGTGTGTGAGATCTCAAATAAAGAGTTAGTTCTGATGTACTCCAAGACTGGTGTTGTCTAGTTCTTGGGGGTTCCTATAGCCAGATCCATTGGGCTTGTGTTCCAGAACTTAGGAAGCGGTATACTGACGGAAGCACTCAAGCGGAGTGTGGGACGTTCTGTGACAATGACCAGGTTATTTTGTTACAATAGGCCGTGGGCCCAAGCCTGGGGTTCGTCTGATAGTAATGAGGCAATGAACCCTACTTTTATAGCCTCAAGAGAGAACGTCCATGGTTGTAGGGCCAAATACAGCAGGCAGGCATTCTTGAATGATCTAAACTTTTTCCGATCCCCCGGGAATTATTCAGGAGTTGGCACCCGAGGTTCAGGTGGAGGGACCACCACTGTATAAGTAGTGATGGTGCGTTCTTTGGCCGGTGCAGCAGTTGCAGAGCTGGTGGTAGGTAGAGCTTGATCCGCCTGGGCAGGTGTCCCTGTCAGATGTTGAAGACGTTCTTCCAGCTGAAAGTAGCCTTCCTGCAATCTTTGTACTGCTTGAGTGAGAGCAGTGACCTGTTGGCACAGAACCTCCAGAGGGGAAGCACCTCCATCAGCCTCTGACATTATGGCTGGATTATGCTGTCACGAACCAGGTGCAAGGCCGAGATGCTGAGAGGGCTCCCCTTTGCGGCTAAGTGCAGTGTTTCCCTGGAAGTGGTACAGGGAGAGCAGTGCCCAGAGAAGCACGGTTTGCCAGGTACTGTGATGAGATGAGCTGGTCACAGAGATGAGAGTTCAATCAGGATATGCAGGAACACAGGAACACGGGGAAGCTGATGATAATCCAGCAATGCACCATTGTCAGCAGCAGGTTTAAATAGTCCAGGAGATGCCAGCATCTGTCACGTTGCACATGTTGCACTGCTGCGCATCTGCATGCGCCCGTTCTTGCCGTCGTGCATCTGAGTGTGCCAATACATACAGGAGCATGTCTAATGTGACCATGACGGCTATTGGCAAGATTACCAGGTCTTTGCCTGTTTCCCTAACACCCTCTGGGTCCTGGCTCTACCCAGATCTGAAGTGAAGGTAACGTTGAAGGATCAGGAACAGCCTCCAGATCGTGGTAGATAGGAAGCGATGCTCACACTGGCACAGAGCTCCTGCTGGCAGATCCAGGCCGACGTCCCAAAAGAGTGACCTTGCCCGGAACCAGCCTTTTTACATCCATTCCCATCATTCTGTTTAGGCCAGTCCTGCTGAAATTGAAACCCCAGCATTCTGAACTACACATCCCACGATGCTTTGCTTTGCTCTAAGTTCTGTTTTTAGGAAATTTTAGGAGTCCAAGCAAACACTAGAGGGAGACAGCTCCACATTATTAGCACTGCCTACTGTAGGAATTGCAGGCACAATAGCCAGCTCCTGGCTACATTTATAAATGATATATGGTCTGGGATTAAAATACCATTTCAGTCTTTGCAGATGACACCAAGCTATGCAGTGGAATAACGTCCTTACAGAATGTCTCCAACTTACCGACCTCAATGCCTTGTTTAATTGGGCAACTATGTGGCAAATGGGGTTTTATGTTGATAAATGTAAAGTTTTATGCACTTGGGGGCTAAGAATATGCATGCACCATACATACTAGGGGGTATACAACTGGGGAAATCCATAGTGGAGAAGAATCTGGGGGTTTTGGTAGATCATAAGCTTAATAGCACACAATGCCAAGCGAGCAAAGTCCTTTCTTGTATTAAGAGCGGTATGGACTCCAGAGAGAGATATAATTTTGCCCTTGTACAAATCATTTGTAAGACCTCAGGACATTAAGGGGGGATATGATCAACATGTACAAATACATAAGAGGTTCAGATAGTGAACTTGGTGAGGAGTTTTTCACTTTAAGGTCATCAGAGGATATGGGGGCACTCTTTTCATCTAGAAGAAAAGAGGAGATTTCATCTCCAAATACGGGAAGGTTTCTTCACAGCTATGAAAATGTGGAATAGACTCCCTCCAGAGGTGATTCTGGCTTGCTCAGTAGATTGCTTTAACCCTTTCACTGCCAGGTCCATATGCCGTATGGACCTACAGCACTGCTTGCAGGTGGCCATTTCTCCCTCTCCTATAAGCTCGTGGTCACTTCAATGACCAAAAAACTTATAGCAGAATTATTCAGCAGACTCTGCTGAACAATTCAATAACTCTGATCAGCCAATTACAACCCACTGATCAGAGTTGTTAACCTCAAATATAATGGCCTCTCCCTCCAGCCATGCCGCTGCTTCCCTGTCTCTAGCCTCTCCACCTGCCTCTTCTCCCTTTCACTTAAAACTATTCCCCCACTTTCCTTTACTATCCCCTTCATCCTCCTCTTTCCCCCCCAGCACTAATTACCCCCCTCCACCCGATCCGACCCCCTCGCAAACCGGATCCCCTGCAGCTACCCTTTTAAGCCGGCATCCCTCCTCTGCCATTCCCACCAGCTTCTGGTCATGCAGGGGCTTAGAGGGGGATCCAGATGTGTCCCCCCTATCACTCAGATCACCCCCCGTACTGGCCCCCACACACCCCGATCCATGCCTGCACCAAGCGGCATCCCTCCTTTCCTTCCTGCCGGAACTGCTGACCGGCTTTCAGCTCTGACAAGCTGTCAGGCTGGGGAGCACGGGGGGGGGGGGGATGGTGCGGGTGGGGGTGAAGTTGGGGCTTGGTAAGCACATGTCTACCAGCCCCCTCCCTGTAGTACAGTGGGCACAGGCAGCGATCACTACAGATTGCTCCTATATGTCCACTGACAGGTGTTCATAGTAAACCGCGAGTTTAACTATGTGTCAGACTGACAGTTTATGAATTAATGAATGAATGAGGAGTCTCTGTACAGATTCCTTATTTCATTTATGTAAAGTGCGGCAGAGAAAGGGACTATCTTCAGTCCCTTTCTCTGTCTCAAAAAAAGAGATATGGGGGGTCTGTTTAGACCTCTGATATCTCACCAAAGACCCCCCCCCAAAAAAATATTAATTAAAAAAAAAAAAGAGTGTACAGCTTGTATAACAGTGTAAATTTGCTGTCCCCTCAAAATAACTCAACACACAGCCATTAATGTCTAAACAGCTGGCAACAACAGTGAGTACACCCCTAAGTGAAAATGTCCAAATTGGGCCCAATTAGCCATTTTCCTTTCCCGGTATCATGTGACTCATTAGTGTTACAAGGTCTCAGGTGTAAATGGGAAGCAGGTGTGTTAAATTTGGTGTTATCCCTCTCACTCTCTCACACTGGTCACTGGAAGTTCAACATGGCACCTCATGGCAAAGAACTCTCTGAGGATCTGAAAAAAGAATTATTGCTCTACATAAAGATGGCCTAGGCTATAAGAAGATTGCCAAGACCCTGAAACTGAGCTGCAGCATGGTGGCCAAGACCATACAGTGGTTTAACAGGACAGGTTTCACTCAGAACAGGCCTTGTCATGGTCGACCAAAGAAGATGAGTGCACGTGCTCAGTGTCATATCCAGAGGTTGTCTTAGGGAAACAGAGGTATGACTGCTGCCAGCATTGCTGCAGAGGTTGAAGGGGTGGCGGGTCAGCCTGTCAGTGCTCAGACCATATGCCGCACACTGCATTAAATTGGTCTGCATGGCTGTCGTCCCAGAAGGAAGCCTCTTCTAAAGATGATGCACAAGATAACCCGCAGTTTGCTGAAGACAAGCAGACTAAGGACATGGATTACACAGGAACCATGTCCTGTGGTCTGATGAGACTAAGATAAACTTATTTGGTTTAGATGGTGGAGGAGTCAAGGTCTCTAACATCCACCAGCTCCGTGATGTCATCATGGAGGAGTGGAAGAGGACTCCAATGGCAACCTGTGAAGCTCTGGTGAACTCCATGCCCAAGAGGGTTAAGGCAATGCTGGAATATAATGGTGGCCACACAAAATATTGACACTTTAGGCCCAGTTTGGACATTTTCACTTAGGGGTGTACTCACTTTTGCTGCCAGCGGTTTAGACATTAGTGGCTGTGTGTTGAGTTATTTTGAGGGGACAACAATTTACACTGTTATACAAGTTGTACACTCACTACTTTACGTTGTAGCAAAGTGTAATTTCTCCAGTGTTGTCACATGGGAAGATAGACTAAAATATTTACAAAAATGTGAGGGGTCTACTCACCTTTGTGAGATACTATATGTGAGGGGTCTACTCACCTTTGTGAGATACTATATATATATATATATATATACTATATATATATATATACTATATATATAGATACTATTTATATATATATAAAAAACTGTAAAAAAAAATTAAAAAGTAAAAAATAAATAATACTAATAAGACCCAGTGGCGGCTGGTGCTAAATTTTCTGGGGGGGGGGGGCGACAAACAAACCTCCACAGGTCTGCCCGCACTCATCCTCTTTACGATAACGGTCCCCCCTGCCTGCACTCCATCCACGGCTTCTTCAGCTTCTCCTCCCGGCCAACCTGATCCATCTCCTGTCCTGATTGCCTTGGAGGAAAAGCTGGAAGACAATAGCAAATATTAATTCGCTATTGGCACAAGTGGATGGGTGAGCCCAACTTTATTCAAGCCAAATTAGAGCCTCAGGCTCTAATCATGTGGCTTAAAAAAAAAACCCATACAAACGTATGAGTCGAGTGCCCTGCAGGGGGTGACGCCCCTGCACCCCTAATGGACCGGCTGCTCCTGGAGCTCCCCTTTCACACATGTAGCAGATCTGCTAATGCAGAGCGGACACTGAGCGGTCAGATGGAAACGGACCGCCTGTCCATTTCCATCGGATACTATTCGATCCAAAATGCTAGATGGATCAGGAATGGGATACTCATCCATCTGTTTTTAGAGGACCAGATCGAATCAGATGCAGGCGGGTGTAAACGGACACATGTCCATTTACATTAGCCTTTCCATAGAGAACCATGGGTGGTCTGATTGGGCCAGCCTGAAAAACGGACAGGCAAACCCGATCGGTCTGCTTGTGTGAAAGGGGCCTAAGGCCTTGTTCACACAGGGCAAGCACAGTGTATCTTTACAGGGATGCACAGGTGTTCCGTGCATCTCTGTGCAGGCAGTCCCATTGATGTCATTTGGGATGTAGCAACTGCACGAACAGAGCCATTGCTCCGAATTTAACATCCATGTAGGTCCATGTCCCTGAGCTCACACTGTCTGTGCTCGGGGTCATGTACCCACACCCACACAGATGTCAGATTGGGAACAGCAGCTATGCCTGTGCAGCCGTTGCATCCCAATTGACATAAATGGGACTGCCTGTACGGGGATGCACAGAACATCTGTGCATCCCCGTGCGGATAAACATGGCCCTCCATGGGCGTACACTTTAGTATGCCATGTGAATGATGCGTTAATAGTAATTTAGCAGGAATTTTGTAAGTTATGGTGTCTTTATGTGCACTATTAATGATTTTAGTGCATTTTTGGTGAAATAAGTGATATGATGAACATTTGTGCAATTACTATGGGGCCCAAAAAATCTGTAGTGCTTTTTTTTTATTCTACATGTGCTTTCAGAAAATTTAAAGTTTGAGGGGTCTTTTCAAATTATGAAAGCTGTAAGTGAAAAATAATAACCTCCGAATTTAGATTTTTTTTTTATTTTATATTTATTAGGAATTTAGCAGGAATTTTGTACATCTTGCCATGTATAGAGCCACTATTAATGATTTTAGTGTATTTTTTGCCAAAATATTGTTTTGATAAACATTTGCGCAAATATCGCGGTGCTTTAAAAATCAGTAGCACCTTCTTTTTCTTTCTAATGTCCATGTGCTTTCAGAAAATGTATGGTTTGGGGGTCTTTTACAAACTCTGAAAGCTGTAAGTGAAAAGGGAAAACCTCCAGATTTTTAGAGAAATTTTTGTGTACGTCCGATTTTCACTATTTCTCAAAAGGGCGCAATTTAAAATTTACAATTTTTCTTATTTTTTAACTCAATACAGGGTAAAGTGAAACTTCAGTCATTTTTTTTCAACCTTCCATCTATGAAATCTTCCACCTTTGTTGTTTTAACTTTGGATAGTAAAACATTTTTTTTCTGCTAGTAAATACCTTATACAGCCAACTTCCTGTTTCTTGTCTGGTCAATGCACAGCTCTCTATCTCTCACTCTCGTGAGAGTTTGCCAGGAAGGGGGGGGGGAGTCATAAGAGGGCCAATGAGAGCTGCAGAGCTGGAGGTGTGCCTCTGTGTGTCTGTGTAAATACAGGAAATGAACAGGCAGCAGGCTTCAGCTGCCCACAGTTAAAATGGTTGCAGCCAGACTCAGTGGAGGGAAATTTCTGCAGCATATTTGGCAAGTACAGAATTACAGTATAGATAAAATAATATGCAAAGTGGTTGGAGGGAAGCTTCAGAATGGCAAAGATGTTTTTATTACAAATTATGTGAGCAGACTGTAGTTCCTCTTTAAGCTTTTATTTTTAGTAGGAATTTTGTAAAATGTGCTGTTTTTTTTTTCTTCTAATAACGATTTTAGTGTAATTTTAACGAAAATATTGCTTTGATAAACATTTGTGCAAATATAATTGTGCCCTAAAAATCAGTAGCACCTTATTTGTATTCTACTGGTCATGTGCTTTCAGAAAATATATATGGTTTGGTGGGTCTTTAACAAACTCTGAAAGCTGTAAGGGAAAAATAAAAAAGCAATAGAAAAATTGCAAAAATGGCCTGGAGTTTAAAAATGGAGCACAGGGCCTGGCAGCGAAAGGGTTAAAAAAGGCCTGGATTCTTTCCTAAATGCACGTAATATAAATGGGTACTAATATTTTATAGGTAAAGTTGATCCAGGGAATATCGGATTGGTATAAACATGTATAAATATACATGTGTGTGTCTGGTTCTTTTGAAAGAATACAAGTGTCTGATTGGCTGATTCTGAAGCCACCACCTTCCTTTGTTATTCATGTTTACAGTAAAAGTAAAAGCAGTAGCGCATTCTATGGCAGGATTTTGCTAAGCTCAATGTGATACCAGCGTCTGTCTGTGTTACTTGGAGATAATCAAGCGCGCTTTCCCAGCATTATACAAGAGAGTTATGATTGTGCTTATTAGCGTATGGAATTATTTGCTTATAGGAGAAGCTTTAATTAATCCACAACAGATGGCGGGCCAGAGATTTCTGAGCCAACAGAACTTTCTTATTCAGCGGACCTCGATGGGGGAATGAAGATCTAGAACCAGACCAGCAAAGGCTGGCCTATGATAAGACAACCATACTTCATGTTTTTTGAACATTTTGCTGTTCTGTGTTCTGGATCTTGATTTTTCTGTCTGCTGAATGGGGTCAGTTCTGCTAGGCAAAAGAACCTTTTGTTTTTTTTTTTGTCGCTTTCTGTACAATGGCGGAACTTGAATTGTAGGATATATTTTTGTCATTGTAAGTAGGTCTATTAATTGGGGGAGTACCTATATTTAAATTCTCTATGGGTCTCATTTAATAAATACCTAAAGTGAATGCTGTGTGTGACTGAGCAGGCTGATAAGTAGCTGTATGCTGTGTATGACTGAGCAGGCTGATAAGAAACTGTGAGGGTTATTTACTAAAGGCAAATCCACTTTGCACTACAAGTGCAAACTACAAGTGCAAAGTGCACTTGAAATTGCACTGAAAGTGCACTTGGAAGTGCAGTCGCTGTAGATCCGAGGGGGACATGCAAGGAAAATAAAAAACAGCATTTTAGCTTGCACATGATTGGATAATAAAATCAGCAGATCTTCCCCTCATTTCAGATCTACCCCTCAGATTTACAGCGACTGCACTTCCAAGTGCACTTTCAGTGCAATTTCAAGTGCACTTCGCACTTGTAGTGCAAAGTGGATTTGCCTTTCGTAAATAACCCCCTGTATGCTGTGTATGACTGAGCAGGCTGATAAGAAACTGTATGTTGTGTAATAAGTTTGTGATGTATATGAGAAATAGAAATGTATGAATTGTGATTATTACCTATGTATAGGACCAACAAGCCAGTTGTGTATATTGTTTAACTGATGCAAGACACATGTCCCCATAAATGCAATAATATTTTTCACCTAAAAATGGTTTAGTGAACTTTGATGTCATTTAGAAAAGGTTTGGTTGGAAGTTGTTTTAAAAATAAAAATGGCTTCCACATATTCAAGTGGCCATGTGGCTGAGGGGGGGAGGGTGAGCATGCATTATTGGGACTTACAGGATTCTAGGCAATAGCATGGGGAGAGTTCTTTTGTTTTGAGATGAAAAGATCAAGCATGCAAGCAGCATTGTCTGGGTCCTGTGTATCTGTTGACATTCCAACTTTCAGAGCCAAGTATTGTTTTGTATTTGGGAACAAGAGTGTATGTTTGAGCCAAGTTATTTTGTGTTTTATGTAAGTTTGGCATTTTCAAATGTGTTGTTTGGTTGGAGAGCCTGTGTTTTAAGCGTCCTATGGGCCCTAGTTGATGTAGCCTAAAGTATTTGTCTACGGTTAAGTGTTCATTTGGTGTCTCAATTGTGTAGTGTGATGGAGATATTGAATTTCATATTTATATCAATGAGGTTCAAGTGGACCATTGCAAGGACTCCAATTAAACTGCCTTGCCCCATAGGATGGATGTGTATATATATATATATATATATATATATATATATATCTACGTGTATATGTGTGTATCTATGTGTGGGTATATATATTTATATATGGGTATATGTTTCTTAATATCATGATAGAACATAGCTCACCTTAGGAATGTAGTTACATTGATGGGAACCCGAGAAGCCCCCAGGTGTTAATTGGATCAAAGAGTATTGGCAGACCTTAAGGCATCCATTCTTCAGGGGGCCATTAACATGCTTCCAATACACTGGTGGGAACCAGGAAAGGCCCCCAGGTGTTAATTGAATCAACTCACCAGGGGGCCATTAACATACTACTGTCGGGACTGTTTGGGCTGGGAGATCAAAGGAGATTGTTCATTAATTCATAGACTGTTAGGCACCGAGGGGTCTCAATGTTCCAGCAATGTCCAAGCATGAACTTTCAGACAGCTTCAGATGTGACCAATCAGAATTGAAGGCAGCTGTAAGCCAATTAGCAAAGAGGCTTCAAATGTAGCCAACCAGACTTTGAGACATCTCTGACCCAATCAACATGTTGCATCTGTTGATTGGTGGAGAATGCATATAAAAGACAGAGAGGGCTAAATGGTTTTACACTGTCCAGCCCGAGACCATCTAGGGGATATGCTGTCTGAGTAATGTATACTGGTATCTCTTTCTTTCTTTCTAACCTTTTTGTATCCTAGGATTTGTCTTATGATATTGTATATCTTGTATATATCCATTGTAAACATTTATGAGTTCGGCCTAGATTAACTTTGCAGCCTAGAGCAACACTGTACTTATGACATCACTGGAGATATATGATAAATTCTAATTATTCTAACTTTCTTTTCTGTGTAAATAAATGTAATTGTTTATCCTTTTGCCCTGTTATCGCTCGTTTTTATTCTTATATAGACAAAGGTTTAATCACTTATATTTGTATCGTTAATCGTTTAAGTGAGGTATAAATATTTCCGAAACATATGGTGCCTGTCCTGTGAGGAAGTTTCACGTTTGAGTGATTTGTGGTTTTGCAGGTGGAGGACAAGTCTAACTCCAAAAAACGGTAAGCATTTTTATGTCTTTGTTTGTATGTCTGTCTCCCCTGTATGAACACCCAAACTAGCAAGCTTCTTTGAACATTGTTTATATATATATAACCTTTTGTCGGTACTAATACTTTGATGAGACTGATATGAACAGTATAAGTGAAATAAAATTGTACTGAGAGGGTATGAGAAGGCATCCTGCTCGGTTGGGCCAAAACTGCAGGAGGGTGTCTGCGTGAATGATAAGGGGCTCTGATTGGAAGCTTGAAGGCAGTGGAAAGAAGTAGGATCTGGGCCTTTCTGCCAACAAGCGCTTCTGGTTGACCCTTGCATGAGTCTCAAGAAGCTTCCGGGTCTTTGAGATCGAATTGCACCTGTGGGCCTAGTACACACTGAATGATCTTCGATGTATGTATCTATCTTTCTGTGTAAACTACTAACTGGGGATCGTAAGCTTTGTGATTAGATCTGTAATGTTGTAACTCCTACAAATCGTATTGCAATTAGGTGTGCATCAGTTAACTACCTCCTGTACTACAAGCACGCATAGGGTCCGATTATCTAAGTTCGTGCTAATCATTAGTAATAGCCTTTTGTTAAGCATTTCTTTTGGAATACTTCAGAAAAGTCCACGGAGGGGATTAAACTATTATTTAGTTTGGGAAATCTCCAGGCTAATTTTTTGAAGGACTATAGCCAGGACAGGCAATTGGTCTGGCAAGTAGTGAAAAAAATGTGGCAACGGTGACAGGGGCGGTACCTGTCAACCCAATTCTTGGCCAGAGAGTAGCTACCTCTGGGGTAAAGGCAACCTATAGAAAGGTTGGGGGAATCAGTTCAAGGTCCGGAGTCCGTAAAGGATGGGTAATCTAATCGCTTCAAAGAGGGGGTCTGAATGGAGTCAAATGACCCCAAGGGAAGAGATGATAGATAAATATGGACCATGGGTTGTGAAATATATTCAAGATTGGGCTCGCTGGACTGGGAAGAAGTATTTTAAAAGAGGTACTTTTAAGCCAAAAGCTTGGGAAGATCTGTACCGTGCTCACCACAGAAAGATGACATGGCCATATGAAAAAGATACGTTATTTATATGGATGCTGGAGTCAGCAAATAAAACAGAGGAAGTGAATGTTATTACCATGGGATTTAAGGAGAAATCATTCCAAACAATGCTTGAACGTAGGGACAAGCTGAAACCATCACAACCCCCAACAAGGGGTGACAGTGATTGTCAGGGAGACAAGGAGCAGTTGTCAGGACTTGGACCTTACGCAGTTGCCCAGTCCTTGTCAGCTGAATGCTCATGGGCTGACATGAATTGTCACCTTTCAGTGGTGGACAAAAAGGTAGAGCCACAACACAAGTCTGATACCTCAGTAAAATGTGGATTACAGGGGGATTGGGAGGTACAGGAAGAAGAAAGCAGAGTAGCAGGACAAGGAGACGAAATGGCCATGCTGGCATTAAGGGAGGAAGGTCTCCAGGCAGAAGGGACACTTTCTGTCCCGCTGACGGGAGAGGATGTGAAATTAAATTTCACTGAAAGAACCTGTAATAAGCGCACTGGAAAACCGCCGCTAATCTTTGCGGCCAGGTGGTTAGGGAAACAGTATGAACATTTGAAAGTGCAAAACACATCCCTAAAAGAAGAGCTAGAAATAACCAAAAGTAACATCAGTACTTTAGAAGCTTCGATGTCAAATTCTGAGGCTATCCACCAGCAATTAGTACTAGAAAACAAAAGATTACAGGAGGACGTTCATCAGTTGGGAAAAAGACTGAAGGATGCAGAAGGTGGGGCAAAACCATTATCTGTCAGCTTCCAGGAGCCGTTGGATCAGTTTTCAGATAGAGAAGATAACAAGGTAACTGATTTGGGTAGGTCTGAATTCAGGGGGACATCCTCCACAACTAAGGTATGTATCAAAAAGAATAAATCCCAGGAAGGTAGGAGCTCTTTAAAAATTGCCCCTATATTTTGTAAGCCGCAGGTAAAAGCTACTAATCCAGAAGAGGCCATCCCATATTCTCAGTCATCTAAAACAAAGCCTTTTGTTAAGAGATGTTGTACCACTTTAACTAAGATAAAATGTCACTTATGTGGACTATTTGGCCATATCGCCAGATTCTGTCTATCCGGTTCCAGTCAAAAAGTCGGTAAGCATAATCCATATAGGACCACAAGACGTGATTTTGAAGTGTACTCTGCACGCTTCGCCACATGGCCTAGGTGTAGGTAGTATGGACCACCTGGGTCAGGGGTCCCATTCCAAACTCCTGAGAATGCGTCCATACAGGCTGAGAAGGGGCTAACGAAATGGGATGGATCTCTGAAAGAATTTCAACCTTACCAAACAGATGTTATGGGTTTAAGAAGAAGTACAGGGTATTATAGATAAAATGCGTGATGTCTAGAGTTCATCTATAACCTAGGTAATTGTGTGAGTGTGTGTGGAATATGCAATATATGTCGTGTTGTGTGACGTTTGTTCTCAGCTGCTGACAGCCCACCCAAATGACCCCCCTTCTTTCTCACCAGGTCTGTGAAAAGGTACAGCGAACTGTATTGACATGCAAATGACCTGAGCCAAGATAATTATCTGTACTAGTGAATTGAAAGATACATATACTAAAATGGGTTTGTTTTTCAGGAACACAGTACTGGAGAGGTTCTTTGTGGTGAGGTATTATGATCTGTTCATAAATGGTACTGCTAAAAGGTTTATTACGGATTGCTAATTTTTTTCAACCATGGTGAATAAATTTTTTGGGGGGAATTATTGGTATACCATAAAACATAAAATCCATGTCGTATTAGTGTGTATTAAGTAATACATATTAATGATAAGTTGAGCTCAACAATTTTTTGGTATCTTAAAAAAAAAGTGCACTGTTTATGTAATGTAATGTAATGTATATTTGTGTTTCATATGCTAATGTCTTGTTACAGGTATATAACAATTGATTCGTTGTTTCTAGGCGAAAAATTGAATGTTTATTACTAAATTTTATTGGTGTTTTATCCCTCAGATTCGATAATTGGGTTTCATGGCTTTCAGAACAAAGAAGATCACAGCCTCCATAGACAATTTTTTTATTTCTTTTTCTGGTTTCAGCACCATTATCTAGTTGATGCTTCTATTTCTCAGCCCATTCGGCTGTGTTTTTTTTGACTACCTAAGTGTTGTATGTTCTGATCCAATTCTAGAAAATCAGTGGCTATGCTGACTTGTGTAGATTTGTTTAAGACTGCTTAACTCCCCCCTGCGGTTATGGTAATTAGTTACACACCCAGCCAGTGCTTTCTTTTAAAGAGTGGCTCTTTGCCTTAGGCTAAGATATGTTAATGTCCCTAGCAATCTGTGTGTCCCCAAGTGTATTTGAAACCTGCTTACGGCCCAGTGACACTGTTCTAATGTGTCTGTGGCGTATCTGTCACTAATATCTGTGTGTTTCAAGGCACAGCGGTCGGCTCATGTACCTGCTACTGTTCAGTGATCCCGGCGCCTCAGTGCTGTAAGGGATTTTTATTTTCTTTGTGTTTGTTAGCAGCAGTTCCTCGAGCTGGATACACATTATGCAATCTTTGTTTTCCAATTTCCTTTAGACGTACTGTACCTGCAGATATTTGGTGGCATCAATGGGCTTATTGACTGAGGATTCTATCTTGTTGCATTTGAGGCTAAATTACCCACATGGGATCCGAGAAGATGGAAGCTGGAGGCAGGGTGACACTTCCCTCTGCCGAAAGCATGACCATGATGTCCTTTATAGGCCAGGTCAATACATAGTGGTGAGCGAAAAATGTTGGGAAGATATTTCACTCTGTGTTCTGGATGGAGAGGTCATTGCTGGGAAGGAAGCACCTGGGTATTATTTGGGACATAGACGAGTTTGTTTCTGTGTCCTAAAAAATACCGATGTAACATTAGCCATGGAACTAGAGGGTTCCTTGAACCTAACCATAGGTAGAGGTGCATTGTATACCCTGGGCATGGTCTCTAGAGGTGCATTGTATACCCAGGCACAGGGATGGAGTTGTGTGGGCATGCTGTATTCTCCTCAGTGGATATCCATAGGTGTCCTTTCTATCCTAGACTCCTTGCGTACCTTAACTAGTGGTCTGTGTCCTGCATGACAGGAAGACCAGTGCCCCATAAGGTGTGCAGCCTCTATAAAGAAACTTGTGTACCTGGTGGCAGGTGGTTTTCAATCCGGGTATTCTGACTATTTCCCATCCTTAGGAAAGGGAGGCTTAATGGAGACTGTCTTTGAAGCTGGAGGTGGGGCACTGGGTACCTTAAAGCACTATGGAGCTGGATATTCAGGATCACATTGGGGGGGTCTCGTGCTACAAATCAGGGAAGGGGTTAGGAAAGCCAACTTGCTCTGTCCAGCATCACTTTGCAAGGACAGACAGGGGGGGGGGGGGGGGGGGGGTAGTATCCAGGTTGTCTATGAGTCGTAATAGATTGGTGGATGACTCTGTTCCAGGATCGTCAAAAATCTTACTTGCACTGTTCTCATCCCTAATGGCAGGGATGGAACATTGTGCAGATATCACAGTCAATCTGGGTACTATCCTATCAGACTCTACTGGGTTACACCCTGGAGTCCATCTTGTTCTGATAGTTTGAGTATGGACAGCCTCAGATGACTGGTATTGATTAGGGATGAGCTTCGAGTTTGAGTCGAACTCATGTTCGACTCGAACATTGGCTGTTCGCAAGTTCGCCGAACAGCGAACAATTTGGGGTGTTCGCGGCAAATTCGAATGCCGCGGAACACCCTTTGAAAGTCTATGGGAGAAATCAAAAGTGCTAATTTTAAAGGCTTATATGCAAGTTATTGTCATAAAAAGTGTTTGGGGACCTGGGTCCTGCCCCAGGGGACATGGATCAATGCAAAAAAAAGTTTTAAAAACGGCAGTTTTTTTCAGGAGCAGTGATTTTAATAATGCTTAAAGTCAAACAATAAAAGTGTAATATCCATTTAAATTTCGTAGCTGGGGGGGTGTCTATAGTATGCCTGTAAAGAGGCGCATGTTTCCCGTGTTTAAAACAGTCTGACAGCAAAATGACATTTCGAAGGAAAAAACCCATTTAAAACTACCCACGGCTATTGCATTGCCGACAATACACATAGAAGTTCATTGATAAAAACGGCATGGGAATTCCCCACAGGGCAACCCCGAACGAAAATTTTTAAAAAAATGACGTGGGAGTCCCCCTAAATTCCATACAAAGCCCTTCAGGTCTAGTATGGATATTAAGGGGAACCCCGGCCAAAATTTAAAAAAAAAATGACGTGGGGTTCCCCCTAAATTCCATATCAGACCCTTCAGGTCTGGTATGGATTTTAAGGGAAACCCCGCGCCAAAAAAAAAAAAAAAACGGCGTGGGGTCCCCCCAAAAATCCATACCAAACCCTTATCCGAGCACGCAACCTGGCAGGCTGCAGGAAAAGAGGGGGGGACGAGAGTGCGCCCCCCCCTTCTGAACCGTACCAGGCCACATGCCCTCAACATTGGGAAGGTGCTTTGGGGTAGCCCCCCAAAACACCTTGTCCCCATGTTGATGAGGACAAGGGCCTCATCCCCACAACCCTGGCCGGTGGTTGTGGGGGTCTGCGGGCGGGGGGCTTATCGGAATCTGGAAGCCCCCTTTAACAAGGGGACCCCCAGATCCCAGCCCCCCCGTGTGAAATGGTAAGGGGGTACTTACCCCTACCATTTCACTAAAAAACTGTCAAAAATTTAAAAATGACAAGAGACAGTTTTTGACAATTCCTTTATTTAAATGCTTCTTCTTTCTTCTATCTTCCTTCATCTTCTGGTTCTTCTGGTTCTTCCTCCGGCGTTCTCGTCCAGCATCTCCTCCGCGGCGTCTTCTATCTTCTTCTTCTCGAGCCGCTCCGCACCCATGGCATGGGGGGAGGCTCCCGCTCTTCTCTTCATCTTCTTCTTCTTCTCTTCTTCCTTCTTCTCTTCTTCTCTTCTTCATTTTCTTCTCCGGGCCACTCCGCACCCATGCTGGCATGGAGGGAGGCTCCCGCTGTGTGACGGCGTCTCCTCGTCTGATGGTTCTTAAATAACGGAGGGCGGGGCCACCCGGTGACCCCGCTCCCCTCTGACGCACGGGACATGACGGGACTTCCCTGTGGCATTCCCCAGGACGTCACAGGGAAGTCCCGTCAAGTCACCGTGCGTCAGAGGGGGGTGGGGTCACCGGGTGGCCCCGCCCCCCGTTATTTAAGAACCGTCAGATGAAGAGACGCCGTCACACAGCGGGAGCCTCCCTCCATGCCAGCATGGGTGCGGAGCGGCCTGGAGAAGAAAATGAAGAAGAGAAGAAGGAAGAAGAGAAGAAAATGAAGATGAAGAGAAGAGCTGGAGCCTCCCCCCATGCCATGGGTGCGGAGCGGCCCGAGGAGAAGAAGATAGAAGACGCCGTGGAGGAGATGCTGGACGAGAACGCCGGAGGAAGAACCAGAAGTGCCAGAAGAACCAGAAGAAGAAGATGAAGGAAGATAGAAGAAAGAAGAAGCATTTAAATAAAGGAATTGTCAAAAACTGTCACTTGTCATTTTTAACATTTTTGACAGTTTTTAGTGAAATGGTAGGGGTAAGTACCCCCTTACCATTTCACACAGGGGGGGGCGGAATCTGGGGGTTCCCTTGTTAAAGGGGGCTTCCAGATTCCGATAAGCCCCCTGCCCGCAGACCCCCACAACCACCGGCCAGGGTTGTGGGGATGAGGCCCTTGTCCTCATCAACATGGGGACAAGGTGTTTTGGGGGCTACCCCAAAGCACCCTCCCAATGTTGAGGGCATGTGGCCTGGTACGGTTCAGGAGGAGGGGGGCCGCACTCTCGTCCCCCCCTCTTTTCCTGCGGCCTGCCAGGTTGCGTGCCCGGATAAGGGTCTGGTATGGATTTTTTGGGGGACCCCACGCGTTTTTTTTTTTGGCGCGGGGTTCCCCTTAAAACCCTGAAGGGTATGGTATGGAATTTAGAGGGAACCCCACGTCATTTTTTTTTAAATTTTGGCCGGGGTTCCCCTTAATATCCATACCAGACCTAAAGGGCCTGGTATGGAATTTAGGGGGACTCCCACGTCATTTTTTTTTTTTAATTTTGGTTCGGGGTTTCCCTGTGGGGAATTCCCATGCCGTTTTTATCAATGAACTTCTATGTGTATTGTCGGCAATGCAATAGCCGCAAGTAGTTTTAAATGGGTTTTTTCCTTCAAAATGTCATTTTGCTATCAGACTGTTCTAAACACGGAAAACATGCGCCCCTTTACAGGCATACTATAGACACCCCCCAGCTACAAAATTTAAAGGGATATTACACTTTTATTGTTTGACTTTAAGCATTATTAAAATCACTGCTCCTGAAAAAACGGCCGTTTTTAAAACTTTTTTTGCATTGATCCATGTCCCCTGGGGCAGGACCCAGGTCCCCAAACACTTTTTATGACAATAACTTGCATATAAGCCTTTAAAATTAGCACTTTTGATTATTCATGTTCGTGTCCCATAGACTTTAACGGTGTTCGCGTGTTCGAACGAACTTTTTTCCTGTTCGCATGTTCTGGTGTGAACCGAACAGGAGGGTGTTCGGCTCTTCCCTAGTATTGATGAGTGCTAGAGAAAGGTAGGGGTTGTGCTATGGGAAAAGCCAACAATGCTGGCACAGGAGGGGGTCACGTCTAATAGATGCCGGGGTAGTGTCCCAACTGGTCCTAAACAAAGTTAAAAATACTTGAGACTGGAGACCAGGGTACTCTTGCTGGTATCACATGTCTAATGATGCACTGTTTTCAGCATTAGGTTAAATGGTACTCAGCAGGGTACACTACCTCAGGGGAGTCTATGATACACCTCCTCTGGCCCGTGGCATGGATATAGCAAGAACACCGGGCTGTACCCCGATCACCCCTGAAGAAAGGTTTTATAGCAAACCTGACATCCCCTTACACCTACAGAAACTTCCTCTGGGATTTGGGGGCTGAGTTAAAAGCTTGGCTGATGGATTTCGGACAACAGGATGAAATATTAAATGTACTAAGAGATGCTGGGAAACAAGCCACCATACGACTCACCCATGATCAAAATAGATTGATCCAAGTATCCCACGCTTTAGACGCAGACGCTAAGATTTCCTGGTGGGAAAGTTTATTTGGGTACAGTCCTAACGCTACAGCTTTCCTAAACATTTTGCTCCACCCTGTTGTTGTCCTAATCTGTGCAGCCTTATTGCTTTTCCGGATGCAGGTAATAATGTGCGTTACTATCAGGAGAATGAATGCCAAAGCTATGAGAATGTGTACCTTAACAAGGTATCTTCTCTCAAGGAACAGAAAGGCCACTAACTCAGAAACAAATCTCTGAGGAAGACATATCCAATCCAGACCAGTACACAGAAGTTGCGCATTTAAGAGAGGACCCTAGAACTATATTTTTCTTGTTCCAGGGATAAGCCTCTTCAATTTTTAGTAATAAAGTGCAGTCAGGTTTACCTAAATTCTAAAAGTTTTAATCATTTTTTATTACTTTTTATTTATTTTTTTCTCCCTTTTGTTGTTAATATCTGTGTACCTGACCTGCAAAAATACTGTTAATGGGAGAGGAGTTTTTTTTTAAAGAAAAACATTTGTTTTTTGTTCTTTTTTTCATTATTATTCCCCCTATTTTTCCTGTTCATTTTCATTACTCACCTCTCTTCCATTCCTTTTTCTTCTTTAATATTATGTTCTCTGAGTTTTTCCATTGGTTTCTATCATCTATCTTCTCAAGATAATGTAACTAAGACATCAGTCATATCATTTTTGTTTAAAAAAGACTTTGCCTGCCCGCAAGTACCATATTTTAACTAAAGTATCCCTGGACATCCAGTTTTTATGTCTTAATGTAATTCCACCTCCCCTAGTCTACCTACTGCTTTAACCTGAGCCCCGTGAGCAGGTGTGGTGAACCCAAGGACCTGGCAATAACAGACAGTATTGACTATCCCTACCATCAAGGGCCATGGATGATACTGGCTGTTGCTCAGAATCTGTACCCTGTGGGGAACCCACTCTACTCGTCCACATTACACCCTTTATGAGTATCTAGTCTTAATAGCCAACACTCTGGGGGTTTATTCCACTCCTGTCCGGCATTTCTCCAATATCTGTACACTAACATTTTCCTCTCTCTTTTTGTATTCATGCACGACTGTCTGGAGGCCCGCCCGACCCCCACCTGAAGAAGCAGCGACCACCAAGTTATTTCTTGAGATAAATGTATCATGAATAAGACTTTCCTGAACTTTCCTTCACCATGCTGAAAAGTGCTGTCTCGCTGTCCGATCCAATCGATGCAACCATTACATGGTCTTACAAAGATACAGGACTAGATATGCCAGGATCCCACCATCAATGTTGGAGTTCCACTCTTCCAAGGCAGAGGGGCGATGAAACATTGCAGTACAGACACTCATGGTTTGGATGTGAAGCCTCAAAGGCACCAGGATTTCTTTGCTGTCTTAAGCCTACCTTGAGGAGTTCCGGCTGTTCAAGAAAGGAAGAGGAGGCCGCAGTGGTGGTGGGGAAAGGTCGGGGCTTCTGGGCTGTTGTGGGTGGGTGCAAGATCATTGAAGGAGGACATAAGTTCAAGAATGAACTTCAGGGGGAAATGTGAAGGAGATATTGAATTTCATATTTATATCAATGAGGTTCAAGTGGACCATTGCAAGGACTCCAATTAAACTGCCTTGCCCCATAGGATGTATGTATGTATATATATATATATATATATATATATCTATATCTACGTGTATATGTGTGTATCTATGTGTGGGTATATATATTTATATATGGGTATATGTTTCTTAATATCATGATAGAACATAGCTCACCTTAGGACAGCTGTGAGTCTGCTAAAAGATTCAACAAGGACTGTTAAAATCTTGGGGTGAAGACCCATCCACGAACTCTTTGGTTGAGACGGACGTGTTTGGCGTACATTGTCTGGTGTAATGAAGCTGTGTCAGTGTGTCTATCCAAGGCTTCTATCTGGTAAGCAGGAAATTGGTGTGGTTTGCTGCACGTTGTGATACTCCTATTATCCAACTATCCGGTGGTTGTGGTTTATTCACCTTAATTTACATATATCTGGTAAGCAGTAACCCTGCAAGTTTTTTGTTTTTATTCATCACTGGGTCTATTTCCACATTTATTTATGTCACTTGCACAGAGACCTTGTGTGTCTATGGGCACTGGGTGTTTTGTATGATCCTTTATGATTCACCACTGTGTAAGGGCTCTTCACTTTCCTCTTTTTTTCTATATTTGTCGACAATATTACACTATGTTTTTTATTCAATTTTTTTGGGATGAATTCGTATGAACTCACGTTTATCTTATACGAGTGGAAGTTTTGCTCATATGCACCGGGACTGGTTCCTAAAGGCCCAGGCTGGGTTTAAGCCACTTGTCTGATTTGGCTTGCCATCTGGTAAGCATTCTACTTACTATTTGCTGTTCTATTTGATCCATCCGGTCATCCATCAATTTTGACTTATCATTTGAAGATTTGTATTCACTTATTTTGGACTTTATATGCACTTTAATGGATTGTTTATATTTTTTTGTATTCCACACTGGTATTCACATGTAAAAGGTTAAGCGCGTTTTTTTCTGTTTTCTAAATTTTTATTTGGTGTACCCCACTTATAACCGCAGCATATCCACTCATTTTCAGCGCAGTTTTCTTTTTATTGTCGGGACTGTTTGGGCTGGGAGATCAAAGGAGATTGTTCATTAATTCATAGACTGTTAGGCACCGAGGGGTCTCAATGTTCCAGCAATGTCCGAGCATGAACTTTCAGACAGCTTCAGATGTGACCAATCAGAATTGAAGGCAGCTGTAAGCCAATTAGCAAAGAGGCTTCAAATGTAGCCAACCAGACTTTGAGACATCTCTGACCCAATCAACATGTTGCATCTGTTGATTGGTGGAGAATGCATATAAAAGACAGAGAGGGCTAAATGGTTTTACACTGTCCAGCCCGAGACCATTTAGGGGATATGCTGTCTGAGTAATGTATACTGGTATCTCTTTCTTTCTTTCTAACCTTTTTGTATCCTAGGATTTGTCTTATGATATTGTATATCTTGTATATATCCATTGTAAACATTTATGAGTTCAGCCTAGATTAACTTTGCAGCCTAGAGCAACACTGTACTTATGACATCACTGGAGATATATGATAAATTCTAATTATTCTAACTTTCTTTTCTGTGTAAATAAATGTAATTGTTTATCCTTTTTCCCTGTTATCACTCGTTTTTACTCTTATATAGACAAAGGTTTAATCACTTATATTTGTATCGTTAATCGTTTAAGTGAGGTATAGCTGTCATAACTGTCTCTGTAGGAGCTTCCGCCTCCTGAGCGATCACCATAACTTTGACTCCTGCCACTGCTATAATAATCCTGGGATCCACCGCCATAGCCTCAGTTTTTGTGGGTAGAAATTTTGGTTTTCTAGTGAAGAAATCTCGGTTTATGCTGGTTTTGGTGGGATCAGTGACTGCATTTCATGTGCTAATGCCACCATTTTGTCGTGGTCTGGCTTTCGTTGGCCATTCTGCTGTAGTCCGGATTTCTTCCACCATTTTGTCGTGGCCTGATTTTTGTTTGTTGCAACTGCCATTTTGTGTCTGCTGTGCTTTGGTTTTGGGTGGAATTGCTCTGCTTTTGGGCCAGGTTTCAGCGTTTAGTGAGGTTGAGTCATCTTTTTGCAGGAGTTTCAGTGGTCTGACTGCCCAGGGGATATGGGAGTCAAGGGGGATTCCCTCCCATTTGCAATATGGGGGTTTATTCCACCCTTTCCTTGACAAAGGGTTTTTAGACATGTTGAGGTTTCCTATATGATGTTATAAAATCCAGAGAGGGTAGCCATAACTATTGCAGGCTTTCCCTCCCCCTCCACCTTCCTGTCCATTGATAGGTAAATAAACCAGTTAGATGGGTTTTTAGAGATCAGCAGAGTGTCAGGGCTGGGCTTCCTTCTCTGAGCTGGCCACTCAGCTGTCGGCTAATTGCCAGCTCCCATCTCTCTCCACAGTTACCCAGCTGTTGTTGATTCTGTTAGTCAGTCCTGCCTACTTAAAGCCGTCCAGCTCACTTGACCTCTGCCTCCGCCTTTGTCAACATCACAGAAACTTTCTCCTGCGTTCCTGTTGAAGACTTGCTCGGCTGACGTTCCTTCTGGCTCTTGATCCTGCTTGCTGTACTACTACGTTTATCTCTGGCTCTCTGACATTTGCTTGGCTGACTACCCGATCCGGTTACTGAACTCTGGCTTGTTTTGATTACGTTTACTCTGTTTACCTTATTATTATTATTAAACAAGTGTGGTTTAACTATACTTCATGCTGGGACTGTGACTGCATAAAGGGGCGGGGTCAACATAACCCGGTAACCCCGCCCCTTTATGCCATCACAGTCCCAGCATGCCCAGGGACTATGACGGCATAAGGGGGTGGGGTCACCGCCTATATAAGTCACATCGGAAAGCTCAGAGAGCATTCCAGCCGGAGAGAGCGTCATGTCAACATCAGATGAAGAGAAGAGGGAAGTAGACAAGAAGACAAGAAGGCAGAAGTCCGGGCCACCACTAGCAAAAGGGCGGCAAAAGAGCAGAAGATAGCGGAGGAGCCCGCAGAAGACCCGGAGAGCGCAGAGAAGAGGTTGGAGACAGCGGAGAAGAACCGGAGAAACCCCCGAAAGTCGAAAGAAGACCCCCGAAGCCGGAAAAAGACCCCGGGGCTGTCTAATAAATTACTTTAAAAACCTGTGTAGTGTGTTTTTTTATTGACACTTTTTCCCTAGGTGAATGGGTAGGGGTACCATGTACCCCATACTCATTCACATAGGGTGGGGGGCCAGAATCTGGGGGCCCTCTTATTTAAGGGGGCTCCCGGATTCCGATAAGCCCCCCGCCTGCAGACCTCAACAACCAACGGCCAGGGTTGTCGGGAAGAGGCCCTTGACCTCATTAACATGGGGACAAGGTGCTTTGGGGTGGCGGGGGCCGCAGGGCGTCCCCTGCACCAAAGCACCCACCCCCCCATGTTGAGGACATGCGGCCTGGTATGGTTCAGGAGGGGGGGCGCTTGCTCGTCCCCACCCCCTTTCCTGACCGGCCGGGCTGCGTGCTCGGATCGGGGGTCTGGTATGGATTTTGGGGGGGGACCCCACACCGTTTTGTCGGCGTAGGGGGTTCCCCTTAAAATCCATACCAGACCTAAGGGCCTGGGATGCCCCGTGACGGGGCTCGCAAGGTGTCAATCTCGCCGATAAAAGCGTACCCAAGTCACGTTCAAAATGTCCGTGTGGGCAAGTCCGTTGAATCGGAAAGTCCGCTGTAACTCCGGCAAAAGTCCATCGGATAGACCGGCGGACCTAGCCTGCCGGAAAATCTGACCGTGTGTAGGCAAGTCCATCCGTTCAGAAAGTCCGGCGGTAGTCCGACGGGAAGAATGTCGGACCTAGTTTCCCAGAAAGTCCGGTCGTGTGTACACGGCATTACATTTCGATATATACATTTTTTTATTTTTTTGTTCTCTCTCTTTTTTGAAATCCTGTTTTGTTTGTTGCCTAACATATGTTATGATTTGTCAGTATTCATTTTAGGTCCATGACCCTTACGGTCTTTCCCCTCTTAGACATCCTTTAATAGTAAGTACGCTTCCCATCAATTTGGGAAGAAGCCAATTAATCTACCAGCGTGTCTTTGAAGTGTGGGAGGAAACCGGAGTACCCGAAGGAGACCCACGCAGGCACATGCAGACTACAGGCGGGTAGTGGTTGGGATTCGAACCGGCGACCCTTTTTGCTGCTAGGCGAGAGTGCTACCTACAACACCACTGTGCCGCCCTATACTACCCTCTCTTTCTCGCTCTTCCCTTTCCACTTTATCTTACCCCATTTCTTTTTCTTCCCTCTTTCCCTTCCCATTTTCTCCTTACCATTATTATTTCATTAGAAAATAATCTCTTCACATACATATATATTCTTCTCATCACTGTTCCACTTCTTTGTCTGCATCATTATCTATTCCTCAACTCATTCCATTTTCAATTTTATTTTTATTTATTTATTTAATTTTTTTAGCCTTTATCTTCACGTCCATTTTTATTTTTTATTTTAACCTTTACTCATTTAGTTATATACTTTTTCCTTCACCTCAGTTCACCTCCCATTTCAGCTGCTTCCAGATCATAGAATTTTAAATTCTTTGTAATATATAAAAAGTATTTTATCAAACCCCTCCCCCCTTCTTTTCTACCCCTGCATTATCTCCATTGCTATGTAAAAAAAGCTCATCTTTGGTCACGTGAGCTTGATCAGTCCAATCCTGCCTGACACACATTCTGTAATCAGAAGCCCTTCCCAAGAGCGGTTGCCATGGCACCATATCCCCTGGCTGAATGGACTATAAAAAACCTCTCCAAACATGGCCACAACTAATGCCTGATGAAGGAGCATGCATGCTCCGAACACGCTCTCCTCCCCACTCTCTCACTATCCAAAAGTGACGTGTCCAGCTGCCCCTGAGCCAAATCTGAGAACCAGGAAGCGTTGGGAGCCACCAGCGCAGCCGGGAACATCAGCTGTCTCTCAACCTGCGAGCCGACCGCCTTCCCCCAGGAGTGGATGAACTTCCTATACCATTTTACATGCTCTGTAATCTCTACAATCTTGTGAGTTTAAAATCGTCTGTCCTATATTAAAATGTTTTTATCACGCTGCACTTAGATGGCGCTGCTCTCTTTGTCTTTTACTGTCTACAGAGCCCCTTCTAGCTTGTTATGAGCTGGCAGCCATCCAGAGTCAGCCCATCTGTGACCATCTACACACCTCTTGCTGCATTTGAACTCTCATGCATGGACTCCCCATTCACTATAGAGTAGATAATGGTAAAAATTCTCTCTATTTGAGAGCGCACATGAACATTTGTATACAATATTTCTGTGCTTGAACCTATAGAAGTCACTTGTGCCGCCATCAGCCCTGTCGAGACTTTTTTTGGGCCATTGTTTTACCCCCCCCCCCCCCGGGTACACCTCATGCTTCCTATGATGTGAAAATTTGCTTAATCTGATTGTATTGGAAGTTGTATTTTAATTTGTATCTTAATTTGTCCATGTTTACGCAGCTTTCCGAACTGTCCCTTCCTGGTGCCCCTTTTTTTTTTCACAGTTTTGCTCACCACTGATACACAAGTTTCAATAGATATTTTTATATCAACATCTAGAGCTATTGCTACACCTATAGCCAGTCACAATTGATCACGGTAGTAGATTTACAGCCGCTCCACTCCCTATCTCCTTGTTTTAGTGTTCACATCCATTATTCCTATTCTAACATGAATATTATCCATGATATTGAACCAGTTACATTTGGGATCCTAGACGAACTATACACCCTTTTTCCTGCAGACTTCTTTTCCTCTTCTCACTTAGTACCCTGCCCAATCTATAAACACCTCTGCGCCCAATTTCGTTAAATAGAGGACCTATTCAATGCCGCCAATTTTCAATGGTGGGATAAATTCTTCCTCCAAAAATATCTACAATACAAAATTAGCCCCAGGGGTCTAAGAATTATTAAAACTTGTACCTTCTTGTCACCTCTCCTCTTCCAAGAATGGGCCAACATTTCAGAATTCTGTACAAAAAAATGAATTGAAATCATTATTCAACAGAGAGAACTAAAATACTCTGATTTATTGTCAAAAATAGAAAATTGACTTGGTGCTCTCATTAAAAACACACTGCACCTACCCATCAGTTGGTACAACAAATTCAAAGCAACACCAAACGAGAGGAAGACAGCTTCATCGAGGTTAAACTCGGTAAAATCCGCAGAGACCTCGAAGACTATAACACCAACCGCATACATGATTGGAAAAAAGGGCCCTCTCACACTCCCTCACAGCCAGTTCCAAACGAACCTCCGCCTTCTCCCACTGCCCCCTTCTCCCCCTCGAACCCTCTGGATCTCCCCCCCAAACCTAGGCAACTCCTCTCCCTACACCTGGACACTCATTTTTCGAGGCTACGTTTACAATTATAGATCGCCCAGACCCAACCATACAGACTCTTCCATCCATCCTCATCCCACCAATCACCCGAACAACCAGCCTAAATCTCATCTCTCCGACACTAATCAAATCCCATCTCTTCATAAGCCCCCACAGGTTCCTGGTGCCCAAAGCCGCCCTATAGTGGCAACCACCTCAGGTGCCACTGACACCCACGTCTCCAACACCCATAACTCTGTTCCGGTCTCCAAAGCATCTTTACCGCTTAAGTCCTCCATCACCAATCCTCCACCACCTACCACTCCAATTCATATGGGTGGGAATGATTCCATACCCATCTTCACCCCAATACAATCTTCAATAGATCCCCCTGACCCTCTCTGCACTTCCACCCTCATCACATCAAACTCCACTTTTTTAGTGCTCACCCCCCTGCCCGCCATGAAAAGGAAACTCATAGACAAGGCAGAAGAGGGGGGAGATGCCGACAACCTTAAAGTCCGTAGACTATAAAGATTTTTAATCTATCAGATCATTATCTTTCAGTATCAGAAATCTCCCTTTTGAGTTGAGGTCTTACTTTTGCTTATACTGTAGCCCCCAACCCCTTTCAACTTTTTGTCGATTTAAACAGATTCCCCAGAAATCTCATGAGTTAAAAGGTTCTTTTCTATGAAGGCTCCCGTACAGGAACAAACCCCAGACCTCTCTCCTGAGCCCAACACAGTCCCCAATGTTACCTTGGATTCTACTTTCTCTGATCCAACAGCCCAACACCTTTTAGAACAGTTATATACTGAAGACATAGAGGATTATCATCGCAAAACTACTAACCCAGCATGCTCCCACATCTCCACCCATTCAAAACACCGCCTTTCGCCCAAAGTCTGTCTTCAACCCCACCTTCGCCAAAGGCCCGTATATCCAAACTTTCTACCAAGTAGTGTATGCAGACATACTCCGCCTTTGTCAACATAATCTAAATACCCCCTCTTCATCATCCAATCTTTCCCCCTCTGAACTCACTGCACTCAATGATCTCACAAAAAACTTCAACCTAATCATCAAAACAGCGGATAAAGGTGGCAGCCTAGTAATCCAGAACAAATCTGATTATCTACAGGAGTCTTTACGACTACTCTATGTTACCAACACATATACAAAATTATCCAAAGATCCACTCTCATCATTCATCGTAGAAGCCCACAAACTAATAGATAGGGCCTCCTTAGAAGGTATTATCAACAAATCAGAAACCTCCTTCCTAAAACATAATTTTTACCATAGGCCATATTTTTATCATCTATCCAGAATCTATAAAGATTCCAGACATCCTCCAGGTAGACCAATCATGGCCACCATGGAGAGCATCATCAGCTATTTGTCCATCTTACATAGACTATTTTTTACAGCCATTAGCGCAACAGTTACTCTCTTATATTAAAAATAGTATACATTTATTACAAACCCTACACAACTACTCCTGGAAACCATCCTTTTTATGGCTCTCTTTGGATGTAGCCTCATTATACACCTCCATACCACATGAGATAGGCCTAAGAGCCGTACTACAATCTCTTAATGATGATCCCATGATTAACACCAGCCAGGCCCAATTTATACTGGAAGCCACAAAATTCTGTCTCACACACAATTATTTTGAATTCAATGGTGACTTCTACCTACAGACCCATGGCACAGAAATGGGGGTAAATTTTGGATGAACTTCCTATACCATTTCACATGCCCTGTAATCTCTACAATCTACAATATTTTTATCACGCTGCACTTAGATGGCACTGCTCTTTTTTGTCTTTGTGGGAATATTTGGACTGTTTCTTGCAACCGCTTACCCAAAAATATCCTGCATATCTAAAAGATAGTAAAGATTTGATTAAATTAATTAAACCCATGACTATAGATGAAGATCATATTTTAGCCAGTTTCGATGTAAACTCCCTTTACATCAATATCAAGCAGCATCATGCCTTGAAGGCTGTTGAGTGGGCATTGGGAAGTACGAATATTAAACAGAAACAGCAGGATTTTCTCCTAGAGGCTCTTGATCTGGCAATGAGCCATAATTTATAGACAGAATAGGGGTGTGGCTATGGGGGCCAAGTACGCCCTATCAGTTGCAAACCTCTTTATGAGTCTGTGGGAGAAGGAGGCCATCTATCATAGAAATATACCAGAGCTTAGACTCTACAAGAGATACATAGATAACATTATAATAGTATGGGCAGGATCACAGGAATCGTTCTGTAGTTTTCTGGAGAAAATGGGAGATAACTCTTTTTCAGAAACCTATAGTCATCAAATGGTAAACTTTCTAGACCTTACTATATATAAAGAAAATGGAAAATTATTTACCAAGACTTTTTTTAAGGATGTAGCTTGAAACGGCTATATTCCATTAGGTAGTTGCCGCCACCCGAGATGGTTGGGCGGCATTCCAAAAAGCCAGATGTTGAGAGTAAGAAGGAATTGCAATAAAAAAGAAGATTATGAGACACAAGCAGAACTGATTTTGGAACGATTTCATGAAAAGGGATATAATCTAAAAGATTTAAAAAGAACTAAAACTATTGGTGAGATGGATAGAGAAAATGTGTTTCAAAAGAAAGTTAAAAAAAGGAAAGTTTGGAAAAATAATTAGGGAACACTGGCCTCTGTTATTGTTTTGCTGGCACAGCCAAGGTTTTCTTTATAACAAACCACCAACACTTATGCTAAAACTGGCACACAATGTCATCAATCCCCCCAAGAAGCTATTTACCTTTTTAGACCAAACAGTTTTTTTCAGTTGTGGCAAATGTGTGATGTGTAAAACCTCCAAACATAGGAAATGGAAAACTACCCACTTTAGCTCTTTTTCTGAAGGAAGGTCTTTTGAAATAAAAAAAATCATCACTTGTGAGACCACACATGTTACCTACCTTTTGTTTTGTCTCTGTAGGGGGGACCATGAGGAAATTGGGGGTAAGGCTCAGGGAGCATGTTAATAGAATTAAAAAGGGCTATAAGCCCCATGGCCTGTCCAATTATTTTAGATTGTTCCATAAGAGAGATCCAAGAGGCCTTACATTCTGTGAGATAGATAGGGTGGAGAAACATTGGAGAGGTTCCAATCTCAAGAGAGCTATTTCACAGAATGAGACCCAATGGATCCATAGGCTCCAGACGCTGAGTCCTCATGGCCTCAACATTGAGTTAGATCTCAATTGTTTTCTGTCCAACTGGTAATATTACTTGAGAAGTGCCCTTTTTTCTAATGGTTTGCAATTTATTCTATTTGTATTTTATTTTTATTTTTCAATTTTATTTTTATATTTTTCTCAATTGTTTATACATTGTTGACCATGTATTGTAAATCTTTGGCTTATGTCTATCGCATTATGGGTTTTATTGTAGTTATATAGCTGAACAGGAAATTTTGTCTGTTTGGGCTTTTGTTGATATTAAAGTTTTATATTTGGTAACAGGAAATTATGTAAGAGGAGGAAGTGAGTGTGTTTTTCACACACTGATCGTAATTGGTCGTTTCCTCCTCCCAAGAGGGAGGAGTGATCTTCCCATGGGTATATATATATAGAGTGTAAAGGAACGGGAAGTGATGTCCTTTGATGATGCCCTGGAGGAGGGGCGAAACGCATTGATGTACTTCCGGTTCGTGTTAACCAGTAATGCAATTTCCACATCCATGGAACGCACCCCACACAGCGGCGAACTCGGATGTTTTTTTTATTGATGCCTGTCTTTGCCAAATATCCTGTAAGTTGCGCATTTAAATGCGCTTGCTAACTCATGTTAAACTGTATTTCACTATAAGTTCTTTCTCTGTTTTCCCATCTATGGAGTGTGGTATATCCTTCCTGTCATAAAATATCTTCTTGGAAGAGTGTGCTGAGGAACCATCCTGCATATCCCCAGATCATTAGATCACTGCTTTTTTGATCCCAGACTGCAAAGTTGAGGATCTAATATTTCTGGTAAGTGGGGTCACCGAAGGGGGAGTCACCTCACTCGTTCAAAGTTTTGGAGCACCATTGCACTTTTTACAGAAGCACTAAGCACTTTTCAGATTTTGTGTATATTTGTTTTTATGTCACAATTACATTGATGTATAAGGCACTATTCATTAGGATGTATATTGTTTGATATAGGCTGCTAGTGCTGTTTCATACTTTATGTAACAAAGACCTTAGATGTAGCTCAGCTGTGGCTTCAGAAATCTGTAATGAGTGGGTTGATGGATGTGTAGTACACATTTGTGTGGTTAAAATTCTCACGCCTGTTTTTCAACTTTGTGTGGCTGGTCCATGCAAGGTTTTCGAGCTGCTCTTGTGTTTTTCCCATTGTATTTTTTTCTATTGCTAAAAGAGTGAAGGCAGCATTCCGTCTGATTGTTTTGTTTTTTATTTTTGTTTTGGAAACTATAAAATATCTCCCTCATTTGTATCTAAATATTTGTCTCATGTCTTAGTCTTCTCATTGTTTGCATGTAGTAACATGAATATGTTAGAACCCACCGCGGCAGCCCTCCTACGTGTTGCAGCTGTTGTATTTTTGTAGGAGCATGAAACGAAGAGTTACAGAGGGTTTCGTTGTTGCCGGTTTTGAGGAATGTCGGTGACAATTTACCAATGTATATGAATGTTGTATTGTTTGCCATTCTTTGCAGGTTAAAGATGAAGGATAGAGTAATAACTTTTGTTTATAAGCATTTTTTTCATGTCCAGGGAGTTTCTCAAAGTGTATGTACATAGAAAGCAGGTGTATGTAGATAGCTGTACACATGCATAAATACACACGCCTAAAAGAAGGTAAAAGTATAATAGGCTGTTTCATTGTTTGTTTTTAACTTCTGCACCATTCTAAACCTTGCCTCTCTTCCTCCAGTTTGTAATGAGGAAGAAAAGGGGGGATAAAGGCAAGAAAAGAAAAGCAAGTTTGTGACTTAGTGGGATGACATGTTCCACGACTGTCTTTCTTTGATGGAATTTGAATCAGCAAGCAGCAGTCCGGTAAAGGAGGCAACCATCCCAAATGCTAAGAACCTTTTTGTCAATGGTTCCAGGTATTACACCCCAGATGGTAAGCCACGCACAGGTTATGCAGTGACCCACATGTATGGGTTATCGCCATATGAGGTTTGTTTTGAGGTCAACCGAAAACAGGGTTGTACTTTCCTCAGCAGCTGTCACCTACATTCTCAGCTGATGGGGTAGCTGAAGTCACCGTAACGTGAACTTTAAAAGGTCCACCACAGGGTTCATGAGTCCCTCCTGGACCCTGACATTCTTTCCAACCAGGTGACTGGCTCATGGTAAAGAAGCTTGAGGGACGAGACAACTGGATCCACGCCAGCCACTGCAAGAAGCTGCTCAACTACACCAAAGGATGAGGAGTATTTTTGTTTATTTATATTTTTAGATTGGTGTATTCTCCAACTAGCTAAGAAAGCGAACAGGACCAATTGCTGGGTCTACTCTGAATCTCCACCGAGCTTTAGTACCCCAGCAATGACAGCGGTACATGCTATATATGATGTTCATATTGCTATGAGGAGTTTTGACAAACTAGTAAAAACTCCAAATAGACAATTGTCAATAGAACCTAACGATACAATTCTAGAGGTTAAAATTAGTTATAGTTCTAACAATAGCTCTGGTTCTTGCCAGTTTGGGTATCAGGACAACTACTGTAGGTAGCCCACAAGTGTGCTTCAACTTTAGTTTGGTATTTATGCGGGTCTACAAGTTATAAGGTAATTCCCCCTAATGCAAGAGGTTCATGCGTCACGGTGAAACTTGTCCCAGCATCTTATGTCGTGGCCGATCATGAGGATCTGATGGCTCGAGAGAAGGTAAGAATGGCAGGAACAGCTAGAAGGGAATTGTTCACCAACCCCGACCAGGTCTGGGCATGGTTTCCTGCTTGTACAGGGTTGGGGCTTGAGCTTATGAAACGATTGAACAATTTCTCATCCAGTTTGTGATGGGATGTTCAATGTAACTGTTGAAGCTACAAGGAAGATCCCACAGGAACAACGGCAGATCAAGACCCTTCTATTAAAAGATGGCCCGTGATTATCTGTTGGTATCCAAGGGGGGATTTAAGGGTATGGGAATCTTTGGGGATTTTTTTTATTTTTCAGCGGATCATGGTTGAAGGAAGTAGAGGTATATATACTCATGTTGTTTTTGTTTCTATTCCTTCTATATGCCATGATGAGGTGCTACTGTTGCCTGATTGGACAAGTGAACAGAGCCCGAGCAGATGACCACATCTTCCTCCCTGAGATGAGACGCCCCGAAGCCTAATCCACGTACAAGACACAGAGGATCCCAGACAGACCGGCTTTCATGTCCTCCTCTAAGTCATCCCTCCTGAAAAACAGAGTCTAGAAGATAGGACTGATGTAACAGACTTTAACTGTACCAGTGAAGGACATTGAAACAAAAATAATAATAAATATTTTTATTACAAATCAGTTAAAAAATGTTTTACAGGTAAAATCAATTCAAAATTATATGGCTCCAATCAATTTAATCGGTCATCATTATATAATAGATCTCTGTTATTACAGTGTCAAGAGGTCAACGCGTTTCACATCTGTGCTTCCTCAGGACCTTACATTCTTGACTAAAAACAGAGATTCTGTTAAAAAAGAAACATAAACATTATTTGCCTTTTGATTACCACAGAGGAATGGCGGTGAGGCATTGCAATGGCGTCCCCGATATAGTGCGCATATGCGGGAGGAAGTGACGCGAAACGGTTTTCTAAATGATATTTTTTTATATGATTTGGCAGTTTATACTACGATTATGTGTTACATATAAATTGTAATGGCAGAGGCACTTTTCTCCATTAAAGTATGGATGTTTTTCTCCGATGGGGGTTTCGCTCAAATTCTGTTAAACCAGGTTGCTGTTCCGATCCTTGGATGTTGTTTCCGAGGGACCAGATGCAGCGCGTTGTTGGTGCAGGCGGAGGTGACATGGCCACGTTGCCCTGATGTGTGTTGCGTCGCTTCCGTACACACAACGTAGATATTTGCCAGCACACCAAGGAACGGCACAAAGTGGCACTGCAGCACCCAAACCTTGAGAGTTTATACCAGGAACGTGTGCGATGGGAATATGAAGTATTGCTTCCGTACGACCACAGAAGAATACTCCCCTAAGTGGGACTTTATTAGACCACCAACTCTTAAGATAGACGTGAAAACATCTACAACATACAAAAATACATTCCATACAGAAACATAACAGGAGATATACAGATGCAAATGATCATGTTATGAATACTCTCCTAGGGGTGATATACCCCGATACCCGACGCGTTTCCAGTATTCTGATACCTTCATCAGGGTATGAGAGTTGAAGATGTTTTACAAATGTATAAATTCTAAAAATATACAAAAAGGCACATCAGAGAAGGAACATCACATTTTAAACGTGAACAGTATGAAACTACTGGGACCCAAAAGAAAAAAGCAGCAAAAATAAAATATATGGACATGTATAGAAAATAGGCTTCCGTACACACATTCCCCATTCCAAACTGCGCAGAAGCGGAAGTGATAGTGATGCGGCTGCGCGGTATGATGCGTATCACCTCACTTCCTCCTGCATATGCACACTATATCAGGGACGCCATTGGCATCCCGCGGCTCTATTCCTCTGTGGTTTGCCATTGTGCAGCCATGCTGTCTTCTTCTCCCTGACTGCCGACCTTGAGAACCTTACTTCATGGCAACTTTGACATCAAACATGGGACTCTTGGACTATGCTTGTTTGACCTAAAGGATATTTCAAGTAAGCAATTTTTTATTAGGTACTGGGTCAGCCTTATGGGCAATAACACTTCAGACTGATCCTGTATCACCTGGAATTGAGACTTATTTTCTTCCTGGGGATTTATCATAATTTTTTTTGCTTTTTCCTTAGCCCACAGTGCCCATTTCCTTGTGTCATCCAGGGCAACTTATATCTGGCAGTTTTTGAACGTGGACGGATCCACTTGGGGTAGGCCTTCAATGGCCGATATATGGCATCCATATCTTTTGGAGGAGTGCTTCTGCTAAACATACACATTTTTTGTAAGTGCATGTGGATGATAATTTTTTATGCATATTCTTTTATAAATTTATATCATTGTTTTACTAATTTAGGCTGTTTTTTTCAGAAGTGGTATTATTTCCTGAAGAAGATTCATAACAATATATTTTTGAAATGCGTTGGGTATCCCCCTCTGCAGTATTCCTTGTCACAATCAATGAGCAAAGGGAACAGCAAGTAGATGAGGATTACCACATCATGGCCAACAGCCAAATGTGTAATGTTGATAACATCATTCATACAATGTGTAATGTTGATAGTACTATTCTCACAATGTTTTGTATTATTAATATGAGACTTTTTTATACAATTTATCTACAATAAATTACATTTTCTACATGTAAAGTTCTCTCTCTCTCTATATATATATATATTTTTTTTTTCAATTGCCCATAAAATCCAATTTTTTTGAGGTTTATTCTAGATAATATAGTACTTACTGGGGAGGGGATCCCAAAAAGATAAAGGGGGGAAGGGGACAGTGTGCACACTTACCATCCAACTTGTGACAAAAAAACTCTATACCCAGTTGATATCTCTAAGTAACAAGCATCTCTCTTCATATCCTATTCATTATATGCAGCCAGAGAGTCTATAGGATATATAATAGTACAGCCAATAAATTGGAAATAGCTCCTCCAAACAGCATAGGTAGTATCAGTATTAGCCTAACCAAATATCCATTACACTCACCTAGATTAGCACGCACTACATAGCACAGCACCGTCTATTAATCCTTCCATCCACAGACTGATCTAATATAGCCAGTGGTTGGCGCCAAAACTGCGTCTTAATTACTATAAGTGTTAGGTGAGAGGAGAGGATGTTCTCAAGCCGTAGGGCGTCTCCAGTTAGCCTCCTTAGTAACAAGAAAATAACACAAAGGCGCCGCCCATGTTCCCGCTCATGCGCTGAACCATACTTCCAGGCAAAGGCAAACCGAAAGTGCTCGCATGCACAGCAAAGCCGGCGCGAGTATCGTAATATCCAACAGCATAAGCAAAGCTGTCCTATACAAGGCAAAAAGGTGCAATCCTACTGAACCAAAAACATGTCCTCACATCACCTGACCATCGTATTTCCAGCCATGGGCAATATATCTCAAATAGCGCTCTACTTAAATTGACATAGTAATCTGTAATATAGACATACCCAGTTAAATGAGATTACCCAAGACTCCTACCACCTCAACCCCACCACCTTGGTCGTGCAAGGGGCCAAGAATTAGCCCTCCTGCCCTCAGATTGTAACCATGCCAGGGATCCCATTTATAGGGGCATCATTACAGATCGCATATACAGAAACTATAGCATGTAATTTAAATACACATCTCCCAAACTTCTCTAAAAACAGGGAATTTGTTATTCCCTTGTATGCTAGTAGTAGTAGTCCAATTAGCTCAAAAACGGTTTGTAACTAAGAGATTCGTTAAGGTCTGGTGGGCGAGTGGCATTTAATTTAAAATTCCACCTAGCCTCACGCTGTAATAGTTTTTTGTCTACGTTTCCTCCTCTTGGATCCTTAAGAACTCTTTCAAGACCGTAAATTGTGGCGGCCTTGTGTAGTGTGTTGTGGCGGAGAGAGATAGATAGATGAGAAACAGTGTCATTTGATTTAAGTTAGATAGAGTAGGCAGCTACATCTCAATGCAGGCCATTAGTATGTCTGGAAGGCCAACAAGGAGAGACAGACAGTCACAAGCCAATAAAAGAGGGCAAGCAGGCTCTGTGTCTAGAGGCAATAGTGCTGGTCGTGAACACAGTGCATCCTCATCAACACATGGCCGTGGGACATGCTTGGCCTTTTTTTCGGCAGCTGGCCGTGTTGAGCTGCAACATGGGGAAGACTTGGTCGAGTGGATGACCAAGTCGTCCTCATCCTCCTCACCCTCTCACCCAGGCTCAGGGTACTTTGTCTGACAAAGCAGCTGCCAACGCGGCCTCTTCCCTCGGCTCAATGGCATCAGTCACTCCTTCCCTAGCCCCACCATGTCCTCCTGAGGAGTCTCCCAAACTGTTTGACCACAGTGCTGGGTACATGCTCCAGGAGGATGCCCAGCATTTTGAAGGCTCCGATGATGGTACTCAGCTAGAGGAAGGCAGTAACGTGAGCCCAGACAGAGGGGGTGCCCAAGAAGGACAACAATCTGGCAGTCATGTTCCCCCTGCTGCAGCATACTGCCAGGTTTGCTCCAGTGATGAGGAGGGAGGGGATGATGAGGTCACTGACTCCACGTGGGTGCCTGATAGGAGAGAGTAGGAGGAGGAGGCACATCACTAACGAGGCAGGATGCCCTCCAAGGGCCAGCCTAAGGGCAGCACACTGACTGCATCACACCGCAGAGCTCCGCATGGACAGGGACGTTACCTAAGTTTCACAGCGCATTGGATGACTCTGCTGGCAGCTGGGAAGGATGCAGGACAAGGTGCAGTAGTGTTGGAGGTTGTTCCGCCACCACACCTTCAAAATGCTACTACTGGTGATTCTGACACACCTCTCTCCTCCACCCCCTCCTCTTCTTCTTCCTCCATGGCCTCTTCCTGTGCTTTGTCCTCGGAACCAGCGGTGCTTCGTAGGCGTTCAAGGGGCTACGCAAGTACGCAGGCCAAAAGATGCCATGCAATGTTTGAGCTGGTGTGCTTGGGGGACAGGAGCCACACTGGGGCAGAGATTCTGTCAGCTCTGCAGGGGCAGGCACCCTTTGGGAGCCTGCTGCACCCCTGGACAGGGGAGGTGGTGATGAGGACGTGACGTAGGACGTCAGTGAAGGGGGAGGGGCTGATGTCGGCGCCAGTGTGAGGATCTGAGGCGAGCGGCTCCGGGCGGGAGAGAGACGCGAGCGGGGTGAGAGACCGCAGCGTCCCCGGTGTAAGCACTGTACCGGGACACACTATCTCCCATGGCGGGGCCCCCCCTTCTCACGCCCCGCGCCCGCGGACGGCTACACACTAAAGGCTACGTCCCAGCCGGCCGGCACCGCGGCTTAGGCTGGGACGTGACACGACTGGAGACGAGCTGACAAACAGCTGACTAGCAGCAGGTGGAGAAGCCCAGAGAGCGGGGTGAAGTGATGACGCTGAAGCAGTGAGCAGCCCGAAAGGGTCCAACCGGATGCACTGAACAACTGACGGCCCTCCCAGGTCCTACCTCTCTCCCCCTGCTTCTTACCCAGGACCAGGATTTCGGTTCTATTCTGAAGTAGTGCTACAGTTGTGAGACAGCAACAGAAGAAAAGGTAGGAATATTTCCCTCTCCCTACGTGAAGAAATTACAAGGTATAAAGGTGTAGGGACGGTTAATAACTTGCAGAACCAGCGTATGAGTACAGTGAACTTTGATACATCCCCTGGGCCTTTTGGCGAATCTGTTAACCAGCTTGGTGTGCTATGTCTGAGGTCTGGCCATCAGTGCACGCTTGAGACCTGGTTTACACCTTCCACAGTAGACTCCCGGAACCTTACCCTGCTCATGGTGGAGACATAGGGAGGGGGATCGATAAGGATAATCAATGAGATTCCAATCACCAGGAAGTCTACCATAATCCCAGGAAAACCCCAGCACCTACGTAAGGACTCCTTTCAAGGCGGGTAATAAGGACAGTAAGAGGTGAGGAGGGCTAGGAGGGTTCCCCCCTGGACTTTATTTGTTTTGGAATACACTTTTTACATTCACGTGGTGTGTATGCACCACCAGGAGGGAACGAGTAATACGCCGAAGTAGCAGGCCCAACAACTTAAAAGCTGGCATCCTGTGGAAGCATGAGAGGGCGGTCTCAAAAAACAACAGAACCTAAAAATCCAAGAGAGAGCCTCAACACTAGTTCCATACAAAAATATCTCACAGAACCAAACCTAAAGAGCCCAGGACAGGACATGAAACAGTCAGGAACAAAAGAGAAGAAAAAAGAACAGCAGAAACAGAAGGGGGGACAGGGAGATAGGCCTAAGGAGGACCTAAGTCTGGAGGGGGTAGCGCTGAGTGATACCCCGGAAGATCAAAGAAACATGGAACGCGGCTTGAATAGAACAGAAATGCTGGAAATGTTTGCTAAGCTGGAAGGAGTGATAAAATCGGAAATCATGAATGTACGCACAGACATGGGCCAATTACTCCACAGGGTAGAAGAGGTAGAAGAGGTATCAGTGAAGCAAGCTCTGCAGGGGCAGGTTCAGAGATGGTTGACACCAGGCCAACTTAAGCCAGGAATGGTGGTTTGCGACAATGGCACCAACCTCCTCTCCGCCCTCCGACAGGGACAACTGACCCATGTGCCCTATTTGGCTCATGTCCTAAACTTGGTGGTGCAGCGGTTCCTGGGCAGGTACCCGGGCTTACAGGATGTCCTGAGGCAGGCCAGGAAAGTCTGTGTGCATTTCCACCAGTCGTATAATGCCAGTGCTCGGCTGACTGACCTCCAAAAAGAATTTAACCTGCCCAAGAACCGCCTAATCTGTGACATGCCCATCCGGTGGAACTTAACGTTGGCCATGCTGCAGCGGCTGCACACACAGCAGAGGGCCATCAATGAGTACCTGTGCGACTATAGCACCAGGATAGGGTCAGGGGAGCTTGTTTTTTTTTCCCCAAGCCAGTGGGCCATGATCAGCGATGTATGCACTGTCCTGTCACCATTTGAGGAGGCCACGAGGATGGTGAGCAGTGACAGTGCATGCATCAGTGAAACTGTCTCTCTTGTCCACCTGTTGGAGCACACGCTGCACGGAATAATGGACAGGGCACTTGAGGCAGAACAGAGGCAGGAAGAGGAGGACTTCCTTAGCTCTCAAGGCTCCCTTTATCCAGACAGTGTTCCTGCATGCCCACTGATCACACAGGAAGAGGACAAGGAGGACGAGGAGGAGGATTGTGTCAGCATGGAGGCGGAGCCTGGCACTCAGCATCAGCAGCAGTCTTTAAGGGATCATTTACAGTCCCAAGAAACCCATGGACTTGTACGTGGCTGGGAGGAGGTGGCTGCAGATCATGTCGTCCTTAGTGACCCAGAGGACTCCGGACTGAATGCCTCAGCAAACCTATGCTGCATGGCCTCCCTGATCCTGCAAAGCCTATGGAAGGATCCCCGTATTTGTGGTATCAAGGAGAGGGATCGTTCCTGGCTGGCAACCCTGCTTGATCCACGTTACAAGGGTAAGGTTGCGGACCATATCTTGCCGTCGCAGAGGGAGCAGAGGATGAAACATCTTCGGGAGGTCTTGCAGAAAGGTCTGTGCAACGCGTTCCCAGAGACTGGGAGGTTCCAAACTCCTGTTCCTGGACAACGTGTTGCTGAGGCTTCAGTCAGTCAAAGAAGGAGCGGTGGAGAAGGTGGCTGTCTGAACGATGCGTTCAGACAATTTTTTAGTCCGCAGCCCCAAGGTATGATCGGTTCCAGCAACCATCGCCAGCGTCTGTTTTACATGGTGCAGGAATACCTAGGAGCAAGATCTGACTTGGACACCTTTTCCACCGAAAATCCTCTGGGTTACTGGGTCTTGAGTAGGGATGAGCCAAACACCCCCCGGTTCAATTCGCACCAGAACCTGCGAACGGACTAAAAATTTGCACGAACGTTAGAACCCCATTGATGTCTATGGTACTGAAACATTCAAAATCAAAAGTCCTAATTTTAAAGGCTAATTTGCATGATATTGTCCTAAAAATGGTTTGGCTAGCACTGACAGGGGTAGGCACCCCCCTTTGGGACCCACATATTTGAAGGATTTGTTTAAGAGCCAACCACTATGGGACTGTCCCTGGATATTTATCCTCTCGGCATGCAGCCGGCATGTTACAGGTTCCTATGAACGGCTCTCCCCCAGTTGGCTCACTTATTATTCGTTTTGATACCATTATTTCAACACATGTACTATTCTTATACAATTTCGGTCTGGCACAAATGAAAATACAACATGTGATCCGAGGGGCCATGGGTGCTACTTAAACAGTGAGTCATTCCTAGGGAATCCATACGTATACACAATATGCACAATAAGACCCAGCCTGAGAGGAGGAGGATGTCATTTTTCTTATTTACCAGTTGATCCAGAAATTGGAATATTCGCTGACAAGAAATATATACAGAGTACAGTAACAACATAGCGGCGCTGTTGCAAAAGTTCTGTTGATCACCGCATGGACTTCTGCAAAGCACGGGGCGCAAATGGAATATGTCTCACATAGAAGAAGTTTACAGATTACAGATTATTGTAAAACTTTGTAAGAAGATGACAAGCTGAAGCCATACATTTATTAACTATCAGTGTCTTATAAAGTTCCCTGAAGAAGCCATCACAGGCGAAACATGTCGGACACTACAACATTAACCAACGCTTAATTCACATAAGTCGACCATATGGGCTTATGAACGAGTGCTTGCCATATGAGATGACATCTCATACTGGGACCGTGGGGAATCCTCTTAGCGCTGACAGCCACCGCAACACCCGAGGCTGGGTTAAAATCCTAAGGCACGTTAGATCTCCGTAAGAAGAGATCTAGGGAGCTGGTAAGCGGCAGCATTTCTCGTGGTGCATGCAGTTTACCCCTACACTTATAACCTCCAGTGTTGGAATTGCATGTCACCATTCATAGAAGATCATTGAGTCACCCCCCGGAGGATTGTCTATAATAGTGGACTTTTCATTTTGTCTATTTGAGTGGACTTTACCATTTAAAATATTTTTTATTTCATTTATATATATATATATATATATATATATATATATATATATATATATATATATATACACATATATATATATATATATTTGTTTGGCATATATTTTTTCACTGTTTGTTTTCTGTGCACTTATCACTGCTGATAGTAAATACATATATGCACAATTGTACATTCACACAACCTGCAAAGGTTTTTGTAGAGGATTTCAATTTATAGCGCAGCTTATTATTTGGTATGTACACAATATTCACACATCTCAATACCCTGATGAAGGTACCAGAATTACCGGAAACGCGGCGGGTATTGGGGCACACTACCTCCATGAGAGTATACTAACTATTGTCACCTTGTATATTTTCTCTGTTTCTGATTTTGTCTCTATTCTGTATGGAATAATTTTTTGATTTTTTATATGTATCGTATGCTATAGACGCTCTCACGTCTTTTTTTAAAGTATAGCAATAAAATAAATATATTTTTTTACTTGAACGGGTCTGGTGGTCTGTCAAAGTCCCAATCCAAGGGGGATTCTTTGTTCTATGATTTATCACGTAAGGGATGGGACCACCACACTCCACATTTGTCATCATGGAAGCCCCCCTCTTGTCTAAAAAGGGTTTGGGGACCCAGGTCCTGCCTCAGGGGACATGTATCAATGCAAAAAAAAGTTTTAAAAACTGACGTTTTTTCGGGAGCAGTGATTTGAAAGATGCTTAAAGTAAAAAAAAAAAATGAAATATTCCTTTAAATATCGTACCTGGGGGGTGTCTATAGTATGCCTGTAAAGTGGCGCATGTTTCCCATGCTTAGAAGAGTCCCTGCACAAAATGACATTTTTAGAGGAATAAAAGTCATTTAAAACTGCTTGTGGCTTTAATGTAATGTCGGGTCCTGGCAATATGAATGAAAATCAGCGAGACAAACGGCATGGGTACCCCACAGTCCATTACCAGGCCCTTTGGGTCTTGTATGGATATTAAGGGGAACCCCGCACCCAAATTATAAAAAGGAAAGGCGTGGGGCCACCAGGCCCTATATACTCTGAACAGCAGTATACAGATGGTGCAAACAAGACAGAGACTGTAGGTTTGTTGTTAAGTATAATCTGTTTGTAATTTTGAACTGGTACATTTTTAACGTGTTTAGCTCCAGCCAAAAAATCTATTTTAAGCCTTTTGGAAAACATAGGGAAGACTTATCACCCCTGTGACATTTGATTTGTTGTCTGTGCTCCTCTTCAGAAGATTTCACCTCACTTTCTGTCCCAATGACAAATGTTTTTAGAAGATCTGGGGTTTTTAGTGAAACAAGGATTGGTGATAAAGCATCAGTGGAAAGGAGAAACGTTTTTCCCATATTAACTCTTACAGGAGAGAATTTCCCTTCCTAGGGGTAGATTTCATCTCACTTCCTGTTGTCTCCTTCCATTTGCAAGTAGGAATCGTTTGTAAGTTGGATGTTTTAAATTAGGGGCCTGTCCTATATACTCTGCAGAGATTGTGGCCTTAGGTGTTGGTGTTGCCACAACACTGTAAGCCCTCACAGGGCCCTGCTGTGAAATATTAGATCAAGAATTGTAATTACATGCACCTGTTGAACAGGGGCAGAAAAATTGGCCCTTTGGTGGTGGTGGTGTTGGTGCCACAACACTGTAAGTCCTCACAGTTACTCTTGGTGGGCGCAGAAACGGTCCCTGCTGTGAAATATTAGATCAAGAATTGTAATTACATGTCCCTGTTGAACAGGGGCAGAAAAATTGGGCCTTAGGCACTGGTGTTGGTGCCACTACACCGCAACCCCTCACAGATACTCTAGTTGAGCGCAGCAATGAACCCTCCTGCAAAATATTGCATCAAAAATTGTAATTACATGCCCCTGTTAAACAGGGGCTGAAAAATTGGGCCTTAGCCACTGGTGGCGGCGCCCAGAACCAAAAATGTTCTTACAAGCTATCAGCATGATCATTGAGAAGGAAGAGGATAATTACTCAGCATAACAGGATAGTCACTCAGCATCAGCATAAGCAGTCTTGAAGTGATCTGACATTTAAAAAAAATTATTCGGTTACATCAGCATCAGGTGCTTGGTAGCTGGGGGTGATCCAAGACTGATTCATTTTTATGAAGGTCAGTCGATCGACCAAGTCGGTGGACAGACGCACCCTGTGATCAGTTACAAAGCCTCCAGCAGCACTGAATGTGCTTTCCGAAAGAACGCTGGATGCAGGATAGGCCAGTAGCTCAATTGCATACTGTGCAAGCTCTGGCCAGTGATCCATCCTCAAGACCCAGTAACCCAGAAGATTTTTCGGTGGGAAAGGTGTCCAAGTTAGATCTTGCCTGCACAATGTAAAACAGACGCTGGCGATGGTTGCTGGAACCGATCATACCTTGGGGCTGTGGACTAAAAAATTGTCTGAACGCATCGGTCAGATGGCCACCTTCTCCACCGCACCTTCATTGACTGACCGAAGCCTCAGGAACACGTTGTCCAGGAACAGGAGTTCGTAACCTCCCAGTCTCTGGGAACGCATTGCACAGACCTTTCTGCAAGGCCTCACGAAGATGTTTCATCCTCTGCTCCCTCTGCGACGGCAATATAATGTCTGCAACCTTACCCTTGTAACGTGGATCAAGCAGGGTTGCCAGCCAGTATTGATCCCTCTCCTTGATACCACAAATACGAGGATCCTCCTGCAGGCTTTGCAGGATCAGGGAGGCCATGCAGCATAGGTTTGCTGAGGCATTCGGTCAGGAGTCCTCTGGGTCACTAAGGACAACATGATCCGCAGCCACCTCCTCCCAGCCACGTACAAGTCCATGGGTTTCTTGGGACTGTAAATGATCCCTTAAAGACTGCTGCTGATGCTGAGTGCCAGGCTTTACCTCCATGCTGACACAATCCTCCTCCTCCTCCTCATCCTCGTCCTGTGTGATCGGCGGGCATGCAGGAACACTGTCTTGATAAAGGGGGCCTTGAGAGCTAAGGAAGTCCTCCTCTTCCTGCCTCTGTTCAGCCTCAAGTGCCCTGTCCATTATTCAACGCAGCGTGTGCTCCAACAAGTGAACAAGGGGGACAGTGTCACTGATGCATGCACTGTCACTGCTCACCATCCTCACGGCCTCCTGAAATGGTGACAGGACAGTGCATGCATCCCTGATCATGGCCCACTGGCGTGGGGAAAAAAAAACAAGCTCCCCTGACCCTGTCCTGGTACCATAGTTGCACAGGTACTCATTGATGGCCCTCTGCTGCATGTGCAGCCGCTGCAGCATGGCCAACATTGAGTTCCACCTGGTGGGCATGTCACATATTTTTTTTTTTTTTTTCCACATCAGTAAACAGTGTTTGGAGGGCTAAATCAGTTTGATGTTCATTAACTGTCGCCTTCTCGTATTCACATCATAGTGGATTATACTTTTTCTCATTGCTTTTTATATCGTCATAATGACCAACGGATTCCATTACGCCTCTTTACCAACAAGTCCTCTGTCCCTTCCATCTCGTAAGCCCCACCAACTAGGACTCGATAACCAAAGGGACCCATCCTTTTCCAACTCAGTTTAGAGAAAGAGGGGACCAGTAAGAAGGAAGAAAAAGGACAAAAACACCAACAAAAAATACAAGAAGAGAGGTTTGTAAAAATGAACTTGTGGGCTCCCCGTGCCCATCTTCTACTGACCCAGCCTGTATTGTGTACCAAATTACCTATGCCCTAATACCTCGACCCCCCCCCCCCCCACCTGCTCCCTATATGTTTATCCTATGCCCTACTAAGCTATATATTTAACTAAAAATGTTCATATCCAGAAACACTTTATTATAGCATCCTTTGCCTGCAAGGATACCAGTTGCCTATATACCTATATTAAGCCCATCCCTCAGTCTATTCCGTGTCTATGCCGATCCCACTATTAATGACTCTTCACTTTCTCTATCCACATCTTCGCATGTCACATATTAGGTGGTTCTTGGGCAGGTTAAATTCCTTTTGGAGGTCTGCCAGCCGAGCACTATATGACCGGTGGAAATGCACACAGACTTTCCTGGCCTGCCTCAGGACATCCTGTAAGCCCGGGTACCTGCCAAAGAACCGTTGCACCACCAAGTTAAGGACGTGAGCCAAATAGGGCACATGGGTCAGTTGTCCCTGTCAGAGGGCGGAGAGGAGGTTGGTGCCATTGTCGCAAACCACCATTCCTGCCTTAAGTTGGCGTGGCGTCAACCACCTCTGAACCTGCCCCTGCAGAGCTGACATAATCTCTCCCCCAGTGTGGCTCCTGTCCCCAAGCACACCAGCTCAAGCACAACATGGCATCTTTTGGCCTGCATACTTGCGTAGCCCCTTGAATGCCTACGGAGCACCACTGGTTCCGAGGACAAAGCACAGGAAGAGGCCATGGAGGAAGAAGATGAGGTGTGTCAGAATCACCAGCAGTGGCATTTTGGAGGCGTGGTGGCAGAACAACATCCAACACTACTGCACCTTGTCCTGCATCCTTCCCAGCTGCCAGCAGAGTTACCCAATGCGGCATGAAACTTAGGTAACGTCCCTCTCCATGCCTGCTGGACCATGAGTCAGTGGTAATATGCACCTTACCGCTGACCGCCCTGTCCAGCGAGGCCAAGACATTGCCTTCCACATGCCGGTAGAGAGCCGGAATCGCCTTCCATGAGAAAAATTGGTGTTTGGGAACCTGCCACTAAGGAACTGCACATTCCACAAACTCACAGAAGGGGGCAGAGTCTACCAACTTAAAAGGTAGCAGGTGAAGTGGTAGCAATTTTGCCAAGCTAGCATTCAACCGCTGGGCATGTGGATGGCTGGGAGCGAACTTCTTTCTGCGGTGCAGCAGCTGGGGCAGGGAAATTTGCCTGGTACAATTTGACATTGGTGTACCAATAGCAGATTGCCCAAAAGTACTTGGCTGTGACACACCTAATTCTACACCTTCATTCCTCTCAGTGCAGGTCTCAGGGAGGACTGAAGGTATAGTGGGGTTGGAGATGCCAGCTGATGAGGAGCAAGGAGAGGTCCTCTTTGTTCTTTGGTGTGGGTGTTTTAGGTATGCTTGCCAAGAATGTGGTGCCCAAGCAGGAGATGCTTTGGCCACGCGAGATACGCTTGAGACATATGTTGCAAATAGCAGTGGTGCGATCTGATGCACTCGTTTTAAAAAAGGCCCACACCAAAGAACTTTTGGAATAACGCGCATAGACAGCAGCGCCCTGCACATGCGGAGCTCTGCGGTGTGATGCAGTCAGTGCGCTGCCCTTAGGCTGGCCCCTGGAGGGCATCCTGCCTCGTTGGTGATGTGCCTCCTCCTCCTCCTCTCTCCTATCAGGCACCCACGTGGAGTCAGTGACCTCATCATCCCCTCCCTCCTCATCACTGGAGCAAACCTGGCAGTATGCTGCAGCAGGGGGAACATGACTGCCAGATTGCTGTCCTTCTTGGGCACCCCCTCTGTCTGGGCTCACATTACTGCCTTCCTCTAGCTGAGTACCATCATCGGAGCCTTCAAAACGCTGGGCATCCTCCTGGAGCATGTACCCAACACTGTGGTCAAACAATTCGAGGGACTCCTCAGAAGGACATGGTGGGGCTAGGGAAGAAGTCACTGATGCCATTGAGCCGAGGGAAGAGGCCGCGTTGGCAGCTGCTTTGCCAGACAAAGTACCCTGAGCCTGGGTGAGAGAGGATGAGGAGGATGAGGATGGCTTGGCCACAGGCTGATGAGGATGCACCGTGTCCACGTCCAGCACTGTTGCCTCTAGACACAGAGCCTGCTTGCCCTCTTTTATTGGCTTGTGACTGTCTGCCTCTCCTTGTTGGCCTTCCAGACATACTATTGGCCTGCACAAAACTGAGATGTATATATATATATACCGATTATACTGCAGCTAGCAGAATCAACTGCCTGCCTGTAGTATTATTAGTATGAAAACACCTGCACTTGTCTTCAGGTAGCTATACTATAGGTGCAACTGTGCAGGGTACACAGTATAGTAACTGGAAATACTTCAAAGAGCCTACACAAGCACCTGGCTGCAGGTAGCTATACTGTAGGTGAGACTGTGCAGGGTACACAGTACAGTAACTGGAAATACTTCAATGAGCCTACACAAGCACCTGGATGCAGGTAGCTATACTGTAGGTGAGACTGTGCAGGGTACACAGTACAGTAACTAGAAATATATAGTATATATATATAAATATTAATATTTATATATATACACACACACACACACACACAACACCTGGGATGCATATATATATACACAATACACTGTAACTGCAGCTAACTGACTTGACCTGCCTACACTATCTAACTTAAATCAAATGACACTGTCTGTCTCTCTCTCTCTATCTCTGTCTGAATGCCAGAACACATTACACAGGGCCAACGTGCAGGCGGCCTTATATAGTGTGGGGCGTGTGCTAAACCCCCTGAGCCATAATTGGCCAATGCCTCCTTAGCTTTGGCCAATTACGGCTCTCTGTTCAGATGGTGCTGTGATTGGCCAAGCATGCGGGTCATAGTGCATGCTTGGCCAATCATCAGCCAGCAATGCACTGCGATGCCGCAGTGAATTATGGGCTGTGACGCGCCACTCGAATTTGGCGTGAACGGCCCATATCGTTCGTAATTTGGCGAACGACCGAACACATGATGTTCGAGTCGAACATGGGTTTGACTCGAACACCAAAGCTCATCCCTAGTCTTGAGGATGGATCACTGGCCAGAGCTTGCATAGTATGCAATTGAGCTACTGGCCTGTCCTGCATCCAGCGTTCTTTCGGAATGCACATTCAGTGCTGCTGGAGGCTTTGTAACCGATCACAGGGTGCGCCTGTCCACCGACTCGGTCGATCGACCTTCATAAAAATGAATCAGTCTTGGATCACCACCAGATACCAAGCACCTGATGCTGATGTAACAGAATCATTTTTTTTGAAATGTCAGATTCCTTTAAGACTCCCTATGCTGATGCTGAGTGACTATCCTGTTATGCTGAGTGACTATCCTCTTCCTCCTCAATGATCATGCTGATAGCTTGTAAGAATATATTTTTGGTTCTGGGCACCGCCACCAGTGGCTAAGGCCCAATTTTTCAGCCCCTGTTTAACAGGGGCGTGTAATTACAATTTTTGATGCAATACTTTGCAGCAGAGCTTGTTCCTGTGCTCCAACTAGAGTATCTGTGAGGGGTTGCAGTGTTGTGGCACCAGTGCCTAAAGCCCAATTTTTCTGCCCCTGTTCAACAGGGACATGTAATTACAATTCTTGTTCTAATATTTCACAGCAGGGCCCGTTTCTGCACCCACCAAGAGTAACTGAGGACATACGGTGTTGTGGCACCACCACCACCACCAAAGGCCCAATTTTTCTGCCCCTGTTCAACAGATGCATGTAATTACAATTCTTGATCTAATATTTCACAGCAGAGCCGTTCCAGTGCCCACCAAGAGTAACTGTGAAGACTTACAGTGTTGTGGCACCAGCACCACCACCACCATCGGCCCAATTTTTCTGACCCTGTTCAACAGGGGCATGTAATTGCAATTCTTGATCTAATATTTCACAGCAGGGCCCTGTGAGGGCTTACAGTGTTGTGGCCACAACAACACCTAAGGCCCCAATTTCTGCAGAGTATATAGGGTAGGCCCCTACTTTCAAACATCCAATTTACTAACGACTCCTACTTGCAAACGGAAGGAGACAATAGGAAGTGAGATGAAATCTACCCCTAGGAAGGGAAATTCTCTCCTGTAAGAGTTAATATGGGAAAAATGTTTCTCCTTTCCACTGATGCTTTATCACCAACCCTTGTTTCACTAAAAACCCCAAATTTTCTAAAAACATTTGTCCTTGGGACAGAAAGTGAGGTGAAATCTTCTGAAGGGGACCACATGCAGCAAAAAAAATGTCACAGGGGTAATAACCCTTCCCTATGTTTTCCAAAAAGCTTAAAATAGATTTTTTGGCTGGAGCTAAACACTTTAAAAATGTACCAGTTCAAAATTAAAAACAGATTCTACTTAACAACAAACCTACAGTCCCTTTCTTGTTTGCACAGCCTGTATACTACTGTTCAGAGGCCCTGGGGCCCCACGCCTTTCCTTTTTTTAATTTGGGTGTGGGGTTCCACAAATATCCATATAAGACCCAAAGGGCCTGGTAATGGACTGGGGGGAGAGGTACCCATGCCGTTTGTCTCACTGATTTTCATCCATATTACCGGGAACGGATATTACATTAAAGTCGTAAGCAGTTTTAAATTACTTTTATTACTTTAAAGATGCCATTTTGTGCAGGGACTGTTCTAAGCACGGGTAACACGCGCCACTTTACAGGCATACTATAGACACCCCCAGGTACGATATTTAAAGGAATATTTCATTTTTTTTTTCACTTTAAGCATCATTAAAATCACTGCTCCCAAAAAAACGTCCGTTTTTAAAACTTTTTTTGCATTGATACATGTCCCCTGGGGCAGGACCCGGGTTCCTAAACCCTTTTTAGGACAATACCATGCAAATTAGCCTTTAAAATTAGCACTTTTGATTTTGAACATTCGAGTCCCATAGACTTCAATGGAGTTCTAACGTTCGTGCGAAGTTTCGATCCGTTCGCAGGTTCTGGTGCGAACCGAACCGGGGGGGTGTTCGGCTCATCCCTACTCAGGATGTATATACAAAAGCAGTGCAGCACAAACAACATATAAAACAATACTAAATGAATGATGTAACAAAGGAACAGTCCATGCTCTTCATATAAATATTCTCATACGATGGTCAGCAAGCACCAGCAAGTGTCCAATAAAGTGATGATAATTAGATGAACATGGTGAGTTTAAGTGACACCATCCACCAACGATATTCCTAGCAGCTCACGTCAAAAAATGGACCCCTGAGTAAATCAGTCAGGTCTCACAGGCAATTCCCTTCAAGGGGTGAATCAACAAGATCACAGAATGGTAGTAGGTGCATGCCGGTAACTCGTTCAATCAAAGGACTCTCGCCATCAGCTCCAGATCGGTGATACATATAACGAAAGCAATAACACCTAGTGCTCTCCATAATCTTAAAAAGGGGTTTATTTAAAATATAAAATGTGCACTTACATACAACGCACTGTGCCTCAGTGCAAAGGTTTAGTAACAAGAACGCAGTAAACTCCACGAGAATCAGCGCGTAGGACGCGAGTGACGTCACGATCAAAAGGTCACGTGGTTCAGTACCCGTTACGTCCCAAGGGGCAGGACTTTCTCAGTGGTGACGGCGTGACGCAAGCCACCTGCTATATGTACACATTCAGCTGACGTATCTGGCCAATGAGGGTTACTGCACACAAATCACCAAGACAACAAATGGTAAACAGACACGGCAGCAACAGATACAGGCAATAGAATCCAATATGGATAAGCCCCAACTCCGAAGTAATAAATTACAAAAAGAGCAAAAACAACACAGTTTCGTAGAAACACAGATGTTGCTAAATCGGAATCTTAATCACTTGTAAGTAATGAAATTAGAAAATAAAAATAAAACATTTAAACCATCCCACGTCCCTGTTGATTCTCTTAGGTCACTTGCTGTTAAGTAAACATCATAAAATTCACAAATTCTTACAAAAATATATAAAAATAAAACCCTAACGATCCGAAGTAAAACAGTTAATGTCAAACTTGACATTCAGGCCTCCCGGCATTAAAACTTTGGTCTCATGAATCCAATAAGATTCCCTACGGCTGAGCTGACGGATGAAGTTGCCACCTCTCCAATGTTTTATTACCCTTTCAATGTGCGTTTTCAAACCCTTTTTGATGTTGTTCACATGCTCCCCAATTCTGACATGGAGAGGTCTAGAGGTCCTGCCAATATATTGAAGACCACACCCACACTTGAGCATGTAAACAACACCAACTGTCGCACAAGTTATAAGTTGACCAATCTTGTATTGTTTATTAGTGGCCATAGTTAGAAAATCTTAGAATGCCTACAGGCAGTGCAACGCCCGCATGCAAAAAAACCTGAGAGGAAGGAAAATAACCCACTTTCCGACTGCACGGGTGGATCAACCACTCCTGGTGTTAGTCGGTCATGAAGGGATGGGGCTTTTTTTATAGATGAACGCAGGGCGGTGTGGAAGCAGAGGACCCAGCACTCTATCCTGTTTCAAGATGGACAAGTTTTTACCTACTAATTTCTCAAAATTTTTATACTGTACATTATAATTTAATATAATTTTGAAATTCGAAACACTGGTGCTGGTTTCCTTAATCTTATTAGACACCAATGCTGCCCTGTCCATAACCCGTACTTTCTCAATTTCACTATCTAAAGAGCTTTTTTCATATCTCTTTTCCTGAAATCTGGATGGCAACACTTGGGACTGTGTGATATAGTCCTCTTCTCATGTGCAATTTCGTCTAAGCCTAACGAACTGACCCTTGGGGATCTTACATAACCATGACTTATGGTGGCAACTCCCCAATGGAATATGAGAGTTCCGATCGGTAGGCTTGAGGTAATTACACAAACGAAAGTGGTCACTGTCCTTCCATATTTCAAGATTGGAGTCCTACAAAATAAAGGATTCAAATACGCTGCCTCTTTCTTGGTGAGAATACTCCTAGCTTTCCCTTCCTCTATCAACCAATGTAATTCATCCTTATAGGTCATCATCGGATCTTTGTTAAGGATTTTGTATGTATCATGGTCGCTCAACAACCTGTTCATTTCAGCTGTATAATAAGCCTTGTCCAAAATCACCAAACCTCCTCACTTATCAGCTGGACGTATTATGATTTCATTTCATTTCTCCAGACATTCCATGCATTGTCTAATATATTGGGGATCAACTACCTTACCTATCCTCATCTTATCAAGATAATTGAACACCATATTTTTGAACACCTCTAAATATTTGTTGTCAGCATTGACAAAAGGTGGATTTATTTCGAAGGTTAGAGTGAGCACCCTCTTCAACTATAGGATATGTGGAATAAATCCGCGCTATGGATAAAGGTACTCTCTGGGTGGGGAGCTGCTGCCCCTACAAGTATAAATCCACCTAGGTGGAAAAATACTACAATTTGAGTAAAAATAGGAATGTAGGTGTGGCGCTGCTCTGCTGTTATGCGATTTTTTGTGGTTACCTTATGTGATGACTTAATTTAAAATTACTGGCTACACATGTTATATTGCAACATACCAAATAAAAAAATCTTCATAAATAAAATAGTGCTTTAACAAGTGACTTCTTTACGAGAGGCATAACTTAAACCCAATACCACTGTTAAAAATCATAATTTTAAAGTGACACGTGATGTGGCCATACAGGCCAATTACTGCTTGCTTTCCATTTAGTGCTTGTTTTTCAATTGTGTTACACCCTCTGGTGTATATATGGTTAAGTTAGAAAATTAATATAAATTACTCCTCTAAATATTATATGTGGGTAAGAATAGGTGAAAAAGTGGGTGAGAATAGTTGAATATGTAGAAATATGCAGAAATATGCAAAAATATGCAGAAAATAAAGCCACAAATGGATGTCACATAAACCAGAATTGAAAAATTAAAAATATAACCTACTTGCTGGTTACACATATATAAATACTTATGTTACATACCATTTAATTTGAGTGCAAAAAAACGTGCAAAAAACGTGCTATTTATGCTAGATCATAAAGTGACTGGTGCTTAAACTGTAAACCGAGTGATTTGTGCTTCATAAGCCCAGTACTTGCTGTAAAGGTACATAATTATGGTGAGGAAGTCTTTTAAATGGTTCAGAAAGTCTCTGTTTGAATTATGGTTTGAAAAAGGTCACATACTCATTAAAAGGTGGTTTTGTAAAAACTATTTCTTATTCAAGTGCTGGTCTTGTGATGGTGCTCCTTAACCGAGGTTTTATTGTGCTTGCACTCACCGAATAGGGACACCTCTGCAGGGGTATGAGCAGTCACAGTGTTTGCCACTGTGTAGCAGCCCTGGATGTCTCCGGTCCATACTGTGAGTGTTGTTATGCCGGCTTAGGCGACATGAGCGCGCTTAAGTGACACACAGTTGATGTGATGAATCAACAATGCAGATAAAAGAGCATAAATGGCTTCCAAAGATCTGTATTTGTTAGCAGAGTTTTAAATGTGTCTGCGTGTCAGCAGCTTGCTGGGATCACTACAGGATGAAACGTAAACGCAAACGTAATCAAAACATAGCCAGAGTTCGGTAACCAGGACGGATAGCCAGAAGAAGCCAGAGAAACAGGAGTCCAGAGATCAGCGAAGTCGGGTGCAGCAAACCAGAAGGGAAGTCAGCCAAGCAAAAGTCTTTCACAGGAAAACACAGCAGAGAGAGTCTGGATATGCTGAAAAAATATTTTTTCATGTTAAAATTTCTGACAAATTTATGAATATTTACATAAGTGTGAAATTTATTAAGATTCTGGGTGGGAGCAAATTTACAGTGGGGACGGAAAATATTCAGACCCCCTTAAATTTTTCACTCTTTGTTATATTGCAGCATTTTCTAAAATCATTTAAAGTTAATTTTTTTCCTCATTAATGTACACACAGCACCCCGTATTGACAGAAAAACACAGAATTGTTGACATTTAAAAAAAAAGAAAAACTGATATATCACATGGTCCTAAGTATTCAGACCCTTTGCTGTGACACTCATATTTAACTCAGGTGCTGTCCATTTCTTCTGAAAATCCTTGAGATGGTTCTACACCTTTATTTGAGTCCAGCTGTGTTTGATTATACTGATTGGTCTTGATTAGGAAAGCCACACACCTGTCTATATAAGACCTTACAGCTTACAGTGCATGTCAGAGCAAATGAGAATCATGAGGTCAAAGGAACTGCCTGAAGAGCTCAGAGACAGAATTGTGACAAGGCACAGATCTGGCCAAGGTTACAAAAAATGTTCTGCTGCACTTAAGGTTCCTAAGAGCACAGTGGCCTCCATAATCCTTAAATGGAAGACGTCTGGGATGACCAGAACCCTTCCTAGAGCTGGCCATCCGGCCAAACTGAGCTATCGGGGGAGAAGAGCCTTGGTGAGAGAGGTAAAGAAGAACCCAAAGATCACTGTGGCTGAGCTCCAGAGATGCAGTCGGGAGATGGGAGAAAGTTGAAGAAAGTCAACCATCACTGCAGCCCTCCACCAGTCGGGGCTTTATGGCAGAGTGGCCCGCTGGAAGCCTCTCCTCAGTGCAAGACACATGAGAGCCCGCATGGAGTTTGCTAAAAAACACCATCAACAGAAAAAGGGGTGACCAACCAGTTTAGGAAAGGGAGCCGTGCCACGTCCAATAATCTATAGACACAAAACAAAGGGGTTCCCCTGGGTGGACTTTCCTGGCACTTGCAAAAAATAAAAAATATATTGAAGTGTGTAGAGAATAAAGGGCATATATAAAAAGGGTATAAATTTTATTCGTATTCACAGGTACATAGATAAAAACAAGCAGTAAATAATCTAGACTGACATAGTGCAAACTACATGATAGCCATGATAAGCAAACAAACAGAACAAATTGTGATGAAAAAGCTCTTCTCAAGCCCGACGCGTTTCGGGGTACTTAATATCTGTACAATCCTTCTTCAGGGGAATAATCTGAGAGAGAGGGGTTCATCTAGGCTGATTGAGAAAGAGATAACAGGGGAGAGAGAAGATAAGGTAATGGATAAAGCAATAGATAGTATACAAAGGGGGTTGGGGTGATGAATTCATCACCTACCTGAAAATGTGTGATTATTTGCTTGTGAAAGATTTTTTTAAAAGCAAGAGAAACCATGGAGGAAGGGCAGAGTATGGCAAGAAGTATATGTGTTATAGCTGGTATAAACGAAAATACTTAGATGGTGGGAGATGCAGGTTGGTGGGCTGCAGTCACCATGGGGGGGTATGTGGCAATACTCCCGTCCCGCCCGACCCGGGCGCGTACAAACCAGAGCGGCGTGCTGAGGTCACAAAAAAGCGTCCCTAAAAAATAAAAGAATATAGAAAGGACCTTAAAGTAGGATCCATAGTAGATGGATGGAAAGTAGTAAATCAATGTGTGGATAGATGGTTAAGTCCAAATGAGGTTCATAATAGGAAAAATGTAAGGGATAATATATATATATTGGAGTGCATCAAAGGTAGGTCGCATCAAGGAGAGCAGCAACGAGGAGGTGCAGCTCATATTGTACCTTAGTGGCAACATACAAATGTATGCATATATGGAATTAAGTTTAGAGTTTAAACAAAACATATAAAGTAAATACATAATTGTGCGCACAACGGGTAGATATGCTAAACATGCGTATTGGGAATACCCATAATACATATTATGTAACTGATATATGGAGTTTTAAAAGAATAAATTGATGCCAAGCCTGTATGAGAATACTTTCAGTAGCTTGCAGGGACCAAAGTTAAAGGTGACTAAGAGCTAGTAGTGTATAATTGGTATAGCTTAAGCAGAGGAGTATTGAAGGTATATAGAAACAAACATACTTGAGTAGGGGAAAGTAAAGGGAAATAATGAAAAATCATACCTTAGAGAATGCATAGTAACAGCCTCACAGCCAAGCGTCCGGTATGTGTAGCGACTTGGTATGGAGTGAGTGAGGCTGATATAAATAGCATAGCTGTCACAATCAGCTGGCGTCAGGGATGAGGCACAGCTGTGTTGTGAGCAGCGTAAGCCAGGACGCACTGTACTGACCCCCCGAGGCGAGCGTGCGCGGCGCCGCCCCAACCGCGCGTGCGCGAACGTCACGGCGTTTGGAGCAGCGTCACGCACACCCGCCCCACCGGCATGGAAGTGACACTCCGGCGAGAGCGCATGCTCGCCTGGAGTGTCAACATGGAGGCAGTGGGCGTGAGCTGGAAAAGCGCCCAAGTACCTCACTAAGCGCCGCCCAGGAAATTCCTGTGGCGGCTTACCGTGCCGGGCAGCCGCTCTGGCCAGACGCGCCCTGGGAGGGGCGGGGAGAAGGAGAATATGTCACAATAAATAGCACAAAGGGAAATAGCAACGATACATATCAATAAAGAGGAGTAACTACTGCCCAATCACAAAACATTATTATAGTGTATTCCTCCAAGTATGGGGAGGCAAGGAAAAGGGGAGGGGGAAAAGAAAAAGAAGGGAAACAATAAAGGGAGCAAAAATGAGGACTGGATAAATAGTCTACACCCAAATCAAGTTATATGGTATTGGGGCAAGAAAAAAAAGGGGGGGAAAAAGGGGGGGGGACCTTTATAAGACTGGGGATTGTGAGTTGCTGCATAAAACAGTAAGCATAATAGATTATTGCATAGTAAGACAACAATGAGCAACAACCAAACAGTTTCAATACATATGAATGAAGTACATGTGCAAATATGTGCAACAGACATAAACGCATAATGGCAGAAGATAAGTAACAGACATGAATACATCTTATACATTACCACTCTAAGGAATAGGTGGCAGACATGAATACAACATATTGCTACTATAAGGGCCAAGAGAATAAAAGAATATATGGGGGGGAGGAAAAATATCAAAGGAAAACGACCAGGCTGGCTGTGTGTCTAGACACATGGTCCCCTATGGGTACCAACCAAGGAGTAAATGAATCTATAGGGGGGGGGGGATGGCAAGTGCAAGATATAATGGAGTAATGGGGGGGGGGAAAGGGGAAGGGGGGAAAAAAAAAAAAAAAGGGGGGGGGGGAGACATGTATCAGACACACGTACAGCCTGGTGTACAAAAGTTCAGGAAAAACCAAAAAGCTGTAACAAAGCAGTAAGATATTAAGAAAAACAGGAATATCCTATTAAGATGGCCATGACCCTATTTTTCCATACCTCCGGAATTAAAGCCTTGTAAGAAGGGTTTGAAACAAACCGCTTCATTGAGGCCTGGAGGTATGGTGGCCTTAAGTAGGTGGATCCATTTGAGTTCTCTCTGGAGTAAAATTTTATTCCAGTCGCCCCCTCTGGGGCTAGGGTGTATACGGTCCAAAATTAAAAATTTAATGGAGGGAAATTTACCTCCATGTACCAAGGTTACATGTCGGCCAAGGGGTAAGTCAGGGTCAGCTGTTTTCATAGACAGGATATGCCTATAAGCTCGTCGCCAAAATTCAAGTTTGGTCTTTCCTATATAGAAACAGCCGCAGTTGCACTGGAGTAGATAGACCACTCCAGTGGTTCTGCAGTTTGCGAAGTGTTTAGGAAAAAAGGGTTTCCCGTTAGGGAGAATGGGGTTTTTTTGGGTGAGCATGTAGCCACAATAGTGGCATGAGCCACAGGCAAAAGTACCCCTATATTTGCAGTGGATTGTCGATGGTCTAAATTCACTTTTGGTGATCTGATCGCCAATGGAGGTAGCTCTTCTAAAAGTGAAGTTGGGCTTTTCCGGGACCAAATGGCCTAGGTTGGGGTCCAGGGCCAGTAGGTGCCAGTATTTCTCGATTATTCTTTTAGTTTGGCGGTGTTGCTGATGATATGTTGTAATGATGCTGAGTGGGTAGGAGTCTTTGTGTTGTTTGGTGGGGTGAAAAAGTGTTTGTCTGGGTTTTTTGTTGGCTTTCTGGAACGCTCTTTTAAGAGATTTGTGGGAATAGCCGCGTAGTAACAGTCTATCTCGAAGGGCAGCGGCTTCTGTAAGAAAGTTATTGTTGTCTGTGCAATTGCGCTTGATCCTAATGTATTGGGAGTAAGGTATGGAGTCAATTAAAGGTTTAGGATGGAAACTGGCAGCATGCAGTATGGTATTACCGGCAGTGCTTTTTCTAAATAATTTGGTGGAAAGTTTGCCTTGTCCATCCTTGAAGAGTTCAATATCCAAAAAAGTTACATGAGTGTTGTCAAAGGACATGGTAAACGTCAGATTAAAATCATTCTTATTCATTCGAAGTACGAACTGCTCGAGTACATCCGAGGGACCCTCCCATATGACAAAAATGTCGTCTATGTATCGATGCCACGCTTGGATGTAGTTGGTATAATGAATGAGGTTCCCATCCGAAAAGAGGGCTTTCTCCCACTCCCCCAGGTACAGGTTAGCGTACGACGGGGCACAACAAGTCCCCATCGCCACTCCCTGCACCTGGAGGTAGTGGGAGCCGAGAAAGGTGAAAACATTATGGGTGAGGATGTACTCGAGCAGTTCGATGATGAATTCATTGTAACTGGGATCAGAGTGCGTATCACTCTGAAGTATATGTCTAATTGCTGCCAGACCCAATGCATGTGGAATAGAGCTATAGAGTGTCTCCACGTCAATGGTGACAAGGAGGGCTCTTTCCGAGACAGGAAGGTGGTCCAGAATTTATAAAAAATGGCTAGTGTCCTTTACATAGGATGCTAGAGATACCACGAGAGGTCTAAGGTGTTCATCAATGAGTTTACTGGCATTCTCGCTTATTGAACCTACACCGGAGATAATCGGCTTGCCGGGCGGGTCTTCGAGATTCTTGTGCACTTTGGGGAGTGCATAGAACGTAGGGGTCTTGGGAAAATTGTTTCTCACAAAAGTCCAGGTAGTCTTACTAATGGTATGGTTAAGGAAAGCAGAGTCGACCAATGCGTAAAATTCTTTGTTATACTTCTCAACAATGGAGACCGGCATACGACGATACCAGTCTGCATTGTTGAGAATTTTCCTACACATCGTGATGTATTGGTGATTGTCTAACACCACAACATTGCCACCCTTGTCCGAGGGCTTAATGTTAATGGTATCATTGGCCTTTAGGGAATGTAATGCCTCTAATTCTTTAGGGTTGAGGTTGGGGGGTTCCTGTTGTTTTATTCTAAGCTTATCCAGATCGTTATTGACCAGTTTAAGAAAAATTGCTGCGTTTGGACATGTGCTCGGTGGTGGGCAAAGGTCCGATTTTTTCTTTAGTTTTGAGGCCCCCGGATGTGAGTGGACATCTGAGTCGTCTATTTGTTGAAGGATACGTGAGAGGTCAATCTGATCTATAAGATCAGATGTATCACTCTCCTCCAGTAACGCAACAAGCTGGTCCAAAGCTCGATTTTCCTGTGTAGTGAGAGTGGTTTTGGCGTCCTGTTTCTGATATCGTTTCCTGAGAATTAATTTGCGGATAAAGAGTTGGAGATCTTTATAAAGTTCGAATTTGTCTAATCTATGATCTGGACAGAAATTCAATCCTTTTCTCAGGATAGCAATTTCGTGGGTGGTGAGAGAATGAGAGGATAAATTGATAATGCTCAAATCAGTATCCGAAAGTGTGCCAGTGTTATAAGAAGAATTTATAGTGTCAATTGTGTGTAGGTGTTCAGATTCGGTGGGGTGGCTTGAGACCAGCCAATACTAGGTCTAAAAAAGAAGAATCATTGCGGTTAAGCTCATGTGTATTATTAGTGTTTTGAGGGGGAAGAGGTGGGTGTGCCTGTGTAGAGTGATTGGGCATAGGTTCTTTCTTGGTGTTATCAGGATGTGCAAGGGGAGGGGAATTGGATTTCTTTTCTGCACTAGATTTTTTAGACTTATGATCTGGAGTGGGATCGCCAGAAAGTTGGCGTTTGGTACCAAGGGAGGGTTTGGCTTTAGGAATGATAAGCGGGGGGATATGTGACGAAGGTTTGTTGGAGGGGGGATTTTGGGATGTGTGGGAATTCCTAGTTATCCTGTTGTTTTGGTTCCATTTGTAGGCCTTACCGGCCTCAAATGCATTTTTGTCCCTGTGGAATTTGGAATTCTTCTTAGTCAAAATATTTTTATTAAAAGATTCAAGATGGATTTTGAGTTTGTTCTCTTTAATAAAGACTGAGGGATGTGCCTGGAATTTTTTAAGCTGTTCACAAATTTTAGTAATTTCAGTGTCTAGTATTGAGGATCTTTTAGTGTATTCGTCTATGAGTATCTGCATAAGACTACGTGAGCATGTCTGTAGGGCATTCTCCCATGTGGACTTGAAAGCCGCATCCAGATCCTCCAACGTAGGGAAGATCTGGATGCGGAGACCCAACGGGTTCATGTTGTTCTTTATATAGTCTTGAAAAGACCTAACGTGCCAGAAAAATGAAGATTTCTTCTCTAGGTTTTTGGCAAGTTTGAAGAACAGGGAGGAAATCTCCGCTTCGGTTCGGTCGTTGTCACCAAATTTATCTAAATATTGTTGCATTAAGGTTTCCCAATCTTGGCCCAAAAATATATTTTCAAAATGAGAGGTTTCCGTTTCAGGGGTCATTTTGTAAGAGAAAAGTTTATATATAGGGGTAATGAAGAAATTGGGGATGAAATGAGAAGAAGGGAATAGAAGGGTTTAAGCCTAGGGGGGGGGGGGGGGCAAAAGCTGAAAAGGTAAAAAGGGGAGAGAGAGAGATGCACTCCCCTAGGGATGATATTAATATAGTATATACTTCGTATAATAACCTAAAATAAGTTGGTCGAGTGGGGAATGGTATTTACTACCAAAAACACAATCAACAGAAAAAGGGGTGACCAACCAGTTTAGGAAAGGGAGCCGTGCCACGTCCAATAATCTATAGACACAAAACAAAGGGGTTCCCCTGGGTGGACTTTCCTGGCACTTGCAAAAAATAAAAAATATATTGAAGTGTGTAGAGAATAAAGGGCATATATAAAAAGGGTATAAATTTTATTCGTATTCACAGGTACATAGATAAAAACAAGCAGTAAATAATCTAGACTGACATAGTGCAAACTACATGATAGCCATGATAAGCAAACAAACAGAACTAATTGTGATGAAAAAGCTCTTCTCAAGCCCGACGCGTTTCGGGGTACTTAATATCTGTACAATCCTTCTTCAGGGGCATAATCTGAGAGAGAGGGGTTCATCTAGGCTGATTGAGAAAGAGATAACAGGGGAGAGAGAAGATAAGGTAATGGATAAAGCAATAGATAGTATACAAAGGGGGTTGGGGTGATGAATTCATCACCTACCTGAAAATGTGTGATTATTTGCTTGTGAAAGATTTTTTTAAAAGCAAGAGAAACCATGGAGGAAGGGCAGAGTATGGCAAGAAGTATATGTGTTATAGCTGGTATAAACGAAAATACTTAGATGGTGGGAGATGCAGGTTGGTGGGCTGCAGTCACCATGGGGGGGTATGTGGCAATACTCCCGTCCCGCCCGACCCGGGCGCGTACAAACCAGAGCGGCGTGCTGAGGTCACAAAAAGGCGTCCCTAAAAAATAAAAGAATATAGAAAGGACCTTAAAGTAGGATCCATAGTAGATGGATGGAAAGTAGTAAATCAATGTGTGGATAGATGGTTAAGTCCAAATGAGGTTCATAATAGGAAAAATGTAAGGGATAATATATATATATTGGAGTGCATCAAAGGTAGGTCGCATCAAGGAGAGCAGCAACGAGGAGGTGCAGCTCATATTGTACCCTAGTGGCAACATACAAATGTATGCATATATGGAATTGAGTTTAGAGTTTAAACAAAACATATAAAGTAAATACATAATTGTGCGCACAACGGGTAGATATGCTAAACATGCGTATGGGAATACTCATAATACATATTATGTAACTGATATATGGAGTTTTAAAAGAATAAATTGATGCCAAGCCTGTATGAGAATACTTTCAGTAGCTTGCAGGGACCAAAGTAAAAGGTGACTAAGAGCTAGTAGTGTATAATTGGTATAGCTTAAGCAGAGGAGTATTGAAGGTATATAGAAACAAACATACTGGAGTAGGGGAAAGTAAAGGGACTAAGAGCTAGTAGTGTATAGAGCTAGAGCTAAAAGGTGACTAAGAGCTAGTAGTGTATAATTGGTATAGCTTAAGCAGAGGAGTATTGAAGGTATATAGAAACAAACATACTGGAGTAGGGGAAAGTAAAGGGAAATAATGAAAAATCATACCTTAGAGAATGCATAGTAACAGCCTCACAGCCAAGCGTCCGGTATGTGTAGCGACTTGGTATGGAGTGAGTGAGGCTGATATAAATAGCACGTACAGCCTGGTGTACAAAAGTTCAGGAAAAACCAAAAAGCTGTAACAAAGCAGTAAGATATTAAGAAAAACAGGAATATCCTATTAAGATGGCCATGACCCTATTTTTCCATACCTCCGGAATTAAAGCCTTGTAAGAAGGGTTTGAAACAAACCGCTTCATTGAGGCCTGGAGGTATGGTGGCCTTAAGTAGGTGGATCCATTTGAGTTCTCTCTGGAGTAAAATTTTATTCCAGTCGCCCCCTCTGGGGCTAGGGTGTATACGGTCCAAAATTAAAAATTTAATGGAGGGAAATTTACCTCCATGTACCAAGGTTACATGTCGGCCAAGGGATAAGTCAGGGTCAGCTGTTTTCATAGACAGGATATGCCTATAAGCTCGTCGCCAAAATTCAAGTTTGGTCTTTCCTATATAGAAACAGCCGCAGTTGCACTGGAGTAGATAGACCACTCCAGTGGTTCTGCAGTTTGCGAAGTGTTTAGGAAAAAAGGGTTTCCTGTTAGGGAGAATGGGGTTTTTTTGGGTGAGCATGTAGCCACAATAGTGGCATGAGCCACAGGCAAAAGTACCCCTATGCACATTAGCTACTGAAAGTATTCTCTTACAGGCTTGGCATCAATTTATTCTTTTAAAACTCCATATATCAGTTACATAATATGTATTATGGGTATTCCCAATACGCATGTTTAGCATATCTACCCGTTGTGCGCACAATTATGTATTTACTTTATATGTTTTGTTTAAACTCTAAACTTAATTCCATATATGCATACATTTGTATGTTGCCACTAGGGTACAATATGAGCTGCACCTCCTCGTTGCTGCTCTCCTTGATGCGACCTACCTTTGATGCACTCCAATATATATATATTATCCCTTACATTTTTCCTATTATGAACCTCATTTGGACTTAACCATCTATCCACACATTGATTTACTACTTTCCATCCATCTACTATGGATCCTACTTTAAGGTCCTTTCTATATTCTTTTATTTTTTAGGGACGCCTTTTTGTGACCTCAGCACGCCGCTCTGGTTTGTACGCGCCCGGGTCGGGCGGGACGGGAGTATTGCCACATACCCCCCCATGGTGACTGCAGCCCACCAACCTGCTCCCACCATCTAAGTATTTTCGTTTATACCAGCTATAACACATATACTTCTTGCCATACTCTGCCCTTCCTCCATGGTTTCTCTTGCTTTTAAAAAAATCTTTCACAAGCAAATAATCACACATTTTCAGGTAGGTGATGAATTCATCACCCCAACCCCCTTTGTATACTATCTATTGCTTTATCCATTACCTTATCTTCTCTCTCCCCTGTTATCTCTTTCTCAATCAGCCTAGATGAACCCCTCTCTCTCAGATTATGCCCCTGAAGAAGGATTGTACAGATATTAAGTACCCCGAAACGCGTCGGGCTTGAGAAGAGCTTTTTCATCACAATTTGTTCTGTTTGTTTGCTTATCATGGCTATCATGTTGTTTGCACTATGTCAGTCTAGATTATTTACTGCTTGTTTTTATCTATGTACCTGTGAATACGAATAAAATTTATACCCTTTTTATATATGCCCTTTATTCTCTACACACTTCAATATATTTTTTATTTTTTGCAAGTGCCAGGAAAGTCCACCCAGGGGAACCCCTTTGTTTTGTGTCTTGCTAAAAAACACCCGAAGGACTCCAAGATGGTGAGAAATAAGATTCTTTGGTCTAATGAGGCCAAGATAGAACTTTTTGGCCTTAATTCTAAGCGGTGTGTGTGGAGAAAACCAGGCACTGCTCATCACCTGTCCAGTACAGTCCCAACAGTGAAGCATGGTGGTGGCAGCATCATGCTGTGGGGGTGTTTTTCAGCTGCAGGGACAGGACGACTGGTTGCAATCAAGGGAAAGATGAATGCGGCCAAGTACAGGGATATCCTGGACAAAACCTTCTCCAGAGTGCTCAGGACCTCAGACTGGGCCAAAGGTTTACCTTCCAACAAGACAATGACCCTAAGCACACAGCTAAAATAATGAAGGAGTGGCTTCACAACAACTCCGTGACTGTTCTTGAATGGCCCAGCCAGAGCCCTGACTTAAACCCAATTGAGTATCTCTGGAGAGACCTAAAAATGGCTGTCCACAGAACTGGAGAGGATCTGCAAGGAGGAATGGCAGAGGATCCCCAAATCCAGGTGTGAAAAACTTGTTGCATCTTTCCCAAAAAGACTCATGGCTGTATTAGATCAAAAGGGTGCTTCTAATAAATACTGAGCAAAGGGTCTGAATATTTAGGACCACGTGATATTTCAGTTTTTCTTTTTTAATAAATCTGCAAAAATGTCGACAATTCTGTGTATTTCTGTCAATATGGGTTGTTGTGTGTACATTAATGAGGAAAAAAATTATCTTAAATGATTTTAGTCCTCTATCCAACACCTTCATCTCATTCTCATTTAGAGAGCAACTACTCAGATTGTAAATACCAGCACCTATTGGGGTTTTTGTCTTTTGAATTCTCCTACCCCCTCTCATTCCTCTCTTTCTTTTCTTTTTCGGGGTTGGCCATTTATTTGCGGGGACTGCTGTCTCCACCAATCTCTTGGGTTCAGCTGGTGCACTGGAGGACCCCTCCCCGGTCCACTCTGTGCCCCCCAAAAAATCCCCTCCTTCCCTTGCCGCATAATGGTGTAATGGAGCAAATCTATTAGAATCGTTAGGGTTTTATTTTTATATTTTATATATTTTTGTAAAAATGTGTGAATTTTATGATGTTTACCTAACAGCAAGTGACCTACGAGAATCAACAGGGACGTGGGATGGTTTACAGGTTTTATTTTTATTTTCTAATTTTATTACTTACAAGTGATTGAGATTCTGATTTAGCAACATCCGTGTTTCTACGAAACTGTGTTGTTTTTTCTATTTTTGTAATTTATTATTACATCGGAGTTAGGGTTTATCCATATTGGATTCTATTGCCTGTATCTGTTGCTGCCGTGTTTGTTTACTATTTGTTGTCTTGGTGATTTGTGTGCAATCACCCTTATTGGCCAGATACGTCAGCTGAATGTGTACATATAGTGGGTGGCTTGCATCATGCCATCACAGCTGAACAAGTCCCGCCCTTGGGACGTAACGCGTATGGAACCACGTGACCTTTTGATCATGACGTCACCCGCGTCCTACGCGCTGATACTCGTGGAGTACACTGCGTTCTTGTTACTAAACCTTTGCACTGAGGCACAGTGCACTGTATATAAGTGCACATTTTATATTTTAAATAAACCCCTTTTTAAGATTACGGAGAGCACTAGATGTTATTGCTTTCGTTATATGTATTACCGATCTGCAGCTGATGGCGAGAGTCTTTTGATTGAGCGAGTTACCGGCGTTCACCTACTACCATTCTGTGATCCTGTTGATTCACCACTTGAAGGGAATTGCCTGTGAGACCTGACTGATTTACTCGGGTCCTTTTTTTGAGGTGAGCTGCTAGGACTATCGTTTGTGGAGGGTGTCACTTAAGGTCACTATATTCATCTAATTATCATCACTTTATTGGACACTTGCTGGTACTTGCTGACCATCGTATGAGAATATTTATATGAAGAGCATGGACTGTTCCTTTGTTACATCATTCATTTAGTATTGTTATATATGGTGTTTGCTCTGCACTGCTTTTATATACAGTCAGGTCCATAAATATTGGGACAGCGACACAATTCTAATCTTTTTGGCTCTATACACCACCACAATGGATTTGAAATGAAACAGACAAGATGTGCTTTAACTGCAGACTTTCAGCTTTAATTTGAGGGTATGTACATCCAAATCAGGTGAACGGTGTAGGAATTACAACAGTTTGTATATGTGCCTCCCACTTTTTAAGGGACCAAAAGTAATGGGACAGATTAACAATCATCCATCAAACTTTCACTGTTTAATACTTGGTTGCAAATCCTTTGCAGTCAATTACAGCCTGAAGTCTGGAACGCATAGCATTCACCAGACGCTGGGTTTCATCCCTGGTGATGCTCTGCCAGGCCTCTACTGCAACTGTCTTCAGTTTCTGCGTGTTCTTGAGACATTTTCCCTTCAGTTTTGTCTTCAGCAAGTGAAATGCATGCTCAATTGGATTCAGGTCAGGTGATTGACTTTGCCATTGCATAACATTCCACTTCTTTCCCTTAAAAAACTCTTCGGTTGCTTTCGCATTATGTTTCAGGTCATTGTCCGTCTGCACTGTGAAGTGTCGTCCAATGAGTTCTGAAGCATTTTGCTGAATATGAGCAGATAATATTGCCCGAAACACTTCAGAATTCATCCTGCTGCTATGTCAGCAGTCACATCATCAATAAATACAAGAGAACCAGTTCCATTGGCAGCCATACATGCCCACTCCATGACACTAACACCACCATGCTTCACTGATGAGGTGGTATGCTTTGGATCATGAGCAGTTCCTTTCCTTCTCCATACTCTTCTCTTCCCATCACTCTGGTACAAGTTGATCTTGGTCTCATCTGTCCATGGGATGTTGTTATCTGTTGATCTTAGAAATAAACTTAGCAAAAAATATATCAGGGACTCTGACGATTTCCGTAATGGGAACGTATTCAAATGACAGAATGTCAGTGTTCCTAATCAGTCCATCCCAGAGAATATTCCGAATCCTATTGTGGTTGACTCACCCTCACCTACTCTTAGCACTAATCCCGTCTACAGTTATGACAATCATCAACCTGGTCCTTCCACTCAGAGGGAAGGCCAGGTGTATAGAGGGAATAATCATAAGGGAAAAAGAGGAAGAGGAAGAGGAAGGAGTAGTGGTCCTCTCCAAACTCCTCTTAGGAATAATTCTCAATACCAACTGAATTATGAATCACCACATGGGTAGGATAATTACAGGCAGGATTCAGATCCCCAATATAGTTATCAAGGGAGAGGGAAACCTCATTTTCCCCGAGGGGACAATTTCCCATTTCTAATAAATTTGCTCCAATACAACATTATGCGGCAGGGGATTTTTCGGGGGCACAGAGTGGATCGGGTAGGGGTCCTCCAGTGCACCAGCCGAACCCAGGAGACTGGTGGAGACATCAGTCCCAGCAGTCCCCGCAAATAAATGGCCAACCCCGAAAAAGAAAAGAAAGAGAAAGGAGTGGGGGTAGGAGAATTCAAAAGACAAAAACCCCAATAGGTGCTGGTATTTACAATCTGAGTAGTTGCTCTCTAATGCCCCGTACACACGATCGGACATTGATCGGTCATTCCGACAACAAAATCCATGGATTTTTTCTGACGGATGTTGGCTCAAACTTGTTTTGCGTACACACGGTCGCACAAAGTTGTCGGAATTTCCAATCGCCAAGAACGTGGTGACGTACACCACATACGATGAGACTAGAAAAGGCCAGTTCAGAACCAAGCGCGGTACCCTTTGGGCTCCTTTTGCTAATCTTGTGTTAGTAAAAGTTTGGTGAAAGACGATTTGCGCTTTTTCAGACTCGTGGTTTTCAGATCGTTTTCTGCTGTTCAGTTTGTGCTTGTGGGTTTGTATCTGCCCTTCAGTGCGTGCAGCAAGCTATGCGTGACTCAGTCATTGTGTTCTTGTTCGTTCGTTACTGTTTTTCAGGTCACTCTTCACAGGCCTTGCTGTTCTTCAGTGCGTTCTGTTACATCGTTATGAGCAGCCGACCGTTTTCTAGCCATGTTGCGTATACGTACTCCTCGTAGAGTTCGTGCTGTGCGGAGGCTTGGTGTTGGGGTCCTTTCCTTGTCACAAGTCCAGTCCATGAACAGGGTGGGGAGGAGTTCATGGACCAAGAATTGGTTGCTTCAGCATGACCAGTTCTGTCATATGCCTTTGCTCCGTGAGATCCGTGAGAATAATCCTGATGATTTCAGGAATTTTCTCCGGAAGACGGACCCCGTATTTCACTGTTTGTTGGCTTTACTGACCCTCTATATCAGCAGGCAGGATACCTGCATGAGGCAAGCCATCACTCCGGAACAGAGGCTCGTCGCCACCCTGCGGTACTTGGCGACGGGGAGAAGCCTGCAGGACTTGAAGTTCTCGACAGGCATCTCCCCCTAGGCTCTGGGGATCATTATCCCAGAGACCTGTTCTGCCGTCATCCAGGTCCTGCAGAAGGAGTATATTAAGGTAAGATTTTTATCCTTTAATATCACGTTTGCTTGTATTTAATGTTTGCTAATATATTGTATTTCTTTCCTCATTCCCTAATTACCATGATTGTAATATGCTGTGAATGTCCCCTTTGTCCTCATGCATGCTGGATTATTATGTAATTATTTTTGTTGTCCTTCATACATATTTGCCTTCACTTACCTCCCCAGCATGGTCTCCTGGCCCTATATTCACCTCATGTAGTCACTTAACAATGTATTTTATCAGCTCCATAGTGGTGATTTACCCCAAACACCCCCTAAAATGTTTTTAAATGTGATTTGTGCTTTAAATTCAGGCAGAGTGCCAGAGGCTTTTTTTGGGGGGTCCCCAAATCATTTGGAACCCTCCCTCCCTCCAACTGCTAAGTCAGCTGATAACAATTCTCTATCTATCCTCAATCATCTATCTGGTGACTTTGCCAAACCCATACACACTATACCCACCTCTTTAGTGGTCAGATGTATGGATGAATTCCCCAAAGCATGTATTGCAAGGGCCTGCCTGTATACTTTCCAATGGTACTGTTTAAATTTTTTGTATCCTATTACTATCTTGATAGGTAATAGCAGAATGTCCAAATGTGCTCAAATGTGTACAATGTGTATTTATATCTTTGTATGATGACACTTCTTACCTGTCCAGTGGGCTGCCAATAGTGTAACTAAGGAGGGGCTGGCCAAAGTAATACCCATTATTTAGGCATCCCTCAATGAAGTGGAGAGGGTTACCTGTCCAAGAGCTCCCCCCATAATGTTAGAAATGGCCCATTGGGGGGGTGGGCAATCTGATAGGTGTACCTTATACTTTGGTCTTTAAAAACTCCCTCAAATAAATGTTATCTTGATGTTGGCCAAGAATGTTTGTGTCTAATCTGCTTTCCCATTTATGTGCAAAATGACTAATTTTGTTTTTTTGTTTTAACTCCACAGTTTCCTTCCACACCACAGGAATGGCAGACTGTGGCCTCCCACTTTGCCCAGCGGTGGGACTTTCCTAACTGTGGAGGGGCAATTGATGGGAAACACGACCACATCGTCCCACCACCCAACTCAGAGTCGTACTATTATAATTATAAGGGGTTCAATAGTATTGTGATGTTGGCAGTGGTGTCGGCTACTTATGAGTTCCTGTATGTGGACGTGGGGAAGAATGGCTGGATGTCCGATGGTGGAGTCATCGCCCAGACGGAGTTCTACAGGCGTCTCCAGAATGGCAGCTTGGACTTGCCACCTCCAGAAGACAATGTGGAAGGACTCCCATTCGTCTTCGTTGCAGATGAAGCATTTGCACTGGGGGACCATCTTATGCGGCCATTCCCGATGAGGACCCTCACCCCAGACCAGAGGGTTTTTAATTACCGGCTGGCCAGAGCCAGAAGAGTGGTGGAGAACACATTTGGAATCATGGCCAGCGGGTTCCGCCTATTTTTTACACCCATACATATGGCGGAGTATAAACTGAATCATATAATCCTGGCGTGCTGTGTTCTACACAACTTTTTACGGCAACATTCTGCCAACTATGCTGGCTCAGTTGGGCCTGAGGCTGCAATTCCAAATGAACCAACCCTGACAGCGCTTGAAAGTGGCCGTCCTGGCTTGCCCCCCCTGAGTGCCCGTGATGTCCGGCTAAGATACCTTAAATTCTTTACGGGTAGGGGGGCTATCAATATGCCAGACAATGTCTAAAACCTTTTTCAAATAAAAATAAAAATAAAATACTCAAATCTTTGGTGACATTTACTGCTTGTGTTTGTTTTAGCTGACCCTGACAGAAATGTGGTGAGTCCTGAAAATGGCGTGATTGTGTAACATTACAAAGCACTGTTGGGAGTTATTTACTAAAGGCAAAGACACTTTGCACTACAAGTGCACTTGGAACTGCACTAAAACTGCACTTGTAGTGCAAAGTCGATTTGCCCTTAGTAAATAACACCCATTGTCACAGAAAACAGCAATTAGAGCACCACAAAAATGTTGTAGCGTTGAGACAATAATCCACACATTCTTGATTAACAATCTTTTTAATACCAGCACAATCACATGTGCATTTAGAAAAGGTTTTTAAAACAAACCAGCATGTTTGTTGTATAACAATTTTTGGGGTCACATTAGAAAAAGTAGAAATGTCCATTTAAGATAAAACAGGCATGTTTAAAACCAACAAGAAAGACACAAATCTTGAACTTACAAAGTTCACATTTGGTAGAACTTGAAGGCAATATCAGACATGAGTATTTACAAACTGTGTTTGATATTGCGTTCAGATGGGGTGAAGTCACCCCAGGAAAAGCCAAATTTTGAAGATGCACACAAATTTACGAATGTCAACATGTGCTACCTGCCATCAATGGACGTGTTTTGGGGGTGCAACCCCTTCCTCACAGCTACTTTATTATTGAGGAACGGGTTGTACCCCCAAAACGCGTCCATTGATCTCCCGTGATGGCAGATAGCACATGTTGACACACTGTGTCACTCTTCAAAATTTCGCTTTTCTCCAATTTGTCAAAAAATGTCCAAAATTTGTAGCACACAAAAAACAAAGGGATTTGGAGGGGTTTTAAACTCTCCCTAAAACATCAGTGATGTTCTTCATTTTTTGAAGAACATCATTGATGTTTTTCTTGATGTTTTCCAAGTCCCTATTACACCCCATGATCTCCCCAATCAGCATCTGTGCACTTTCCGAGTTGAAAGGATCTGGATCCACAACATCACGATCACCTAAAAAGACAAATAGAAACCAAAAAACACCATGTATAATAAATATGCCGGCATCCAACTCTTACCAGAGCCTGTGGTCGCAGACACTCACCTGTTGTGGTGCCAATTTCCACCACGTCTTCCTCCTCCTGCTCTGCTTGATTGGGTGGATTTCCCCTTCTTCCAGAGGTGGGGGGTCTCTGGTCTCCTCGGATGAGGGGTGTTCTCCGAGTCTTTTCTCCCCTATGTAAAAAAAAATTGGTATACTTAGCACACAGATATTTAATGTCAGAACTATAAATATGAAACATTGCTTGGAAGTGGGGTACAATTGTCTATTTTGGCAGAGTTCCAAGATGTAGAATTTTTAGTGTCCTTTGTCAAGCTTCAAATTTTTACCTGTTTTGTACAAGCTTCACAGATGGAGACACCCCTATAGTATACACTGGAGCACCTGTGTGGGCCCCCTAATAAAAAGGGTGTTCTTGTGTCCCACACTAGTGCTGCAGCGTCCAGATGTGAAAACTGCTGCTGAGTGTCCTCTCCTTACACAGAATCTAGTTTGCATTTCATTCTAGTAACAAACACATCTACACAACCAAATTAGTTTCAGACAAGTAGGCCCTAAAAAATGTGGGCAAATGCATATGGCCAAAACAATGGTGTTTTCTAGGCCGAATGAACAATGTTTTATACGAACGAATAATGTGCCCATGAACATGAAAGTTGCCTTTTGAAACTGGATAACAGTTAAGAAAAGCACATGGAGCAGCACGAACGTAATAAACATAAAGAATAGGAACACAGGACAACTACTTACTTTTTTGCAGCACTCTCCGGATCTTTCGGTACTGCTCATGCTCTCTTAATTTCAGGTCCGACCACTGCTTCCTGAGCTGATCTTTCGATCGTCGTACCCCGAAATTCCGGTGCAGGCTCTTGACCACTTTTGCCATGATCTTGGCCTTTCTGACATTGGGGTTGGGGTAAGGTCCATACATCCCGTCATAGTCGGCCTTCTTCAGGATGTCGACCATCTCCAACATCTCCCCAAAGGACATATTGGATGCCTTAAAGCTTCTCCTTCTGGATCCGGACGTTTCAGGCTCCGGGCTTTCCTCCTCCTCCTCGTTGCTGTAATTAGCATGCACCTGCTGTTTCTCCGCCATGTGCTCTTCACCCACTGTGCCGAATGAAAAGGGGCGGGGAATAGACTAGAAAGAACGTTAGGGGCGGGCGGAGTTACACGCATGCGCAGTGTGTATAAAGCGTAACACGCGTGCGTAGTACGTACGATCTGTGAGCGGAGGCGCAGATCGTGATAACGAAGGTAATATCTAAACTTGGGCCTATACTGCTTCTCAATTGAGGTCTATATTGTAACAAGATTAGGAGAGTTTGGCCTGACATTAGGGTTTGTCTCGTGTTGTGTCTTGCACATAAAATGGATGGCTTCAATGACCATAATTTCCTCCCCCTGTTCATAGACAAGTACAGGGAGCTGCCCTGTCTGTGGCAGGTGAAACAGCCACATTATAATCATAAACAAAAGAGGCAGACAGCGCTGGAGAAACTGCTAGAGTTGGTGAAGCCGGTGGTCCCCACAGCAAACATCCCCTATTTAAAAGCCAAAATTGGTGGCCTGAGGAGCACTTATCTTAGGGAGCGCAAAAAGGTCACGGATTCCCAGAGATCCGGAGCTGCAGCAGATGACATTTATGTCCCCAGGCTGTGGTACTATGAGAGACTGAGATTTCTGTCAGACCAGACTGGAGTCAGGGAATCCCTCTCAACCTTTCCTTCCACTCTTCCTTCCACCCCAGCTGAGGCTTCCGATGTCCAACCTGGGACTTCCAGCCAGGAAGAAGTGGAGGAGCCCAGATGGAGCCAGGTATAGCATTCTTCTACAGATTTCTGGTCAATAAATAAATGATGTTTACTAGATGTTATTATTGATCACTAATTGCTGATTTAATAAAGTGTTTTACATATCAATAGACAGTAGTTTTCAAAAATAATTGGGACAAGAATGAAAAATGCTGGGCTCAGAATGATAGTCTTTTATATTTGTTAACATTCAATTTGCAACAGTCATGAGGTGAAAATTGTGTGTGATTGATGAATAAAAAAATAAAACTATGTCCCTTTTTCATACACAGGAACACCTCAGCCAGGAGGCGGCTGTGGAATGTGGCAGCCAGAAGGAGGCTGTGGAATGTGGCAGCCAGGAGGAGGCGGGGCTAAGTGGCAGCCAGGAGAAGCCACGTTCAGGATTCAGCACCCAGGCTCATTCAGGAGGCTTCTGCATCCCTCAGAGCCACCCCCACTCCTGAAGAGGCCTTTGCTTGCATGGCTGCCACCGAACGCTAATTTTACCAGACCGAGCTGTTCCGTCTCGGAATTTCTTCTGAGCATGCGTGGCACTTTGTGCGTCGGAATTGTCCACACACGGTCGGAAATGACGCAATCGGATTTTGTTGTCGGAAAATTTTATAGTCTGCTCTCAAACTTTGTGTGTCGGAAAATCCGATGGAAAAAGTCCGATGGAGCCCACACACGGTCGGAATTTCCGACAACACGCTCCGATCGCACATTTTCCGTCGGAAAATCCGACCGTGTGTACGGGGCATAAGAGAAAATGAGATGAAGGTGTTGGATAGAGGACTTAAATTTGCTCCCACCCAGAATCTTAATAAATTTCACACTTATGTAAATATTCATAAATTTGTCAGAAATTTGAACATGAAAAAATATTTTTTGTCTAACCCGATTAGGTCGTCTATAGTTGAAGAGGGTATTCACTCTAACCTTCTAAATAAATCCACCTTTAACCCTCTCAAAGCTGACAACAAATATTTAGAGGTGTTCAAAAATATGGTGTTCAATGATCTTGATAAGATGAGGATATGTAAGGTAGTTGATCCCCAATATATTAGACAAGGCATGGAATGTCTGGAGAAATGAAATCATAATACGTCCAGCTAATAAGGGAGGAGGTTTGCTGATTTTGGACAAGGCTTATTATACAGCTGTTGAGCGACCATGATACATACAAAATCCTTAACAAAGATCCGATGATGACCTATAAGGATGAATTACATTGGTTGATAGAGGAAGGGAAAGCTAGGAGTATTCTCACCAAGAAAGAGGCAGCATATTTGGATCCTTTATTTTGTAGGACTCCAATTATATATTGCCTCCCAAAAATCCATAAGGATAGTGCCAACCCACCAGGAAGGCCTATCGTTAATGGAATTGACTCCATTTCTTCTCCAGTAGGACAATACGTCGATAGCTTCCTCCAACATTTGGTGTCTAAGACGGATGCTTTCCTCAAAGACACCAAACACATTACAGGTCATTAAACAGGTAAAGTGTTCTCCTTCAAGTATTCTGGTTACAGCTGACGTTGGCTCACTGTACACCATTATTGGGCATGAGGATGCTTTATCCTCAGTACAGTGGGTTTTGTCATCTTTCTCTGATCTCTCTGGAAAACATAAGAAGTTCCTTTTGAAAAGCCTGGGTTTTTGTTTATTTCAATATATTTTATTTCGAAATAAGAAGAATACATCATATGCATAGATACATCATTGGTCTACATTCCTTAGGGAAATCTGAAGTTACAGTAAAGATCAGATGGTTCCAACAAGGATAAACTAGCGTTTCATATACAGGAAGATTATCATGTGCTGAAAGGAGTTGATTTGAAAAAAAAAAAAAAAAACAGTATTCAAACATAGCTCTGTATGCAGGTAGAGTTGGCCTAGAATTAAGAGACTGGAGGAATCAACAGAGGGGAACGCTCCGCCACCCCGATAGGGAACATGCTGTGGCTGAGACTCCGTCCTCTGCGACCCCTCTCTTCTAGCACACCGAGGTTCTATCTGCAGCTCATAAAAAATCTAACGAGAACCATTTTAACAACAATCAAAGAAGAAAAAAACCTGCCTCTTTACTAGAGAACTCATGGTGTACTAGAGATACCATAGGTTTAACTAGATGAAGTAATATCTAATACATCAAATGATTGTTTGTATAAACGAATGTAGGAACAAAATGTTTGTCTGTAAATCCTTAGAGATTATGCATGAGGAACCAGTTTGAGAAGGGATCCCAACTCTAAGGGGTGTTGGGTCCCGGCTCTGGAGAGATTCATTGAAGAGAAGAGAAGTGATCCAAGAGTATTCCTGAGGAAAGAGGAAAAGGAAGAGAGAAAGAAAGAAAGAGATAAGATAAGGGGAGGGAAAGAGAGGAAGCGAGTGGAAGTCGACTGGGGGGGACACAGCAACACCACTGTATACCCAGAGGTTATCAAATGAGGGTAACGCCCACAAAGATTGCCCAAGGTTCCCATGTGAGTTTGAATTTGTCCGAGCAATCTAGTATGACACTAGCCATTTTTTCTTGATTCATAATCCAGGATATCTTTCTTTTGGCCAAGAGGGTGGAAACGGAAGGTTGTTTCCAAGCCCTGGCCAGTGTGAGTTTTGCGCCCAGAAGAATGAAATAGATGAGGCGTTGGGAACTCTTGGGTGCCCCCTGTACTGGGAAGTTTAGGAGCGCAATGAGAGGCGACATTTGAATAGATAGTGAGGTAATTTTGTTGATCCAACTAAATATCTTGTGCCAAAACTGACGTATTCTGGGACAACCCCACCAGGTATGGAGCATATCCCCTCGTATATCGCAGCCTCGGAAGCAAAGAGGAGACGTGGAGGGGAAAATAGCTGCCAGTTTTGAGGGGACTAAATACCATCTGGTTAAAACTTTTACACTAGCTTCCATAATGTTGGAATTAAGAATACCTTTAAAGGAGCGAGAAAAATTTCGGTGCCAGGTGTCAAGTTTCCAGTGGTGTGTTAGGTCCTCTTCCCATTGAAGCATATATGATGTCTTAGCTTGTGCTGATGAGATTGCCTTATAAACCACCGATATGCCCCCCTTCTGCTCATCGGCCTGGCCGCACCATGATTCGTATGCAGTGATTAGGGGGCCATTCGGGAGTGTTTTACACTTTTTCTGTAAGAAGCTGGAGATTTGAGCGAATCGAAAGAATTCTGAGGCAGGCATTTCTAAATTACTTATACAGTAAGCTTTAGTGATAGGGCCCAGAGGTCGGAGAAAGTGTCCGATTCTGTAGAGGCCTTTGTCAAGCCACCATTTAAAGGACCTGATATTAAGACCCGGTGGGAATTCAGAGTTTTGAAAGATGTGTTTAAGAGGTTCTATGGGTGAGGAGAGCTGAGAGTTTTTCCTTAAGGTATCCCAAAGAGCTAATGAATGTGAAAGCGTAGGGGCCATGATTGGAGGTCTCAGGTTTTTGGGGCACCACATAAGATAGTCTAAAGTATGGAGGGGTACTGCCTGTCTCTCAATATTTATCCAGTCCGGACGTTCCCAATGTGAGTAAACCACGAGATCTGTGCTAGATGGGCAGCCTGGAAGTACCAGAGTAGGTTGGGGAGGCCCAGCCCCCCTTCCTTCCTAGATCTGAACAGGATAGATTTGGAGAATCTATGTCCTCCTTTACCCCAGACAAAATGGATGATTTTAGCTTGGAATTGTTTTAAACGTGCTTTATCAATGGGGATTGGGAGGGCTCGAAAATAATATAAAATGCGTGGAAGGAGGGTCATTTTAATTGAGTTAATTTTGCCAAGCCAGGAGAGGGAGAGCCCGGACCATCTTGTCAAGTCTTCCTCTAATTTTTTGTATAGCTGAGGGTAGTTCGCTTGGTAGAGGAGCTCGATCTTGGGGGTTAATTTAATCCCCAGGTAGGTAATATATGAGTCATTCCAAGTGAACCGGAAGCTCTCCCTGAGCCTGGCAAGGAGTGGATCAGGAATGTTAATGTTGAGAGCGTGTGATTTGTTGTAGTTTACTTTTAGACCTGTGATCGTTCTAAAGTCATCCAGGAGACGACAAATATTGGGAAGTGAGGTTAGGGGGGACGAAATAAAAAATAGGATGTCATCCGCAAATAATGCACATTTGTGGTGATGGGGGCCACATTGGATGCCCTGGATATTTGGGTTGGATCTGATGGCTATTGCAAGTGATTCAATTGCTATGGTGAAGAGCAGTGGGGAGAGGGGACAGCCCTGTCTCGTGCCTCTGGAGATGGGGAAAGACTCAGAGTAAAATCCTTGCAGACGCACCTGAGCCGAGGGGTAAGAGTATAAAGCATGCATAACATTTAGGAATGAATCACCAAAGCCCCAACGTTGTAGGATATTGAATAAATACGTCCAGTGAACAGAGTCAAAGGCCTTTTGGAGATCTAGGGATAACAGGCAACCTTGTATGGGAGAGTTCTTATCCCAGTTAGAGTTAAGGAGGGAAATTAGATCTATCGCACGTCGTGTTTGATCAGGGCCTTGTCTCCCGGGGATAAAACCCACTTGGTCCTTATGAATGTATAAACTAATAAAGGAAGCCAGGCGGTCTGCAAGGATTTTGGTCAGTATCTTAAGGTCGTTATTAATAAGGGAAATTGGCCTATAGTTACTAACCGAGCTAGTGTCTTTATTGGGTTTGGGAATGACTGTGATGTGGGCCATGTTGAGTGAGGAATCTAATTGTCCCCCCTGTCTAAGGGCATTAAAGAAGCGGGCCATATAGGGAGCTAACGTGTTAGAAAACGATTTATAATAGGGGACCGAGAAGACATCAGGGCCAGGTGCAGAATGTGATTTCAAATTCTTTATGACCATGCAAACTTCTTCCACAGATATAGGGGCATCCAGTTTTTGGCGGTGATTATCTTTTAACGTAGGTATGTGAATATCATTTAGAAAATTATCTATCGCCTGCTGAGATGGACTTTGGTCACAGCTATATAAAGATTTGTAGAAATTTTGAAATTCTCCCATAATACGATGGGGATTTTGTGATAGGGTACCTCCTTGGATTCTAATTTTAGGGAGGGCCAGAGATCTAAATTGTGGTGACAGCCTGTTAGCTAACATTGATCCTATCTTATTGCCTTGACAATATAATCTATTTCTATTCCACCGTATCCATTTTTCAGCCCTAGTCGTGAGAGCCAGGTTTAGTGCCGTCCGGGCAGCGTCTAGTTTAGTAATGGGAACTGATCTTGGATCCTTCTTATGTTTTTTAGCCAAAATTGAAAATTCCCTGTCAAGCTTTTCGATTTCCGCTTTATTGGACTTATTGATCTGGGAAGCTATTTGGATTAGGTGCCCTCTGAGCACTGCTTTGTGAGCAGCCCATAAACAAGAGGGGCCAACATCAGGTGTGTCGTTGATAAGAAAATAGTTTTGTATATGCCTTTCGATTTCCGTTGCTCTGAGTGGGTCGCTCAGGATGGATTCATTTAGTCTCCATCGCCTATCTGGGTTTTTTCCCTCCGGGCGATTGATAGTTAGAATCACCAAGGAGTGATCTGACCAGACCACATCCCTGATAAGTGCCTTGATCGTTAAAGGAACGGAGGTTGATGAAAGGAGAATATGATCTATCCTTGCGAACGAACCGTGGGGGGCTGGAGAAGTGAGTGAAATCCTTAGCAGTAGGATTTACTTCCCTCCAAATATCGATGAGACCGTGTTGGAAAAGCAGTTTGGCTATGCGGAGGCTTTGTTTGGTGGGTCTAATTTGACGTTTTCCGGGGGGTCTGGACTTGTCCAGCCCCTGGTCGAACGCAGTATTGGAGTCTCCTCCAAAAATCACCGTACCTTCTAAGAGTGGGGACAGTTTTGTTAACATGTGTTGAAAAAAAGCTAATTGACCCCTATTAGGGGCGTAGTAAGATATGAATGTGTACAAAAGTCCATCTAAGTCCCCTACTAGAAGTAAGTACCTGCCTTCTGGGTCTTTATGTTCTGATTTTAAGGTGAATTTGCATCTTTTAGAAAAGAAGATGCCAACACCTCTAGTTTTGTTTTCAGCGTTAGCTAAGAAAAAGGAGGGGAAGTTGGGGTGAATGAAAGATGGGCGGTAACTTATTGGAAAGTGAGTCTCCTGTAATAGTAAAACGTCAACTTTTTGGGTGTGCATATATTGAAAGACTGTGCGCCGTTTGATGGGGGAATTTAGGCCCTGTACATTGTGAGTCACAACCTTGAGGGGTGTTTTTACTGTAAGACTATCAGCCATTGAGCAGAGGGGGGTGACGATCAGGCAACCCAGCAGCACTTACCATCAAGTTTCCTCGATGACCAAGACGGCTCACATGCCAATGTGGAGCTTCAGAGGGCATCAGGTAGTATCTATGAACTTCCCCCCAATCGACCTCCGAGAAGAGACTGCCTAGAGAGAGAGAAAGAAGATTAGAGGAGAAAAGAAAGGCGAAAGACAAGGGAGTCTTCCGTAGGGAGGAGGTGACAGAAACCTCCATCTAGGGGCAAAGTGAATTTTAGAGTCCCTCTAACTGACAGGGACTAAACTTGTCCAGAGGATGGAGGAACTCGATCCACCAGACAAGAGGGGGTGCATGAACACCACCCCAGCAGGAAGGCCGCTAAAACTACGCCTATCAAGCCATTGAAAAAATAAGAAATAAAAACGTACACCTATTGTGGGCTCTGGGCCCTTTGGTATATTTAAGACTAATGAGTCAGATAGCTGAGGTTAGGAGGTGAAGGCGCACATAACCTGAACACTTATTAAGGCTAGGCGGCGAACAATCTTATAACTAAGATATAAAAAATAGGAGAGCTGGATCCATAAGGGGAATTTAAACCAATGGGAAGGGGCTGAGGAAAATGTAAAATTTACTTCACTGGAGAGATAATAAAAAAAAAAAAAAAAAAAAAAAAAAGGGGGGCGAGGGCCCCCATGTCAGGGGAAATGTAGGGAGAGAGAAGACCTGTAGGATAGGCCGCCGAGGTGATCCAAGGACCACTCCCCACGTCCTCTTCACGACCCACCACCAAGGAAGGTGAGGGGGAGAGGGCGTGTGCGACCCCAGTGCACGATGAGTGCTTTGTCCTGAGGTATTCTCATTCCCGGGTGCAGGCTCATGTGAGGCCATCTCATGAAAAGCGCAGTGTGACACTAAAGGTGTCTTATCTAACGAGTAGGCAGCACATGGCGGTGTTCTCCCTAAATTGTCATTGGCATAAGACAGTAAGTCCCGGGAGGAAGGTGAAAATGTTAGTGTCTGTAGCGACATAAGGTTCATGGCGGAACAGCTTCCTTAGGTTTCTTGAATCTTGCCGATTCCCACACTGGAGTCAGAGGGCTGGTAGGGAGGTGTCTTTTGGCGGAGTTTGGAGGGCCTCCAGATGACTGAAGGTTTGAGTCCAAGCTGATTAGGCCTAGTTGGAGCATGAGTTTTTCTCCCTCTTGAAGCGAGCCAAAGGTGAACGATTTGCCTTTCCAAAGGAATTTGAGCTGGAACGGGAAGAGCCACCAGTATTTAATTTCTTTGTCCATAAGTATTTGGAGCTATGGTTTTAAAGCTCTCCTCTTTTGGATGGTAGAGGGGGACAGGTCTGCGAAGATCTGCAACTGGTGACCCTGAAAAACAATTTTGGGTAGTGACCTAGATTTCCGCATCACCTCCTCTTTGACGGAGTAGAAATGTGGTTTGACCACAATGTCACGGGGGAGGCCATCAGCTCTAGGTGGTTTGAGAGCTCTGTGGGCCCGATCTAGCTCCAATCTGTGTTGTGGAGTGTCAGGAAGAATGTCCTTGATGAAAGCTGTATGCAGGCAGTGTTTTGGTTAGTTCTGGAGGTGGTGGCTTCCAGGTGAGATTCTATCATTTCCATGCGAGTTCCAATGTTTTGGAGATCTGCTTTTATATCATTCGTTATCTTGTTGGCTGTGTTAATGAGACCCCTGTCAAGTAGCAATGCAAACTTGTTAAACAAATCAGCTACATCCACCGGCTGGAGTGGGCCTGAATCCCCGGTCTGTAGTAGCTGGAGTGTCTGGGGAGGGCCTGCCGCCATGGGGGAGAAGTCCAGGCCAGCCAGTGAGCATCCTATGAGGGACTCAGTGGAAGCAGGAGATGTGGGGTCAGTAATCTGGTGATGAACAGCCATGTCTTGTGGCAGTAGGGAGGGTGAGGCCGCGTCCTGCATGTCAGTGTGACTTACTGAGGTAACACAGTGAGGAGCCGTCGCCATCTTGGCCGTTCCGGGCCGGGTCTGTGTCGCTTCAAATTCTGGCCGGAGGTTACGTCTCACGGCCTCGGAGTACATCGGGGGGGTCCCTGGGGGTTCCGCAGCTCGTGGGGGGGGATCCAGACGATCTAGACCGTTCGGTCTGTCCGTAATGCGGCCGACGCTGCTGGGGCGGAACGGAGCTCCCGGACTAAGCGTCCATGTTAGGTGCTGCCGCGCATGCGCCTCAGCCTGGGTTTTTGTTTATCCAGAAATTATTTCTGGTACAACCGTCAATTCTTCTTGCAGACTAGGGGGGTTGTGATGGGGGCCCGTTTTGCTCCAAGTGTGGCCAACTTGTTTATGGCCCACTGGAAGGAAGATGTGGTCTTCAAACATCGCACCCCCCGAGTTAGTCTGTTACAAAAGGTATCTAGACGATCTTATCATGATCTGGGAAGGAGATCGTTCCAGCTTGGATCTCTTTGTCCAGACAATGAACCATACCACCAAGAACATACAGCTCACCTGGAATTTTAGTATGGAAAGCATGGTCTTTCTGGATCTTGAAATATGGAAGGACAGTGACCACTTTCGTTTGTGTAATTACCTCAAGCCTACCGATCGGAACTCTTATATTCCATTGGGGAGTTGCGACCATAAGTCATGGTTATATAACATCCCCAAGGGTCAGTTCGTTAGGCTTAGATGGAATTGCACACGAGAAGAGGACTATATCACACAGTCCCAAGGGTTGTCATCCAGATTTCAGGAAAAGGGATATGAAAAAAGCTCTTTAGATAGTGAAATTGAGAAAGTACGGGTTATGGACAGGGCAGCATTGGTGTCTAATAAGATTAAGGAAACCAGCACCAGTGTTTCGAATTTCAAAATGGTAGTAAATTATAATGTACAGTATAAAAAATTTGAGAAATTAGTAGCCAAAAACTTGTCCATCTTGAAACAGGATAGAGTACTGGGTCCTCTGCTTCCACACCGCCCTGTGTTCATCTATAAAAAATCCCCATCCCTTCATGACCGACTAGCACCAGTAGTGGTTGATCTACCAGTGCAGTCGGAAAGTGGGTTATTTTCCTTCCTCTCAGGTTTTTATGCATGCAGTCTTGCACTGCCTGTAGGCTTTCTAAATGTAATATCAAAAAGCAAAAAGATTTTCTAGCTATGGCCACTAATAAACAATACAAGATTGGTCAACTTATAACCTGTGCGACAGTTGGTGTTGTTTACATGCTCGAGTGTGGGTGTGGTCTTCAATATATTGGCAGGACCTCTAGACCTCTCCATGTCAGAACTGGGGAGCATGTGAACAACATCAAAAAGGATTTCCAAGCATTTTAAGTTGGTCCATAATCAAAACCCCAGAGGTTTGAAATTCTGGGGCATTGAAAGGGTAATAAAATATTGGAGAGGTGGCAACTTCATCCATCAGCTCAGCAGTAGGGAATCTTATTGGATTCATGAGACCAAAGTTTTAATGCCGGCAGGCCTGAACATCAAGTTTGACATTAACTGTTTTATTTCGGATCGTTAGGGTTTTATTTTTATATTTTTAATATATTTTTGTAAAAATTTGTGAATTTTATGATTTTTTCTTAACAGCAAGTGACCTACGAGAATCAACAGGGACGTGAGATGGTTTACAGGTTTTATTTTTATTTTCTAATTTTATTACTTACAAGTGATTAAGATTCCGATTTAGCAACATCCGTGTTTCTACGAAACTGTGTTGTTTTTGCTATTTTTGTAATTTATTATTACATTGGAGTTAGGGCTTATCCATATTGGATTCTATTGCCTGTATCTGTTGCTGCCGTGTCTGTTAACCATTTGCTGTCTTGGTGATTTGTGTGCAATCACCCTTATTGGCCAGATACGTCCGCTGAATGTGTACATATAGCGGGTGGCTTGCATCATGCCGTCACCGCTGATAAAGTCCCGCCCTTGGGATGTAACGCGTACGGAACCACGTGACCTTTTGATCGTGACGTCACCCACATCCTACGCGCTGATTCTCGTGGAGTACACTGCGTTCTTGTTACTAAACCTTTGCACTGAGGCACAGTACGTTGTATGTAAGTGCACATTTTATATTTTAAATAAACCCCTTTTTAAGATTACGGAGAGCACTAGATGTTATTGCTTTCGTTATATGTATCACCGATCTGGAGCTGATGGCGAGAGTCCTTTGATTGAGCAAGTTACCAGCATTCACTATTTATCATCACTTTATTGGACACTTGCTGGTACTTGCTGACCAGAGGCCTAGCTTGAAGCTTGTGGGCCCCGATGCAAAAGTTGACCTGGGCCCCCCCACTACCACCCATCACTTCCACCGTGTGTGCAGATACACCCACCGCACGCCAAGATACTCAAAGTGGCTTAAGAGTTTAGAGTTCCCAGAGTTCCTCCTTACATTAGAGGACAGGGATCACTGCTGGAGAATCAAAGGACAGGGACCCCTGGCAGGTCATTTGGCAGAGCTCCTTTCCCATTCCAGCACTGTAAACAGCCCCCCCCCCAAAAAAATACACAGGGCTGAAATCACATTCCTTTACACACAGTCTATCAGCTTTTACAGGGTGTATCTGGCTTTTATGTTGCCGTTCTGACCTGTGAAATCCCCTGGTCGGAACAGCAGTGTAGTTGCAGTAGGCAAATACACCCTATGCAGATCATGGCTGACTGGCTGTGTTGTAAAGGAATGTAATTTCAGCCCTGCGGAGCAGGAGCAGTATACAGTGCTGTACTGGGAAAGCTCAGCAGCAGGCATAGCATTTAGGGCGGAGGGGGTGGTCAGGGGGATTTGGGGGGGCAAAACTTAGATCTGGGGGGGCAAAGCCATGTGACATGAAATCTGGAGCCTGCAGCCCCTCAGGGGCCCCTCGGGAGGTGTTAAGGGATTTGTTTTAGCAATTTTTTTAGCAATTTTAGCAATTTCTGAAGGTTTCTCTGGCAGGTGTTGGGGGAAGGTCACCTCCCAGAGGTGTGTGCCATTTTCCCCAGTTGTCAGGGAAGTGGGGTAAGCAGACATCCCCAAATCCCCAAATCTCAGCTAGTGACTAGAAGACATTGAGCGGTGTCTTACCTCACAAATGACATCGGTCCCATCGTGGCTACAGGCCAGCACTCTCCTCCTCTTAACTCGCTGAGCTCAGTTACCATTCCATGTTGCCAGCACACAGCACAGATACTTCCCCATCTTGGGCTGTTCTCACCCCATGCTCCTCTCCATTCAGTAAATGGCTCACAGCTTCTCCCCAGCCAATGAGAACAGAGGGGTGTGGACTGTGGAAGGCAAAGTGGAAGCCCAGTACTGGAGCATGGCTGTGGGGCCCTAGGACAGATCGAAGCTGGACTTTGTGGAGGATATGGTAATACGACAGGGAGGCTGCAGGGGCTCCCTGGAGCTATGGGTGGTGTTGCGATTGTGACCCCTGCAACTCCTTATGCTACGCCTATGTTGCTGACCATCGTATGAGAATATTTATATGAAGAGCATGGACTGTTCCTTTGTTACATCATTCATTTAATATTGTTTTATATGTTGTTTGCGATGCACTGCTTTTATATATATAGCCATTTCTGGAGACTTGATATTTTGACCCTCAGTGTTCTAGCTGCTGTATCAGGTTTTATTTTGAGCTGGTTGATTCTTTTTACACATTTCCTCAGGATGGGATCACTGGTGAGGAGGTGCCAGTGTTTACCTACTGTATCTTTCACCATATGATGGTTACTTGAGTATGTGGTAACTATCCTCACGGTATCTAACTGTTTGTTAGATATCGTAGGATATGAAGAGAGATGCTTGTTACTTAGAGATATCAACCAGGTATAGAGTTTTTTGTCACAAGTTGGACGTTAAGTGTGCACACTGTTGCATTGTTTTTTGTTTTTTTGAACTTTCTTCTCACTTGAATGCACTTACATATCTAGGGAATGGGATCATTCTGTTTATACCACACTATTTTGGATTGTTTGTAGATTTCATTTCTAACAACATTCTGAAAGTGAACAAAAGGACTCCGGTTTAAACAGCACTATTGAGTAAAATCTTCATTTTTTTTTTTATTCATTTATTTATATATTATTTATTTATTATTATTATTTATTAAGAAAATATGAATATTTCCAGTCTTAAAGACCCATTATTAAACAATATACATTTTCCATGATATAAATACAAAAACAGGGAAGGAGACAAAAAAAAAAACAGGATCCAAAAAGCAACCTGTATTTCCCTCTTTATCTTCCCATCCCACCCCCTTCTCCTCCCTTCTCCCCCTCTTTATTGACAAACAACTTCCATTCACTCCCAAACTTCATTCATACCCATTCGTAATCACATATTCCATTTATTCCAACTCTAACCATTGTTTCCATATTTTAACAAACTTCTTATAATTTTTTTCTTTTTCTATATATATATTCCTCTTTCTTAATCGTGTCATTCACCACTTTCTCCCATTCCATTACTGTTGGGGTTTTTTTTTCTTGCCATTTTCATGCGATTAACATCCTTCCCTGAAACAAACATCTGGTTACTGCGATTTGTACAGGTCCCCGTACTCGTTCTTCTTCTATTAACCCCAGGAGACATATCTTAGCCTCTGCACCCAGAGATGTCCCAAACACAGCGTTTATTTTGCTTATTATGCCCTTCCAGTACCTATACAGCTGGGGACATCGCCAGATCATATGCACCAAGTTGCCCCTCCTATCTAAACATCTTTGACATTCTGCATTCGGTCTCCTTCCAAACAGAAACAACCTTGCAGGTGTACAATAGGATCTATGTAACAGGTATAAGTGGGATACAGTCTGCGAGGGCGAGACCTCGGGACCCAGAGCCAGAACCCGTCTCCATTGTTCCTCTGTTATTGGCCCCACATCACTCTCCCACCTAACCCTGTTACTATGTTCCACCTCTCCTTTCTGTGCTGCACCCCTTATATTCTCATACATTTTCGATATTAACCCTTTATATGTTCTTGCAATAACCAATTTCTTAAAGAGGGGCATTTCACTCAACTCCGGTACACTCCCTTTAAATTTTGTGTCCAGAGCATGCCTAATTTGTAAATATCTATAAAATTATCGATTTGAAATTTCATATTCTGCACTAATTTCCTGGAATGATTTCAATCTACCTTCCCTGTATAACTGTGCTAGGGAGCGGATACCTTTCCGATCCCATTCTTCCACCTTCCCCATTACCTTAAGTTCTTTGAAATTTTTAATATCCCAGAGGGGGGAAAACTCGGAAAAACCACCATACCCCAACATAGTCCTAACAGTGTCCCAAACTCTCACCATTAATTGTGTTGTTGGACATCTAGATCCAAAGGAATCTGCCTCCACTGCTTCTACTACTGCACAATGTCTTGTGTCGCTCAGCAACAGTTTATTACTTCCCTCCTTCCCTACAAGTACATTACTCCCCCTCATATACTGTAATGCCCCGTACACACGGTCGGACTTTGTTCGAATATTCCGACAACAAAATCCTAGGATTTTTTCCGACGGATGTTGGCTCAAACTTGTCTTGCATACACACGGTCACACAAAGTTGTCGGAAAATCCGATCATTCTGAACGCGGTGACGTAAAACACGTACGTCGGGACTATAAACGGGGCAGTGGCCAATAGCTTTCATCTCTTTATTTATTCTGAGCATGCGTGGCACTTTGTCCGTCGAATTTGTGTACACACGATCGGAATTTCCGACAACGGATTTTGTTGTCGGAAAATTTTATATCCTGCTCTCAAACTTTGTGTGTCGGAAAATCCGATGGAAAATGTCCGATGGAGCCCACACATGGTCGGAATTTCCGACAACATGCTCCGATCAGACATTTTCCATCGGAAAATCCGACCGTGTGTACGGGGCATAAGTGTGCCGCCAAAAAATAAAACTCCAGGTTTGGCAGAGCCAGGCCTCCCACCTCTCTCGGACGTTGCAATGCCTGCAAACTAATTCTTGCTGGTCCGTTCTTCCAAATCAGTTCCCTAAATACTCTATTTAATTTTTTAAACCAGTGTTTTGGGATCCATACTGGTGAATTGTGTATTACATATAATATTTGCGGCATCCACACCATCTTAATTAAGTTAACTCGGCCAGCCACCGAGAGAGGTAGTCAGCCACAGACCCTGCTCTTCTGTTTAAGTCTTACTATATTTCCCTTCTTTTGCTAAAACAATTATTGTTGCTTCCATCATGGAGAGTGGCAATCTCCCTTCCCCCATGGCTCAATTAAACACCTGAAGAAGTTTAGGCAATAGTATGTCCCCATATTTTTTATAGATTTCTATTGGCAAACCATCTGGCCCTGGGGCTTTCTGGTTTGCCATATCTGCTACTGCTTTATGTAGTTCCTCAAGTGTCAATGGAGCCTCCAACCCCTCCTTGTCCTCTTCTGATAGTGAGGGAATTTTTAATTTATGGAAAAAATCCCACATCTCCCCTTCTACATTTCTCTGTGAGGTGCTATATAAATTTTTATAATAGTTCTTGAATTCATTCACTATTTTCAGGGGTGGTCTTTCTAATTTTCCCTTCTTGATCTTGTATTACAGATATACTAGCTAAAGGACTATTTGCTTTAGATATTAGGGCCAGAATTCTCCCTACTTGCTCACCTTCCCCAAAGAGAGCCTGCTTCTGAAATAATTTTTTATTTTCAGCTTTTTCCCAAACTAATTTTTTTATATTCATCCTGTTTCTTCAACCACTCATCATAATTACCAGGGGTTGGTGACTCCACGTATCGTGATTCTGCCCATTCCACCTCCTTTCTCCCCTTAATTTCCTTAGCCTGCGACTGCTTTTTAACATAAGTTATTTTTTGTATTAGCATCCCCCGCAGATATGCCTTTAGAGTATCCCAAATTATTCCCCATGACGCAGTCCCTGTGTTTAAATCAATAAATTCCCTCAGGCTAGCAACAATTACCTCGGTGTCCTTAATTATTTCCAACCAAAATGGGTTTACTTTCCAGTCCTCTCTGCTATAATTCATCCCTATTTTTATTGAAAAAACTATTGGCAAGTGATCTGAAATCCCCCTCGGCTTATAATCTACTTCTTCTACTATCTTCAAAGCTTCCTCATTGCACAGTATAAGGTCAGTCCTGGACAAGGTATAATATGATCTAGAATGGCATGAATACTGTTTTACCTCGGGATACCATCTCCTCCATATAGCCACCAGCCCCATCTCTTCACAGAATCGGAACAATAGACCACCAGGAGTTCCATTGGCGGGGACTTTCTGTGGGAACTAAACTTTTATCAATAATCATGTTAAAATCTCCTGCAACTATGACCGGGACTCCTGGCTTATCAGCCACAAACCCCATTAGATCACATAGAATTTCCGTCTTAAATGGTGGAGGAATGTAAACATTGGCCAACACACATTAATTATCCTCAATCGTACAAAAAAGGAAAACATACCTTCCATTCTCGTCCATTTTACTCTGCCTGCAGGAGAAAACCACCCCAGAGTCTATCAATATACTCACTGCTCTGGAATAAGAAGTGTGGGTCGAGTGATATTGTACCCTAAATTTCTTATGTTCCAAAACATCAGTTGACTCTTTCTCTAGGTGTGTCTCCTGCAGGCATAGTATTCTAGATCCATCCTGACTAATCTCTGAAAAAATTGCCCGTCTCTTGGACGGGTCTTTTACCCCCCGCACATTCCAAGAACATATTTTAACTCTCTTGATTTTCCTGGTTTGACCTGAGGACTCCTCTCTCCTATCCCCAAACCCTACCATTCCGCTGATCCATTTTTCTTATCTCTAAAAAATAATTCCTTACTTCTATTGCACTCCTTCTCATATTTATTGTGCTTCAACGTTACTTCCCCCATACACTGTGTTTTTGGTGTTTTATTTCCCAACTCAAACCCTGTCCCACATATGTTCCTGTGACCGATCCACAACTCACATCCCACAATCTTCCTTCCCCCCCCCCCTTTTACTCAAAATTCGTACCACCTCCTTTTACTACTTCTCCCATTCTTCCCAATACATTCCACTCCATCCCATTCGCTCCCCTCCTCCCCTGCTCCCTCCTCCCCCCCCCCTCCCAATCCCTTCCCCCCCACTCCCCACACCTCCCACCCATCCTCCCCCCTCTTTTCTGCCCAACTTTGGGCCCATAATGAGGGCTTCTAAACTGACCGCATTTCTTCCCCAAAGTGAGAGTTTCCAACATTTTGAAGGATAAATAACAAACTTTCCGTGTATTGCAAACTAAGTTAAATAAGGGGGAAACAGTCCCCAATGTCTCAAACATCTCTGTTGTGTTCATTGTGTAAAAAAAAAAAAAAAACACCTCAATTCACAATTACCACTTCAATACCTCTTCTCACGGGGAAGGATGACTCACCCTCCCATGCTTGCTCTGAGTCACTCCTCCCCTTCCCTCCCCTCCCCCATTCCCATCTACTGTGCATATAACTGAAAATAGAAAAAATAGAAAAAAGAAAGTCCAGACATAAGAGAGAAAAACATCCATATTCCAGTCAGCCCCATAATTTCATAGCTCTTCACCCTGCCGTATCCTCCCTTCATTCGTTTCCAGCCAAGATGTTGCCTCTGCAGGTGTGTTAAAAAACCTGGTTTCTCCAAGGGCTGTCACTTTCAGCCGGGCCCGGTACAGCAATGCATAAATAATTTTAAGCTGTTGCATTTTGCGCTTGCGATCTACAAATTTTACTCTTTGCTTCTGTAAATTAGGAGAAAAGTCTGGATATATTGAGATTCTTGAACCATTATACTGTATGTTCCTCATCGCTCTTGCCCTTTGGAGAACTGTATTTTTATCCTTGTAATACAAGAATTTAATAATCACGGGCCTAGACTGGCTTCCTGGGGGTAGTATCCTGGATGGAATTCTGTGCGCCTGTTCAATAGCAAAAAAATTTGAAAAAGAGTCTCTGCCAAATATTTCTTTAGACCACATCTCCATGAATTCTACAGGGTTGTTACCTTCACTTTTCTCGGGGAGACCTAGCACCCTCACATTTTTCCTGCGTGCTCTATTTTCCATCTCATCTATTTTATGGATGCACATATTAACTGTTTCCGCATTAGTTGCATTTCCTGTTTAATAGGGTTTACATCATCTTCTATCTGGCTAAGTCTCCCCTCCAGAGCTGTTGTTCGTACGGATACCTCCTGTATATCATGTCTTATTAGTAATACATCTTCACTGATATGTCTAAGCTGGTTAAATAATTCATTTAAAGATGACTTACAGTTGTTGATTGCCATAAGCATTTCCTTCAGGGACGGCTCTTTTCCTGCTGTTGAGTTTGATGCAGATTTATCTTCCTCCACCCCCGGTTCCATCTCCAGGCCTTGAGATGTCACTGTTACAGAGGTTTCCGCTGGCGTTGCTACTGTTGCTGCTAGTGCCACTGCAGATCTTGCTGCTTTTGTTGATGATTTTATCTGTGCATCCGCCGCTGAACCCTGGCTTTTCCTCCCCGCTGGTTGAACCGCCAAGGGTGGCTGGTGCTGCTATTCGCTTCCTTTCTTTGTTGTCTGGTTTGGCGTGTGCGCATATCAATCCAGCTTTGCAGTGGCTAAAGCAAACTGGCTTGTTTTTTCCTTGGGGCCACGCAGGGTCTGGGCGCTCGTTCCTGCACCCGCTCCTTCCTGTGAGGCCGCCTCATCCCCCCGTCTCCTAGACATGCTAGGCGGTGGGACCGTTCATGCTTAGAGGGAGTCACGGGCAACCGCTCTATCCCGCGCTCGTGTCACCTCCTCCCTGCTCTCACCAGGGGTGTGAGCTGCTCGAAATTCTCTACGGGAGAGCCACAGGGGGACCCGCTGCACGCTTCCCCAGCTCCAATGCGCCCAAGCACCAACTGCTCATCCATTCCTCAGCGTCTTCCTCCTTCCTACCCCTCCATCCTCACAAGCATGGGAGCAAGCACGAGGTCCAGGAGCATGGCGACCTCTCACTTCAGCCTCCGGTCACGCCCCAAAAAAATCTTCATTATTATTAAGGTACATTTTCCTGCTTGTCTCTTTGTGATGACCTCAGTAACCTGGTTTCAGGATATTGAATATTGATTTTGTACTCTGTGTGGAATATATAGGGGTAATGCCGATTAACTGACTGCAAGGTCTTCAGACCTTTACCTGTGGCTGAGGGCAGCCCCCTTCCCCCCTTTATCTTTTCGGGATCCCCTCCCCAGTAAGTACTATATTATCTTGGCTAAATACCTAACATTGCATTTACCTCATCCCATAACAATACCAATTCCATGCTTATTGGTATTTTTCAGAATAGAACCACACGGTCATCTCATTTCTCAATATATGCTCATTTATTTACTGTTTGAAGACATTAGCTATCGGATTGCTCCCCTATGACACTTGGCACGTAATTTCTTGAGGGCTCCTTTTCTAGATGCGAGCAGCCCTCGATGCAATTCTTTTTACCCAATTGGATTGTATGCTACAATGAATATGCTGCACTCCCACATAATCAAAATGCAAATAATGTTTATGTTCTTTTTGAACAGAATCTGTTTTTAGTCAAGAATGTAAGGTCCTAAGGAAGCACAGATGTGAAACGTGCTGACCTCTTGACACTGTACTAACAGAGATTATATAATAATGACCGATCAAATTGATTAGAGGTCAAATTGATTGGAGTCATATAATTTTGAATTGATTTTACCTGTAAAATATTTAACTAATTTGTAATAAAAATATTTAGTATTATTTTTGTTTCAATGTCCTTCACTGGTACCGTTAAAGTCTGTTACATCAGTCCTATCTTTTAAAATATTACAAAGGATGAGGTACCCCCATAGCCCATACAACTCCATATAAACAGAGTCTACAAGTCAAGCCGTGTTATGAACTCATATGGACTGTAAGGACTGATTCATTTCCAGGTGTAAGAAGATTAAGATTTGAGATTAAGATTAAGATTGAGGAACACATGGGAGCATATGACAAAGAGGAGGGACTGTTGTGGAAATGTTGTCAGATGTCCCCCAGTGTCAGTTTTACTGTAATATGCTCATGCGAGTGTATTCCCACATACAGATATTGGTGGAAGACCATTGGCTGCGGAAACCTTTCCATGGACAGGGCAGATCTGTTTGCTCTTTTAGGGATGTTTGTTTATGCCTCACCAAGATACTGGCCACCGCATGGTGACTGCATTAACGCTCCAAGCAAGCAGATCTGCGTACATGGGAACCATAGCATAACCATAGAAAAATTATGGCCCACTGAGCCATGATAGAGTACAGCTTGCGTCATTGCTAGCAGTGGGAATGTGCACACGATCATGTTCAGAGCCCTGTAATTAGTGTTCAAATTGTGAGACTTTGTGCCTCACAAAAAGCTTGCCGCATGGCTCTGCACGCGACCATCTGCACACGTCACTACTGGAATTCTATTTGAATATATACAAATGTCTGGCTGATTCTGAAGCCACCACCTTCCTTTGTTATTCATGTTTACAGTATGAATAAAAGCAGTAGAGCATTCTATGGCAGGATCTTTCTAAGCTCAGCGTGATACCGGCGTCTGTCTGTGTTACTTGGAGATAAACAAGCACACTTTCCCAGCATTATACAAGAGAGTTATGATTGTGCCTATTAGCGCATGAAATTATTTGCTTATAGGAGAAGCTTTTATTAATCCACAAAAATTATATGTGACGTTACATATCACAGAATCCAGTATTGTGATAATATTGAAGTTTGAGATTACCATACATTAGAGGGTTCCACCATCTTTGTTAAGTTATTGAGTAAGTTAGCGCTGAGCTTTTTTTGTGGTGTGGGAACACATAACAGTGCTTATCAGGAAGCCTTTAACTCAATTTTTTTTTACCTCAAGTAGGTAATTTTAAATAGTAGCGCGGTGATTACCTATACTAAAGATCGGCATGTGGCATTAATAAACATTAGCATGTGGCACAAATAAAGATCAGCATGTGAAAAAAAACAAAAAACTAGTACAGCGCTACCTTACTAATCAATAACAGTAATGGTGGAACCCTCTAATGTAAGCTGTGCTCAATAAGCTTCAATATTACCACAATACCGGTTTCTGTGATATGCAATTTCACATATAATACACATCAAACTGAACATAAGACATAAAAAAAATTAAACTCAGCAGGGATGGTGTAAAACCCCATCTATAGATATGTGCAATAATTCCAGTGATATGATTTCTCATGTAATACACACACCTATGGGCGGTCCCTTCTGGTATAGAACCCCCTCTCTGCTATAGGCAATCGAGTCTTTTTACCTAGTGTTCAGGAGTAAGAAACTAGTTCCCTGCTGGGACCTGTGGTTCCATAACTACTTCTTCCTTTTTATTTTTTCCTGCACATATCTTCAATCAACAGTCAGGCTGAGCGACGGGCTGGATAGTTTAGATCCAGTGGTCACCCCAGTCTGGCCATTGAGCACATGCAGACCTTAGCTAAGCGCCAGGTCGGCCACGACTTGCCCATCATGGACCGGGATGGGCAGAGAGTCGAATGTCTCACGTAAAGCACACATATGACCAGATGCCGGAGTCCGTGTCAGTGTGTTACCCTGGCGACAGCCCCCCACTTTGGTGGAGAGGAGGCTCTGCCTTGGGAGGGCTACCTACTCCCACAGTTGGCTCAGTAAGTAGATGCCCTCTCCCTTCCCTCCCTGGCCGTGGTGTGGGGTGCAGGTACTCCCTGGGGTAGTTGGTCCCTACGGGGTTCTCCCTCCCCCGGGTGTACTGACGCCCAGATCTGTGTGCAGTATGAGGTTTTCCCTGGCCTGGGTTGCAGCGGGCACTTTCCCCCCCTCCTCGGGATTCATGTCGTCTGAAACGGGAGCCATATGGGGCTGTTGCGCTCCTGCCTTTCGGATGCCCTGAACAATGATGCCTGGGAATGTGCTTCTGGTCCTCCCAAAGGTGCTTGCACCACGCTGTTGGGCCTCCCACCACTTTAGACTGTGGCTTTATAGCCTATTGGCTGTGCCCGCCATTGCTGTTATGGGAAGGGTGGTGCTGTGGGGGGTGGGCCTTTCGCTCGCAAAGCGGGCATGGTGGAAACGGGGAATCCTTTCTGGCGGGATTACCTGCTCCAGGACCCGGGTGGACAAAGTTACGCTGCGGCATGGCAGGCCCCTCGCCATCCTCCCCACTGTTGGTGTGGAGATTTTAGCTGCAGGCAGCCAACTTTTTGTGGCTCAGCTGACAGTCACCTTTTTTGGGGTGATACTGGCATACCAGGATTAGCCCCTGCGGGGATTACCCCTGGGTGGTCTCAAGAGGCAGCCTCCTTTGTGGGGTTTCTGATGGCAGCCTCTCTTGTGGGGCCTACTTCGTGGCCTCCCTTGCAGGCCTCCTGTGGGGCATTGGCCGGAGGCCTTCCTTGTGGGGCCTCAGCACAGTCTCCCTTGCGGGGTATCAGGCAGTGGCATCTTATGTTGAGCCTCAGTCGGTGGCCTCCTCAGGGGGCCTTAGCCCACAGGGCCTCAGCCTGTGAGCCTCCTTTGGCAGCCTCTCTTGCGGGGCCTCATCTGGAATCTCCCCTTGTGGGGCCTCACCCAGCGGTTCCTTTTCAGGGGCTTCAGCGCACCCCCTTTCTTTTTTTTGCGGGGCATCAGTTGGGGGCTTCATCTGTTTGACTTCCTTGTGGGGCCTCAGGCTGCAGCCTCCCTTGTGGGACCGCTGTCGTGCGGGGCCTGAATTGATGACCCTCTTAGCCACGTTGGGTGGGTCTGTCTCTAAGCCCGTGGACAAGCCATTCTTGACATGTAGGCGAGCCCCTACCTTTGTTTACCAATGGGGCATGTCACTATTGTTGGTTCGTGGATCTCTGGATTTCGCAGTATGGGGCCACATGCTGTGTTCTAGCCCTTCAAGGCCACTGCGAAAGGGGGCGAGGGCTTTGGGACCCACAAGTCCACCCTGCCTACAGACAAGCCCACCTCAGCATGACGTGTGTCCCACCCATCTTTGGTGCAGGGGGTTGTCCTTACCTGGCTTTTGGGTCCATGGACCTCCCCTGTTCCCACCTCTTGGGTCCGCATACTGCTGGTGTCCAGCTGCGACATATGATGCCATTCTTATCTGCCCTGCTGTTCTGCTATTGCTGTTGTTTCAGTGGATCATTTTTCCCTGTATGTGAGCTGGCACAGTTCTGAGGGTTTTCTCCAATCTGTTCACAGCCCCAACAAAGGACGGGATGTGCCTGGTCTGGGATCTGTAGGCCCGACTTTGCTTTGTGCTTGTTCAGAAGGTCAAGGTGCAATCCTTTCGTTCAGTGGTGGCCTCTTTGCTCAGAGGGTTTTTTTTTATAGCAGCCTCAGATGTCCAGGAGGCGTTCCTGCACGATTCCATGTGTGAAGGAGGCAGCTGCCAAGGCAGCAGCCAAAGGTGTACACATACCGCATCAGATGTACTGGTAGATCACAATCTACTGGTTGCTGACCCCCATTTTAGAATCATCGCTGAGGACCTTCTTCCTATGGTGGTTCCGGTCCCATCCTGCAGGCCAGGAAGTACTTCAGATGATGCCACCACAGTGGCCTATGTGAACCACCAGGATGGCATGAGAAGTGTGGCAGCGGTGCTGCAGGCTTCCCGCCTTTTGCAGTGGGCGGTATGGCATGTTCTGACTTTCTCCGCTGTGTACATTCCCAGCATCGAGAATTGGCAGGTGGATTGCCTCAGCTGCCGGACATTGGATCGGGTGATTAGTTTTTGTCAGATCTGCCTCCAGTTGGGTTTCATTGAGTAAATCTTTTGACATACTTCCTCACAGGTTGGTGCCACAGTTGTGGCGAGGGTGCTGGATCCCCCGGAGGATACAGTGGATGCGCTGGTAGCATTGTGGGACTAGTATCGTGTTTTTTCTGCCTTTCTTCCTCTCAGGCTGTTCCCTCACATGCTGTGCTGCCTCTCAGGACAGGGACCAAAGGGACCAGTTCTGGTGGCCCCAGACTGGTCTGTCTGACATGGTACAGGTGGTCACAGATGCTTCCTGGAGGTTGTCTTTTCAGGAGAACCACTTACCCCAGGGCTGGTCTCGACCCGGGGTTACCGTCTCTGACTAGAAGACATGTCTCTGAGTCAGCTTTTGAGGGACAAGACATATTTGGTTTGGTGTGGTCCACAAGGTTGAAGGCTCACATGCCTACTCCTCCAAAGTATTATGCCCCGTACACACGGTCGGACTTTGTTCGGACATTCCGACAACAAAATCCTAGGATTTTTTCCGACGGATGTTGGCTCAAACTTGTTATGCCTACACACGGTCGCACAAAGTTGTCGGAATTTCCGATCGCCAACAACGCGGTGACGTACACCACGTACGACGAGACTAGAAAAGGCCGGTTCAGAACCAAGCGCGGCACTCTTTGGGCTCCTTTTGCTAATCTCGTGTTAGTAAAAGTTTGGTGAGAGACGATTCGCACTTTTTCAGACTCGTGGCTTTCAGATCGTTTTCTGCCGTTCAGTTTGTGCTTGTGGGTTTGTATCTGCTCTTCAGTGCGTGCAGTCAGTTCCTATCAGAGTTTTCTGTGTGATCTTGCCTGCTCGTTGCTGTTTTTCAGGTCGCTCTTCACAGGCCTTGCTGTTCTTCAGTGCATTCTGTTACTTCGTTCTGAGCAGCCGACCGTTTTTTAGCCATGTTTCGTATGCATACTCCTCGTAGAGTTCGTGCTGTGCGGGGGCTTGGTGTTGGGGTCCTGACCTTGACACAAGTCCAGTCCATGAACAGGGTGGGGAGGAGTTCATGGACCAAGAATTGGTTGCTTCAGCGTGACCAGTTCTCTCATATGCCTTTGCTCCGTGAGATCCGTGAGAATAATCCTGATGATTTCAGGAACTTTCTCAGGATGACGGACCCCGTGTTTCACCGTTTGTTGGCTTCGCTGACCCCTTATATCAGCAGGCAGGATACCTGCATGAGGCAAGCCATCACTCCGGAGCAGAGGTTGGTCGCTACCTTGCGGTATTTGGCCACAGGGAGAAGTCTGCAGGACTTGAAGTTCTCGACAGGCATCTCCCCCCAGGCTCTGGGGATCATTATCCCAGAGACCTGTTCTGCCATCATCCAGGTCCTGCAGAAGGAGTATATGAAGGTAAGATTTTTATCCTTTTATATCATATTTTATTGTATTGAATGTTTGCTAATATCTTGTATTTCTTTCCTCATTCCCTAATTACCATGATTGGAATATGCTATGAATGTCCCCTTTGTTCTCATGCAAGCTGGATTTTTATGTAATTATTATTTTATGTCCTTCATACATATTTGCCCTTCACTAACCTCTCCAGCATGGTGTCTCCTGCCCTATATTCACCTCATGTAGTCACTTAACAATGTATTTTATCAGCTCCATAGTAGTGCTTTACCCCAAACACCCCCTAAAATGTTTGTTAATGTTATTTTAGCTTTAAATTCAGGCAGAGTGCCAGAGGCTTTTTTTGTGGTGTCCACACATTTTTGGTAACCCTCCCTCCCCCCAACTGCTAAGTCAGCTGATCCCAATTCTCTATCCTCAATCATCTATCTGCTGACTTTGCCAAACCCATACACACTATACCCATCTCTTTACTGGTCAGATTTATGGATGAATTCCCCAAAGCATGTAGTGCAAGGGCCTGCCTGTATACTTTCCAATGGAACTGTTTAAAGTTTTTGTATCCTATTATTATCTTGATAGGTAATAGCAGAATGTCCAAATGTCCTCAAATGTGTACAATGTGTATTTATATCTTTGTATTCAGACACTTCTTACCTGTCCAGTGGTCTGCTAATAGTGTAACTAAGGAGGGGCTGTTCCAAGTAATACCCTGTATTTAGGCATTCATCTCAAAATGAAGTGAAGAGGGTTACCTATCCAAGAGTTCCCCCCCCCCTATAATGTTAGAAATGGCCCATGAGAGGGGGGAGGGGGAATATGATAGGTGTACCTTATACTTTGGCCTTGTTAAATTCCCCTTATTAAATGCTATCTGGAGGTTGCCCCATAATGTTTGTGTATAATCTGCTTGCCATGTTTCTGTGAAAAAATAGTAATGTTTATTGTTTTTTCCTCAACAGTTTCCTTCCACGCCACAGGAATGGCAGACTGTGGCCTCCCACTTTGCCCAGCGGTGGGACTTTCCTAACTGCGGAGGGGCAATTGATGGGAAACACGTCCACATCGTCCCACCACCCAACTCGGAGTCGTACTATTATAATTACAAGGGGTTTAATAGTATAGTGATGTTGGCGGTGGTATCGGCTAATTACGACTTCTTGTATGTGGACGTGGGGAAGAATGGCCGGATGTCCGATGGTGGAGTGATCGCCCAGACGGAGTTCTACAGGCCTCTCCAGAATGGCAGCTCGGACTTGCCACCTCCAGAGGACAATGTTGAAGGTCTCCCATTTGTGTTCGTTGCTGATGAAGCATTTGCACTGGGGGACTACCTGATGCGGCCATTCCCGATGAGGACCCTCACCCCGGAACAGAGGGTTTTTAATTACCGGCTGGCCAGAGCCCGAAGAGTGGTGGAGAACACATTTGGAATCCTGGCCAGCCGGTTCTGATTATTTCTGACACCCAACCATATGGCAGAGTATAAACTGAACCATATAATACTTGCCTGCTGTGTTCTCCATAATTTTTTAAGAAAACATTCAGCCAACTATGCTGGCTCAGTTGGGCCTGAGGCCGGAATCCCAAATCCATCAACACTGACGGCGCTTGAAAGTGGCCGTCCTGGCTTGCCCTCCCTGAATGCCCGTGATGTCCGGTTACGCTACCTGGAGTTCTTTGCGGGTAGGGGGGCTATCAATATGCCAGAGAATCTGTGACACGTTTGTAAAATAAAACACAAACAAAAGAAATTCTTGGTGGACATTTACTGCTTGTGTTTGTTTTAGCTGACCCTGACAGAAATGTTTTGAGTGCAGAAAATGTCGTGATTGGGTAACCTTATAAAAAATAGTGTTGGCTGGTACTTCCTAAATGCCAAAACACATTTCACTACAAGTGCACATGCAACTGCACTGAACCTGCACTTGTAGTGCAAAGTGTAATTGCCCTTAGGAAATAACCCCCATTTGTGCATAAAACAGCAATTACATCACCCCAAAAGTGTTGTAGTGTTGAGACAATAATCCACACATTCTTGAGTAAGGCACTTTTTTATAGCTGCACAATCACATGTGCATTTACGCAAGGTTTTTAAAACAAACCAACATGTTTGTTGTATAACAATGTTTGCAGTAGCATTATCAAAAATCGAAATATCCATTTCAGATAAAACAGGCCTGTGTAAAACCAACAAGAAAGCCAAAAAACTTGAACTTACAAAGTTCACATATGGTAAAACCTGAAGGCTATATCAGACATGAGTATTTAGGAACTGTGTTTGATATAGCGTTCAGATGGGGGGAAATCACCCCTGGAAAAGCCAAATTTGGAAGATGCACACCAAGTTCAGAATGTCAACATGTGCTATCTGCCATCGGGGGGGATCAAGGGACGTGTTTTGGGGGAGCAAGCCCTTCCTCAATGCGACTTTATAATTGAGGAAGGGGTTGCACCCCCAAAACGCGTCCATTGATCTCCCGTGATGGCAGATAGCACATGTTGGCACACTGTGTGCATCCTCCAAATTTGGCTTTTCTAAACATTGTAAAAATTTTAGTAACATAAAACAGGTGATTTTGTGGGGTTTAAATTTGCCCCAAAACATCAATGATGTTATTATTTTTTTTAATAACATCAGTGATTTGTTGCTGGATGTTTTGCAATTGGAGATTACACCCCATGATCTCCCCGATGAGTATCTGGGCACTTTCAGATGTAAAGCGTTCTGGATCACGATCACCTAAAAAGAGATAAAGAACAAAAAAAAGTCTCAAAAATCTGCCACCATCCATCTCTTTTACCTGAGTCTGTGGTCGCAGACACTCACCTGTTGTGGTGCCAATCTCCACCACGTCTTCTTCTTCCTCCTGCTCAGCTTCTTGGGTTGGTATTTCCCCTTCTTCCAGAGGGGGGGGTCTCTGGTCTCCTGCAATGAGGGGTGTCCGAGTCTTTTCTCCCCTATGTAAAACAAAAATGGTATAATTAGCACACAGATATTTGATGGCAGAACTAGAAATAGGAAACATTGCTTGGAAGTGGGGTACAATTATCTATTTTAGCCGAGTTCCAAGATGTATATTTTTTATTGCCCTTTGTCAAGCTGCAATACTTTACCTGTTTGGTACAAGCTTCACAGATGTAGCCCCCCCTATAGTATACACTGGAGCCCCTGTGTGGCCCCCCTAATAAAAAGGGTGTTCTGGGGTCCCACACTAGTGCTCCAGTGTCCAGATGTGAAAACAGCTGCTCAGTGTCCTCTCCTTACACACAATCTAGTTTGCATTTCATTCTAGTAACAAACCCATCTACACAAACAAATATTTGGCATCCAAGTAGGCCCCCAAATGTGTGAAAATGCAATGGTGTTCTAGAGGCCGAAAGAAAAATGTTTGATACGAACGAATAATGGGCCCATGAACATTAAAGTTGACCTTTTGAAACGTTACAATTACTAAAAGCATATGGAGCAGAACGAACGGAATAAAGACAGAAAGAATAGGAACACAGCACAACTACTTACTTTTTTGCAGCACTCTCCGGATCTTTCGGTACTGCTCTGGCTCTCTCAACTTCAGGTCCGACCACCGCTTCCTGAGCTGATCTTTAGACCTTCGTACCCCGAAATTCCGCTCAAGACTCCTGACCACTTACGCCATGATCTTGGCCTTTCTGATGTTGGGGTTGGGGTAAGGCCCATATTTTCCGTCATAGTCAGACTTCTTCATGATGTCGACCATCTCCAACATCTCCCCAAACGACATATTTGTGGCCTTAAAACGTCTCCTTCTGGATCGGGACGTGCCTGGATCCGGGCTTTCCTCCTCCTCCTCCTTGTTGTTCGAATTAGCACGCACCTGCTGTAACTCCGCCATGTGCTCTTCACCCACTGCGCCGAACGAAAAGGGGCGGGGAATAGACTAGAAAGAACGTCAGGGGCGGGCGGAGTTACACGCATGCGCAGTGTGTATAAAGCGTAACACGCGTGCGTATTACGTGCGATCTGTGAGCGGAGGAAAGAGCATTGGACGCGCCGATCGTAAGAACGAAGGTAAGAGCCAAACTTGTGCCTATACTGCTTCTAGATTGAGGCCTATATTGTAACAAAATTAGGAGAGTTTGTCTGACATTAGGCTTTGTCTTGTGTTGTGTCTTGCAGTGAACATGGATATCTTAATGAAAGATAATGACTTCATGTCAGTATTCATAGATATGCTAAGTGAGCTGCCCTGTCTGTGGGAGATTAAACACCCCCATTTCAAGAACCAAGCAAAGAGGAAGGCAGCACTGGAGCAATTGTGTGAAATTGTGAAGCAGGTGATCCCCACGGCAGACATCACTTATTTAAAGATTTTCATTGGTGGCCTGAGGAGCACATATCTAAGGGAGCGCAAGAAAGTCCAGGATTCACAGAGATCCGGAGCAGCAGATGACATCTATGTCCCCAGGATGTTGTACTATGACAGGCTGCACTTTCTGGCAGGCCAGACTGAACCCAGGTCATCCCTCTCCAGTCTTCCTTCCACGCTTCCTTCCCCCCCGGCTGAGGCTTCTGACGCCCAACCTGGGCCTTCCAGGCCACATGTGGAGGAGCCCAGATTGAGCCAGGTATAGCATTCCTCTAAATATTTCTGCTTGTCCAATCAATGATGATAACTAGATGTTAGTTGGGAGTACTAATTTAGGATTGTGATTGATGATGCAAAACATTACAACCATGTCCCTTTTTCATACACGGGGAAGTCTCAGCCAGGAGGTGGCCGGGCCGAGCCGGCTGGCTGATATCAAGGTCCCTCCACCACACCTGAAAACAGAAAGTGGCAGTAGGATGAGTACCCTAGAGGAGGCGGCTATAGCATTCTTTTGGAGGGCTACAGAGGTCCTGGGAGCACCCCACACCAGGCAGGAGAACATTGCTGCATTCATAGCATATAAAATGCAGAGGATGGAGGAGGGCCAAAAAGCCATGTGTGAGGCCCTCATATCAGAGGCTCTGGAGAAAGGTATGAGGGGACAAATTACACCTCACACACAGCTTTGGGATGGTCCTCCTCCTCCTCCTGCAGGTCCTCCTCCTCCTCCTCCCTCTCCTCCAGGTCCTCCCAGTCCTCCTCCAGGTCCTCCCAGTCCTCCTCCTCCTCCTCCTCCTCCAGGTCCTACTGCTCCTCCTGCCACATCTCCAACTGCACAGCCACAGCCCGGAAGGAAGCGTGGAAGGAAGACCAGACAGTGATTGCCCTGGGTTCAGTCTGGTTGGCCAAAAGATGCAGCCTCTTGTGGTACCACAGCCTGGGGACACACATGTCATCTGCTGCTATCCGGATCTCTGGGACTTCTGGACCAGACTGCCCTCCCTTACATATGGACTCCTCAGGCCACCAATTTTGATGTTGAAGAATTGATGTCTGCCGTGGGGGTCCCAGGCTTCGCTAATTTCTCCTGTTGATCCAGTGTTGCCTTCCTCTTTGTTTGGTTCTGATCCCTTAATAAAGGATTTTTGTTTTGAATTATACTCTCCTATGTGTTTTACTTCAAAAATGACAGTTTGTTTGTGAGGATTCAGGTATATTTCAAATATACAATGTGAAATGAACGAGGGACACCAACACCAAACAATCTCCTGGAGATTAAATAATAAAAGATATCAATGGTATTGGGGTAACTTGACACACAAAACACACACAAAAATATTCTGGAGTAAAAATAAAAATAACATTGAGCAAAGATCAGCCTTGGAAAAAATCCAAACATTAAAGAAAAAAAAAGGCTGAAAATCCAAAAAAAAAAAAAAAAATAAAATAAAACTGTCAGATGTGACAACTAATAACAATATATTGAGGGAATCCCACTAAAAAAACACAAATAAAAGTTTGTGAGAAGTGTGTGTGAATATGAGCAGCAAAACGACTTAATTCTTGTCACATTATAAAGAAGAAGAGAGTGCGCTGTATTAAACCATTTTTAACATTGCAGCGTGACGAAAGTGCTGTATCCATTGCGAACGCTAAGTTTACCAGAACGAGCTGTCCCGTGTTGGAATTTCTTCTGAGCATGCGTGGCACTTTGTGCGTCGGAACAGGCCACACACGGTCGGAATTGACGCGATCGGATTTTGTTGTCGGAAAATTTTATCTCCTGCTCTCCAACTTTATGTGTCGGAAAATCCGATGGAAAATGTCCGATGGCGCCCACACACGGTTGGAATTTCTGACAACACGCTCCGATCGGACATTGTCCATCGGATAATCCGACCGTGTGTACGGGGCATTAGGCTTGCGCCTGTTGAGGTGCTGGACTTACTTTCATGGAGCGTTGAATATACATTACCTTGAGTACCATTTACGGGTCACGTTTTCTGTTCTTGACAGCTTCTTTTCAGCGTCTTTTGGCCATGCACTTCCTGCTTCGCATCCTGGTTCATAGGGTTTGCAGTTTGGAAGCTTCCCTTTCTCACAGGTTGCCTTCTTGGTCGCCATTGCTTCTGCAAGGCTGGTGCCTGTGCTGGTGGTCTTTTAAGCCTCCTGTTTTGGTTTATTTACAAGGATTGGCCCTCCTATTGAAGGTGGTGTATTTTCACCCAACCGAGGACAGTGTCCTGTCTCCATGGTTGTCGTGTCTTTCAGAGGTTGTGTGCACTCCTGGCAGTGGTCTGGGTGGTACATGTTTGCCTGTCCACTGCGACCTCCTGTGGAGGGTCGAATTCCTTTAATGCTCATGCATGGCCCTAGGCTGGCCTGGTGGCCTTTCTGGCCACACTTCCAGTTGAAGACAGGTGCTTGTCCAGGTGCATTCGTGTTATGAGGCAGGCTCTTTCTTTCCCTGTTTCAGCTCGTTCCTCTAGGGCTGTTAGTGCCCCCGGTGCTATCTGGCCGTCTGCACACCTTTACCAATTTTTGCAGTGTTGCTGTGTTTTCATCTTCGGGTACTTGTTTTGGCCACAAGGTTTTACGGGCTACTGTTTAAGTTTCCTGTTTTTTGGGGGGTTTTTAGGTGGTAGCATATTTTGCTTGGTTGCTCCAGTTGCCTTTTTAGTTCGCCCACCTCTCGTTGAGGCACTGCTTTGGGACGTCCCAATGGTCCAGATTCAGGAGAGAGCTGTGTCCGTCAATGAACCAAAGCAAAAAAGTTTTTTTTGTTACAGTAAAATCCCTTTCTCTGAGTTCATTGATGGACACAGCACCCACCCCTCTGTTGGACTTTGTATTTTCCGACATTGCTTTGTTACAGGCTAGATTGCCTATAGCAGAGAAGGGGGTTTATATGCCAGAAGGGACTGCCCATAGGCAATGAGTTTTTTTTTCTACCTAGTGTCATACTCCTGTAGGTGGCTATATAACCCAGATTTAAAAGAGCTATGTCCGTCAATGAATACAGAGTAAGGGATTTTATGGTGAGTAACACAAAAATCCAGTTGTTACAGTGAGCAATTCTTTTTTTTGTGTTTTTTGAGGTGGTATATTGGAGTTTTCATTTTTTATTTGATAGGATATATTGTTTGTTTTTTTATGTTGATAGGGCTGGTTTTGGGTGCTCTAAGTACAGCATCCACTTGTAGCTGACCAAAAGAAAGAAGACAAGCAAACTGTACATAGTAGGGGCTAGCTCTCCAAGTCAGAAAGAGAGAGTATAAGCTGTGATTATTTATTTTTGGTCAGCAACAGGTAAATATTAGGCCCTATATCTTTTGAAAAAAGGGAAATAAAAAAGTGCAAAACAGCTTGCACCACAGCTTGACATATAAGCCAGCAACAGTGTTTCTAAGTGCCATCATACTTGCTTATATCTAGGGCTTAAGCCATAGCTCTCAACTGTCCCTTATTTCGAGGGACTGTTCCTGATTTGGAGCAATGTTCCACTGTCCCTCTTTCCTCCTCATTTGTCCCTCATTTTGGTCTGATCCTTTCAGGGCTGGGCTCAGCCCTTCCTTCTCAAAGCTGACTGCTCAGCTGTTGGCTAATTGCCAGCTCCTATCTCTCCACAGTGATTCACCTGTTGATGATATCCTGCTCGTCAGTCCTGCCTACTTAAGCCGTCCAGTCCAGATGATCTCTGCCTTTGCCTTGGTCACATCTCTAGAGAAGTTCTCCTGTGTTCCTATTAAAGACTTGCTTGGCTGAAATTCCTTCTGGCTCCAGATCCTGCTTGCCATTCTACTACGCTCATCTCTGGTTCCCTGACGTTTTGGCTTGTCTGACTATCCGTTTCGGTTACCGAACTCTGGCTATGATTTGACTACATTGCTCTGTTTACCTTTTACTATTATTAAACAAGTGTGATTTAACTGTACTTCTGTCTCAGTCTGATTTATATGATAAGTCTGATTTATGGTTTCTGACAGATCCATATAGTTGTATATATAATAATTCACTTTTTATCTTTCAAAAAGTGTTCCCCAGTGCTAAATCTTTCATCCAATTTCTAAACTGCTGCATTTGTACATTTTAAAAGCCAATATAAATAAATAGAAGTGGTAAAAAAAGCACTTGTGGATTTAATTAAGCTTTTTTTTGGTTAATTCTCCTTTAAGGGTGTGTGGTGGGCGCGTGTCCTACATACGTTTGTTAGTAGGTGTCCCTCATTCCTATCTCAAAATATTGTGAGGTATGCTGAAACTACTAATCTACATGATCAATTGTCAGCTATTTTCATAATCGATTAGTTGGTCAGCCGATTAGTTAGCCTGCATACAAAATGCATTATTTGTTTACATTTCAGAAAACCATGCAGCACACATACAGGTCAGTACACCATCCATACATTGTCAGTATACACAGTGCAGCACACATACAACTCAGTACACTGTCCATACATGTCAGTAAGTGCCTGAGACCTTGTGAATGTAATTGTGCAAGGAGCAATGCCTTGTGGGACATGTAGTCCTGGACAGGAGAAGGAAGTGATTTAACCACTTGGCTCCGAAATGTTTTACCCCCTTCATGACCAGGCCATTTTATGCTATTTGGCACAATTGCGCGGTCATGGAATGCTGTACCCAAGCAAAATGTATAAAATTGTTTTCACACAAATAGAGCTTTCTTTTGGTGGTATTTGATCACTACTGGGTTTTTTATTACATAAATGAAAAAAGACTGAAAATTATGAAAAAAAAAAAAAGCACAATATTTTTTACTTTCTGCTATAAAACATATCAAATAAAAAATAAATCAAATCTCTTAACAAATGTATTCTGCTACATGTCTTTGGTTAAAACATTCCAAATAATTGTATATTGATTGGTTTGTGTGAAAGTTATAGCATCTACAAACTATGGGATATACAGTATACTTGAATTTTTTTTTCAATTTTTTTCATTTTTTTTTATACTAGTGATGGCGGTGATCAGCAAATTATAAGGCTACTTTCACACTGAGGCACTTTACAGGCGCTAGAGTGCTAAAAATAGTGCCTGCATAGCACCTGTAAAGAGCCTCTCCTGTCTCTCCAGTGTGAAAGCCTGAGTGCTTTCACACTGGAGCGGTGCGCTTGCAGGACGGTAAAAAAAGTCCTGCAGGCAGCATCTTTGCAGCGCTGTAGGAGCGGTGTATACACCGCTCCTTAAGTGTCCCTGCCCATTGAAATCAATGGGGCAGCGCCGCCAAAGCGCAGCTGCAGTGGTGCTTTGCGGGCGGTTTTAACTTTTTCAGCCCGCTAGCGGCCAAATAGCGCTGCTAAAACATTGGTAAAGCGCCTCTAAAAATAGTGGCGATTTATCGCCGACGTCCGCCCCAGTGTAAAAGTAGAACGGAACTGAGATAGTACGGCAGACAATCTGACACTGACGCGGGGGGGGGGGAGCTGACTGCCACTGGCATCACCAATGACATTATTACAGTGATCGTGCTACAGTAATATTATACACTGTCACTGTACTAATGACACTGAATAGGAAGGGGTTGACATCTAGGACGATCAAGGGGTTAAATGTGTGCCTAAGAAGTGTTTATGTGTGTACTGTGTGCTACTTTTTACTGGGGATCTAGTTGTTTTCATTCCCTGCTTAGCAGGGAATGAACAGACAACGAGATTCCCTGTCACTGAACACAGCTCTGTGTTGTTTACACTCACAGAGCTGTGTTTGGGGAAGCTCAGAGCTGATCACCGGGTGCTAGCAGTCAATCATTGTCTGGGACCCGGTGATCAGCATGTGCTGTGACAAATCACAGCACAGCCGAGCGGGTGTGTGCCCCCTATTTGGCAGAATTCTGTATATACAGTATACAAATGATTCTGTGCACAGCTGCCGCCCTGTAGCAGTAAATCTACAGGAGGCGGTCAACAACTGGTTTAAGTGGTTCTAAAGGCAGAAGGTTTTTACCTTAATGCATTCTATGCATTTAGGATAAAAACCTTCTGGGTGCAGCCCCCCCTTACTTAACTGAGCCCCATCTTGATCCAGCAATGTACACGAGAGCAGCATCTCTCCTGGGTCTCTTACTGGCTCACACAGTAGCGGGAGCTTTTTGGATCCTGCTGCTGTCAATCACAGCCAGCAAGCCAATGAGGAGAGAGCAGAGGGCAGGGTCGAGGCACGCTCTGTGTATGAATGGACAATTCACAGGAGCATGGTTCCAGAGCAAGCCTGCTCAAGTGCCCCCATAGCAAGAGGCTTACTACTGGGGACACTCAGCAGGGGGAGGAGCAGACAGCGCCAGCGGGGCACCCAAAAAGAAGATGATCAGGGTTGCTCTGTGCAAAACCATTACACAGAGAAGGTAAGTATAACAAAAATATTTGTGTCTTTTAGAATCACTTAAAGTGATTATAGCAAGGTAAAAAACCTTCTGCTTTTAGAATCATTTTAAGTGATTCTAAAGGCAGAAGGTTTTTTTTACCTTGCTGTAGGGGCGTTCTATACTATACTTTGCGGCTTGCTATAGGGGCACTCTGAAGGCAGGAGGAGCCAGAAGCACTGGTGGGGGACCCCAGAAGAGGAGAATCAGGGCTGTTCTGTACCAGGTTTAACCTTTAATAGTATATACACATTGACTTGAAAAAGTATTCATACCCCTTGAAATTGTCCACATTTTGTCATGTTACAACCAAAAATGTAAATGTATTTTATTGGGATTTTATGTGATAGACCAACACAAAGTGGCACATAATTGTGAAAGGAAAATGATAAATGGTTTTCAAAATGTATTACAAATAAATATGTGAAAACTGTGGTGTGCATTTGTATTCAGCCCCCTTTACTCTGACACCCCTAACTAAAATCTAGTGGAACCAATTGCCTTTGGAAGTCACCTAATTAGTAAATAGAGTCCACCTGTGTGTAATTTAATCTCAGTATAAATACAGCTGATCTGTGAAGCCCTCAGAGGTTTGTTAGAGAACTTTAGTGAACAAACAGCATCATGAAGGCTTAGGAACACACCAGACAGGTCAGGGATAAAACTTGTGGGGAAGTTTAAAGCAGAGTTAGGTTATAAAAAAAAATATCTCAAGCTTTGAGCATCTCATGGATCACTGGTCAATCCATTATCCGAAAAAGGAAAGAGTATGGCACAACTGCCAACCTACCAAAACATGGCCGTCCACCTAAACTAATAGGGCTGGGCAAGGAGACGAATAATCAGAGAAGCAGCCAAGAGGCCCAGGGTAACTCTGGAGAAGCTCAGATGGGAGAATCTGTCCACAGGAAAACTATTAGTCGTGCACTCCACAAATATGGCCTTTATGGAAGAGTGGCAATACGAAAGCCATTGTTGAAAGAAAGCTATACGAAATCCTGTTTGCAGTTTGCTAGAAGCCATGTGGGGGACACAGCAAACATGTGGAAGAAGGTGCTTTGGTCAGATGAGACCAAAATTGAACTTTTTGGCCTAAAAGCAAAACGCTATGTGTGGCAGAAAACTAGTCCTGCATATCACCCTGAACACACCATTCCCACTGTGAAACATGGTGGTGGCAGCATCATGTTGTGGGGATACTTTTCTTCAGCAGGGACAGGGAAGTTTGTCAGAGTTGATGGGAAGATGGATGGAGCCAAATACAATGCAATCTTAGAAGAATGAGGGGCAGGTGGACCTGGAGGCAGTCCAATCCCTCCTAAAGCAACAGGGGCACACTGGACACCCAGCAAGAACACAATGGCAGCAAAGGTGTACAGTGTGTCCCCGGACCATGTTTTACACCAGTAACAAACCAAAAGGCCCATGCCCCCACCTATAACTGGCCTTCACAGCAAGGAGCACATGGAAGGGCAAACACATGAAAGACAAAAACAGAACATTCCATAGCTCAACTCACCAACCAGTCTGCCAACTGACCAAATTAACCTGTCCAACAGTCTGCGTTAAAAACAGGGCTTTAGTTAGCACGCATTTGCAAACGCATGCATAAATTGCAAGGCCTCTTCACGGTACCCTGTGTAAGCATACACAGGGTGCCGTGAAGAGGCCTTGCAGCTTATGCATGCATTTGCAAATGCGTGCTAACTAAACCCCTGTTTTTAACGCAGACTGTTGAACAGGTTAATTTGGTCAGTTGGCAGACTGATTGGTGAGTTGAGCTATGGAATGTTCTGTTTTTGTCTTTCAATCTTAGAAGAAAATCTGTTAGAGTCTGCAAAAGACTTGAGACTGGGGCAGAGGTTCACCCTCTAGCAGGACAACAACCCTAAACATACAGCCAGAGCTATTCATGTGTTAGAATGGCCCAGTCAAAGTCCAGACCTAAATCCAATTGAGAATCTGTGGCAAGACTTGAAAATTACTGTTCACAGACACTCTCCATCCAATCTGACAGACCTTGAGCTATTTTGCAGAGAAGAATGGACAAAAATGTCACTCTCTAGATGTGCAAAGCTGGTAGAGACATCCCCAAAAAGACTTGCAGCTGTAATTGCAGAGAAAGGTGGTTCTACAAAGTATTGACTCAGGGGGGCTGAATACAAATGCACGCCACACTTTTCACATATTTATTTGTAAAAAATGTTGAAAACCATTTATCATTTTCCCTCCACTTCACAATTATGTGCCACTTTGTGTTGGTCTATCACATAAAATCCCAATAAAATACATTTACATTTTTGGTTGTAACATGACAAAATGTGGAAAATTTCAAGGGGTGTGAATACTTTTTCAAGGCACTGTATCTCTTTTGGCTGTTATTCTCAGAGCGGATTACATATTTTGTTCCCTAACCATACACTGAAGCTGGTTATTTATATTTTACCACTGCATATAGATATTCAAGAATACATTTTTTTAAGATTTTATCCAAACAATCAAAACAATAAATCGGCCAACTAATCGATTATGAAGATAATCGTTAGTTGCAGCCCTACTTATATCATGCACATTCATTGCACCATTGTTGTCCTATAGCAAAAAAACAACTTTGCATCAATGATAAAAGGTATTGTGTCAGTGAACTGCTGGCCAATTGTTGTTTCCTTCTGAAAGTAGGCCTATTATCTCTTAAAGTGAAGTAAACTCTCCCACTCCGTTGCCACTTTTCATCTAGTCCATTATATTAGGTTATTAGCAAACATTACCCATTGTAATACAGCCTCAATCGCATATTACCTACTTTTTATAAAAACTTTTACAAATTGTGTCTCCAGGGATCAGGCTACACCATTTTAGGTATTGTTTCTCGAGTCTTCGCTGCATGTTACTTCCACACTTTCATGTATGTATTGTTGTATCCTCACGCATGCGCGATTGCCTCTTAACCAGCCTCAGTTTCGATCCAATGTTCCTATGACGACCTTGCTCCGCCACTCATAACCGACCTGACAGTGCAGAATTACATAATCATTTTGTATTGTACTGTGTGCCTGTCAGGCTGCTGTATGCTGCGACAAATCACCGCCATAGTATGCAGTCCGATGACAAAGTTTACACCCCATGTGACGTCACATGGGGTGTAGCAGGAAGTTCGGAGAGAATCTGCAGTTGATCGGAGTGCCGCTGGGAGAGGAAATCACAGCCACGGCATCCTGTCAATGGATAGACGGGAGCGTGGAGTGAAAAATGGGAGAGATGCGCATGCACAGGTGATATCACTATACAAAACACGGCGGATTACAAGAAAACAAAGCAAGTATGAAGACATCTACAAGCAGCAATCATTAGGGTTTTTTTATGCAGATTGAAATGTGATAAACTTGTGGGGGAGAGTTTACTTCCACTTTAATGAAAAAGCATATGTTGCTGTTAAAAAAAAAACAAAATACCCTAACATTCAGCTGAAATAAATTAATTGGGTGCTGATTCTATATGTAGATAAAATTAATTCTATAGCAAAATATGCACTGCAAAAGTAAGCTGTCTCTGCGGCTTTCCATGAAAATTGTAGCTTTTTGTAACACCACCTACAGCTTAGAAGAATCCCATATACATATCATCTAAAGGATTTGTGTGCTCAATGTCACCCTCTAAGCCGTATAAAAGGGGCCCTCTCCCGCTATACAGAATTCTTTATTTTATTTTATAATATTTAAAATCAAATAAAAGTACTTGCCTCCCATGCTTTTTTTAAATATTTTTTACCTATAGACATCAACCGAATTCACAGCTGCATATGTGTATTTAGCTGTTTGCCTGCTTTACAACTTTTCATGAATATTACTCAGCCTGTTTTCATATTTCATCAGTACTTAAAACTGCCTTTTTGTTTGACCTTGTGTTTTGTCAGATTTACACAAAACTTGAAAGTGATGACTTTGCACCTTTTGTAAACAAGACGTGCATTTCCTAGATCTGAAGTTCAGGGCCATCCTACAACAAATGTTAATGGCAGCCTTCATAAGCAGATTGTTATCTCATGGTGGAAGGTTGTGTAAATCTGGTTAAAGGAAGAATTCAGCTTTCTACTTTGTAGCTGCATGCAGTCTGGTTGATGATAAGCCATTACAAATAAGTTCAGAGGTCTTTGCTTAACTTTACTGACATGAGCTACAGTGGGCATTTTAAACTGTAGCTTTTTACTGAAATCATAATCAGTACAGTGCATGAAACAAAATGTTTCAAACTGAGAACCGAATCTTGTTTTTTGGTGTTTTTGTTGGAGCAGCAGGTGGCTTTGCCTTGTTCTGTTGGAGAAGATATGCAAAACCTGGAAACTTCCTCAGTTTGCAAGAAAAATGGTCCACCACTAGAGATGATGATAATCAAGATAATAAAGAAGCAGTCACAGTTCTACAGTGTCGTGAGCTGCAGGTCCTAGAAAAATTGGGCAGCTTGTTAAGAAATGTAGACGAGCTTAAAGAGGAGATCTGGTTTCTAAAAGAAACTCTTGCAAAATTAGAAGAACAAATCAAGGATGAGCTGGGGGGAAAAAAAGATGGTTGGAAGGTCAGTCCCCTACACAGAAGTCTTAAAAAGAAGAAAAGTGATACAAATAAAGTGACAGTGGAATACCCCAGGTCTGAGGAAGCAGAAAGTGAAAGAGGGTAAGAAAAAAAAAATCTCTAAGCATGTTAAGTTGTACATTTTGTATGCTTTTGTCTGGGTATTTTTTTTATATGTCTGTCAATTCTTAGATGTTTTTCTTGCAGTAGAACTCCACTTTCGTGGGGGAAAAAATAGCAAATAAAGAAAAAATAATATAGCATATACAATTGCGACACAAGACACAAGTTGTAATTGAATGTTATTACAAATTATCTTTCCTTTTCAATCTGCAGCCACTGTAATTTTCTAAAAATGCAATATGGCTACCTGGAGTTGTTCTGTACACAGAATGTGTACAGGACACCCCCCAGATATGTAATTTCCTGCTTGTGTGATTGGCTCACCGATTTTCCCAGAAGTCTGCCCTAAGATACAAGTCAGATTTCAGGCATCCCTTGGAACAAAAATGCCACTCCCAATAGGAACACATCTAAAGGGATGCTGGCCCAGCAGATTTCCTCATTAGTGCTCTGCAGGTGCCACAGCTGATTGATAATTATGAAACCACCCCCATTAGATTATTTTCCCACATGGGCACAGAGAAACACAGGGATTTCTTCAGAATGACAAAAGGTAGGAATCTGCAACAAAGGTTGTTATAATCTTTGCAATGTACATAGATCACCCAGAGGGGAATGTTCTTTTTTTTCTGAAAAAAAGTGGAGTTACGCTTTAGGAATCCTGGACTGTGAGAAGTGGGGTAAAAATGTTAATTACACTCATTTCTTTGAGCTTGTAGCCCTTCTAATGGCTACATTCTGCTCCTCCATTTCTTCAAGTGTCCAGAACTTCCTTTTTTATGCACCCAACACCTGATCATTGGTGGGGGGGAGAGGAATGTCACAGAACAAACACATAACTTAAAGGGATTTTAAGACTTTTTAGAAAAGTGAGACACTTTTTATAAGAATTAGAAAAATTCTACCTTAACGTCTGGCAATGGAAGATGAGAAAATATGTAGTTCATGACCTGACACAATTATGAACAGCGTTCTCACACCATGCTAGTTAAAGTGATTGTAAAGCCTTAAGGTTTTTTACCTTAATGCATTCTATGCATTAAGGTGAAAACCATCTGTGCTGCATCTTCCCCCAGATCCCAACCCTTTTTCTTACCTAAGCCCGATCCGATCCAGCTATGTGCACGAGTGCAGCGGCTCCAGCCGCTGTCGCTCTCCTCATTGAACAGATTGATAGCAGAAGGATACAAGACAGACAAGCAGCACCAATCTAAGTGCAGCAATATTAGTAACACATTTAATTGAGTAGTATTGCACTCACTGAAAATAGGATAAAAGCAGGCACATCTTTATGAATATCAGATGGACGTCAGGGATCCAGAGCGCTATCCAGGCTGTGGGGTCTTGCTTAGCGGCGCCAGTGGTTTCCAGTGTCCTGGGCTAGACGTGAGGGCCGAAGGAGGAAGCCGTAATGCAGGAGGTCACTGATAGGGATGAGCGAACAGTTCAGCCCGAGCATAAGTTTGAGCCGAACTTTCGGTGTTCGGGTGTTTGTTCGACCGTTTGTTCGCCCCCCCCCCCCTGAACCGACCACAATACATTGCGGCGCTGAACAGTGCATTGCAAGCCCTGATTGGCTGAAGCAGTGAAAGCTTCAGCCAATCAGGGCACAGAGCACTGTCAGAGTCATGATTGGACACTGCCATCATGACTTTATCCAATCATGGCTTATTCCCACACCACAGTATAAAAGTATTCTTTCAATGGCAGCTATTTTCAGTGTGATTTTGGCGTGGAGAGAGATAGAACAGGGCTCTGTTCAGTGCTTTTAGTTAGTTAATGTGCTATACTGTGCTTCAATTGTAGGGTTGCCACCTGTCTGGGATTCACCCAGACAGTCCGGGTTTTGAATTGTGTGTCTGGGTTTCAGACCACCAAAAACTCGGACACAAGCTTCAGAATGGACTGTGGCTCCCCAAGTAACCAAGTACCACAACCACGAGTGCATAGTTGTGCACACGGCCCCATCCCCATACACAGACAGGAGAGAGGGCTTGATCTGCTCCTCCTTCCCCTCTGTCTGCTCACCCACACACCAATCCCCGCCGTTCTGTGCCTCAGGAAAGGGATGTATGGGCTGGAAGTTTGAAGCTCAGCACCGGCAGATACATTGTGTATGAAAGGTGTTGATTCCTGAGCCTCCACTCTCCCTTCTGCCTCCAAGTGAGTGAGTACACTAAGGTAACGGGGACTCAGATGTAAGGGGTGCCCTGTGGACTCTGATTAAAGAGGGGATTTGGGAACCCTAATTTAAGGGGGAATGCTGGAAACTCTGATGAAAGTGGGAGGTTTGGTGAGCAGAAACTCCCTTACATCAGAGTTCCCCTTTGCACTAACGGTGTTCCCCCTTTAAAAAAAAATGCAGCGTGCCGCTAAAGTGTTCGGGTTTGGCTTGAAGAAAAGGTGGCAACCCTATTCAATTGTCAGTGTAGAATATTAGTTTGGTGTCAGTCTAGGGATAGTGTGATTGTAGTGAGGAGGACCATCATTCAGCTTTGCATAGTGTGCAGCTAGAGTAGGGACAGCTCAGATAGTTTCACTGTAGTGTAGTGAGACCATGTCATTCATACATACATTAATGTAGAGTAGGGACAGCTCATATAGTTTCAGTGTAGTGTAGTGAGACCGTGTCAGTAATCTTGACATTAGTGTATAGCTAGAGTAGGGACAGTTTAGATAGCATCAGTGTAGTGACGTTGAATTGCGTTACTGCCAGTTTAACGCCATATAGTTTTGCGTGCGTTACTGCCAGTTTAACGCCTTATAGTTTTGCGTGCGTTACTGCCAGTTTAACGCCATATAGTTCTGGGTGCATTACTGCCAGTTTAACGCCATACAGTTTTGCAAGCATTACTGCAAGTTTAACTCCATATAGTTCTGGGTGCGTTACTGCCAGTTTAACGCCATATAGTTTTGCGTGCGTTAGTGCCAGTTTAACGCCATATAGTTTTGCGTGCGTTACTGCCAGTTTAACGCCATATAGTTTTGTGCGTTACTGCCAGTTTAGTGCCATTTACTTCTGTGTGCGTTACTGCCAGTTTAACTCCATATTGTTTTGTGTGCATTACTGCCAGTTTAACGCCATATCGTTTTGTGTACGTTACTGCCAGTTTAATGCCATATAGTTCTGTGCGTCACTGTTCGTTTGGCACATTATATTGCAGTATATTATAGTGTATCCATGGAGTGTGTCTGTGTAGTGTGAGTACTCAAATTAAAGTGCACCAGACACCTTTTTACATTTATTAAAGTGCATCTACGTACAGATTTCAACTTCTTCTTTACATTTGCTTATAAGCACCGCCCCCTCCCTCCCAATAATGTCTGGGAGGACAACAAGGAGTGGCAGACGTTCCCTTGGCACTGTAAGTGGGCCAGCAACAAATGTGTCCACAGGCAAAGATGGATGTGGTGGTCAGTCCTCAGGCAGGGCATCATTTCCCCTGTTTAGTGAGTTTGCCCATGCTATCCAGCTACAGCATGCAGAGGAGGCGGTGGACTGGCTTACTAAACCCTCCTCATCCTCCTCATCCTCCTCATCCTCTTTCACGCAAGCAGAGACAAGTGTGCAGTTGCCAGAGTGGATAAACCTGCCTCCTTGTTCACATCTATTCCTGACATAGCCCCAACATCAACCATTGAGGAGTCAGCTGAGTTTTTTTACCACAGCATCAGCCACTTGCTCCTTGATAATGCCCAGCCATTACTGGATTCAGATGTTGGTTCTGAGGTTAAGGATGACAGGAACATGAGCCTAGACAGAGAGAGGAACACTGGTAGACAAATTGGCATTCATGTTCCCCAAGCCACAGCATATTGCCAAGTTGTCTCCAGTGGTAATGATGAAGATGGAGGAGATGGAGATGATGATGATGATGATTATGATGATGTGGTCACTGATGTGACTTGGGTGCCAGATAGAGCAGAGGCGGAAACTGAAGGTGAGGCGGCACAACCCCAAGGAGGCCGACATCAAGAAAGAGTAGAGAGCAGCCACCCTATTCCATCACATTCTGCAGCTGTTATTTGCCAGCCCACTCCCCAAAGCTCAGCTGTCCGGGCATTTTTCAGCACATCTGCAGCAGATCGCACAGCTGCTATCTGCAAACTGTGTTTCAGACACATCAAACATGGCAAAAACACCAACCATTTGGATAACACATGCTTAAAAGTCCAACCACTCAGCCTTGGCAAGAGCATCTAAAAGCCACACAAAAGAGGCACAAATCTGTCCCTCCTCCTCCTCCTCCTCCTTACCCGCTTCAGTCTGCCCCTGCAATACTGAGTCATTACCTTTCAGCAGCCTCCACTGACAGGGATGACGTATATATGCTTAGTGTTTTCCTCCTGTAATCTAGAACGCTTAATTCCCCTTATTGGGGACACCGGAAGTCGAGCGTACTGGAGCGCGCCGGACTGACGCGCTATGACAGTCCCTTAGGGCCATTGTGGATGTAATCACTCCTCTGTTTGGCTTCTCACTTCCTGGAGTGAAGAGGAGGCTTGGAGCGCGACGTCCGGTGCGCGATGACGTCACCCGTAGTGAAGCCGTCACGTGACTCCGCACAGAGCGTTATGATTGGCGGATCACTGTGGAGGATAATTTGTAATGTCAGCAATGTAGGATTCTATACTGAGTCAAATACAGGGTGGCTGCTTGATGCAGCTGCCAAGCATTCTCATACAATTACTCATGCAATTATCCAGGTCCACACATCTGACTAGTATTTGGTGTAATTATTTGTGCATATATGTAAGCGTGATACAGGCATTCAGGCTCATGCCCCAGTAGAAGGACGATGGTCTGAAACATGTCTGGTTGCTACAGATGCCCTGCTATCACGTGATTTTATTCTATTTTATTTTACTTATTCTCTTTGTGATCGCGTTTTATATACTGAAGTGCACTGTCTAGCACTTTTTTAGCTTTTCAATAAAAGCTTTTTTTAACTGATTCATACCCTATGTGGAGAATTTTTGCTCTTGTCTCCTTTCATGAATGGGACCCTGCTGAGCTTTAGCCAGCTCTCTTGGCATACTCCTTCCATCTAAGAAAGACATTCTGATTGATTGGGAACCTCCATACCACCGAACGGTGACAGCCGCCCTGGACGTGACTCCACATCAGGATCTCTTCAGCCAGATATCGTTGGGATCGCTGGATCCCTTAAGCCTGTATGACACTCCACCATATGGTGACTGTGTCCACCCCTTCTGGTAAGGATATTTATTTCTACCATTTGCTATCTTCATTTGAAGCCTAGAAGATCCATATGCAAAGTGTCTCCTCATACAGAGTTTGTTCCAGCCCCCACCCCACGTGGAGTTGTGGCACCATCCATGCCTATGAACCCCCTTGCACTTGTGAACTAACATATAATTCATCACACATTTATGGACCTTTCTTTTAATTTGTTTATGTGTTAGATGTTCACCATTTACACATATAACCTAATAGGTATAGGTTATGTTTTCTGTACCACAATGGCAGGTTCCCAGTCGCTACTATTTTTCGCGTAAGGCCGTTCCACCTCTCTACCATCACGTGGAAGGGAATGTACTGGCATAGTTGGGCAAGGCAGTCAGCCGTATAATTCACCTTACTGCTGACACGTGATCCAGTAAGCATGGGCAGGGACAATATATTTCGTTCGCAGCACACTGGGTAACGCTGCTTGCAATGCGAAAGGATGCAGGACAGAGTTCGGTGCTGCAGCTTGTTGTGCCCCCACATCTCCATACAGCTGGTGGTGATGATGCCAGACCTGTGAGCTCTACCCCCTCCTCCTCCTCCACCTCCATGCCCTCCTCTGCAGAATTGTCCGATGAACATCAGGTACCCCCTAAGCGTTCAAAGGGCTATTCCCAGAGGCAGGCTAAAAGGTGCCATACAGTGCTTCAGCTGGTGTGTTTAGGGGACAGGAAACACACTGGATCAGAGATTCTGGCAGCTCTGCAGGTGCAGGCCCAGAGGTGGTTCACACCACGCCAGCTGGAGCCAGGAATGGTGGTGTCCGATAATGGCTCAAAGCTCCTGTCTGCCCTTAGACAGGGAAAGTTGACACATGTGTCATGCATGGCACATGTCCTTAATTTGGTGGTGCAGTGTTTCCTAAGTACGTACCCAGGGTTGCAAGATGTACTAAAGCAGGCCAGAAGAGTCTGTAGCCATTTCAGGCGGTCATACACAGCCAGTGCTTGGTTGGCTGAAATTCAGCGGGAATTCCACCTGCCCGTAAACCGCCTGATTTGTGAACTCAACTTTGGCAATGCTCAGCGGTTAGACATGCAGCAGAGGACTGTCAACGAGTACCAGTGCCAGTATGGCACGACGACAGGCACAGGCCGACCCGGCTTTTTTTCCCCATGCCAATGGCTGATTATTTAGGATGCATGCACTGTATTGTCACTATTTGAGGAGGCCACAAGGATGGTGAGCAGTGACAGTGCATGCACCAGTGACACAATCCCTGTTGTGTTCCTGCTGGAGCAGACTCTGTGTGGCATTATGGACAGGGCACTGGAGGCAGAACAGCAGGAGGAAAAGGAGGACTTCCTTTCCTCTCAGGGCCCACTTTATCAAGACACCATCATTCCTATGTCACAGAACACACAGGAGGAGAGAGGGGAGGAGGATGAGCAGGAGGATTATGGCACTTTCATAGGCTTTGAAGAAGAGGTAGACATGAGTCAATCTGAAAGCGATGGCTTTCCAACCCCAAGACCCTTGGGAGTAGTACGTGGCTGGGAGGAGGAAGTTCCAGATCCTGTCATCCTGAGTGACCCCGAGGAGTCTGCTTCTCAAGCCTCAGCAAATTTGAAGCGCATGGGCAACCTCATGTTTCAAAGCCTGCGAAAGGACCCAAGAATATGTGGCATAAAGGAGAAGGAGGATGATTACTGGTTGGCAACCCTCCTTGACCACCGTTATAAGGGGAAGGTCTCAGAACTCATCCCGTCCCCGCAGAGAGTCCAGAAGATTTTATTGAACTTTTTCCTGACTCCAGTAGGTTATAATGTCGTGGAAAACGTAGTTTTGATTCTTCTGTTGGTCAAGAGAGGAGCGTTAAAGAAGGTGTCCATCTAAGTGAGGCATTTTGGAATTTTTTTAGTCCTCGCTGCCCAGGGCTGTCAGCTTCCACATCCCGTCGGCAGCGTCTGCATCACATGGTGGACGATTACCTCGGGGCCAAAACAGAGATGGAGAGCTTTCCAGCTGACGATCCACTGACTTACTGAATCATGAGAATAGACCACTGTCCAGAACTTGCCCAGTAAAAAAAAAAAGAGTGATGGAAACCAACCAGGAATAGGGGAACCCTAAACTCTGTGTCACATGCCAAATATAAATAGAGAGAAGCCAATGAGCCCCAAGGATAGTACAGACACAGAGAGAGTGCAAATTAGGGTACACCCAGACAGTATATATAAAAAATATAAAAAAGTTCACTTTCTTGGTACAAAATAGAAAAATATAACAATGAATATGTACACATATAAAAACATTAGTACATCTCAATTGAGGATAGAACAAGCTGCTAAACTAGAATCACGGACATGTTTCGGAGGCCAAAAAAGACTTATTTTTTGACATATGTATGTCCTTCTTCAAGGTTAAAAAGAAAAGCAGACTATTCCATATTCTATCAGAAACAAAAAGGAAAAAGAGGGGGGTATTGTGTCAGTATAGTGAATGAATAATTTACAAACAATGGGTTAAAGCATGGTAGTGTTACAGCACATGTAAGATTTAAATATAATATCTATTCGTACTTACAGATGTATTTTCAAATCTTAGAAACATGATGAAAATCTGTATGATTTAAATGGACTAGGGAGTAAATCCCATCCACCTACTTCCCATGGGATTTACTTCCTAGTCCATTTAAATCATACAGATCAAGCTTTGAGGAACAGCTGAGTGTAACACCTTTGGCCTGATGTTTTCATCCATTGATGTGCATGTTTCTAAGATTGCTTTAACCCATTGTTTGTAAATTATTCATTCACTATACTGACACAATACCCCCCCCCTCTTTTTCCTTTTTGTTCTTGATAGAATATGGAATAGTCTGCTTTTCTGTTTAACCTTGAAGGGGGACACACATATGTCAAAAAATAATTCTTTTTTGGCCTCCGAAACATGTCGGTGATTCTAGTTTAGCAGCTTGTTCTATCCTCAATTGAGATGCACTAATGTTTTTATATGTGTACATATTCATTGTAATATTTTTCTATTTTGTACCAATAAAGTGAACTTTTTTATATTTTTTATATATACTGTCTGGGTGTACCCTAATTTACACTCTCTCTGTGTCCGCACTATCCTTGGGGCTCATCAGCTTCTCAGAACTTGCCCAGTATGGCATTGAGTTGTTGGGCTGCCGTATATCCAGCGTGCTTTTAGAATGGGCATTCAGTGCTGCAGGAGGTTTCGTTACTCATCATAGAACTTGTCTGTCCACAGACTCCTTGGACTGTTTGACTTTTATAAAAATGAATCAGTCCTGGTTTACCAGCTATGAAGCCCCTGGTGCCAATGTCACTGATTAGGTCTTTTTGGGATGTGAAATCTCTGCAGGACTTCGAGGCTGCATAGCTTTGAGGGTGTTCAATCATTTCATCTGGAAGAATGTTTTTGGTATAGGTTTCATGGGCACAATTAACACCTAAAGACCAATTTTTCAGCACCTGTTTGACAGGTGCATATCATTGCAATTTTTTACAGCAAGGCCAATTCTTGCTTTCATCAAGATTACCTCTGTAGGGTTACAGTGAGAAGGCGCCACCGACACCCAAAGACCAATTTTTACAGACCCGTTACATCAGAATGTGTCCAAAAAAAACTCTAATCTTGTTCCCAGTGCACTACCCCATCATACACACTGGCTCCCCAGCTGTTGCTGAGCAAAATAAAGGCAGCTTGCGGGGAAAATTTAATTTTGTTTGGCTTAATAAATGCAATTATTGCTGCAGCAGATTCTAGACATGGTACAGATCTGCCACTTTACAAGTAGACTAAGGGGACCCCCCAGGCACTATATTGAAAGCAATTTTTCATTTTTATGCTTTCACTTTAAAAATCAAAAAAATCATTTCGCATTTAAAAATTACGCTTTTCACAACCTTTTTTTTTTATTGATACATTTCCCCCAGGGCAAGACCCGGACCCCTATAACCATTGTATGCCCAATTATTTGCATATAAGCCTTCAAAATGGGCACTTTTGATTTTTGACGTTCGGGTCCCATTGACTTTAATGGGGGTTTGTTATTCAGGTCCAAAATTTTGCGGTGTTCAAACGTTCTTGTGCGAACCAAACAGGGGTCCATTTGGCCCATCCCTACCCCCTTTTATGTGTAAGGGAAGGGCACATATGCACACAGACACACACAGACAGACAGAACACACAAAAAAACATGAACATGCAACGCATCACAGGATAATGGATGAAGATGGAATTGATGATTAATTGATCAGTCAATTAAGACATTCCTGGGTGAATAGATTAGGGAGGTTTTGGGAACACAATATGACATGATAAAAAAAGATATAAGAAAAGATATCTATATATAGATAGATATATATAGATATATCTATCTATATATATATCTATATATAGATAGATATATCTATATATAGATATATACACATATATACACACACACACACACACACATATATATAGGACAAATTGGACAAATTGGGCCCAATTAGCCATTTTCCCTCCCCGGTGTCATGTGACTCAGTGTTACAAGGTCTCAGGTGTCAATGGGGAGCGGGTGTGTTCAATTTGGTGTTATCGCTCTAATGCCATGTACACACAAGCAGAATGTCCGACAGAAAAAGTCCGATGGGAGCTTTTCATCGTATATTCCGATCGTGTGTATGCTCCGTCGGACTTTTCACCTCGAAAATTCTGACGGACCTAGAAAGAGAACATGTTCTAAAACCACTTGTCTCTATGCTGTTCCGACGTAATAAAAACTGCAAATGCTCTGAAGCAAGTACGAGACGGAAGCTATTGGCTACTGGCTATTGAACTTCCGTTTTCTAGTCACGTCCTACATGTTGTACATCACTGCGTTCTGGATTGTCGGAATTTGGTGTGACCGTGTGTATGCAAGACAGCTTGAGCGGAATTCCGTCAGAACTCCATCAGAAAAACCTTCAGAGTTTATTCCGACGGGAAAACTGGTTGTATGTACAGGGCATCACTCTCTCATACTGGTCACTGGAAGTTCAACATGGCACCTCATGGCAAAGAACTCTCTGAGGATCTGAAAAAAGAAGTGTTGCTCTACATAAAGATGGCCTGGGCTATAAGAATATTTCCAAGACCCTGAAACTGAGCTGCAGCATGGTGGCCAAGACCATACAGCAGTTTAACCAGACAGGTTCCACTCAGAACAGGCCTCACCATGGTCGACCAAAGAAGTGGAGTACACATGCTCAGCGTCATATTCAGAGGTTGTCTTTGGGGAAATAGTAGTATGAGTGCTGCCAGCATTGCTGCAGAGGTTGAAGGGGTGGGGGGATCAGCCTGTCAGGGCTTAGACCATACGCCGCACACTGCATCATATTGGTCTGCATGGCTGTTGTCCCAGAAGGAAGCCTCTTCTAAGGATGATGCACAAGAAAGCCCGCAAAGTTTGCTGAAGACAAGCAGACTAAGGACATGGATTACTGGAACCATGTCCTGTGGTCTGATGAGACCAAGACAAACTTATTTGGTACAGATGGTGTGAAGCGTGTGTGGCGGCAACCAGGTGAGGAGTACAAAGACATGTGTGTCTTGCCTACAGTCAAGCATGGTGGTGGGAGTGTCATGGTCTGGGGCTGCATGAGTGCTGCCGGCACTGGGGGAGCTACAATTCATTGAGGGAGCCACGAATGCCAACATGTACTCTGACATATTGAAGCAGCGCACGATCCCCTCCCTTCGGAGACTGGGCAATAGGGCAGTTTTCCAACATAACGACCCCAAACACACCTCCAAGATGACCACTGCCTTGCTAAAGAAGCTGGGGGTAAAAGGTGATGGACTGGCCAAGCATGTCTCCAGACCTAAACCCTACTGAGCATCTGTGGGGCATCCTCAAATGGAAGGTGGAGGAGCGCAAGGTCTCTAACATCCACCAGCTCCGTGATGTCATCATGGAGGAGTGGAAGAGGACTCCAGTTTCAACCTGTGAAGCTCTGGTGAACTCTATGCCCAAGAGGGTTAAGGAAGTGCTGGAAAATAATGGTGACCACACAAAATATTGACACTTTGGGCCCAATTCGAACATTTTCACTTAGGGGTGTACTCACTTTTGTTGCCAGCGGTTTAGACATTAATGGCTGTGCGTTGAGTTATTTTAAGGGGACAGCAAATTTACACTGTTATACAAGCTGTACACTCACTACTTTACATTGTAGCAAAGTGTCATTTCTTCAGTGTTGTCACATGAAAAGATATGATAAAATGTTTACAAAAATGTGAGGGGTTTAATCACTTTTGTGAGATACTGTATATATATATATATATATATATATATATATATATATATATTATTATTATACAACAGATGGACTATGCTATATAATTCATATAGAATGGCTATGTGAATGACATTATGAAAAGAGAACCCACAGTGGTAAAGATTTATATTTTATCCATATGAGGGGTATGAAGAATGTGCACATCAGTGCACACGCACAGGCACACGCACAAGCCGGAATGGGATGTGGGTGCGTGTGAGCACAAACATGCACACAACGCAGACACACATCCCCACATGGGTAACTGGAATCTATATTTTGGAGGAGGATTGAGTTTTTGCATAAAGATTATCGTGTTGAGTGAATGTGGAGATTTAGGCAATTACAATAGTAATGGGGGATGGGGGTGGGAGGTAGTTTTGAGAAAAAAAAGGAGGGGGAGGAGAAGGAGAAAAAGGAAAAAAAAAGGGAGGAAAAAAGGGGAAAAGAAAAAGAAAAAGGGTGACGGGGAGAATATGAAAAAGGGGAATAGGTTGGCGAAGAAATTAGATAATGGAATTCATTTCTAAGTCTTTGTTTAAGCCTCCAGGGGAAAGGGCATCCAGGGTATAAATCCAGAAAGTTTTCCTCTCGCAGAGACATTTGAAACGCTCTGCAAAAGGGAGGGTCCTGGATATCTGCTTGACTACCCAGACCCGAAGTCTGATGGAGCCCTGATTAAATTCTTTGAAGTGTTTGAGAATGCTTAGAGTACTGTCATCTTCTTCTGACCTACGATGTTCTCCGAACCTTTTGCTTAAGGTCCGGATGGTACGACCAATGTAAAGCAGACTACAGGGACAGGAGACATAGTAGATTACAAAATCGGAAGAGCAGTTGTAGAATTCATTTAGGAGGTATGTTTTCCCTTTGGTGGTGAAGGATTTCTGACAGTGGGTTACAAATTTGCGAGTCGGGCATTGTAAATTTTTACATTGATACATGCCTTTGACAGATAGGAAGGTAAGGGATGGTGTGGGTTTTTGGTAGGTAGATTTTAATTTGCTCGGTGTGATACGACTTTTAATATTTTTGGCCTTCTGATGTGTTATCCTGGGTGCCCTCGAGAGGCATGTCCTCCAACAAGATCCCCCAGTGTTTTCGGAAAATTCTTTCCATCTTTTTGTGCTGGGAATGGAATTGAGTTATGAACCTGGTTGTGTGAGATAGATTCTGGTTCAGTATGTGAACGAGCTTTGGGATGGATAGTTGAGGGTTCACTATCTGGAAAGTTGGCAAAGGCTTCTTCTACCGAGGGTGAAGGGTACCCTTTGTCTTCAAATTTGGTTTTTAGAAGTTTGCCTATGACATAATCTGAGTTGTGAGTACAATTTTGTTTCAGACGGTTGACTTTTTGGGATCGTGAATTTCCATCTGGGGTGATGGCAGCTTTGATAGTGTAAGTATGAATTTCCTGCTGTAGGTTTTATGTAGTTTTTAGCATAAATAGCATTGTCAGTATGACACAGCTCCAAGTCCAGAAATGCCAGACTTTCAGGGCTACAGACGGAAGTGAAAGAGAGCCCTAAGTCATTGGAGTTACAGTGGGAGACGAATTGTTCTACGGATGGTCTGGTCCCATCCCAGATGACAATAATCTAATCTATGTAACGTCCAATAAAAACAATGTGCTTTGAGAAAGGGTTGTCGTTCCAGATGAACAGATGTTCCAAAAATCCCATGGTCAGATTGGCGTAAATGGGTGCAAAATTTGCACCCATAGCCGTGCCTTGGGTTTGTAAATAAAATTTATTGTCAAAAGAAAAATAATTATGTGTCAAACAAAATTTGGTTGAGTCTACAATGAAATTGGCCTGTTTGGGGTTGATGAGTGGATCTTGCAGTAGAAAATTTTGAACAGATCTTAAACCAACATTGTGGAGGATAGATGTATATAAAGAGTTTACATCTAGGGACACCCACTGGTATGTGGTTTCCCAAGTGTAGGCTTTAAGAGTATCTAGGAGGTGAGTTCCATCACGTATATAGGTGGGTACGTTTTGTGCTAAGGGCTGTAAAAAGTGGTTGATGTAAATGGAAAAGAATCTTGTGACACTCTTCATTGCAGCTACAATGGGGCGTCCCAGAGGGTTATGGGAGTCTTTTGGGAGGTGATAAAAATAAGGAGTATTATAATATTCCCTGGATAGGAAGGAGGCTTCAGCTTTACTGATGATGTTGTAATTTAGAGCTTGTTTTACTAATAGTTTTGCCTCTATACTGAACTGAGGGAGTGGGTCACCATGAAGGCGTGTGTATGTATTGGTATCAGATAACAGTCGGTGTGCCTCGTTAAGATATGTGTCCTGGTTTTGTATAACAATACTGCCTCCTTTATCAGCTGATTTTATGATGATGGAGGTATTTTTGGTTAAGTTGTTAAGAGAGGACACTTCTTGGGGAGTGAGCTTGTTCTGAAAATGGTAAGGGGGGGTGGATTTGCACATGTGTTTAATGTCCGAATATACCACCTGATAGAAGCTATGTATGAACTGACCTTTTACATGACTGGGATTGAATACAGATTTTGGTTGAAAGGGAGTGTGTTGTATGGGGGGGTGGTGGGGAGATGTTGCGTAAGCCGGGAGGTGTATGAGGCTTTATCATCGTCGTTGTAGAGCTCTTCTAGAATAGCTAAGCAAGATGCATCTAAGCTGTTGTCAGGTGTGGATTCTTTTATATTATCATCCATCTCTGGACTAGCGATGGGGTTATTTTTGTTAGTTTTGATATTAAAGAAACGTTTCACTGTCAGATTTTGTACAAATTTGATGAGATCCTCAAAAAGAGTAAAAGGATTGGGTTGCGTGGTAGGTGCAAAATTTAGACCTTTGTTTAATAAGGCGATTTCTTCTAAAGTTAGGAGATGGAAAGAAAGATTGAACATTTTTACAGTTTGGCCATTTCCTCTTTGGGTTTTGTTTCTGATTCTTCTCCCCCTTCGTCTACCTCTTCTAGTTTTCTTTTGAGGACAGGTTGGGGGGTCAGTACTAAAAAAGGCAAATCAAAACTGGTGGTGGGTGGGTCGTTTAGACTAGTGGTATGAGGTTCTATCGATGAGTTGGGTTGACAAGTAGATGGCTTATCCTGAGGTATGAGACCAAAGTGATTGAGAAGTTCAGTTTGCTGGTATGGTGAGGGCTTGATGGAGGATTGTATACTCATTATGTCAGGAATGGGGGTATTGGACGATTGAGATAGCTGGGATGGCGAAGGTTCGGTGGAAGGTTGTGTACTCACTGTGTCTTGGATGAGAATATTGGTGTTGGAAATGTCTGTTAGTATCATGGTGGGTATGGAGGGGATGGGGCAATGGACTTGGGTTCTGGAGGTACAATGTGATTTATCTGATGGGCCGTTTTTGGTTTCCTAGGTCTTTTGGGCTTGGGCTGTAAAGAGTAAGGATGATTTCTGGGAGGCAAATGAGAGTGATGAGTGGATGGGGGTCCAGAGGGTCGATGATTATGATGGGGTTTTAGATGTGTCTGAGAAATATGTTGGAATGGGTTCTAAGGGTGTGTCAGGGCTGGGCTCAGCCCTTCATTCTCAGAGCAGGCCGCTCAGCTGTCTGTTAATTGCCAGCTCTAATCTTTCCACAGTGACTCACCTGGTGATGATATCCTGCTTGTCAGTCCTGTTGGCTACTTAAGCTTGGTCAACACATCCAGAGACTCTTCAGAAGCTGAGAGAGAACAATCTCTATTGTAAATTGGAGAAGTGCGACTTCCATCGTGAACAGGTTAAATTCCTAGGTTATGTCATTTCCACTGCCTGTTTTTCAACAGACCCAGAGAAACTTTCAGCAGTCCTATAGTGGCCCCAACCCATGGGTATACGTTCTCTGCAATGTTTTCTTGGCTTTGCGAATGATTATCGAAAGTTTATCTGTAACTTCTCGTCTCTGGTCAAGCCCCTGACTGATATGACCAGAAAGGACGGTAACCCACAGAGTTGGCCCCTGGAGTCCATTAAGGCCTTTGAGTGTCTCAAGGCTGCCTCTGTTTCTGCTCCTGTATTGACACATTCTGATTGTACGCTACCCTTTATTCTTGAGGTTGATGCTTCTGAGACTGGAGTTGGCGCCCTTCTGTCTCAACGTCCTACTTCTGAGAGCGCTATGCATCCTTGTGGCTACTTTTCCAATAAATTGTCACCTGCGGAATGCAATTACGAGAATGGTGACAAAGAGTTGTTAGCGATAATTTTAGCCCTTAAAGAATGTAGGCATCTCTTCGAAGGTACCACTGTGCCGGTTCTCATTCTTACTGACCATAAGAATCTCACATTCTTGTCGAAGGCTAAAATCCTCTCTCCCAGAAGGGCACGATGGGATCTTTTCTTGTCAAGTTTCAATTACATAGTCTCATTCTTACCCGGTACTAAGAATGTAAGGGCTGCCGCTTTGTCACAACAATTTTCCTCCACTTCCATGATGGAATTGGTTCCTGTTTCTGTGATTCCTCCTGATCGCGCTTTCCATAGACGTTTTCCCCTCAAACCAGGTGGTCCTCCGAGGAGGAGGGGTCCTTGAGGAGGGGTACTGTCAGGGCTGGGCTTCCTTCTCAGAGCAGGCCACTCAGCTATCGGTTAAGTGCCAAGCTCTAATCTTTCCACAGTGACTCACCTGGTGAGGATATTCTGCTCATCAGTACTGCTGGCTACTTAAGCTGTTCAGTCCAGATCCTCTCTGCCTTCGCCTTGGTCAACACATCCAGAGACTCTCTCCTGTGTACCTGTTGAAGACTCGCTTGGCTGACGTCCCTTCTGGTTCTTGATCCTGCATGCTGTTCCACTACACTGATTCTTACGGTTTCCTGATTTCCTGGCCTGTCCTGAAGTACACTGATCTCTGGCTCCCTGACGTCCTGGCTTGTCTGACTATTCGTTCCGGTTACCGAACTCTGGCTATGATTTGACTATGTTGCTCTGTTTACCTTTTACTATTAATATTAAATAAGTGTGATTTTAACTGCACTTATGTCTCTGTCTGATTCATGGTTTCTGACAAGATGTGAAGGTGGGTGATATGGTCCATGGAATGAGGGGAAGATGGGGATTTGCATCAGGGTCATGGGCATGGGGTTTTTGGATTTCCATTGGAAGACTTTTTTGTTATTGTAATTAGCAAAATCTCTTCTAATTTTTTGGAGTTTGGTTCTGACGAGTCTATCCTCATCTGCTTTTGTCTTCTTTTTTAGTAGATGCGATGGGGAGCTGTGGTGTCTGGCTGATAAGGGTACTAATTAGTTGCTTTAATTTTTCTAGGAGTATGGAAGTTTTGGATTCTCTTTGTTGAATGATGATGCTGGTCCATTTTTGGGAGCAAAATTCAGAAATATGTTCCCATTCTATTTGGAACTCGGGGGAGAGGAAAGAACACCTGGTTTTTATCCTAAGGTCCCTAGGGGTAGTTTTTGAAAAAAGATATTCATTGAGATATAACTTATCCCACCATTGGTGGTTAAGCATTATAATTGTGCCCTCAATTTTCCTAAAATGTGCACGCAATTTTCCATATAGGTTGTCTCTAACTTTGAATTTTGCAATAAAAAATTCAGAGGGAAAATATAAAAATTAATCCAAAAATACATGTTTGGAGTGCTCTAAGGTCAAGAGCATATCCATGGTGAAAACAGTTCAGACGTTATACAACATATAGTCACATGTACATAAAAGAAGACTTGCGTACATATGTGTGTTCAGGACAAGATAAAATAAAAAATATAAAATATAAATGGGATACATAATCTAATACATATATATGAGAAAATGTGAGTGTATATCCACAGATGTGGGGGAACATAAATGTATGGGAGGGGGTGATTGGGAGAGGGGGAGGGAAAGGGGGAAGGAATATGGCAGGGAGGGGGATGGTAGATGGAAGGTCACACTGAGCTTGTGGCAGTGACCAAGCAGCAAACAATAGCTTCTGAAAAGTATGATGTAAAAAACACAATAATTGTTGCACTAGGGTGCTCCAGCAGGCAGAGCTGTGTCACGAAACCCAAAAAACTCTTTTTGTGGATCTCAACAAATTTGTACGAAATCTGACAGTGAAAAGTTTCTTTAATATCAAAACTTCCAAAAATAACCCCATCGCTAGTCCAGAGATGGATGATAATATAAAAGAACCCACACCTGCAACAGCTTAGACGCATCTTGCTTAGCTATTCTAGAAGAGCTCTACAATGACGATGATGAAGCCTCATACACCTCTCACCTTATGCAACATCTGCCTACTTCCCCCCCATACAACACACTCCCTTTCGACCAAAATCTGTATTCAATCCCAGTCATGTAAAAGGTCAGTTCATACATAGCTTCTATCAGGTGGTATATTCGGACATTAAACACATGTGCAAATCCACCCCCCCTTACCGTTTTCAGAACAAGCTCACTCCCCAAGAAGTGTCCTCTCTTAACAACTTAACCAAAAATACCTCCATCATCATAAAATCAGCTGATAAAGGAGGCGGTATTGTTATACAAACCCGGGACATATATCATAATGAGGCACACAGACTGTTATCTGATACCAATACATGCACATGCCTTCATGGTGACCCACTCCCTCAGTTCAGTATAGAGGCAAAACTATTAGTCAAACAAGCTCTCATTGACAACATCATAAGTAAAGCTGAAGCCTCCCTTCTATCCAGAGATTATTATAATACTCCTTATTTTTATCACCTCCCAAAAATTCACAAAGACTCAGATAACCCTCCGGGATGCTCCATTGTAGCTGCAATGGAGAGTGTCACAAGCTTCTTTTTCCATTTACATAAACTTTTTACAGCCCTTAGCACAAAACTAGGGATGAGCCGAACACCTCCCGGTTTCGGTTTGCAACCAGAACAAGCGAACAGACCGAAAGTTTGCGCGAACTTTCAAACACCGTTAAAGTCTATGGGACTCAAACGTGAGAAATCAAAAGTGCGAATTTTGAAGGCCAATATGCAAGTTATTGTCCTAAAAAGGGTTTGGGGACCCGGGTCCTGCACCAGGGGACATATATCAATGCAAAAAAACTTTTAAAAATGGACGTTTTTTCGGGAGCAGTGATTTTAATGATACTTAAAGTGAAAAAATAAAAGTGAAATATTCCTTTAAATATCATACCTGGGGGGTGTCTATAGTATGCCTGTAAAGTGGTGTGTGTTTCCGTGTTTAGAACAGTCCCTGCACAAAATAACATTTCTAAAGAAATAAGTCATTTAAAACTGCTTGCGGCTTTAATGTCCGGTCCCGGCTATATGGATGAAAATCAGTGAGACAAACGGCATGGGTACCCTCCAGTCCATTACCAGGCCCTTTGGGTCCTGTATGGATATTAAGGGGAACCCCGCACCCAAATTAAAAAAAGGAAAGGCGTGGGGCCCCCAGGCCCTATATACTCTGAACAGCAGTATACAGGCGGTGCAAACAAGACAGGGACTGTAGGTTTGTTGTTAAGTGTAATCTGTGTAATTTTCTTACAGTTAATCTTGGTGGGTGCAGAAATGGGCCCTGCTGTGAAATATTAGATCAAGAATTGTGCCCTGTTGAACAGGGGCTGAAAAATTGGGCCTTAGGCACTGGTGCTGGTGCCACAACACTGCAACCCCTCACACATACTCTAGTTGGAACGCAGAAACGAGCCCTGCTGCAAAGTATTGCATCAAAAATTGTAATTACACGCCCCTGTTAAACAGGGGCTGAAAAATTGGGCCTTAGGCACTGGTGGCGGCGCCCAGAACCAAAAATGTTCTTACAAGCTATCAGCATGATCATTGAGGAGGAAGAAGATAATTAATCAGGATAGTCACTCAGCATCAGCATAGGCAGTCTTTGAAGGGATCTGAGATTTCAAAAAAAAATATTCGGTTACATCAGCATCAGGTGCTTGGTAGCTGGTGGTGATCCAAGACTGATTCATTTTTATGAAGGTCAGTCGATCGACCGAGTCGGTGGACAGACGCACCCTGTGATCGGTTACAAAGCCTCCAGCAGCACTGAATGTGCGTTCCGAAAGAACGCTGGATGCAGGACAGGCCAGTAGCTCAAATGCATACTGTGCAAGCTCTGGCCAGTGATCCATCCTCAAGACTCAGTAACCCAGAGGATTTTCGGTGGGAAAGGTGTCCAAGTCAGATCTTGCCCCTAGGTATTCCTGCACCATGTAAAACAGACGCTGGTGATGGTTGCTGGAACCGATCATACCTTGGGGCTGCGGACTAAAAAATTGTCTGAACGCATCGGTCAGACGGCCACCTTCTCCACCGCTCCTTCTTTGACTGACCGAAGCCTCAGCAACACGTTTTCCAGAAACAGGAGTTTGTAACCTCCCAGTCTCTGGGAACGCATTGCACAGACCTTTCTGCAAGGCCTACCGAAGATGTTTCATCCTCTGCTCCCTCTGCGATGGCAAGATAAGGTCCGCAACCTTACCCTTGTAACGTGAATCAAGGAGGGTTGCCAGCCAGTATTGGTCATTCTCCTTGATACCTCGAATATGAGGATCCTTCCGCAGGCTTTGCAGGATCAGGGAGGCCATGCAGCGTAGGTTTGCTGAGGCATTCGGTCCGGAGTCCTCTGGGTCACTAAGGATGACATGACCTGCAACCACCTCCTCCCAGTCACGTACAAGTCAATGTGTTTCTTGGGACTGTAAATGATCCCTTAAAGACTGCTGCTGATGCTGAGTGCCAGGCTCCACCTCCATACTGACACAATCCTCCTCCTCCTCTTCCTGTGTGATTGGCGGGCACGCAGGAACACTGTCTGGATAAAGGGGGCCTTGAGAACTAAGGAAGTTCTCCTCTTCCTGTCTCTGTTCTGCCTCAAGTGCCCTGTCCATTATTCCACGCAGCGTGTGCTCCAAAAGGTCGACAAGGGGGACAGTGTCACTGCTCACCATCCTTGTGGCCTCCTCAAATGGTGACAGGACAGTGCATGCACCCCTGATCATGGCTCACTGGCGTGGGGAAAAACCCAAGCTCCCCTGAACCTGTCCTGGTGCCATATATGCTATATGACTGGCGCAAATGCACACAGACTTTCCTGGCCTGCCTCAGGACATCCTGTAAGCCCGGGTACCTGCCCAAGAACCGCTGCACCACCAAGTTAAGGATGTGAGCCAAACAGGGCACATGGGTCAGTTGTCCCTGTCGGAGGGCGGAGAGGAGGTTGGTGCCATTGTCGCAAATCACCATTCCTGCCTAAAGTTGGCGTGGCGTCAACCACCTCTGAACCTGCCCCTGCAGAGCTGACAGAACCTCTGCCCCAGTGTGGCTCCTGTCCCCCAAGCACACCAGCTCAAGCACCGCATGGCATCTTTTGGCCTGCGTACTTGCGTAGCCCCTTGAATGGCTATGGAGCACAGATGGTTCCGAGGACAAAGCGCAGGAAGAGGCCATGGAGGAAGAAGAAGAGGAGTGGGTGGAGGAGAGAGGTGTGTCACAATCATTAGTAGTGGCATTTTGGAGGCGTGGTGGCGGAACAACCTCCAACACTACTGCACCTTGTCCTGCATCCTTCCCAGCTGCCAGCAGAGTGACCCAATGCGTCGTAAATCTTAGGTAACGTCCCTGTCCATGCCTGCTGGACCATGAGTCAGCGGTAATATGCACCTTACCGCTGACCGCCCTGTCCAGCGAGGTCAAGACATTGCCTTCCACATGCCGGTAGAGAGCCGCAATCGTCTTCCGTGAGAAAAAGTGGCGTTTGGGTACCTGCCACTGAGGAACCGCACATTCCACAAACTCACTGAAGGAGGCAGAGTCTACCAACTGAAAAGGTAGCAGTTGAAGTGCTAGCAATTTTGCCAAGCTAGCATTTGACCGCTGGGCATGTGGATGGCTGGGAGTGAACTTCTTTCGGCGGTGCAGCAGCTGGGGCAGGGAAATTTGCCTGGTACAATCTGACGTCGGTGTACCGAAAGCAGATTGCCCACAAGTACATGGCTGTGACACACCTAATTCTACACCTTCATTCCTCTCAGTGCAGGTCTCAGAGAGGACTGAAGGTATAGTGGGGTTGGAGATCTCAGCTGATGAGGAGCAAGGAGAGGTCCTCTTGTTCTTTGGTGTGGGTCTTTTAGAAATGCTTGCCAAAGAACTGCATGGCAGATCAACATATATCTGGTCAAGCATGTGATGCCCAAGCGGGAGATGTTTTGGCCATGCGAGATACACTTGAGACATATGTTGCAAATAGCAGCGGTGCGATCTGATGCACTCGTCTCAAAAAAGGCCCACACCAAAGAACTTTTGGAATAACGCGCAGAGACAGCAGCGCCCTGCACATGCGGAGCTTTGCGGCGTGATGCAGTCAGTGTGCTGCCCTTAGGCTGGCCCCTGGAGGGCATCCTGCCTCGTTGGTGATGTGCCTAGTCCTCCTCCTCTCTCCTATCAGGCACCCATGTTGAGTCAGTGACCTCATCATCCCCTCCCTCCTCATCACTGGAGCAAACCTGGCAGTGTGCTGCAGCAGGGGGAGCATGACTGCCAGATTTCTGTCCTTCTTGGACACCCCCTCTGTCCGTGCTCATGTTACTGCCTTCATCTAGCTCAGCATCATTATCAGAGCCTTCTAAACGCTGGACATCCTCCTGGAGCATGTACCCAGCATTGTGGTCAAACAGTTCGAGGGACTCCTCAGGAGGACATGGTGGGGCTAGGGAAGGAGTCACTGATTCCATTGAGCCGAGGGAAGAGGCCGTGTTGGCAGCAGCTTTGCCAGACAAAGTACCCTAAGCATGGGTGAGGGAGGATGAGGAGGATGAGGACGGCTTGGTCATCCACTCGACCAAGTCTTCCGCATGTTGCGGCTCAACACGGCCAGCTGCTGAAAAAAAGGCCAAGCATGTCCCACAGCCACGTGCTGATGAGGATGCACCGTCTCCACCACCAGTACCGTTGCCTCTAGACACAGAGCCTGCTTGCCCTCTTTTATTGGCTTGTGACCGTCTGCCTCTCCTTAGCCTTCCAGACATACTAATGGCCTGTAGCTGCACTAAGCTGGGATATATATATATATATATATATATATATATATATATATATATATATATATATACACTGATACTGCAACTAGCAAAATGAACTGCCTGCCTACAGTATGAGAACACCACCAACCTTCTACAGGTAGCTTTAGCTGAACACTGTGCAGAGGTCGCACTACACTAACGTGTAAATACTTTAGCTGCCTGCGGTAGTGATATGATCAGGAAACCACCACCAACCTTCTACAGTTAGCTTTAGCTGAACACTGTGCAGAGGTCGCACTACACTAACGTGTATATATTTTAGCTGCTTGTGGTAATTATAGGATCAGGAAAACACCACCAACCTTCTACAGGTAGCTTTAGCTGAACACTGTGCAGAGGTCGCACTATACTAACGTGTAAATACTTTAGCTGCTTGCGGTAGTGATAGGATCAGGAAAACTCCACCAACCTTCTACAGGTAGTTTTAGCTGAACACTGTGCAGAGGTCGCACTACACTAATGTGTTAATACTTTAGCTGCCTGCGGTAGTGATATGATCAGGAAAACACCACCAACCTTCTACAGGTAGCTTTAGCTGAACACTGTGCAAAGGTCGCACTACACTAACGTGTAAATATTTTAGCTGCCTGTGGTAGTGATAGGATCAGGAAAACACCACCAACCTTCTACAGGTAGCTTTAGCTGAACACTGTGCAGAGGTCGCACTACACTAACGCGTAAATACTTTAGCTGCTTGCGGTAGTGATAGGATCAGGAAGACACCACCAACCTTCTACAGGTAGCTTTAGCTGAACACTGTTCAGAGGACGCACTACACTAACTTGTAGCTTTAGCTGAACACTGTGCAGCGGTCGCACTACACTAACTTGTAGCTTTAGCTGAACACTGTGAGGAGGACGCACTACACTAACTTGTAGCTTTAGATGAACACTGTTCAGAGGACGCACTACACTAACTTGTAGCTTTAGCTGAACACTGTACAGAGGTCGCACTAAACTAACTTGTAGCTTTAGCTGAACACTGTGCAGAGGTCGCACTACACTAACTTGTAGTTTTAGCTGAACACTGTGAGGAGGAGGCACTACACTAACTTGTAGCTTTAGATGAACACTGTTCAGAGGATGCACTACACTAACTTGTAGCTTTAGCTGAACACTGTGAGGAGGACGCACTACATTAACTTGTAGCTTTAGCTGAACACTGTGCAGAGGTCGCACTACACTAACTTGTAGTTTTAGCTAAACACTGAGGAGGACGCACTACACTAACTTGTAGCTTTAGATGAACACTGTTCAGAGGACGCACTATACTAACTTGTAGCTTTAGCTGAACACTGTGAGGAGGATGCACTACACTAACTTGTAGCTTTAGATGAACACTGTTCAGAGGACGCACTACACTAACTTGTAGTTTTAGCTGAACACTGTGAGGAGGACGCACTACACTAACTTGTAGCTTTAGCTGAACACTGTGCAGAGGTCACACTACACTAACTTGTAGTTTTAGCTAAACACTGAGGAGGAAGCACTACACTAACTTGTAGCTTTAGATGAACACTGTTCAGAGGACGCACTACACTAACTTGTAGCTTTAGCTGAACACTGTGAGGAGGACGCACTACACTAACTTGTAGATTTAGATGAACACTGTTCAGAGGACGCACTACACTAACTTGTAGCTTTAGCTGAACACTGTGAGGAGGACACACTACACTAACTGTAAATAGTCTAGCTGCCTGACTGTGGTACTAATAGGATCAAAAGAACACCAGCAATTTTCTTCAGGTAGCTGTAAATACTGTAACAAGACAAGCCTGCCTGTCAGTAGGAAGATAACAGGAACGGATCTAGCTAAACTGAATACAGTGTGTATATATATATATATATATATATATATATATATATATATATACATACATAACACCTGGGATGCATATATATATATATATATACACAATACACTGTAAGTGCAGCTAACTGACTGACTGTCCTGCCTAATCTAGCTAACTCAAATGAAATGACACTGTCTCTCTCTCTCTCTCTCTCTCTCTCTATCTCTCAGCACGCCGGAACACACTACACAGGGCTGCCATGCAGGCGGCCTTATATAGTGTGGGGCATGTTCTAAACCCCCTGAGCCATAATTGGCCAAAGCCACCCTGGCTTTGGCCAATTACAGCTCTCTCTACTGACGGCACTGTGATTGGCCAAGCATGCGGGTCATAGTGCATGCTTGGCCAATCATCAGCCAGCAATGTACTGCGATGCCGCAGTGTATTATGGGCTGTGACGCGCCACACGAATTTGGAGCGAACGGCCCATATCGTTCGCAATTCAGCGAACGGGCGAACAGACGATGTTCAAGTCGAACATGGGTTCGACTCGAACATGAAGCTCATCCCTAGCTGGAACTGATCAGACCTTGGGGCTGCTAACTAAAATTTGTCTGAACGCATTTGTCAGATGGCCACCTTCTCCACCGCTCCTTCTGTGACTGACCGAAGCCTCAGCAACACATTGTCCAGGATCAGGAATTTGTAACCTCCCAGGTTTTGGAAACGCATTGCACAAACCTTTCTGCAAGGCCTCCCGAAGATGTTTCACCCTCTGCTCCCTCAGCGATGGCTGGATAAGTTCCACAACCTTACCCTTGTAATGTGGATCAAGGAGGGTTGCCAGCCAGTACTGATCCCTCTCCTTGATACCACAAATCCGAGGGTCCTTTTGTAGGCTTTGCAGGATCAGGGAGGCCATGCAGCGTAGGTTTGCTGAGGCATTCGGTCTGGAGTCCTCTGGGTCACTAAGGACGACTTGATCCGCAGCCACCTCCTCCCAGCCATGTACAAGTCCATGGGTTTCTGGGGACTGTAAACGATCCCTTGAAGACTGCTGCTGATGCTGAGTGCTAGGCTCCACCTCCATGCTGACACAATCCTCCTCCTCCTGCTTTGTGATCGGCAGGCCCGCAGGAACACTGTCTGGATAAAGGGGGCCTTGAAAGGTAAGGAAGTCCTCCTCTTCCTCCCTCTGTTCTGCCTTAAGTGCCCTGTCCATTATTCCACGCAGCGTGTGCTCCAACAAGTAGACAAGGAGGACAGTATCACTGATTCATGCACTGTCACTGCTCACCATCCTCATGGCCTCCTCAAATGGTGACAGGACAGTGCATGCATCCCTGATCATGAGCCACTGGCGTGGCGAAAAAAAGCCAAGCTCCCCTGACCCTGTCCTGGTGCCATAGTTGCACAGGTACTCATTAATGGCCCTCTGCTGCGTGTGCAGCCGCTGCAGCATGGCCAATGTTGAGTTCCATCTGGTGTGCATGTCACAGATTAGGCGGTTCTTGGGCAGGTTAAATTCCTTTTGGAGGTCAGCCAGCTGAGCACTGGCATTATATGACCAGTGGAAATGCACACAGACTTATCTGGCCTGCCTCAGGAGATCCTGTAAGCCCAGGTACCTACACAAGAACCGCTGCACCACCAAATTAAGGATGTGAGCCAAACAGGGAACTTAGGTGAAGTGTCCCAGTCGGAGGGTGGAGAGGAGGTTGGTGCCATTGTCACAATCCACCATTCCTGGCTTAAGCTGGCATGGCGTCAACCACCTCTGAGCCTGCCCCTTCAGAGCTGACAGAATCTCTGCCCCAGTGTGGCTCTTGTCCCTTAAGCACACCAGCTCAAGCACCACATGGCATCTTTTTGCCTGAGTGCTTGCGTAGCCCCTTGAATACCTACGGAGCATCACTGGTTCCAAGGACATATCTTTAGAGGAAGAGGCCATGGAGGAAGAAGAAGAGGAGGGGGTGGAGGAGAGAGGTGTGAATCACCACTAGTAGCATTTTGGAGGCGTGGTGGCGGAACAAGCTCCAACAATACTGCACCCTGTCCTGCATCCTTCCCAGCTGCCAGCAGGGTCACCCAGTGCACGGTGAAAGATAGATAACGTCCCTGTCCATGCCTGCTGGACCATGAGTCAGCGGTAATATGCACCTTACCACTGACCGCCCTGTCCAGCGAGGCCAAGACATTGCCTTCCACATGCTGGTAGAGAGCCGGAATCGCCTTCCGTGAAAAAAAAGTTGCGTTTGGGAACCTGACACTGAGGTACTGCACATGCCACAAATTCACGAAAGGGGGCAGAGTCTACCAGCTGAAAAGGCAGCAGTTGGAGTGCTAGCAATTTAGCCAAGCTAGCATTCAGCTGCTGGGCATGTGGATGGCTGGGACTGAATTTCTTTTGCCGGTTTAGCAACTGAGGTAGGGAAATTTGCCTGTAACAGAAGAAATAGGGAGTCCGCGCTAATGGGTGTAATTAGAAGCCTAGGTGGGAAGTATATTCCTAAATTGATAGACTGCTGCCCTCACATACGCTGACTCCACAGGGGGTGGAATGAGCGGAAAAAGTGAAAAAAGAAAGGTGTGTGAGTGTGGCGCTGTCCCAGAGTTGTAAAAGAAATGTCTGCATATATATACAATTTTATCCAAAGTGTATTCCCTTAAGTGAAATATGTATGGCAGTTGTTACCACTCCTATGGGTTAAAGTGACTGGTGATTTAAACATAAGAAGCATAATGAGTGCAATAAATCTCATCCAAGGTGTCTAGTGCTATATTCCCTCAAAAGCAAAAAACGGTATTAACCACTGCTAAGAGCATGAAGTGGTCTGTGTCTAAACACTAGAAAACACAAAGTTGCAATAAATACATCACACGTGACATGCAAAAAATTCTAAGGTGTCTGGTGCTAAATAAATAAATATTAAAATATTGCTCTACAAACGTTGCAAATAACAAAGTGACAAGTGCCCTACAAAAAGGTCACTCTAAAAAGTACTAAACACACGTGCCATGCAAATGGTTCTATGATAATAAACAGTTCATGTGGGTATATGCCCGTTGCACTATAAGTGAAAAAAGGCGTCCATTGTAGGATTCCTCAAAGCACACAACAGGTGTTAATCCAGTGCTGGTGTCTCGCGTTGTGATTGTGCAGAGACTCACCAGCTGTATATCCCCTGCAGGGGTAACGAGTAGTCACAGTATGTGCCACTGTGCAGCAGTACTTGGCAAGACCAGGACCAGGGTGATATCATAAGGACATAAGAAGAAAGGATTCCATAGTGTGAAACCGTTTAAAAACACTATTTATTAGGTCAGATAAAAAGGGTACTCACATTGTAGTGGAAAAAATGAGCGGTGTACAATGCTTACAAAGATGTTCCTAAGCTTCAGCTTTGCAGGAAGATGTCAGCAAGGCGTTCAGTCAAAGGCCATTTTATCTGACCTAATAAATAGTGTTTTTTTTTTTTTTTTTTTTATATCTTTATTTATCCAAAACATTTTACACTTTATGACATAACATACCAAACACATTCATATCAAAAATATTTATCTTCAGTGTGCTTCAAGTCTACATCCACACCCTTACTACCTAACTACTTGGATTAAACACATAGAAACTCCTATACCGTCCCCCATCCACCCATTCATTTTGACCATCCATTCATACAAGGAAAAAGGAAAAAAGAGGAAAAGAAGAAAAAAAAAAAAAAAAAATTCACCCGGAAACACAAAGTCTCCTGTCCCCAAGGGTCTATATGTTTCTATCCATCACATAGCAGTTGTGAGGAGGCACTATAGTCTACCCATCTAGATAAAGTGGCTTGTATCTGTTTTATCTGTTTATTTGATCCCTCCTCTAGCACTTTTCTCTCCTCTAGAGTCCGCATTTCCGCCATCTCACACTCCCATTCCACCATGGAGGGCGTATTACTACTTTTCCATTTTCTCGCTATACAAGTTCGTGCAGCAGTTAAGAAATATTTTAATGGGTCTCTTTTTATATTTTTTAATGAACCAGGTATCATAGATAATACTGTTGTTAATATATATGGGTAAATTTCGTTGCCTGTCATAGCCCTATAGATTTCAATAATCTTTTGCCAAAATGGTAGGATTTTGGGACAATAATACCATATATGGGACATGGTCCCTGATGTGTCTTGACATCTCCAACATTCTTCTTTATTTGTTGGGTTCATCCTATATAAATCTTTCGGGCACTTATACCATCTAGCTAATATTTTATAATTTCTTTCCTGATGTTTAATAGATACGGATAGTTTATGGGTAACTGCAATAGCTTTTTCCCATTTTTTCCTATGGATCTCTATCCCCAGTTCCTCCTCCCATTTCTTAATATATGATATCACCTGGTCTTGGCTTTCGTCATTCAAGATTTTATATACCTTAGACAGTACATGTACGGGTCTCTCTTCTTGAGTAAAAATTTTTTCTAGGGCTGTTAAGGGCCTATCCATTGCTACTTCTTTTACCAGGGATGACACATATCTTTGGAGTAGACCATGTTGCATCCATTCATTTTTATGATCCTCTCCCATCATCCCCAACGGGAGCACATTGTTCCCCACCATGGTTTCTATTATCCTTGTATCTTCATGTCTTTTCCATTTGAGAAAAGTCTTTGCTCTTAGTGCCAATGGAAATTCAGGGTTGTCAAATAATGGGGTCATAGGCCCTTTAGACGTAGAACCTACTCCCTTTTTGATCATATTATCCCAAGTTTTCATTGTTGAAACTACCAAAGAGGGTATGCCGTCATCTATCGATCTTTGTTCTCTTTGGATCCACGGTAGGGATTTCAATTTTAATCCTGTGATCTCCTCTTCCAATTTCACCCACTGTTTATTATTCCTATTTTGGAACCAATCTACGATTCTGGTGATCATTATTGCCCTTAAATAACTTGCTATGTCCTGGAGGGCAAGGCCGCCGTTTTTTTAGACTTATTTAGTATCTTTCTATTTATTCTAGGTGTCTTGCCCGCCCAGACAAATTGTCCAATTGCTCTGGTCAGTTTTTTCACAATGCCCGTAGCAGGATATATGGGGATCGCTTGTAGGATATATAATACTTTGGGCAATATGTCCATTTTTACAATATTTATCCTGCCCATCCAAGAGAAAGTGCCCTTTTCATATTGCTGGAGTGTTTTCGTTATTTTTTGTACCATCGGGACATAATTATATTCCTCCAATTTTTCCAGATCTGTGGAGATATATGTACCAAGATATTTGATAGAATTTTCTTGCCATCTAAAGGAAAAATCCTTTTTAAGCAATTCTATCATAGTTCTTGTCATATTGATGTTCAATGCCTCAGATTTATTAAAGTTCACTTTGAAGTTACTTAAGATCCCAAATCGGTCAAATTCAGCTATCAGGTTTGGTAATGTTATTAGTGGGTTTGTAACATAGAGCAAAATATCATCTGCATATACAGACATCTTGTACTCTATATCTCCTACTTTTACCCCTTGTATATCTTTATTCGCCCGAATCGCGTTTAATAGATGCTCCATGACAAGTATGTATAGTATTGGGGATAATGGACAGCCTTGTCTGGTTCCATTTGCTACATGTATTTCTCCCGACATTCCACTGTTCGCCCGGATCTTTGCCGTAGGGTGATGGTATAAAGCCATTATTTTATCTATTAATACAGGTCCTATTCCCCATTGTATAAGTGTCTCTTTAAGGAAGCTCCATCCCACCCTGTCAAATGCTTTTTCAGCATCTATTGAGAGCAGACAGGATGGGATGGAGCCCCCCTGTGCATATTCCATTAATGTAAGGGTTTTCAGGGTATTATCTCTAGCCTCCCTGCCTTTTACAAAACCCACCTGGCCCAGGTGTATATGGTCAGATATTAAAGGGGTAAGTCTGTTGGCGATAATTTTTGAGTATATTCTGAGATCAATGTTTGTTAGTGATATTGGCCTGTAATTTCCACACAAGGTATGATCCTTGTCTGGTTTAGGTACTAGCGTAATGTAAGCCTGCATACTTTGTGATCCAAAAGGCGTTGTTGTAGATACTGCATTAAAGGTTCGTTTCATTATAGGCATAAGCCCTGTTTTAAATGTTTTGTAAAAACGTGGGGTATACCCGTCTGGGCCTGGACTTTTCCCGAGTATTAGTGAATCAATCACTCTTTGTATTTCTATTATAGAGAAGTCTTGCTCTAACTGCGTTGTCTCTATGGAGTTTAAAGCTGGTATTGCAGTTTGCTTTATATATTGCCGTATATCTTGTTGAAATTTATCGGGGTTTCTATCAGCCCTATAATTAGGTATGTTATAAAGTTTCGTGTAGAATATCTGAAACTCATTTAAGATCCCTTTTGGGTCATATTTCACCTCGCCCGACTCTGTTTTTATCTTTATGATAGGTGTTGTTTTACCTCTATTTTTAAGGGTTCTGGCCAGTAATTTGCCTGGCTTATTCCCTTGTTGGTAATATAAGGAACGATTATTATCCCTAATATTAAGTGTTTTTTCGTTTAGTAGTGTTTGTAATTCTGCTTTTAATTTCGTTACTTCTATTAGTGTTTCTCGTTTTAGATTTCGTTTATGTTGGTCTTCCCCAGAGGATATTTCTTTGAATAGTTGAGTTATTCTACTATTTTTCATTTTTTTCAGCCTAGCCCCGTGTTTTATAAATAGGCCTCGAATCACACACTTCAATGCTTCCCACTGTATTGGCAGGGATGTATTGTCTCCCATATGATCATTTACAAAATCCGTTATTGCTTTTCTTATTTCTTTTACACATGTCTCATCATACAATAAATTATCATTAAGTCTCCAATTTCCCCTACTATTCTCGCCCATATATGTATCTACTTTCACAAAAACGGGCGTTTGATCGGACCATATTGCACTACCGATCTCTGCGGCCAATATAGCATTTACCCCTCTCTGATTTATTAAAAAGAAATCTAATCGATGATATGAGCCATGAACTTTAGAATAGAAAGTAAAATTTTTCTCTGATGGATGCAAAAGACGCCAAATGTCCACCAGCTGGCATTTCATCATCATTTCTTTAAATTTCTTCTTATCCTTACTAACCTGTACTGCCTTTGGCGCTGTAGTATCTATATTTTTGTCCATAACAAAATTGAAGTCCCCCCAATTATGATTATACCTTCCGCTTTTTCCATCATTTGACTAATCAGTTATAATCCTGTTTTAATCTGATTTTGATTGGGTAGATATAGATTTATAAGCGTATACTTTTTACCATATATGTTAAGTTTCAGTAGAATTGCTCTGCCATCCCTGTTTCTCCATTCTTCCAGTTTTTGATACGGGATTGTTCTATGGATTGCAATAGATACCCCTCTCGCCTTCGAGTATCCGTAGGAATCATGGAACCACGTAGTATAGTATTTGTTTCGTAGGTTAGGTATGTGATCTGTCCGGAAATGCGTCTCTTGAAAGAGGGCTATTCCAACCTTCTGTTTATGGAGAGAATATAGAACCTGGTTTCTTTTTGATGCCGAGTTGAGACCCCTAATATTATATGAGCATATATTCATTATATTTCCAAGGTGACAGAACAACAACAAAAAACAAAAAAAAAAAAAATGGAGGGAAGAAGATGAGAGGGAGGAAACGAGAAAAAAATCAATACAATCCACTCACACACACACCCCGATTCGTACACTATTGACTAAAAAAAAGTCTATCTTACTTAATGTAAGTTCCCTCAACTTAGGGAGATTGGAGCCTGACGTCCAATTACTGCCACTCAGTCGGTGGCAACACGCCGACCTTTTATATTACAATCTTATGTATTGCTTTATATTTAACTTCATCCCTCTGAGTGTTGGAATCTGGGGGGGATCGCTCCAGCTAAGGGAGCTTCTGTCTTACAGCCCCCCTCTCCCCTCTGGCCGAAGAGGCAGGAAGGAGGGAGAGGGAAGGGGAAGGGGAGACAGAAGACCCCGAGGCACGGGAGGGAGAAGAAGAGAGAAAAAGGGAAAAAAAAAAAAAACAACCCCCCACCCCGCTCCCATCCTTCATTATCTGTAAAATATGTGGTACACCCTACCATAATAATAATGCTTGCTTCATAGTCTATAAAAGACTATATATCTAAAAAAAAAAAAAAAAAAAATTTACCATCCTCATCTCAAAATTTGTGCGTGAAATCTTTAGTGCAGTACTAATATATATACAGACTGTTACCATAAATTACATCTATTTTCCTCCCTCCCCTCCCCTTACCCCCCTTCATCCACATCACTATACATAGAGCTGAAAGTGCATTGCCTATTAATACATTTCTAAATGTTCACAAACTGACATAATACAGGAAATTCTACAAAAAATCCATAGAAAGTTCCACTTAGTGTCCAATATATGTGTGGAGTACCTTTATCAGTGAAAAAAAAAAAAAAAAAAAAAAGAACCCAAGCCCCCCCCCCCCCCACCAAACCCCAGGTCCGAAAGGGATCTGGGAGGGGGAGAGTATCCCATATGCGATAATTAGTGCTTTGAAAATGTACGTAATAGTTGTAAATTTTATGCTCAAAACGTGAAGTGAAACGTGAAAAAGTGTATTATACTGAACCAGACATTCTATTTGCATCTAGTGTGTATGTGCTTACAGATCTATTTCTTGTGAGAGAGAAAAAAAAAAAAAAGGAAGGAGGGGAGGAAAACTCTGCCCCCTATCTAATTCTATATGTTTTAACTATGTGCTATAAAGTATAACCACTTGCCCTCTGATTATAAGTGTGTCTACATGTACCAATATCATCAATTCCCCTCTTCAACCCTCCTCCCCTCAATATCTCCACATCTATTAAGTGCGCACATATTGCCACAAAAAAAAAAAAAAACACCCCCTCCCTCCTCCCCATCATACCCAGAGCCCTCCATCCTCCACTCCCATTTAATGTGCATAATTATCTGAACATCTGCATAAATGAAACAGGCCAGTTCGGTAGTTCTATTTCTGGTAGATTAAGAGCTGACACAAACTGTGGTAAATCTTCCAGGTCCCTGAAAACTATATTGAGTCCCTCTTTTTGTATCTGTAGTTGAAATGGAAATTTCCATCTATACTGTAGATTATTTTTCCTCAACTGTTCCACTAGGGGTTTTAGTGCTCTTCTACGGTCCAGTGTGAATTTGGATAAGTCTTGGAATAATTGCAATGGGGCCCCTTCATACTGAATACCATTATTTTGTCGGGCAGCTTGCATGATCTTGTCCTTTATATGGGCATAATGCATTTTATAGATAATGTCTCTCGGTCTATTGGGATCCAATCTTCTATTTCCTACTGTTCTGTGGGCCCGGTCTATTAATAAATCTTTCATTTCTATCTCCTGAGTCAGGTCTTGAAAGATCTTTTGTAGTGTAGATATTAGCTCTTTACCGCCCACCTCTTCCTTTAATCCTCTGATTCTAATATTAGATCTCCTACTTCTGTTCTCTTGCTCGTCGAGGTTGTCTATTAGTTGATTTATCTGTTTTCCTTGTTTATGCACGCTTTCCTTTAACTTCTTTGATTCTTGTTCTACTTTTAAGATTTTTGTGTCTAGTCTAGAGGTTTTTTCCTGTGTGGTTTTAATGGGTTCTTTAAGCTCTTGTATTTCCACTTTGTATGAATTTTCCAATCGATGCACATATTGATCCATATCCTCCCTGGTTGGGAGGGATTGGATATATTTTCTCATATCCCAGTTTTCTTTTTCCATGTCTTTTGGATCGCTAGCTGAGCCTGTTGTATCTAATAATGAACTGTTTCTAGGGTGTTGTAGTTGCAATTCCCCTGATGCACTGGATGTAACCGATGTTTCCGCTATGTTTGAAATATCTTGTGGTGTATGAATCCCTTGTGGAGCTCGAGGAGCTTGTAACTGAAGTTGTTGAAATATCTCCTTAATGAGGGGGCAGGAGGCGGAGCCTAGCAGAGCAGACATGCATTGTTAGAGCTCCACACCGCTGAGGAGAGAAGAGAAGGACAAAGCGGAGCCTGCAGACTCAAAAGGTATCCATTTGAACCTTTTTGCCCCAGGGAACAAACTGTGAAAGTTTGGGCAGGAAATATGGTACTGGGAGGAAACCGTGGCAGAAATAAAAATCACCTCACAAAGAGCTCACAGGCACTCACTGCAGCTGAAGCAGCTCCAGTCACCTCACAAGATACAGCATCAGGGCGCTCTCACAGACAGAAAATGTCACAGCAAGACTCTCCATTTGAGTCAGATACAGAACAAATCCTCTCACAAACTTCTCCACAAGCCTCCTCAGTATCCCCAGTAATATTATTACAATTTGAAAAGATGCTTCATAAGGCTTTAAAACAAACCTCAGACCAAATAACAAAAAGCCTAACCAAAGAAATAAGAGAGCTGGGAAACCGCACCGCAGCCTTAGAAATAAAAATGGATGAAATTGAAATTACAACCCAAGAAAATATAACAGAATTGGAACAATTAAAAAAAGAGAATTTAATACTTCAAACTAAGCTCGAAGATTACGAAAATAGAGCCAGACGTTCAAACTTGCGCATAAGGGGAATACCTGAAACTGTGACAGACCTGCAATCTACTATTACTGCTCTATTACAAGAACTAAAGCCAGATATCCCTATTGAACGTTTAGAACTGGACAGAGTACACAGAGCCCTCACAGCCAAAAAGAAAGATGGACCCCCACGTGATATAATCACAAAATTTCATTATTACAGAACGAAAGAACAAATACTAATTGCTGCAAGAGAAAAAAAGGAACTTAATTTTCAAGGACACAATTATCAAATTTTTGCTGACCTATCCCAACTTACTATTACTAAAAGACAATCCATGAAACCCCAACTAATGGAACTGCAACGCCACAACATTATGTATCAATGGGGCTTACCCTTTTCAGTCAGATTTAACTACCAAGGTACAATTTACAGAAGCAGATCAGCAGATGAACTACAACAAACCCTTTTAAAATTAAATCTGACAGAACCCACAAGCAGCAACACCCCCACACGCAGAAGAATGGCGTCATCTTCACCTTCAGGCAGCACCCAGAAAATTTCAGAACAAAATGGGAATCATCATTCTCACAAAAGAGGCCGTTATGCCACATCATCCATGGACCAAGAAGATTCAATGGACTGACATCCTAATTCCTGATATCTCTTCATTTATTATACTAAGAGATGGTTCTCTATAAAAAACCTGTATTTATAACTGAATGTAACTGCATTCTGATAGTCACACACTGTGTGGGATCATGTTACATTCCAGTTATATTTCTTATTACTTCTGATTCATATAGCCTTAGAATATATAAGTGAAATAAGGAAATTCTTGTTCAGTTATATATTATCAGGTAATAACAATAGATTTATTACTTTTTAGGACAAATATGTTCAATAATCCAGAAGTAATGGAAGCTTTTTCTTTCTTTTCTTAAAACAAATATATTATTACCTAACTAGTTCCTAGAATTATGTTTTTGTTTATTCTAATCTGAAGCAATACAATCTCAATTTTATGAGTTAACATATCTAAACAGTTACATATGAATAAAATATGTAATTGTTTACTCTAAAAGGGTTAAAATCCCAAAATAATTCAAACTATCTTCATCAATACCAAAGTTATTAACAGTACCTTTCTAACTGAATTATTTAGCCTAGGGCAAGACTAACCATATACAACCACCCTGGAATAAATAATTTCAACAAAAACTATATTCTGCACTCCAATTAATGAAACATCATTTTGATGTCTTTTGACATAGCACTTCTCTCCTGTAAGCAGAAGATCCGTGTACCCCCATTAGTACTCCTCATTCTCCCAACCATATTATGTGGGAGTGTGACGAAGGCACTTATTCCCCTGAGAGAGATATTTATTCTCTTTCACGGGTAAATTGTGATTACTTGCAAAAAATAATTTATACAATGTATCATCTAATCTCATATGTTTTTTGTTTACTCTTTACTCCAGAATTCACTGGTTTCTTTTCTATCTATTCATCTCTTCAGTCCACACAGGTTGATCTGCGCAGTCAGCTCTGCATAACAAAAAGTAAGTCAAAACTATTTGATCTATTGCCATGGCACCACTGAATATACTTTCCCTGAATGTTCAGGGAATAAATATCCCTCAAAAAAGGACCAAAGCCTTCCGTACTTTCCATAACAAGAAGGCTCACATAGTATGCCTCCAAGAAACACACTTCACCAAAGATTCTACTCCAAAATATATTTCTCCTTTTTATCAACAAATTTACACTACTTCTGCCTGTACCAAGCAAAGGGGAACTCTAATTGCATTTCACCGATCCACACCATTCACCTTATCATCAGAAATTAAAGACCCAGAAGGTAGATACCTGATACTCATGGGTTATATAATGGATACAGCAATCACGGTGATTTCCTACTACGCTCCTAACAAACAACCTACACCATTCCTCTCACATATATTACAAGTGATTAATACACACAAAATAGGAACAGTGATAATGTGTGGGGATTCGAACCAGGTCCTCCTCCCATTTCTAGATAAATCACCTTTTACACCATCCAAAATAACCTCTAGATTACCTTTTTCTCAACTTCTTTCCAAATACAATCTGGTAGATTCATGGAGAGAAAGTAACCCAATGAAAAAGAAATTCACTTATTTCTCGCACCCTCATCAAACCTTCACCAGAATAGATCATATTTTTCTAACAATAGGAATGATACCAGAAATTATTGCATCAGATATAATTCCGATTCCGTGATCTGACCATAATGCAGTATACACTACTATAGCTTCAGCCATACCAAAAGCGCATGACCCAACGTGGTACTTACCGGACATAATGCTCAAACACCCACTACATCAGATGGCCATTGAACAAGCTTTAAAGGAATACATATCAATTAATAATACAACAGACATCTCCCCAATAACACTGTGGGAAGCTCATAAGCCTGTCTTGCGTGGTACAATACAAAGACAAATGGCAATATTTAAACGGGAACGCAAAAATCTAGCAAAAAAACTAGAACTCAATTTTAATGCAGCCTACATATCATTTCAAGATAATCCATCTCAGAGTACAAAATCTCATCTGGAAAAATCTAGATTGGAATACGATCTATTTCTCACTGAGTCAGTTGATAAATCCCTCAAACTCTCCAAACACAATTTCTACATGAATACAAACAAACCAGGTACATATTTGGCTCGGGCATTAAATTCAACTAACAAATCTTTCAAACCAATACGTTTGAAATTATCAAAAAATGTTTACACTTGTAATCCAGTTAAAATAGTCCATAAATTTCACTCACATCTCGCAACTTTATACAAGACAAACAATGAATTTAATCCTACAGAGGCTGAATCCTTCTTCTCAAAAATAACCTTACCTGAGTTATCTCAGAATCAAAAAAGCAGTTTGGATGAGCCTATAACTATAGATGAAGTTGCTAACGCCATAAAAGACCTAAAACTTAACAAAAGACCAGGCCCAGACGGCTACTCGGCTTTATACTATAAAACATTCTCAGAAATACTCTCTCCCATTCTCACTGAAACTTTTAACAAACTTCTAGATGGACATTCTTTTCGGCAAGAAACACTAATGGCAATTGTTTGTATGATCCCAAAACCCCTTTCTGATGATACTTCCTGTGTGAATTATCGGCCTATCTCTCTGTTAAACCTCGATATTAAATTATTAGCAAAAATAATAGCAAAACGCCTCAATAGCATTATAGGAAAATTAATACATAGAGATCAAGTAGGCTTCATGCCAAATAGACAGGCAGGCGATAATATACGCAGGGCAGTGTTATTGGCACATATTGCTAAAAATTGGAAAATCCCTTTATGTTTTCTATCTCTCGATATTAAGAGGGCATTTGACACAGTATCCTGGCAATATATGCAATATTCATTACAAAAATGGGGTTTTGGACCCCACTTTTTAACATGGATCAAAGCATTATATAATAAACCCAAAGCCTATATAAAATATGCTGGATACAAATCTGAAGCCTTTAATATCGAAAGAGGTAACCGACAGGGTTGCCCATTATCTCCCTTATTATTTGCCCTTATACTCGAACCCATGGCCCAATATATCAGAACAAACCAAACTATAACTGGCATTGAAGTAGGAGGTATTACACACAAATTATGTATATTTGCAGACGATATATTACTTTTTCTATCATCACCACAGGTCTCTGGTCCTAACTTAATACCAGCTCTTGATGGATTTGCAGCCCTATCCGGCCTTATGATTAATCCTAAGAAATGCCTAGTGCTTAATATTTCACTCACAAACATGGAATTGATCCCGGCTAGGGCTGCACTCCCATTCACATGGGCAGAAAAATCAATCCCATATCTTGGAATTCATTTAACAGCATCTCATTCTGACTTATTCTCAACCAATTATCCTCCTGTATTAAGACAGATCACAAATCTAATAAAACAATGGTCGCAACTTACTTTATCCTGGATGGGGAAGATTAATGCAATCAAAATGACTATTCTACCCAAATTGCTTTATCTATTCAGAGTCCTCCCTATTCCAATTCCTTCCTATTTTTTGAGAATAGTACAAAAAAGAGCAACTTTGTTTATATGGGGCTCTTCTAAACCACGTATACCTATACACACACTACATCTTCCCAAAAATAAAGGAGGCCTGGGATACCCTAATTTTACTAACTACTACAGAGCAGCACATTTGGCCAGTCTGTCCAAATACCATGCAAAACAGGAAATCCCATTATGGGTATTTATAGAGGCTTCAGAAAATGACCCTCTATTAATATCAAATTTATTATGGCTTGATCCTAAAGACTGCTTTAAAATTCATAATCCCATAACTAAACACTTCTTATCTCTCTGGGATAAACTAAAAACCAAATATCAGTTACAATCTCCACACAATCCTCTCCTTTCTTTTATCAGAAATCCGGCCTTTTATCCAGCATGGATCTACCCAAATTCTTTTAAAGCTTGGACAACATCAGGCATTCAGACACTAAATGACTTCATAGCATCTAAATCATTCCTTTCATTCCCATCGCTTAGAGAAAAATATGATCTACCAAACTCTGAGATATTTAGATATCTCCAAATCAAAAATTTCTATACACCATTCCTAAAGGGGGATACACCATTATCCCAATTATCCATTTTTGAATCAATCTGTACAAAAGATCCATTTGCTAAAGGTACAATTTCATCACTTTATAATCAATTATATGGAGTAGCAAATCTTAATAGACCCTCTTACGTTCAGAGGTGGGAGGAGGACCTGGGACGAACTTTAGAAGACACGGACTGGTCTAACATATGGCTCACATCTAAGTCATCTTCACCCAACATCTTAGCACTGGAGACAAATTATAAAGTCCTAACTCGCTGGTACCTTGTACCCGCTAGAGTGGCAAAATATTCACCTAATGCCTCAGCTCTTTGTTTTCGAGGATGCCCAGAAATAGGCACATATTTACACATATGGTGGACGTGCCCAGTAATCCAAACCTTCTGGAAGGAAGTCTTCGTGATTGCATCTAAAATATTTAAAAAAATAATACAACCAGATCCATATTTAACTTTACTTAATCTAAAACCGGAATGGTTAACACTCTCTCAATTCAAACTTATGATCCAACTAATAACGGCTGCAAAACAAACAGTGGCCAAGGCATGGAAATCTCCTACATTGGTACTAGCAGAAACAATTCACAGAATGAATAATACAATGTCCCATGCTAAGATGGTAGCCATCGATCAAAATCAAATTCCAAAATTTGAAAAACTTTGGCATCCTTGGATAAAACAACAGTTCCTGTCAAACTTCAATGACTCTGTCCTGTTGCCATGGTAACAGATTAAATGACTTACAGAGACACCCATTCTAAGGCTTCAAAGAGAACTAAAAAGAATAATAAACTGACGAGCGGGACAACCTTGTGGACCATACCTCTACCTTTCAACCCTTTTTCTTCTTTCTCTTTCCTTTTCTCCACCTTACGATTAAAGCTCATTATCAGAATTTATTTGACCTATATACACTCTACTTGTAAACAATATGTATAGTAGGTATAAATCATTTAAATACCTACAAAAGTAACTAAGGAAATTATATATATCTTTAATTTAGGTTTACGTGAACCCAATGTTTAATATTTGAAATTTCATGATATTTACCTATATAAACCCTACTGTAAAACAATGAGCTTACTTTATAGATCCTTGTAAACTTACTTTATGTATCTTTATAACATTGTATACTCAATAAACTTCTTTTGACAAGGAAATATCTCCTTAATATCTGATGTCTGTGTGGTTTGTGTCCCAGTGGGGTTTTTACTTTTATTTTCCTCTTTATCCTTTTTGTTTTTCTGAGGTTGTGGTGTTTTGTTACCTTTTTTGGGCGCCATTCTAAAGGAGATATTGTTCCTGTTATTATACCCTTCTGTTTCTTTATCTTATCCTTTCTTTTCCTCTTTCTTTGCGGGGTATTTTATATGGCCATAAAGTTAACGACTCACATATAGCCTCTCTTATGCGTTGTAACAAAATTATGCACCATGTGGTCTCTCTTTTCTGAATCTGTCCCTATTACAGTGTTGTTTTCTTAGAAGAGCAAAAGATAGATGGTCCGCTCTATATCCCTATCTATAGTGTCCTTTATAATTATATGTTTGGTTTCTTTTCCTTTGAGCACTATGCTCTAATCCAGCCTGTCTGATTCATAAGTCTACATATCTTCTAGTATGTCATTACAGTGAGATAACATGAGTGTTTGCGTCATTCCCAGGTATATAGGAGACTTAAATTTCATCTTTCTGTATACCCCTTTGCATATTTCTTACAAGTCCATACATATAACTTGATTGTAGACAGATATTTTTTGTCTTACCAGTTCCAAATAGCAACGTTCTAGCCTGGTGGAGGTTTTTACCATTGAGCCGTATTGAGGGGAGACCTCTCGGTCCTCTTGCTTCCTCCTGATCCCTGCCGGGTTGAGCCTTCCGACTATGCGCCGCGCGCTTCTGCCAGTGAGCTGTCTCTGTCGAATCTGCCGACTGCGTGTGCAGATCCGCCAGGCACCCGTCCGGCCACGCGCTCTCGCTCAGGTCCGCCTTCGCTCCTTCCCCCGGCACTCCACAGGTAGGATTACGCTTCGTTTTTTAGAGTCACCCCTCTGTTATCCAGGCAGATGTGTTGCAATACAAAGATATGGCAAGCTTTGGCTGTATCTTGAAACGATCTCCTGAAGATACCCGTAGTCAGCGTCTTCGCTATCTACAGCATGTCAGCATGTCAGCGTGTCAGCCACTCTGTTTCACTGAGCAGCCATCTTGGGCGTCAGCTCATAAATAAATAAATAGTGTTTTTAAACGGTTTCACACTATGGAATCCTTTCTTCTTATGTCCTTATGATATCATCCTGGTCCTGGTCTTGCCAAGTACTGCTGCACAGTGGCACATACTGTGACTACTCGTTACCCCTGCAGGGGATATACAGCTCGTGAGTCTCTGCACAATCACAACGCGAGACACCAGCACTGGATTAACACCTGTTGTGTGCTTTGAGGAATCCTACAATGGACGCCTTTTTCCACTTATAGTGCACCGGCATATACCCACATGAACTGTTTATTATCATAGAACCATTTGCATGGCACGTGTGTTTAGTACTTTTTAGAGTGACCTTTTTATAGGGCACTTGTCACTTTTTTATTTGCAACGTTTGTAGAGCAATATTTTAATATTTATTTATTTAGCACCAGACACCTTAGAATTTTTTGCATGTCACGTGTGATGTATTTATTGCAACTTTGTGTTTTCTAGTGTTTAGACACAGACCACTTCATGCTCTTAGCAGTGGTTAATACCGTTTTTTCCTTTTGAGGGAATATAGCACTAGACACCTTGGATGCGATTTATTGCACTCATTATTCTTCTTATGTTTAAATCACCAGTCACTTTAACCCATAGGAGTGGTAATAACTGCCATACATATTTCACTTAAGGGAATACACACGTGACACTTTGGATAAAATTGTATATATGCAGACATTTCTTTTACAACTCTGGGACAGCGCCACACTCACACACTTTTCTTTTTTCAGGGAAATTTGCCTGCTACAATCGGATGTTGGTGTAGCAATAGCAGATTGCCCGCAAGTACTTGGCACACCTAATTCTACATCTTCATTCCTCTCAGTGCAGGTTTCTGAGAGAACTGATGGTATAGTGGGGTTGGCGATCCCAGCTGATGAGGAGCAAGGAGAGGTCCGCCTTGTTCTTTGGTGTGGGTCTTTTAAGTACGCTTGTCAACGGACTGCATGGGAGTTCGACATATGTCTGGTCAAGCATGTGGTGCCCAAGCGGCTGCTGTTTTGGCCACGCTTGATACGCTTCAGACATATGTTGCAACGGTGTGATCTGCTGCACACATCTCAAAAAAGGCCCACACCAAAGAACTTTTGGAAAAACGCTGAGTCAGCAGCGCCCTGCACATGCGGAGCTCTGTGGTGTGACGCAGTTGGTTGGCAGCCCTTAACCTGGCCCCTGGAGGGCATCCTGCCTCATTGGAGATGTGCCTCCTCCTCCTCCTCTCTCATATCAGGCACTCACGTAGAGTCAGTGACCTCATCATCCCCTCCCTCCTCGTCACTGGAGCAAACCTGACAGTATGCTGCAGCTGGGGGAACATGACTGCCAGTTTGTTGTCCTTCTTGGGCACCCCCTCTCTCTGGGCTCACGTTACTGCCTTCCTCAAACTCCTCTGGGCATGATGGTGGGGCTAGGGAAGAAGTGACTGATGACTAGGGATGAGCCGAACACCCCCCGGTTCGGTTCGCACCAGAACCTGCGAACGGACCGAAAGTTCGCACGAACGTTAGAACCCCATTGACGTCTGTGGGACTCGAACGTTCAAAATCAAAAGTGCTCATTTTAAAGGCTAATTTGCATGGTATTGTCCTAAAAAGGTTTTGGGGACCCGGGTCCTACCCCAGGGGACATGTATCAATGCAAAAAAAACTTTTAAAAACGGCCGTTTTTTCGGGAGCAGTGATTTTAATGATGCTTAAAGTAAAAAAAAAAAAGTGAAATATTCCTTTAAATATCGTACCTGGGGTGTGTCTATAGTAGGCCTGTAAAGTGGCTTGTGTTTCCCGTGTTTAGAACAGTCCCTGCACCAAATGTCATTTTTAAAGGAAAAAATCTCATTTAAAACTGCTTGCGGGTTTAATGTCATGTCGGGTCATGGCAATATGGATGAAAATCAGTGAGACAAACGGCATGGGTACCCCCCAGTCCATTACCAGGCCCTTTGGGTCTTGTATGGATATTAAGGGGAACCCCGCACCCAAATTAAAATAAGGAAAGGCCCTATATACTCTGAACAGCAGTATACAGGCGGTGCAAACAAGACAGGGACTGTAGGTTTGTTGTTAAGTAGAATCTCTTTGTAATTTTGAACGGGTAAATTTTTAAAGCGTTTAGCTCCAGCCAAAAAATCTTTTTTAAGCTTTTTGGAAAACATAGGGAAGGGTTATCACCCCTGTGACATTTGTTTTGCTGTCTTTCCTCCTCTTCAGAAGATTTCACCTCACTTTTTGTCCCAATGAAAAATGTTTTTTGAAAATTTGGGTTTTTTGTGGAACAAGGATTGGAAAGCATCAGTGGAAAGGAGAAATTGTTTTCCCATATTAACTCTTACAGGAGAGAATTTCCCTTCCTAGGGGTAGATTTCATCTCACTTCCTGTTGTCTCCTTCCGTTTGCAAGTAGGAGTCGTTTGTAAGTTAGATGTTTGAAAGTAGGGTCCTGCCCTATATACTCAGCAGAAATTTGGGCCTTAGGTGTTGCTGTGGCCACAACACTGTAAGCCCTCACAGGGCCCTTCTGTGAAATATTAGATCAAGAATTGTAATTACATGCCCCTGTTGAACAGGAGCTGAAAAATTAGGCCTTAGGCACTGGTGCTGGTGCCACAACACTGCAACCCCTTACAGACACTCTAGTTGGAACGCAGGAACGAGCCCTGCTGCAAAGTATTGCATCAAAAATTGTAATTACACACCCCTGTTAGACAGGGGCAGAAAAATTGGGCCTTAGGCACTGGTGCTGGTGCCACAACACTGCAACCCCTCACAGACACTCTAGTTGGAACGCAGGAACGAGCCCTGCTGCAAAGTATTGCATCAAAAATTGTAATTACACGCCCCTGTTAGACAGGGGCAGAAAAATTGGGCCTTAGGCACTGGTGCTGGTGCCACAACACTGCAACCCCTCACAGACACTCTAGTTGGAACGCAGGAACGAGCCCTGCTGCAAAGTATTGCATCAAAAATTGTAATTACACGCCCCTGTTAGACAGGGGCAGAAAAATTGGGCCTTAGGCACTGGTGCTGGTGCCACAACACTGCAACCCCTCACAGACACTCTAGTTGGAATGCAGGAACGAGCCCTGCTGCAAAGTATTACATCAAAAATTGTAATTAACACGCCCCTGTTAAACAGGGGCTGAAAAATTGTGCCTTAGGCACTGGTGGTGGCGCCCAGAACCAAAAATGTTCTTACAAGCTATCAGCATGATGATTGAGGAGGAAGAGGATAATTACTCAGGGATAGTCACTCAGCATCAGCATAGGCAGTCTTTGAAGGGATCTGAGATTTCAAAAAAAATTATTCGGTTACATCAGCATCAGGTGCTTGGTAGCTGGTGGTGATCCAAGACTGATTCATTTTTATGAAGGTCAGCCGATCGACCGAGTCGGTGGACAGACGCACCCTGTGATCGGTTACCACGCCTCCAGCAGCACTGAATGTGCGTTCCGAAAGAACGCTGGATGCAGGACAGGCCAGTAGCTCAATTGCATACTGTGCAAGCTCTGGCCAGTGATCCATCCTCAAGACCCAGTAACCCAGGGGATTTTCGGTGGGAAAGGTGTCCAAGTCTGATCTTGCCCCTAGGTATTCCTGCACCATGTAAAACAGACGCTGGCGATGGTTGCTGGAACCGATCATACCTTGGGGCTGCGGACCAAAAAATTGTCTGAACGCATCGGTCAGACGGCCACCTTCTCCACCGCTCCTTCTTTGACTGACCGAAGCCTCAGCAACACGTTGTCCAGAAACAGGAGTTTGTAACCTCCCAGTCTCTGGGAACGCATTGCACAGACCTTTCTGCAAGGCCTCCCGAAGATGTTTCATCCTTTGCTCCCTCTGCGATGGCAAGATAAGGTCCGCAACCTTACCCTTGTAACGTGGATCAAGGAGGGTTGCCAGCCAGTATTGGTCCTTCTCCTTGATACCACGAATACGAGGATCCTTACGCAGGCTTTGCAGGATCAGGGAGGCCATGCAGCGTAGGTTTGCTGAGGCATTCGGTCCGGAGTCCTCTGGGTCACTAAGGACGACAACGTCCGCAGCCACCTCCTCCCAGCCACGTACAAGTCCATGTGTTTCTTGGGACTGATCCCTTAAAGACTGCTGCTGATGCTGAGTGCCAGGCTCCACCTCCATACTGACACAATCTTCCTCCTCCTCCTCCTCGTCCTCTTCCTGTGTGATCAGCGGGCACGCAGGAACACTGTCTGGATAAAGGGGGCCTTGAGAGCTAAGGAAGTCCTCCTCTTCCTGCCTCTGTTCTGCCTCAAGTGCCCTGTCCATTATTCCACGCAGCGTGTGCTCCAACAGGTGGACAAGGGGGACAGTGTCACTGATGCATGCACTGTCACTGCTCACCATCCTCGTGGCCTCCTCGAATGGTGACAGGACAGTGCATGCATCCCTGATCATGGCCCACTGGCGTGGGGAAAAAAAACCAAGCTCCCCTGACCCTGTCCTGGTGCCATAGTCGCACAGGTACTCATTGATGGCCCTCTGCTGCGTGTGCAGCCACTGCAGCATGGCCAACGTTGAGTTCCACCTGGTGGGCATGTCACAGATTAGGCGGTTCTTGGGCAGGTTAAACTCCTTTTGGAGGTCCGTCAGCCGAGCACTGGCATTATATGACCGGCGGAAATGCACACAGACTTTCCTGGCCTGCCTCAGGACATCCTGTAAGCCCGGGTACCTGCCCAAGAACCGCTGCACCACCAAGTTAAGGACGTGAGCCAAACAGGGCACATGGGTCATTTGTCCCTGTCGGAGGGCAGAGAGGAGGTTGGTGCCATTGTCGCAAACCACCATTCCTGCCTTAAGTTGGCGTGGCGTCAACCACCTCTGAACCTGCCCCTGCAGAGCTGACAGAACCTCTGCCCCAGTGTGGCTCTTGTCCCCCAAGCACACCAGCTCAAGCACCGCATGGCATCTTTTGGCCTGCGTACTTGCGTAGCCCCTTGAACGACTACGGAGCACCGCTGTTTCCGAGGAAGAGGCCATGGAGGAAGAAGAAGAGGAGGGGGTGGAGGAGAGAGGTGTGTCACAATCAGCATTTTGGAGGCGTGGTGGCGGAACAACCTCCAACACTACTGCACCTTGTCCTGCATCCTTCCAGCTGCCAGCAGAGTCACCCAATGTGCCGTGAAACTTAGGTAACGTCCCTGTCCATGCCTGCTGGACCATGAGTCAGCGGTAATATGCACCTTACCGCTGACCGCCCTGTCCAGCGAGGCATGGACATTGCCTTCCACATGCCGGTAGAGAGCCGGAATCGCCTTCCGTGAGAAAAAGTACCTGCCACTGAGGAACCGCACATTCCACAAACTCACGGAAGGGGGCAGAGTCTACCAACTGAAAAGGCAGCAGTTGAAGTGCTAGCAATTTTGCCAAGCTAGCATTCAACCGCTGGGCATGTGGATGGCTGGGAGCAAACTTCTTTCGGCGGTGCAGCAGCTGGGGCAGGGAAATTTGCCTGGTACAATCTGACGTCGGTGTACCAAAAGCAGATTGCCCACAAGTACTTGGCTGTGACACACCTAATTCTACACCTTCATTCCTCTCACTGCAGGTCTCAGAGAGGACTGGAGGTCTAGTGGGGTTGGAAATCTCAGCTGATGAGGAGCAAGGAGAGATCCTCTTTGTTCTTTGGTGTGGGTCTTTTAGATACGCTTGCCAACGAACTGCATGGCAGGTCAACATATGTCTGGTCAAGCATGTGGTACCCAAGCGGGAGATGTTTTGGCCACGTGAGATACGCTTGAGACATATGTTGCAAATAGCAGCGGTGCGATCTGATGCACTCGTCTCAAAAAAGGCCCACACCAAAGAACTTTTTGAATAACGCGCAGAGACTGCAGCGCCCTGCACATGTGGAGCTTTGGGGTGTGATGCAGTCAATGTGCTGCCCTTAGGCTGGCCCCTGGAGGGCATCCTGCCTCGTTGGTGATGTGCCGCCTCCTCCTCCTCCTCCTCTCTCCTATCAGGCACCCACGTTGAGTCAGTGACCTCATCATCCCCTCCCTCCTCATCACTGGAGCAAACCTGGCAGTATGCTGCAGCAGGGGGAGCATGACTGCCAGATTGCTGTCCTTCTTGGGCACCCCCTCTGTCCGTGCTCATGTTACTGCCTTCATCGAGCTCAGTATCATCATCAGAGCCTTCCAAACGCTGGGCATCCTCCTGGAGCATGTACCCAACACTGTGGTCAAACAGTTCGAGGGAATCCTCATGAGGACATGGTGGAGCTAGGGAAGGAGTCACTGATGACATTGAGCTGAGGGAAGAGGCCGCTGCTTTGCCAGACAAAGCACCCTGGGCATGGGTGAGAGAGGATGAGGAGGATGAGGACGGCTTGGTCATCCACTCGACCAAGTCTTCCGCATGTTGCGGCTCAACACGGCCAGCTGCCGAAAAAAAGGCCCAGCGTGTCCCATGGCCACGTGCTGATGAGGATGCACCGTCTCCACGACCAGCACTAGACACAGAGCCTGCTTGCCCTCTCTTATTGGCTTGTGACTGTCTGCCTCTCCTTCTTGGCCTTCCAGACATACTAATGGCCTGTAGCTGCACTAAGCTGGGATAGAACACCAGTAATTTTCTTCAGGTAGCTTTATATACTGTAACCAGACAAGCCTGCCTGTCAGTAGGAAGATAACAGGAACGGATCTAGCTGAACACTGTGAGCAGGACGCACTGTACTAAATGTAAATAGTCTAGCTGCCTGACCGTGGTACTAATAGGATCAAATAGAACACCAGTAATTTTCTTCAGGTAGCTTTATATACTGTAACCAGACAAGCCTGCCTGTCAGTAGGAAGATAACAGGAACGGATCTAGCTGAACACTGTGAGCAGGACGCACTGTACTAAATGTAAATAGTCTAGCTGCCTGACCGTGGTACTAATAGGATCAAATAGAACACCAGTAATTTTCTTCAGGTAGCTTTATATACTGTAACCAGACAAGCCTGCCTGTCAGTAGGAAGATAACAGGAACGGATCTAGCTGAACACTGTGAGCAGGACGCACTGTACTAAATGTAAATAGTCTAGCTGCCTGACCGTGGTACTAATAGGATCAAATAGAACACCAGTAATTTTCTTCAGGTAGCTTTATATACTGTAACCAGACAAGCCTGCCTGTCAGTAGGAAGATAACAGGAACGGATCTAGCTGAACACTGTGAGCAGGACGCACTGTACTAAATGTAAATAGTCTAGCTGCCTGACCGTGGTACTAATAGGATCAAATAGAACACCAGTAATTTTCTTCAGGTAGCTTTATATACTGTAACCAGACAAGCCTGCCTGTCAGTAGGAAGATAACAGGAACGGATCTAGCTGAACACTGTGAGCAGGACGCACTGTACTAAATGTAAATAGTCTAGCTGCCTGACCGTGGTACTAATAGGATCAAATAGAACACCAGTAATTTTCTTCAGGTAGCTTTATATACTGTAACCAGACAAGCCTGCCTGTCAGTAGGAAGATAACAGGAACGGATCTAGCTGAACACTGTGAGCAGGACGCACTGTACTAAATGTAAATAGTCTAGCTGCCTGACCGTGGTACTAATAGGATCAAATAGAACACCAGTAATTTTCTTCAGGTAGCTTTATATACTGTAACCAGACAAGCCTGCCTGTCAGTAGGAAGATAACAGGAACGGATCTAGCTGAACACTGTGAGCAGGACGCACTGTACTAAATGTAAATAGTCTAGCTGTCTGACCGTGGTACTAATAGGATCAAATAGAACACCAGTAATTTTCTTCAGGTAGCTTTATATACTGTAACCAGACAAGCCTGCCTGTCAGTAGGAAGATAACAGGAACGGATCTAGCTGAACACTGTGAGCAGGACGCACTGCACTAAATGTAAATAGTCTAGAAGATAACAGGAACGGATCTAGCTAAACTGAATACAGTGTATATATATATATGCAACACCTGGGATGCATATATATACACAATACACTGTAAGTGCAGCTAACTGACTGACTGTTCTGCCTAATCTATCTAACTCAAATCAAATGACACTGTCTGTCTCTCTCTCTCTCTCAATGAACGCCGGAACACACACTACACAGGGCCGCCGTGCAGGCGGCCTTATATAGTGTGGGGCGTGTACTAAATCCCCTGAGCCATAATTGGCCAAAGCCTCCTTGGCTTTGGCCAATTATGGCTCTCTGTTCAGGCGGCGCTGTGATTGGCCAAGCATGCGGGTCATAGTGCATGCTTGGCCAATCATCAGCAAGCAATGCACTGCCATGCCGCAGTGAATTATGGGCCGTGACGCACCACACGAATTTGGCGCGAACTGCCCATATTGTTCGCAATTCGGCGAACGGGCGAACAGCCGATGTTCGAGTCGAACATGGGTTCGACTCGAACACGAAGCTCATCCTTACTGATGACATTGAGCCGATGGAAGAGGCCACTTTGGCAGCTGCATTGGTAGCCAAATGCCTGGGTGACAAAGGATGAGGAGGATGAGGGCTTGGTCATCCACTCTATCAACTCTTCTGCATGTTGTGGCTCAACACGGCCAGCTGCCGAAAAAAAGTACAAGCGTGCCCCACGGCCACATGCTGAGGATGAACCTTGTTCACGACCAGCAATGTTGGCTGTAGACACAGAGCCTGCTTGCCCTCTTAGTGGCCTGTGAGCGTCTGCCTCTCCTTGTTGGCCTTCCAGACATACTGTATTTAATGTATTTGTAATGTGTTTGAATAGGTACACCAGGAATGGCCTGCAGTGAGATGTAGCTGCACAAAGCTGGGATGTATATATATACTGTATATACTGCAGTTAACTGAATGAACTGCTTGCCTGTAGTATATTAGGAAGAGAACAACAGGAACGGTCTGCAGCGAGATCTAGCTGCACAGGATACAGTACTGAATATACTGCAGCTAACTGAATGAACTGCCTGCCTGTAGTATATTAGGAAGAGAACAACAGGAACGGTCTGCAGTGAGATCTAGCTGCACAGGATACAGTACTGAATATACAGCAGCAAACTGAATGAACTGCCTGCCTGTAGTATATTAGGAAGAGAACAACAGGAACGGTCTGCAGCGAGATCTAGCTGCACAGGATACAGTACTGAATATACTGCAGCTAACTGAATGAACTGCCTGCCTGTATTATATTAGGAAGAGAACAGGAATGGTCTGCAGCAAGATCTAGCTGCACAGGATACAACATCAGGAATATATATATATATACATACATACATACATACATACATATACACACACAAAGCCTGGAATGTATATATATATACACACTAAATATACTGGAGCTAACTGAATCAACTGCCTTGTTCAATCTATCTAAATGAAATTAAATGACACTCACTCTCTGAATGCAGGAACACACTACACACAGCCGACATGCAGGCGGCCTTATATAGTGTGGGGCGTGTACTTAATCCCCTGAGCCATAATTGGCCAAAGGCACCATGCCTTTGGCCAATTATGGCTCTAATTGCTTACAGCGCTGTGATTGGCCAAAGCATGCGGGTCATAGTGCTTGGCCAATCATCAGCCAGCAAACCACTGCGATGACGCAGTGCATTATGGGCCATGACGCGCTGCTCGAATTTGGTGTGAACGGCCCATAATGTTCGATCTTCGTCGAACGATCGAACAGCCAATGTTCGAGTTGAACTTGGATCTCATCCCTACACAAAACGTACCCACCTATATACATGGTGTAACTCACCTCCTAGATATTCTTAAAGCCTACACTTGGGAACCCACATACCAGTGGGTGTCCCTAGATGTAAACTCTTTATATACATCTGTGACAGACCTAGCCGGGACAGAGGCTGTTGGAGAGGACTGAATGCAAGCCTCTTGCCTTTTGATTTTGGGCCCTGGATTTTCAATGGAACAATACTCTTTGCGAGGTGAATTAGAAATCCAGTCTGAACTGTACTAATCGGACTCATCGTGTATATATGTATATATTGTATGTTGTTTGATTCTGTTGGGGACTCCTTGCTGTGGTCATTTGGGATGTGTGTCCCTGAAGAGGGAGGGGGATTCCTCCAGCAGCCCCCTGCTGATAAGACTGATTCAAACTGTTGGGACACATACTGTGAGCAGATGCTGGTGTCATCAACTCCACTCACCTGTCTGATGTCAGCTATAATGTGTTTAATGTAAATGAGTTTAGTCTGGCTTACCACAGGTTCTAAGGGTATTCAACTCATTGTTGGTTGTTCTAATTAACCCTGTGTTGATGTTTATGGTAATGTGTGTTGAATAGTCAATGACCTAGGAGACGTAGTCACTTAGTCTGGGTAAAAGGATTAGTTAATTAGCTCATGTTAATTAGGTTAGGTTTTAGTCATTCTGCTGTGTATATATTTGTGTGAGATCTCAAATAAAGAGACAGTTCATGTTAGCATCTAAGCAAGTGTCGCCTTGTTTTGTGCTTGAGAGCGGTTAGAATATCTGTATCCAGACTGAGAGGAAGTGGTATACTGACGGAAACACTCAAGCGGAGTGTGGGACGTTCCATGACAACATCTATCCCCCACAATGTTGGTTTAAGAGCTGTTCAACATTTTCTACTACAAGATCCACTCATCAACCCCAAACAGGCCAATTTCATTGTAGACTTAACCGAATTTTGTTTGACATATAATTATTTTTCTTTTGACAATAAATTTTATTTACAAACCCAAGGCACGGCTATGGATGCAAATTTTGCGCCCAGTTACACCAATCTGGCCATGGGATTATGGGAACATCTATCCATCTGGAAGGACAACCCTTTCTCAAAGCACATTGTTTTTATTGGACATTACATAGATTACATTATGGTCATCTGGGATGGGACTGGACCATCCGTAGAACAATTCGTCTCCCACCGTAACTCCAATGACTTAGGGCTCTCTTTCACTTCCGTCTGCAGCCCTGACAGTCTGGCATTTCTGGACTTGGAGCTGTGTCATACTGACATGCTATTTATGCTAAAAACTACATAAAACCTACAGCAGGAAATTCATACTTACAGTCAGGTCCATAAATATTGGGACATGGAGACACAATTCTAATCGTTTTGGCTCTATACACCACCACAATGGATTTGAAATAAAACGAACAAGATGTGCTTTAACTGTAGACTGTCAGCTTTAATTTGAGGGTATTTACATCCAAATCAGGTGAACGATGTAGGAATTACAACAGTTTGTATATGTGCCTTCCACTTTTTAAGGGACCAAAAGTAATGGGACAGATTAACAATCATCCATCAAACTTTCACTTTTTTATACTTGGTTGCAAATCCTTTGCAGTCAATTACAGCCTGAAGTCTGGAATGCATAGACATCACCAGATGCTGGGTTTCCTCCCTGGTGATGCTCTGCCAGGCCTCTACTGCAACTGTCTTCAGTTCCTGCTTGTTCTTGGGGCATTTTCCCTTCAGTTTCCACCAGTTCCATTGGCAGCCATACATGCCCACGCCATGACACTACCACCACCATGCTTCACTGATGAGGTGGTATGCTTTGGATCATGAGCAGTTCCTTTTCTTCTCCATACTCTTCTCTTCCCATCACTCTGGTACAAGTTGATCTTGGTCTCATCTGTCCATAGGATGTTGTTCCAGAACTGTGAAGGATTTTTTAGATGTTGTTTGGCAAACTCTAATCTGGCCTTCCTGTTTTTGAGGCTCACCAATGGATTACATCTTGTGGTGAAACTTCTGTATTCACTCTGGTGAAGTCTTCTCTTGATTGTTGACTTTGACACTCATACACTTACCTCCTGGAGAGTGTTCTTGATCTGGCCAACTGCTGTGAAGGGTGTTTTCTTCACCAGGGAAATAATTCTTTGGTCATCCACCACAGTTGTTTTCCGTGGTCTTCCGTGGTCTTCCGGGTCTTTTGGGTTTGCTGAGCTCACCGGTGCATTCTTTCTTTTTAAGGATGTTCTAAACAGTAATCTAAGCATTCCCAAACACTTCAAAGAAATTCATCAGGGCTCCAATACCGGACTTCGGGTCTGGGTAGTCGAGCAGATATCCAGGACCCTCCCTCTTGCAGAGCGTTTCAAACGTCCCTGCGAGAGGGAAACTTTCTGGATTTATACCCTGGATGCCCTCATGCATGGAGGCCTAAACAAAGACTTAGAAATTAATTACGGTTTTTCTCCCTCCCCTAATTTCTCCGCTATCCTATTCCTCTTTTTCATATTCTCCCCTGCCACCCTTTTTCTTTTCCCCTTTTCTTCTTCCCCTTTTTTCCCTTTTTCTCCTTCCCTTCCCCCTCCTTTCTTTTTCAAAACTACCTCCTACCCCCCATCACCATTGTAATCGTCTAAATCTCCACATCCACTCAACAGGATAATCTTTATGCAAAAACTCAATCTTTCTCCAAAATAGATTCCATTTGCCCACGTGGGATGTGTGTCTGCGTTGTGTGCATGTTTGTGCTCACGCACAACCTTATCCCATATTCCATGTATCCTTCTCCTTTAGTATCATGAGCATGACTATGTGTATTGCCTGCTAATTAATTCCCTTTATATTCTTTCACAGGACCATTATAGTGTTAAGACACTATATAAATTCCTCATATAGAAAGAGCCCAAGTAAGTTCATTAATTATATAGCATAGTCCATCTTTTGTATAATAAATATATATATAGTGGGGACGGAAAGTATTCAGACCCCCTTACATTTTTCACTCTTTGTTATATTGCAGCCATTTGCTAAAATCAATTAAGTTAATTTTGTTCCTCATTAATGTACACACAGCACCCCATATTGACAGAAAAACACAGAATTGTTGACATTTTTGCATACTTGTTAAAAAAGAAAAACTGAAATATCACATGGTCCTAAGTATTCAGTAGAAGCACCCTTTTGATCTAATACAGCCATGAGTCTTTTTGGGAAAGATGCAACAAGTTTTTCACACCTGGATTTGGGGATCCTCTGCCATTCCTTCTTGTAGATCTTCTCCAGTTCTGTCAGGTTGCATGGTAAACGTTGGTGCACAGCCATTTTTAGGTCTCTCCAGAGATGCTCAATTGGGTTTAAGACAGGGCTCTGGCTGGGCCATTCAAGAACAGTCACGGAGTTGTTGTGAAGCCACTCCTTCGTTATTTTAGCTGTGTACTTAGGGTCATTGTCTTGTTGGAAGGTAAGCCTTTGGCCCAGTCTGAGGTCCTGAGCACTCTGGAGAAGGTTTTCGTCCAGGATATCCCTATACTTGGCCGCATTCATCTTTCCCTCGATTGCAACCAGTCGTCCTGTCCCTGCAGCTGAAAAACACCCCCACAGCATGATGCTGCCACCACCATGCTTCACTATTGGGACTGTATTGGACAGGTGATGAGCAGTGCCTGGTTTTCTCCACACATACCGCTTAGAATTAAGGCCAAAAAGTTCTATCTTGGTCTCGGCAGACCAGAAAATCTTATTTCTAACCATCTTGGAGTCCTTCAGGTGTTCTTTTAAGTAAACTCCATGCGGGCTTTCATGTGTCTTGCACTGAGGAGAGGCTTCCGTAGGGCCACTCTGCCCTAAAGCCCTGACAGGTGGAGGGCTGCAGTGATGGTTGACACAACTTTATCCCATCTCCCGATTACATCTCTGGAGCCCAGCTACAGTGATCTTTGGGTTCTTCTTTACCTCTCTCACCAAGGCTCTTCTCCCCCAATAGCTCAGTTTGGTCGGATGGCTAGCTCTAGGAAGGGTTCTAGTCGTCCCAAACGTCTTCCATTTAAGGATTATGGAGGCCACTGTGCTCTTAGGAACCTTAAGTGCAGCAGAAATTTTTTGTAACCTTGGCCAGATCTGTGCCTTGCCACAATTCTGTCTCTGAGCTCTTCAGGCAGTTCCTTTGACCTCATGATTCTCATCTGCTCATGCACTGTCATCTCTGACATGCACTGTGAGCTGTAAGGTCTTATATAGACAGGTGTGTGGCTTTCCTAATCAAGTCCAATCAGTATAATCAAACACAGCTGGACTCAAATGAAGGTGTAGAGCCATCTCAAAGATGATCAGAAGAAATGGACAGCACCTGAGTTAAAATATGAGTGTCACAGCAAAGGGTCTAAATACTTAGGACCATGTGATATTTCAGTTTTTCTTTTTTAATAAATCTGCAAAAATGTCAATAATTCTGTGTTTTTCTGTCAATATGGGGTGCTGTGTGTACATTAATGAGGAAAAAAAATGAACCTAAATGATTTTAGCAAACGGCTGCAATATATATATATATATATATATATATATATATATATATATATATATATATCTTAATAATTTTTAAATCTTTTTAATCATTTTTATATTTTATCATGTCATATTGTGTTCCCAAAACCTTCCTAATCTATTCACCCATGAATGTCCTAATTGACTGATTGATTAATCATCTATTCCATCTTCATCCATTATCCTGTGATGCGTTGTGTTTTCATGTTTTTTTTGTGTGTCCTGTCTGTCTGTGTGTGTCTGTGTGCATATGTGCCACTTACACATAAAGTTTCAAATGGTTTGTACAATTTTATGCCCAATTCCCACCCCTCAGCTTCCCTGGTGTGTGGTGTTACTGAAAGGGGGATGGTCTTGTGATCCGATTGACCCGCCCGCCCTGCCAGCTCTATAAACCACACCTAAGATGGCCGACAACTATGCCTGATGAAGGAGCACACATGCTCCGAACGCATGTACGTCACAGCCTCCTCTCACAGAGACCAGGGACGTCCTGCATGATGGCTTCCTCCTGCGCCCCTCACATCTAGCCCGGGACACCAGAAACCCTTGGCGCCGCTGAGCAAGACCCCACAGGGCTGCCAGGATAGCGCTCTGGATCACTGGCGTCCATCTGATACTCATAAAGATGTGCCTGCTTTTATCCTATTTTCAGTGAGTGCAATACTACTCAATTAAATGTGTTACTAATATTGCTGCACTTATATTGGCGCTGCTTGTCTGTCTTGTATCCTTCCCAGAGTTTCTTCTACTCTTCAGCGTGCTGCCTTCCCTGTGTCAGCTATACTTCCTGTGGTTATTACCCAGGCTATGGACTTCCTTTTAAAACCCATCATCCCCACCATGAGTCATCCCTAACTATATATCCTATATATCTGTATTTCTATACATAGACTATTCCAATAGTGACTCTTTGTTCCCCATTGGCTAGAACTTGGACTATATGTTCAGTATTTTGACACCATCATTTTTTCATCATCCCAGATGACACAGCTCTGCCTGTTGGAACACCCTAGCCCAACAATTATTGTGTTTTTTGATAGCAGAAGGAGCCATTGGCTCCCACTGCTGTCAATCAAAAGCTGTGACACAGGAGCGGGGGGGGGTGCTTTATAATGATCCAAGATCTGTTCACCTAATCTGTCCACCTATACAATGCTTGAACAAAAAAAAAAGTTAAGATTCAAATCCCTACATGTGGTAAGCAATCCCTGGCCAAAAAGCAACAAAAATATAATTTATACACTGAAATTGTAGCTTTTAAAAGCAAAACTTCAGGTTTCAGTAAACTTTAATATATACATTAACCTTAAAAACAAAAAATGAACAAACATTTTTTGCAGGTAAAAAAATGTGAATTTTTAATTTTTTTCTAAGGAGCCTGCAGAGCATTGCACCCGTGATCAGCAGATCGCAGGTGCAATCTCAGGCTCCTCCACACTCTCAGCATAGCTGTCCGCTCAGACGTAGGGATGAGCCCGATGTTCGAGTCCAACGTAAGTGCTCACCCATTCGACGAATTTAGAACATTATGGGGCGTTCGCGGGAAATTCGAGCGCCCCTGCGGAACGCCCCTGCGGAACGCACTGCAAGATCGCAGTACACTGACGGCTGCTGATTGCGCAAGGCATGCACCTGACCTGCATGCTTTGGCCAATCACAGTGCGCTCTGCTGTGAGAGCCTTTGACCAATCATGGCTCAGGGGGCTAGGTCCACGCCCCACACTATGTAAGGCTGCTTACATAGCGGCCATACAAAGAGTAATGAATGAGAGCAGCAAAATTACATTTCTAAAGGAAAAAAATATCATTTAAAACTGCTCATGGCTGTAATGTATTGCTGGATCCCCGCAATATACATAAAAATCATTGAAAAAAATGGCCTGAGTTCCCCCCCCCCCAGTCCATTACCAGGCCCTTCAGGTCTGGTATGGATAATAAGGAGAATCCTGCGCCCAATTTTTTTAAAAAAAATGGCGTGGGGGTCACCCCAAAATCCATACCAGGCCCTTCAGGTCTGGTATGGAGTTTAAGGGGAACCCCCACTCCAGAATTTGAAAAAAAAATGGCGCGGGGGCCCCCCTCCTGAACTGTACCAGGCCACATGCCCTCAACGTGGGGAGGGTGCTTTGGGGTCCCTCCAAAACACTTTGTCACCATGTTGATGGGGACAAGGGCCTCTTCCCCACAACCCTTGCCCGGTGGTTGTGGGGGTTTGCGGGCAGGGGGCTTATCGGAATCTGGAAGCCCCTTCAACAAGGGGGCCCCCAGATCCTGGCCCCCCAATGTGAATGGGTATCGGGCACATTGTACCCATACTTATTCACCAAAAAGTGTCAAAAAAGTAAAAAATGACAGGAGACAGTTTTGGACAATTCCTTTATTTAAAAAAAAAAAATGAAAAACTCCGCCTCCATGGGAGGCATCCTGCCGACTGCAACCTTTTTGCAATGACAGCTGTTATATAGCTGAGGGCAGGGCCACCCGGTCACGAGGTGGAGTTTTTCATTTTTTTTCCGGCCCTGTGATTGAAGATGGATTTACATCGACACAATGTCTCCTGTCATTTTTACTTTTTTGACACTGTTTTTGGTGAATGAGTAGGGGTACAATGTACACCGATACCCATTCACATAGGGGGGTCGGGATCTGGGGGCCCCCTTGTTAAAGGGGGCTTCCAGATTCCGATAAGCCCCCCGCCAGCAGACCACCACAACCACCGGGCAAGGGTTGTGGGGAAGAGGCCCTTGTCCCCATCAACATGGGGACAAGGTGTCTTGGGGGGGACCCCAAAGCACCCACCCCATGTTGAGGGCATGTGACCTGGTATGGTTTCCTGCAGCCTGCCAGGTTGCTTGCACGGATAAGGATCTGGTATGGATTTTGGGGGGGCCCCAACGTAATTTTTTTTTGGCACGGGGTTCCCCTTAATATTCATAAGAGATCCAAACAGCCTGGTAATGGACTGGGAGGGGGACCCTTGCCGTTATTTTCAGTGATTTTTATCTATATTGCCTGAATCCAACAACACATTACACCTGCGAGCAGTTTTAAATGACATTTTTTACTTTAGAAATGTAATTTTGCTGTGGTACTGTTATGAACATGGGAAAGATGTGCTACTTTACAGGCAGACTAAAGAGACCCCCAGGCACGATATTTAAAGGAATATTTCATTTTTTCTGTTTCACTTACAAAACGCGGAATGGTGATTAACAAGACATGTGGCCACTAATTAAAATTAGAAGAAAAGAGATTTAACCTTAAACTACGTAGAGGGTTCTTTACTGTAAGAGCGGCAAGGATGTGGAATTCCCTTCCACAGGCGATGGTCTCGGTGGGGGGCATCTATAGTTTCAAAAAACTATTAGATAAGCACCTGAACGACCGCAACATACAGGGATATACAATGTAATACTGACATATAATTACATAGATAGGTTGGACTTGATGGTCTTTTTTCAACCTCAACTACTATGTAACTATGTAACTTTAAGCATTATTAAAATCACTGTTTCTGAAAAAACAGCCATTTTTAAAACTTTTTTTTGCATTGATACATGTCCCCTGGGGCAGGGCCCAGGTCCCCGTACACTTTTTATGGCAATAACTTGCATATAAGCCTTTAAAATGAGTACTTTTGATTTTTCACATTCGTGTCCCATAGACTTTAACGATGTTCGCACAACTTTTTTGCCTGTTCGCATGTTCTGCTGTGAACCGAATCGGGGGGGGGGGGGGGGGGGGGTGTTCGGCTCATCTCTACTCAGACCTCATATGGTCATATGGGCAAGACAGTTACTGGAGAGCAGGAAGATCAATAAGAACCTCTGGGGGAATCAGAGATGAAAAAGGATCTGGGTGTCCTAGTAGATCAGACTAGTAGATCAGACTACTAGCATGCAATGCCATGCTGCAGCAAGTAAGGCTAGCAGGCCTTTATAATGCATTAAAAAGCGTATTTAGTCACCAGTTTTTTGTAAGGATGCCCTTGAACTGGAGAGGGTCCAGCAAAAAAGCTAAAAAGTGGGCTGGAGGACCTCGTTTATGAGGAATGACTACAAAAATGATACTTCTTCTCCCTAAAGAAGAGACGTGTAGGAGGAGATTTAATTATAATTAAAAAATTATCTAATGTCTTTAAAGAAGACCTACAGCCACACAAAACTGGAAAAGAAGCGGTATAATCTTAAACTGTGTAAGGGGCTCTTCACTGTTAGCGCAATCCTGACCCCTCCACTCTGTACATAGCGCAATCCTGACCCCTCCACTCTTTACGTAGCCCACTCCTGACCCCTGCACTCTGTACGTAGCGCAATCCTGACCCCTCCACTCTTTATGTAGCCCACTCCTGACTCCTTCACTCTGTACGTAGCACACTCCTGACCCCTGCACTCTGTACGTAGCGCACTCCTGACCCCTGCACTCTGTACGTAGCGCATTCCTGAACCCTGCACTCTGCACGTAGCGCATTCCTGAACCCTGCACTCTGGGTATACACATAGTCCTACAGATACAACCGGCCCTTCGAGGGCAACCATACTGCTGATGCGGCCCCCGATGAATTTGAGTTTGACACCCCTGACATAGGGGCTAGGGTTGCCACCTGTCCGGGATTCACCCAGACAGTACGGTTTTTTAAACATGTGTCCGGGTCTCTCGCCGCCTGAAACCTGGGCACATTATTCAGACCCGTCTGTGGCTCCCTGTGCGGTGTGCCTTGCCTACACAGGCGGCCCTCTAGTTAACTTCCCCGGGGAATCATAGTAATGGAATGCCCGCAGCTTGTGCGGGGTATCTTTGTTCCCGCACGGCACGCTGCCCGTGAGCTCCACTTTTTATGACAGGGCAGAACTGACATCTCTCCCCGCTGTCCCCAGCTGCAGGACACATACACAGTGCAGAGAGAGTGCTGTGGAGTGAACCCGCCCCTCCTCCTCCTGCTGTGTTGTTTTCCTGTGTACACAGAGGAGGAGGAGGGGAGGAGAAGGCTCTCCACGCTGCCGACAACGCTGCTGGACTGAGATCATCTATCTGAACTAATCCACAGTGAGTCTTCCAGAGGATGGGTTGCATGAACAAGAGGGGGAGGGGGGAACTAGCCTACAGTTCACTTTGAGTCATTTGGGGGGGGGCACTTTAGTACCTGTGCTACAAGGGGGCTTGGATATGAAATCCAGACCCCTTAGCACATATCCTCCCCCCCAATATTAAAGAGATGATGTCTGCCACAGAGCGGATGGCCCTTGGCACCCCACAAGTGATGTGGAAAATTGCTCCAGGTGCCCATACTAGTGCCCCCCTTCCAAGCAAGTTAGTGGAGCAAAGTGTGGGTTCCAGGTCACAGGGCAGGTTCACACTATGAAAACACAGGAACGGGCTGTGCGTTCTGTGCGATTCATATGTGACCCGGGTGCAATTTCAGCCCAGTTATGTCTGCATTCTCTGACCATCTCCTGTACCATGTCCGCACACTCTATGACCATCTCCTGTATCATATCTGCAGTCTCTGACCATCTACTGTACGTCTGCACTCTCTGACCATCTCCTGTACTATGTCTGCAGTCTCTGACCATCTCCAGTACTATGTCTGCAGTCTCCGACCATCTCCTGTACCATGTCCACATACTCTCTGACCATCTCCTGTATCATGTATGCAGTTTCTGACCCTCTCCTGTATCATGTCTGCAGTCTCTGACCATCTCCTGTATCATGTTTGCAGCCTCTGACCATCTCCTGTATCATGTCTGCAGTCTCTGACCATCTCCTGTACCATGTCCACACACTCTCTGACCATCTCCTTTATCATGTATGCAGTCTCTGACCATCTCCTGTACTTTGTCTGCCATCTTTGACAATCTCCTGTATCATGTCTGCAGTCTCTGACCATCTCCTGTATCATATCTGCAGTCTCTGTCCATCTCCTGTATCGTGTCTGCAGTCTCTGACCATCTCCTGTATCATGTCTGCAGTCTCTGACCATCTCCTGTAGTATGTCTGCAGTCTCTGACCATCTCCTGTACCATGTCCACACACTCTCTGACCATCTCCTGTACTATGTCTGCAGTCTCTGACCATCTCCTGTACTATGTCTGCAGTGTCTGACCATCTCTTGTACTATGTCTGCAGTCTCTGACCATCTCCTGTACTATGTCTGCAGTCTCTGACCATCTCCTGTACTATGTCTGCAGTCTCTGACCATCTCCTGTTCCATGCCCACATGCTCTCTGACCATCTCCTGTATCATGTATGTAGTTTTTGACCCTCTCCTGTATCATGTCTTCAGTCTCTGACATCTCCTGTATCATGTATGCAGTCTCTGACCATCTCCTGTATCATGTCTGCAGTCTCTGACCATCTCCTGTACTATGTCTGCAATCTCTGACCAACTCCTGTACTTTGTCCGCACTCTCTGACCATCTCCTGTATCATGTCTGCAGTCTCTGACCATCTCCTGTAGTATGTCTGCAGTCTCTGACCATCTCCTGTACTATGTCTGCAGTCTCTGACCATCTTCTGTACTATGTCTGCAGTCTCTGACCATCTCCTGTACCATGTCTACATACTCTCTGACCATCTCCTGTATCATGTATGCAGTTTCTGACCCTCTCCTGTATCATGTCTTCAGTCTCTGACCATCTCCTGTATCATGTATGCAGTCTCTGACCATCTCCTGTATCATGTCAGCAGTCTCTGACTATCTCCTGTACCATGTCCACACACTCTCTGACCATCTCCTTTATCATGTATGCAGTCTCTAGCCATCTCCTGTACTTTGTCTGCCATCTCTGACCATCTCCTCTATCATGTCTGCAGTCTCTGACCATCTCCTGTATCATGTCTGCAGTCTCTGACCATCTCCTGTATCATGTCTGCAGTCTCTGACCATCGCCTGTATCATGTCTGCAGTCTCTGACCATCTCCTGTAGTATGTCAGCAGTCTCTGACCATCTCCTGTACCATGTCCACACACTCTCTGACCATCTCCTTTATCATGTATGCAGTCTCTGACCATCTCCTGTACTTTGTTTGCCATCTCTGACCATCTCCTGTATCATGTCTGCAGTCTTTGACCATCTCCTGTATCATGTCTGCAGTCTCTGACCATCTCCTGTATCATGTCTGCAGTCTCTGACCATCTCCTGTACTATGTCTGCAGTCCCTGACCATCTCCTGTACTATGTCTGCAGTCTCAGACCATCTCCTGTACTATGTCTGCAGTCTCTGACCATCTTTTTATGATGTCCGCACACTCTCTGACCATCTCCTGTATCATGTATGCAGTTTCTTACCATCTCCTGTACTTTGTCTGCAGTCTCTGACCATCTCCTGTACCATGTCTGCACACTCTCTGACATCTCCTGTATCATGTATGCAGTTTCTGACCCTCACTTGTATCATGTCTTCAGTCTCTGACCATCTCCTGTATCATGTATGCAGTTTCTGACCATCTCCTGTATCATGTCTTCAGTCTCTGACCATCTCCTGTATCAGGTATGCAGTCTCTGACCACCTCCTGTATCATGTATGCAGTTTCTGACCATCTCCTGTATCATGTCAGCAGTCTCTGACCATCTCCTGTATCATGTCAGCAGTCTCTGACCATCTCCGGTATCATGTCTGCAGTCTCTGACTATCTCCTGTGCCATGTCCACACACTCTCTGACCATCTCCTGTACTATGTCTGCAGTCTCTGACCATCTCCTGTACTATGTCTGCAGTCTCTGACCATCTCCTGTACTATGTCTGCAGTCTCTGACCATCTCCTGTACTATGTCTGCAGTCTCTGACCATCTCCTGTACTATGTCCGCACACTCTCTGACCATCTCCTGTATCATGTATGCAGTTTCTGACCCTCTCCTGTATCATGTCTGCACTCTCTGACCATCTCCTGTAGTATGTCAGCAGTCTCTGACCATCTCCTGTACCATGTCCACACACTCTCTGACCATCTCCTGTATCATGTATGCAGTTTCTGACACTCTCCTGTATCATGTCTGCACTCTCTGACCATCACCTGTATCATGTCTGCAATCTCTGACCAACTCCTGTACTTTGTCCGCACTCTCTGACCATCTCCTGTATCATGTCTGCAGTCTCTGACCATCTCCTGTAGTATGTCTGCAGTCTCTGACCATCTCCTGTACTATGTCTGCAGTCTTTGACCATCTCCTGTACTATGTCTGCAGTCTCTGACCATCTCCTGTACCATGTCCACATACTCTCTGACCATCTCCTGTATCATGTATGCGGTTTCTGACCCTCTCCTGTATCATGTATTCAGTCTCTGACCATCTCCTATATCATGTATGCAGTCTCTGACCATCTCCTGTATCATGTCTGCAGTCTCTGACCATCTCCTGTATACCATGTCCACACACTCTCTGACCATCTCTTGTATCATGTATGCAGTCTCTGACCATCTCCTGTATCATGTATGCAGTTTCTGACCCTCTCCTGTATCATGTCAGCAGTCTCTGACCATCTCCTGTATCATGTATGCAGTCTCTGACTATCTCCTGTACCATGTCCACACACTCTCTGACCATCTCCTGTACCATGTCTGCAGTCTCTGACCATCTCCTGTACTATGTCTGCAGTCTCTGACCATCTTTTGTACCATGTCCGCACACTCTCTCACCATCTCCTGTATCATGTATGCAGTTTAACATCTCCTTTACTATATCTGCAGTTTCTTAGCATCTCCTGTACTTTGTCCGCATACTCTCTGACCATCTCCTATAACATGTCTGCACACTCTCTGACCATCTCCTGTATCATGTATGCAGTTTCTGACCCTCTCCTGTATCATGTCTGCACTCTCTGACCATCTCCTGTAGTATGTCTGCAGTCTCTAATTATCACCCGTACCATCTCCACACACTCTCTGACCATATCCTGTATCATGTATGCAGTTTCTGGCACTCTCCTGTATCATGTCTGCACTCTCTGACCATCACCTGTATCATGTCTGCAATCTCTGACCAACTCCTGTACTTTGTCCGCACTCTCTGACCATCTCCTGTATCATGTCTGCAGTCTCTGACCATCTCCTGTAGTATGTCTGCAGTCTCTGACCATCTCCTGTACTATGTCTGCAGTCTTTGACCATCTCCTGTACTATGTCTGCAGTCTCTGACCATCTCCTGTACCATGTCCACATACTCTCTGACCATCTCCTGTATCATGTATGCGGTTTCTGACCCTCTCCTGTATCATGTATTCAGTCTCTGACCATCTCCTATATCATGTATGCAGTCTCTGACCATCTCCTGTATCATGTCTGCAGTCTCTGACCATCTCCTGTATACCATGTCCACACACTCTCTGACCATCTCTTGTATCATGTATGCAGTCTCTGACCATCTCCTGTATCATGTATGCAGTTTCTGACCCTCTCCTGTATCATGTCAGCAGTCTCTGACCATCTCCTGTATCATGTATGCAGTCTCTGACTATCTCCTGTACCATGTCCACACACTCTCTGACCATCTCCTGTACCATGTCTGCAGTCTCTGACCATCTCCTGTACTATGTCTGCAGTCTCTGACCATCTTTTGTACCATGTCCGCACACTCTCTCACCATCTCCTGTATCATGTATGCAGTTTAACATCTCCTTTACTATATCTGCAGTTTCTTAGCATCTCCTGTACTTTGTCCGCATACTCTCTGACCATCTCCTATAACATGTCCGCACACTCTCTGACCATCTCCTGTATCATGTATGCAGTTTCTGACCCTCTCCTGTATCATGTCTGCACTCTCTGACCATCTCCTGTAGTATGTCTGCAGTCTCTAATTATCACCCGTACCATCTCCACACACTCTCTGACCATATCCTGTATCATGTATGCAGTTTCTGGCACTCTCCTGTATCATGTCTGCACTCTCTGACCATCACCTGTATCATGTCTGCAATCTCTGACCAACTCCTGTACTTTGTCCGCACTCTCTGACTATCTCCTGTATCATGTCTGCAGTCTCTGACCATCTCCTGTATCATGTCTGCAGTCTCTGACCATCTCCTGTAGTATGTCTGCAGTCTCTGACCATCTCCTGTACTATGTCTGCAGTCTCTGACCATCTTTTGTACCATGTTTGCACACTCTCTGACCATCTCCTGTATCATGTATGCAGTTTAACATCTCCTGTACTATATCTGCAGTTTCTTACCATCTCCTGTACTTTGTCTGCAGTCTCTGACCATTTCCTGTAGTATGTTTTCAGTCTCTGACCATCTTTTGTATCATGTCTGTAGCCTCTTATCATCTCTTGTATTATGGCCGCACAGTCTCGTAGTGTAATATAGGATGAAACAAGAGCCACCAAGATGGAGCTCAGAGAGGACCATCTGACTGAGCCCTGCACGGTGCACCTGAGTGGTGATCAGTGACAGCGTAGCAAGGCCATTCTGAGGGGGGATCGCTGATGTAGGGGGCAGTGAATGCAGTAAGGTAAAGGGGCACTGATATAAAGGTTACCCCTTATATCAGTACCCCCCCCCCACCTTACCTTAGTGCATTCACTCTGTGGAAGGTGCTCTATGGTGACCAGAGTCCCCCCCCCCCCCCCCCACATTAGAGTTCCATTTTAAATGCAAGTTGGAACTCTGTGGACAATTAGATAAACGGGATCTCTGATGTAAAGGGGAATGCAGTGGACTCTGATATAAGGTGACTCGTCACCAGAGCTTACATCAGAGTCGTCGTCCCCCTTACATCAGAGTTCCCCCATACACCATACATACAGTCCTCACCACTCCCCCTCCCCACCATATCTATCTATCTATCTATCTATCTATCTATCTATCTATCTATCTATCTATCTATCTATCTATCTATCTACACACACACACCAGGAGACCTCCCCCCACCCCCCAATATTACACTGGGAGGCTCCCCGCCAAGCACTACACACTACATATACACTATATTGTACATTACACACGCCTGCACTATATACACTATATTGTACATTACGCACGCCTGCACTATATGCATTTGTCTACACCCACTGTTCACTGCTGCGCGTGTCGCATTACTACCCCTCTAGGGCACACAGGAGGTGTCCCGGGTATTTTACCATCTCCCCAGTGTATGCTACAAAAAAATGCCAAGCCCCATTGAAGTGTTCGGGTTTGGCTCGTTGAAAAGGTGGCAACTCTACATAGGGGGGAGGGCTAAAAACGTGCATGCATCATAAATTCTATCTAGAAGGAGAAAAGCTAGGGGAGTTAGTGGTTAAGGAGAATCTGGTAGATCGCAGACTTAATAGCATGCAATGCCAAGCTGCAGTTTCTTAAAGGTAGCAAAGTACTTTTTTTTGTAATAAAAGAAGTATACAGATGTAATTTTGCCCCTGGACAAATCATTAGTAGACCTCATCTGTAATATGTGGTTCAGCTTTGGGCACCAGTTTGCAAAAAGAATATCTGAGAACTGAAGAAGGGCAACCAAACGGATAAGACGCATGAAGAGCTCAGTGGCGGCTGGTGCTAAAAATTTTTGGGGGGTGCAAACAAACTGAAAAATTCTGAAAAAAAAACATCAATTGCAGCCTCACTGTGCCCATCAAACGCAGCCACTGTGCCCATCAAACGCAGCCACTGTGCCCATCAAACGCAGCCACTGTGCCCATCAAACGCTGCCACTGTGCCCATCAAACGCTCCCACTGTGCCCTTCGAATATCCCCACTGTGCCGCCCGCCCGCTCGCCGGCTGCCCGGCACTTACCCTGTCTCGGTGGGGCAGCAGGTGACAGCGGCGAGCGGTGAGCGGTGTCCTTTATGCTCCTCCATGTCCTCGATGTCTTCTTCCCCCGTCCTCTCCTCCCGTCATCTCCTATGATTGGATGCCTGATAGGCGTCCAATCACAGCGCCTGTTTCAGCCAATCAGGTGATGGGTAACAGACCCAAGCACCTGATTGTGGCGGTTCAGTGTTAGGAAAGAGAATATTCATTCGCTTTCCTAACACACCTGGGTGAACTGCGAGCGCTAAGCATGGCTCTCGCAGGTCACCTTTTTTGACGCCTATTAGAGCCTATGGCTCTAATCAGGCACTTCAAAAACACCCCCGCCGCTGTAATTCAGGTGCCCAAAAAGGGGCTGGGCGCCTAAATAGGGGGTGGCAGCGGCGGCCGTTACATTCAGCTGTCCCCGCTGACAGCTGAATGTAAAAAAAAAAGAATTGCTGGCTAAAAAAAATCGTGAAAAAAAACAGTGTGGGGTCCCCCCCCATGTCCATACCAGGCCCTTGGGTCTAGTATGGAAATTTTTTTTTTTTCTTAAATGGCGTGGGGTCCCCCCCAAAATCCGCACCAGACCCTTATCTGAGCATACGGCCAGGCAGGTCAGGAAAGGGAGGGAACAAGCGAGCGCCCCTCCCCTCCTGAACCATACCAGACCGCATGCCCTCAACATGGGGGGGTGGGTGCTTTGGGGCAGGGGAGGCTCTGTGCCCCCCCCACCCCAAAGCACCTTGCCCCCCTGTTGATGGGGACAAGGGCCTCTTCCCGACAACCCTGGCCAGTGGTTGTTGGGGTCTGCAAGCGGGGACCTATCAGAATCCAGAAGCCCCCTTGATCCCAGCTTTCCCCATATGTGAATGAGTATGGGGTACATTGTTGTACCCCTACTCATTCACCAAAAAAAGTAGTGTAGTGTGACAAAACACAAGATAGTTTTTGACAAGTTCTTTATTAAAAATGTTGTCTTCCTCTTCCCCGTTTCTTCCTCCTCTGGGCTTCTCCTTCTCCCTCCAGTCTTCTCCTTCTCCAGCTTCTTCCTCTGGTCTTTTTCTTTCTCTGATCTTCTTTGTCCGGTGTTCTTCCTCTGCCGATGACACTCCTCCTATGCTGCCTCCTGCTGATCTGTCCACGCCGATGTCAAGCATATCTTAGTCAACTATGGGGTGTGGCTATAGGATGATGTCATCCGGAGACATTGCCCCCTCGTGATATCACTGACCCATCATGCCCCGGGCGGTTAAGTCACAAGGGAGCGGGGACTCCGGATGACTGTATTCGATGGCCACGCCCCATAGTTACCTAAGAAATGCTTGACATCAGCGCGGACAGATCAGCGGTACGCAGCATCGGAGGAGGGTCGGTGGCAGCAGAGGAAGAACACTGGACAAAGAAGACCAGAGAAAAAAGAAGACTGGAAGAAGAAGCGGGAGAAGCCTGGAGGAGGAAGAAGCAGGGAAGAAGAAGACATTTTTAATAAAGGACTTGTCAAAAACTGTCTATTGTCTTTTGTCATACTACACTACTTTTTTTGGTGAATGGGTAGGGGTACCACCGGCCATCAGCCAGGGTTGACCACCGACGACCACCGGCCAGGGTTGTCAGGAAGGGGCTCTTGTCCCCATCAACATGGGGGCAAGGTGCTTTGGGGTGAGGGCATGCGGTCTATTATGGTTCGAGGGGGGGCACTCACTTGTCCCCTCCCTTTCCTGACCTGATGGGCTGCATGCTCGGATAAGGGTCTGGTATGGATTTTGGGGGGGGACCCCGCGCCATAAAAAAATAAATAAATTGGGGGCGTGGCGACCGAGCTCCAACATGGACGCTTGATCTGAGAGCTCCGCTTGGCTGCCGGAGAGAATCCAGCCACATCAACGTCCGCCGGTGACATCCGCAGCTTTAAAAGCACATACGGACTCCCCGTGTCCCGCTGTACTCGGCAGGATGACTCGTCAGCGGAAAAAACCTAACAATCTGCAAGTGCCTCAAAAACTGCAGGACTTCTTCAGAGCGCGCAACCCACAGCAAAATGGCGCCGGCGCTTCAGGGAGCCTGACACAACAACGGGTCGCAACATCGACTAACAGCCGCTCCGGTCCTCTCAACAAACAGCCCGGTACTCTTCCCTGTAGCGGATCCTCTTCTGGGGCCTCTAGTCCAACAACCAGGAGCCCAGTCAAGCAGAAACAAAGGATTTCCTCACCAGAAAGACCGCTGAGTGACCTGGCAATGGAGGTAAGCAGGCCTAATACTGCTGAGGAATCTGCAGTAGTAATTGTGCATGACCCTATAGCAACATTCCCCACTTCTGATAAGCCAGTGTCAGACACTGTTCTCAAGGACATGCTATTATCCCTGCGAGCCTCACTGCATGCTGACATGACTGCAGGGATACACCATTGCCAGAGAGAAGTGCAGGCCCTAGGCAGCAGAGTTGATCACATTGAACAACGCATGGGTGACTTTACCTCATCTTTTAATACCATGGTAGATGCCCATAGCAACCATGGAAATCGCATGGTTGAAAAATAAAGTAGCAGATTTGGAAGATCGTTCCAGAAGGAACAACATAAAGATTAGGGGAATTCCTGAATCTGTACCTGCTACGCAACTACTGTCATACACCCAGGCATTGTTCTCAACTTTACTACCATCATTGTCACCACAGGATCTCCTTGTGGACCGCATCCACCGTATTCCCAAACCTTCCTTCCTTCCTGAACAAATCCCCAGATATGTGTTGCTTAGGGTACATTACTACCACGTTAAGGAACAAATCTTAATGACCTCACGCAGAACCGACAACAAGCACCCGCAGTATGCTGAAATACACCTACTCCCTGACCTGTCCAGGCATACCCTCCAACAACGTTGCAACCTGGCGACAATAACCAAGGCTCTGAGGAACCATAATATCGTCCATATATGGAAATATCCTGCCAAGCTTTCTGTTACACATAATGGAATATCGGTGATGATTTCCACACTGGATGAAGGCATTGCTGCATTGCGTCAGTGGGGCATATTGCCTGACCACGTTCCGCCTGCTGCCTCTGCTCCTACAACTGCCTCTTTACAGGAGGACTGGCAAGTGGTCTCACGCAAACGCTCCTCTAAGAAAACCACCGGTGGCAATACATGAATTAGCAAAATTTTATGTCATTAAAGTTCTCTCCGGACACAGGGGTTCCATGATAACTCCCTGTTCTTTCCCCTCTAGATCCTTACCAGCAGTTACGTCTGCACATGGATCAGTTTCCGGATCCTTTTCTTAATATGTTCACTGAACTTACAACGTTAACTTTATTTTTTTTCTGTTATTTTTATTTTCCTCATTCTCTGTCTGAAGCACACCAACCAGCAAGAGACTCTCGTCACGTCCTGGAATTAACCAAAATCGACCTTCCCGCTCTGAAATCCTACCTTGGGCACAGTGAGTATATGCACCGCATAGCACTACCGAATTTCCAACACTATATATTTGAAACACGCCATCCAGCAGCGAACATCCCTTCTATCCTGGACGAAGACAGCATACACATCTTCTACCGGATCACCTACTACGGCCACAGTGAGTATATATTCTTCATAATGCCGCAGACATCAAAAACCCCTCTATATGCCCATTAACTGCCTATCCATAAATGCTAGGGGTCTGAACCACCCTGCAAAGAGACTCTCCTTGTGGAAGGAAGCCATGATACACAGGGCAGACATCCTATGTGTACAGGAGACCCACTTCCAGGACACAAAAGCTCCTAAATGTTCACATAAAGACTACCCACATGTATTCATGGCATGTACACCAGGGGAAAAAAAAGGCGGAGTATTAATAGCATTGAGGAACACTGTGTCATTTCAACATAAGGACATTATCCTTGATCCCAATGGCAGATACATCATCCTGACAGGAGACATCAACTCAAAACCGTATATGTTAGTATCCTTATATGCACCGAACTCACATCAAATCCGTTTCATCAGCAGACTACTCAGGAAACTGCAGAACCATCTATATGGCAATCTTATTGTATGTGGTGACTTTAATCTTATTGTAGACCCCAAAATTGATACGTCTGCTCCAAAAAAACACAGCTCCTCCTATCTGGGAAAAATAATACACCAAGCGGAACTGTATGATGTTTGGAGATGTCTAAACGCGAATGCAAGAGATTATACTTTTTTCTCCCACAGACATAGCTCATACTCTCGCATAGACCTATTCTTGACAGACAAGTGGCTGCTACAGAATATCTCATATGCGAAAATAAATGACATAACATGGTCTGACCATGCTGCTATTACTATCACCATTAAAGACCAGGTTGTCTCCTCCTCCTCACCCATCTGGCATAGCAATGTAAGATTAATACAAGACCCTCGAACCTCCACAAAGATCTCCCAACATATCAGAGAATTCTTTCTAAGCAATATAGATTCTGTCGAAAGCCCTTTCACCTTATGGAAAGCCCATAAGGCGTACATGAGGGGTATACTCATACAACTCGGAGCAAGAGAAAAAAAAAAGACATAAAGCCCATATTGATTCAATCTTAAATGACATCCACACCATAGAAGCACAAAGTAAACAAAAACCTAACGTCAATCTTACCCAAAAACTCTCAGCTTTAAGAGAGGACCTCAGAAATAGGCTATCTCAACAATACGATTATCATCTTAGACGTCTGAAACTACAGTCATATGCCAATGCCAATAGAGCAGGCAAGTATTTAGCCAATAGACTAAAAGCAGCGAAAACCAAAACAAGAATTGCCCATCTGCTACACCCCACTCTTAAACATAAAATCACAAACCCGCAAGACATATCTAACCAGTTTGCTGACTACTACAGCAACTTATACAACATTAAAGATGACCCCTCTACATACCAGCCCACACACGATAACATCCAAAACTTCCTTCAAAATTTAAAATTACCAGCGTTATCAGAATCTCAACTCCTTGCACTAAATTCCCCGTTCATTGTAACTGAAATAGCTGATGCTATAGAAACACTACCAAATGGCAAATCACCTGGACCTGACGGGTTTTCAAACGAATACTTCAAAACATTCAGATCACATCTTGCACCGCACTTACAAACAGTTTTTACAAAAGCAGCAACCACAGCAACCTTTCCCCCAGAGATGCTACAAGCATACATAGTCACCCTACCCAAACCAGGCAAAGAACCTACCACACCTTCCAATTTTCTTCCAATCTCTCTTTTCAATTACGATATAAAAATTTATGCTAAGCTAATAGCTAAAAGAACAGCTACCTACATTCCATCTCTGATTCAAAAAGACCAGATGAGTTTCGTGAGAGGGAGACAAACCTCATATGCTACGAGGAGAATTATTAACATTATTCACCATGTCGAAAAAACAAAAACGCCTTCTCTGCTGCTCTCCATAGACGCAGAGAAGGCGTTCGATAGAGTGAACTGGAACTACATGTCCATGACTTTATCTAAATATGGTCTCAGAGGCCATATACTGAATGCAGTTCTGGCCTTGTACTCCTGTCCCTCGGCGCGGGTGTACACGTCCAGCATGCTTTCCACTCCATTCCAAATAATAAATGGAACTCGCCAGGGTTGTCCATTATCCCCAACGATTTTTAACCTCATGATTGAACCCCTGGCGGAGGCCATTAGATCACATGCTAGCATAACTGGTTTTCAATTTGGAACCACCACACATGTTATTAATTTATTCGCTGATGATGTGATATTATTTTTGACAAATCCGAGTACATCACTCCCTACAGCTCATGAAATACTGAATTCCTTTGGTAATGTATCATACTACAGGGTGAACTGCTCCAAATCCCTCATTCTGGACCTAGGTGTGACCGCCAATAATCGTAATGCATTACAACAATCACTTCCGTACACTTGGAGTTCCAAAGGTATACCATACCTAGGCATTACCCTAACTAACCATACCAGCTCCCTAATTGATGCTAACTTGAAACCCCTTCTAACCAAAATAACGACTCAAACCAACAACATAGCCAAACACGAACTATCTTGGCTGGGCAGGTTAGCAGCATTTAAAATGTTAATTCTCCCTCAAATACTATACATCTTTAGGGTACTTCTGATCACCATACCAGCACATTATCTCCAATCCTTCTCTAATCTCCAATGGAAACTCCTGTGGGGTACAAAGAAAGCAAGATGCTCACAAGCTACTATAATTCTTCATAAAAGAGCAGGAGGGGCGAGACTAATAGATGTTCATGATTATATGTGGGCAACTAGATTAGACCGACTCAAATACTGTTTTTTTTCCAATGAGGTACCATTGTGGGTGGAGATTGAAAAATCCTTGGCTCTGATATCAGACCTACCATCGATCTTAATAGGAGATAGTTGGATACCCTGGAATCTTAAAAATCTACCCCCCACTATTATCATATCAATTAAAGCCTGGAGATTCCTCTCGTCAAACTACTAATAGTAGAGAAATAGACTTTACACTCCCTTTAAGTGTGGTTGAAGCCAATATACCAATGATATCCCTGAAAACATTCCCTTCTAAAAGGATTAACAGTGTACAAGACTTATATCACAAAAATAGACCAAAATCTGCAGCCTTCTTAATGAAGGAACATAACATGCCACATAACATGCTTTTTACCTGCTTACGTGTGGCTCACCTCACACACAAACATCCGTGGAACAGTATCCACCTGCCAATCCCAGCATGGCATCACCTAACCCGAGGATCACTGCACAACAAAGGAATATCTATATACTATAATCTACTACAGTAAAAAACAAAGTTCCGGGGGCGTGGCCTGGACGGGACCCGAGATGGCTGCTTGAGGAGAAAGCTCCCGCACAGTGAGGATGAAAAGAAGCTGAACCTGGGGTATCTGAGACTTGTCCCACGATGGGAAAGTCAAAGAGGAGCACCTCCACACCCCGCACACAGAAAGACCCCACACCGCAACTTAGCGGTAGTATCCCAGACATTTTCCGGACCCGCCAGTCCGCACTATTAGAGGCGTCACAGGCCTCATCACAGGCCGCGCACGCTATACAGGCCGCATCTCCGGACTCGATTAGGAGTGCCACGGACCCGCTAATGGACAGCGGCGACCACACCGATCCGCACCCAAGCCTGCTAGACCTCCAAAGAGACCTCCAGAAGGTTGCTCTGGATATCAAACACACCATGATGTCAGCAATCTCAGATCTCAAAGAAGATATTCATGCTATAACCCACCGGATAAATGATGTGGAGGAGAATGCCAGACTGCAAGTCTCAGCTATCAGGCAAGTACAAAAAACGTACGATCTCCACTTGCCTCACATGTTTGAGCTACACAGACAGGTGGAAGACTTAGACAACAGGGGACGCAGGCATAATATTCGGGTGAGGGGGGCCCCGGAAGGGTTTGAGCAGGCCGCACTTCCCCAAACAGTCAGCACCATTTTTAATGACTTGCTCGACCGCCCGGCAGACTCCCCCATAGAAATGGAGCGTATACACCGAGCCCTGCGTCCCCCCCCCGAGACAACGAACCACCCAGAGACATTATCTGCTGCATCGTTAATTTCCCCCTTAAAGAGGAAATCCTCAGGAAGGCGAGAGAAAAAGGACGCATAACCTTTAATGGAACTGAGGTGAAATTATTTCAGGACTTATCACAAATCACATTGCAGAATAGACGCACCCTACGCCCCCTACTGGATGTGCTTCGTTCTCGCAACATCCAATACAGATGGAAATCCCCCTTCTGTCTTTCTGCATCAACCAGAGGCCGCACAGCCTTGTTAAGAACCCCGGAAGACCTACCCAATTTTTGCGAGCAGCTGGACATCCCAATGGTGGATATCCCTGACTGGCACTCATTCTATTTCCCCACGGAGCCGTGGAAGCCAGTATCTACTAATTCTTCCCCCAAAGCTCAAAGGCATCACTCGAGATGCCGCAGGTTGGATCCTACCTCCCCTGGAGACCGCCTATCACGCCGAGACATGCCTGTACACAGCCCTGGGCGACATGACACCCCGCGACGGAATCTTCCGTTGGCATGATAACCGCCTGAACACTCTATCCACGCATATACGGGCAGCACTAACTTTCCTTTTTTTTTCCCAGCACCGATCTAGCCCTATTTCATAGAAATTGACTTTCAGGTACCGCACCCCACAGACGCCAATGAAGAACGTCGAAGCTTACAGGGACTTTTCACCTTTTACCTTCTACAGGAAGAAGAAGAAGCCTTACATGGACTTATGTTTAGGTAACCTATTCATCCTATTTCCAGGTATTGTTTACCAGCACACATACACATGCTGATGGAGATAACTCCTCTATCTCACTTTGGCCACCCTCTTGGAACGTGGATATCCACTCTCGTGGAGAACCCATATGGTCATAGAGGATCACCAAACCAATCCCATCTACTTTGTATTTCACTAACCCAGACTAGGTGTACTCCAGGACACCCGTTTACAGATAAACCTAGCTAACTGGTCCACTTTACTCACGAGCCTGAAAGACCTGCTTCCAAAGCAACTTGTCTTTTGCTCTAGGAACCAATTAAAACCCTGTAGTGATAACATAACCTCTATTGGGTTAATATAAAGCTAATCCCATAGTCAAACCAGTCTGTTCTTCTTCTCAAAGAATAACTATAATGGAGTCTTGGGGTACACTCATAAAATGTCTCATATAATGTTTTAGTGCGGTGCTGATGTACGCTACCCCTACTTCCATAACGTAATTTAGACCGGCTGGAGAAGGAGTCTACATCGTGCTGCCCGGACTGTTACTGTAACGGTTACAGTTACTGTTATTGTTAGGTTTAGATCTATGTTTATGTTTTTGCTTTCTCTCAGTTCAATTTGGTACAGGTAGCCCCTTTACCCTCAGTTAACATTGACCCAAGTCCTTATTCATTATTATAGTGCCCAAGATCCGTCCACCTTAGATACAGTGGCCTGCCCATATTCCATACCCCCTACTTAACTGCCATATGTTTTTTTCGTCTCCTGAAACCTAGACTACTATAATTTTTGTACACCCCATCCAGCCGAGAAATACCTCTCCACTCGTCCTCACTAGTGCAACAGATCTCGTGCCTGCTCAACCCTACGTACCCCACATAGCTGTCCGTACGGACTTGAGCTACCAACCCGGAATTATTACTAGGTGGATAGGCACGCCTACGACCACCTCCGGTAACTGACTCGCCCAGTTCATTAACTGGTGTCTTTTCCCGTCTCCCTCCCTTTTCCCCCCCGCCTCCTCTGGTCTACTCCCTTTCCTCCCTCCCCCCTCGTTTCATACTACCCCCATCCAAACACCTCACCCCACCCCTTTATCTTTTCCCCTTCTCTTTTCTTTCCCTTTCTCTCCATTTCATACCTACTCACTTTTTGTTTATTTTTTCAAGGGGCCGCCCCTCCGCCCTACTCCCCGTCGTCGATCCTTGAGCTCCCCCGATCAGGCAAACAGTACTGGAGGACAGGCTAACATTCATTTAAACTTTTCTCATCACTCGCAACACTAACACAATGCAGAAGAGTGCCACCAGCAACTATCAACTCTCACTCAAATGCCTGTCACTCAATGTAAGAGGCCTAAACCTCCCTGAAAAGAGATCTCAAGTTCTCTCAGAACTCACGAAACACAAAGCTCACTTCCTGTTACTGCAAGAGACACATTTCTGAACTAAAGCCATACCTAAACTGATGAACCATGTATACAAACAGGCCTTATACTCTACAAATCCATCTTCTAAGACAAAAGGAGTGTCTATACTTATCTCCAAACATGCAGACTTTCACTTATCTGATACACTGATGGACCAGGAAGGCAGATATATTTTCATCAAAGGCACGTATGCGTCCAAACCCATCACAATAGCGAATATATACTGCCCAAACGACCATCAAGTCTCTTTCCTCCGGAAAATCTGTGACTTACTCTCATCTTTCCAAACAGGCATTCTGATACTGGGAGGAGATTTCAATGTTCCACTGAACCCTTGCCTAGACACCTCTACTGGCACTTCCACACTCCCATTCCGAGCCTTAAAACAAATGAAACTCCAACTACAAAACCTCACCCTACACGACTCATGGCGCACTTTATATCCGACAGATAGAGATTACACGTACTTCTCTCCCCCACATCAGAAATATTCTAGAATTGATTATCTATTCCTATCCCAACCAGACCTCTCATATCTCTCACAAGCTACAATAGAAAACATGTTCCTATCTGACCACCACCCCATTACGATAACCCTTTCATTCCCAGAATCGCGAAAGACCACCAAAACTTGGAGATTGAACCCTTCTCTCCTAAAAGATCCTGAAACAATCCGGCAACTGAACGCCCAAATCCAACTGTACTTCCAGGAAAATTCAACCCCAGATGTCACTCCGGTGATGCTGTGGGAAGCACACAAGTGTGTTTTAAGAGGCAAACTCATAGCCCTAGCCACGGCGGAAAATAAGAGACACCAAGAGCAGATCAAAGTCCTTACCGCAACAATCCACAGACTCGAAACAACTCATAAAAAGTCCATCTCTCAATCCACACTACAAGCTCTCTCACAGGCAAGAGCATCTTTGCTAGACGAACTGGGGAAGCGCACTAGGCGAAGATACATCCTAGGTCAAAAAGTGTTTTATGAACACGGCAATAAAAGCGGGAGACTTCTCGCTCGCACAATCCAGGCAGCTAAAATATCCTCCACTATACACCACCTCCGCACTGCAAAAGGCACACTTCTCTCCAAAAATGAGGAAATAGCCAAACATTTCGAGGAGTTTTACTCTAAGTTGTACAATTTACCTCAAAATCCACCAGACTCTCCTTCCGCACATGACAGGTCCTCACAAATTCAAGAGTTCTTGACCCAATATTGCCCCAAGCCTATACCAACACAAAAAGCTAAGGAATTAGAGCTCCCCATGACCATAGAAGAACTCAACCTTGCCATTAAACAAACGAAGGCGAGCAAAAGCCCAGGCCCTGATGGCCTACCCCTCATATACTACAAAACTTTCCTAGAGACACTAACACCCAAAATGTTGTCGGCCTTTAATTTTCTTTCAAACCCACTCGCCACATCTGGACACATGTTAGAAGCCCAGATAGCAGTGATACCCAAAGCAGACAAAGACCCAATGATAGTTTCTAATTATAGACCCATATCCCTGCTCAATGTAGACATTAAATTGTATGCCAAAATTATAGCCAATAGACTATTACCCCTGATTCCAGACCTAATTTTGCCCGATCAAGCAGGCTTTATCCCGGGTAGAGAGGCAAGAGACAATACCATTCGCACCCTGAACCTACACCACTGGCTCAATACATCCAATACCAAGGGATTTCTCTTATCCCTCGATGCTGAGAAGGCGTTCGACAGGGTGGCCTGGGACTACATGCAAGAGGTACTCAAAGGGATTGGCCTCCTACCACGCATGTTTGCACACATTAGTGCCCTATATACTACTCCAACAGCAAGAGTTAAAGCAAATGGCCTCCTGACGAACGCCTTCCGTATCAGCAACGGTACCCGTCAAGGTTGCCCTCTGTCCCCCCTAATTTTTGTCCTGTCTCTTGAACCCCTTCTCAACAGAATAAGAGCCAACCCTGATATTCAGGGTATCCCCATAAACCGCAGGGAATTTAAGGTTGCCGCTTTTGCAGACGACATCCTATTATCACTGCAATCACCTCGCACATCCCTTCCCAATCTGTTGAAAGATATTAGCCACTTTGGAACATTGTCCAATTTTAAGATTACCTACTCTAAATCCCAGGCCCTTAATGTCTCTCTCCCACCATCAGAAGTTACTCACTGCCAAGCTTCGTTCCCATTTCAGTGGGAAAATGACTATATTACCTACCTAGGCATTAGAATCCCCCGACATCTAACAGAGCTCTATGATCGCAACTTTCTCAATGCCTTGACGAAAATCCAAACAGACCTTCAAAGCTGGAATACCCTGAATGTTTCTTGGTTTGGTCGCTCGGCATTGATAAAGATGATAATCCTTCCCCGTCTTCTGTATCTCATGCAAACGATCCCAATCCACCTGCCCCCATCTTTCTTTTTGACCTATAAAAAAGCCTGTTCAAAATCTATCTGGAGAAGCGGTCCCCCCCGCATCAAATATACGAAGCTGACATGCTCCAAAACGAAAGGGGGGATTGCTTTGCCAGATCTACATAAATATTACTTAGCTTGCCATCTCTCTAGAGTGGTTAACTGGAAAACCCATAAGCTGAGCAAACTATGGACCATTTTGGAAAATGCCTCTAGTACTATACCCTTGCACACCCTAACATGGGTTCCAATGCAACACTACCCCCACGCTGTTAAAGCACACCCGCTTATATATCCATCATTGCGAGCTTTCTCCACAGCAAGGAACTTATACCACATAGTCTCAACACCAGGACCGTTGACCCCTCTTCGAGCCAACCCTGAATTTCCTCCTGGAGAATCAAACTCTTTCCTAACACAAGAGTGGCCACACGACGATATCTATGCTCATCACTTTTTTGTTGACGGGAGGTTACGTACATATAACGAATTAAAATCCATCTCACGCACAAAAGAGTTCCCCTTTTGGTCTTACAGACAGCTAAGACACTTTTTCACATCGACCAACACAAATGACCTCTGGACAAGACCACTTACCCCGTTCGAAACAATGTACTCTCAGTCCATTCCACAAGGACACTTAATTTCCATGATTTATTCCTTCCTCCAGGATGACCCGCTTCTCCCACAGACGGAAACCTCAAGACTATCCTGGGGGAGGGACCTACAAATCAATTTTTCTGATGACGACTGGGAATCTATCCTTACATATGCTCATAAGGGGTCTATGAATGTAGCAATTCAACAGAACGGGTACAAAATTGCCACAAAATGGTATAGAACTCCCGCTCGATTACATCACTTTTCGCCCTCCATCCCCAACATTTGCTGGAGATGCAATAAGGCAATAGGAAATATGTTACACATCTGGTGGGAATGCCCATTAATTCAACCATTTTGGAAAGAGGTACACTCTGTTATTACACAGGTAACAACCTATTCTTTAGACTTTAACCCGGCCCAATATCTCCTCCATCATTCAACCTTGTCCAAAAAAGTTTACCACAAATCACTTGCAATGCACATGGTAAACGCCGCTAGAATGTGTATTCCCGCACACTGGCGCTCAATTAATCCCCCGACCATTACAGAATGGTTAACCAGGGTTGCAAAGATCGAGGAGATGGAAGAACTGATTCACATATCCCAAGTCCGTATCCAAAAATTTACTGCCATATGGGCTTGTTGGTCCCATTTTAAAACCACTGATCACTATAAATCTTTCTTTCCGTCCTAAACACCCTCCCTTTTATAGCCTAATACCCATGACCTCCATGACCCGTAGGGGCACTCGTGGGGCCTGGGCTGAGGGGCGGTCCCCCCTCTCTCTCTCTCCATCTGCCTTCCTCGCCTTATCTATTATCTTTTCTTTTCTTCCCTTCTTCCCCTATACCTTCCCCCTAACCCCTGTCTCTTTGTTTTAACAATCCCTCCCTACCCATCCTTTTATTTTTTCTTTTCTGAATTTGGGTCACGCTCCACGCATGATCGTCATAACGTGCAAAATCCCCCACTAACAGACACTCAAACTTGTATCCTTATATGTAATTTTCTCAAGGAACAGGACGGACATTGGACCTTTCTGTACCAGAGACACTGGAACATTTTTATTACAGTATTAGCAACAATGGTACAGTTCTTGCTATCAAGTCTGCCCCCTCTTGTGTGTATACTTCAATAATTACATATGCACTTTGTAAATCCAAACGTGTTATAACAATAACCATTATGATGTATCATTGTCCAATGAGTGTACTGTATGATTCTTTTTGATACTCTTTCGATGTATTGTACTTGCTATCTTATTCCTTTTTCAATAAAATCTTTTTTTGTGGAAAAAAAAAAAAAAAAACAAAGTTCCAAAAATCAAGAACACATTTTAGATGGGATATGGATATAGGAACTTCAATTACTGATAATCAATGGCAATTCGCGTTTAAGACCATACAAACTGTATCACACTGCACTACGCATTGGGAAACATCACTCAAGATAATACACCAATGGCAATATACCCCATGTAGACTCTCAAAAATGTTTCCTGACACCTCACCCTTATGCTGGAGAGATTGTGGACATAAAGGCCATCTTCTCCATACGTTTTGGGAATGCCCTAACGTCACTAGCTTCTGGAACAACATCTTTAAAATTTTAGGGGAAATCACAGAAATTATAACACCCCCAGACCCAAATACTATTAATTGGATTAGAAAAATTTCCATACTCCGTGAGGCATGTAGTAACACATGTACTATTGGTTGCTAGGTCCCTGATACTCAGTAACTGGAAAAACGCTCCAACACTTAACATTACTGATGTAACTAGGAAGGTCCAGCAAAACTACACGTTTGAACGACTTATAGCAATTAACTCGCTTAGATGTGATAAATTTGACAAAATGTGGAAAACATGGACTGATAAATATCATTTTACATAAATAACTGTATACATAACCTGAAGATTCTATCATACGATTGCTCTGGATATGTGCTTCTTATTGTTCTTTGTTTTTATTTTTTATTATCATTTTGTGTATATTCTTTGTTTCCAACCTTTTCTGTAAAATACTAAAAAATCAATAAAAATCTTTTAATGAAAAAAAAAAAATAAATAAATAAATTGGCGTGGGTCCCCTCCGAATCCATACTAGACCCAAGGGCCTGGTATGGACCTTGGGGGGGGGGGGGGGGGGCCACGCTTTTTCTTTTTCCATGATTTCTTTTAGCTGGTAATTCTTTTTCTTTTACATTCAGCTATAAGCAGGCAAGCCCGCTGACAGCTGATGGCTCATCGGTTGTTAAGAACACGGCGGCCAGTTTCCCGGTCCTCTCCTTAGCAACCAGCTATATACAGTGTAAAAAAAAAACGCAAATTGTGGTAAAAACGCGGTACTTGCATTTTGGATGCGGGTCCATTGAAGTCTATTACATGCAAAACGCTGCATTTTGCGGGGAAAAAGTCCCTGACCCTTTCAAAAAACACAGAGGCACAAAAATGCATTAATATGAACGTGTTACATAGGATTCCATGTTAAAAAAAATTCCCTGCATTTCTGCAAAATGCAAAATGCATCAAAAAAACGCATTATTAGTGTGAATGGAGCCTAAGGCTCCATTCACACTAGCGCGTTTTTTGATGCATTTTGCATTTTGCAGAAATGCATGGGAATTTTTTAACATGGGTTCCTATGGAACATGTTCACATCAATGCTTTTTTGTATCTCTGCGTTTTTGGAAAGGGTCGGGGACTTTTTTTCATGCAAAAAGCAGCGTTTTGCATGTAATGGATTTCAATGGACAAGCATCAAAAACGCAAGTGCACCGTTTTTGCAGCGTTTTTGCAGCGTTTTTGGTGCGTTTTTGGTGCGTTTTTGCCGGTTTTTTTTTTTTTTTTTTTTTTTATTTTTTTTTTTTGTAATTTTTTTTTAAGACTGTAAAAAAAATGAAAAAAAAAAAAAAAAAAAACGCAAAACGCAAATCGCGGCAAAAACGCCGCAAAAACGCTACAAAAACGCTGCTCAAAAACGTGCCAAGCATGAAAAAAAAACCTCCAAAAACGCTCAAAAGCAACATGCATAGGTATGAATCGAGCCTAAGGCTGGATTCACATCTATGCATTTTTAGTGCTTTTTGCATTTTGCAGATTTGCTCTACAGAACATGTTCCTTAGGAAACCATGTTGAATGGACTGTAGTGTTAGGCTCGATTCACATCTATGCATGTTGCTTTTGAACGTTTCTGCAGTGTTTTTTGTGGTGCTTGCCGTGTTTTTGAGCAACGGTTTTGCAGCGTTTTTACAGCGTTTTTGTGGCGTTTTGCGTTTTTTTTTACAGTTTTTTTTGACTGTATACAGTCACCTATGGAGCCGCCGAGCCGACCGGCGGCTCTCTCAATTACGGAGGCGCCCGCCGGCTCACTCACCCGCATTTCTCGGAGGGGGCAATTGCCCCGTTGCCCCCCCCGGATCCGCCCCTGGTACAAAAAGGCATTGATGTGAACATGTTCCATAGGAACCCATGTTAAAAAATTCCCATGCATTTCTGCAAAATGCATCAAAAAATGCGTTAGTGTGAATGGAGCCTAAATCTGCAAAATGCAAAAAGCACTAAAAATGCATAAGTGTCTGATTCACGCTTGTGCAGGTTGCAGTTTTTATATTGCAGGTGCATTTTGCATTTTTCAATACACATCTTTAAACCATTGAAGTCTATGGAACCAAAAACCAGAAGAAAAATAAACTGGCCTTTTCCATAAAATGCACAGATGTGAACTACATGCATAGGAAACCATGTTAAATGGACTCTAGTGTGTTCTACAAAACTGAAAATGCACTAAAAAATTGCATAGGTGAACCAGGCATAAGGCTGGAATCACACCTATGCATTTTTAGTGCTTTTTGCATTTTGCAGATTTGCACTACAGAACAGGTTCCATAGGAAACCATGCTAGATGGACTGTAGTGCAAAATGCAAAAAGCGCTAAAAATGCATAGGTGTGAATCCAGCCTAGGGGAGGATATGATCACTATGTGTAAATATTTACGTGGTCCATATAGTGAATTTAATTTTCAATTATTAACTTTCAGGTCATTACAGAGGACATGAGGGCACTCTTTATGTCTAGAGGAAAAGAGATTTAACCTCTACATATGGAAATTCTTCTTTACAGTAATTAGACTGGCCATACATTATACAATTTTCTATTTCGATTTTCGTTTAGATTTATCAAAACCATATAATATGAGGTCAAACCTAAACACTTTCAATTTGTATGCCATTTGCCAGGATCTTAAACTACATAGTTGAAGGTAAATCTAAAGGAAGTTAAATAAGAAAATTGTATAATGTATGGCCATCTTAAGGCTCAATTCACATCTATGCATGTCCTTTTGAGCGTTTCTGCAGTGCTCTTTGCGGTTTTTGCCATGTTTTTGGACACACGTTTTTACTGCGATTTTGCCACGATTTGCATTTTTTTGTTTACACTGTATAAAGCTGGTTGCTAAGAAGGAGGCCGGGAAGCCGATGAGTCATCAGCTGTCAGCGGGCTTCCCCGCTGAATGTAAAAAATAAAATAAAAATTGCCGGCTAAAAAAAAAAAATTGTGAAAAAAAGAAAACAGCGTGGGGTCCCCCCCAGGTCCATATCAGGCCCTTGGGTCTAGTATGGATTCGGAGGTGACCCCCTATGCCAACATTTTTTTTTTTTAAATGGCGCGGGGTCCCCCCAAAATCCATACCAGACCCTTATCCGAGCATGCAGCCTGGCAGGTCAGGGAAGGGAGTGGAGGAGCGAGCGCCCCCTCCCCTTCCTGAACCATACCAGGCCGCATGCCCTCAACATATGGGGCTGGGTGGCTGGCTTCCCGGCCCCTTCCTTAGCAACCAACCAGTTATGAATGTACAGCTAAAAAAAAAAGTTAAACATTTAAAAAAAAAAAAAAACAACACAAATCGTAAAACGCTAATCGAGGCAAAATCGTGGTAAAAACGCGGCACTTGCGTTTTGGATGCGGGTCCGTTGAAGTCTCTTACATGCAAAACGCTGCATTTTTCAGGAAAAATGTCCCAGACCCTTTCCAAAAACACAGAGGCACAAAAATGCATTGGTGTGAACGTGTTCCATAGGAACTCATGTTAAAAAAATTCCCTGCATCAAAAAATGCATTAGTGTGAATGGAGCCTAAGGCTCCATTCACACTAGCGCGTTTTTTGATGCATTTTGCATTTTGCAGAAATGCACGGGAATTTTTTAACATGGGTTCCTATGGAACATGTTCACATCAATGCTTTTTTGTTTCTCTGCATTTTTGGAAAGGGTCAGGGACTTTTTTTCATGCAAAATGCAGCGTTTTGCATGTAATAGAATTCAATGGACAAGCATCAAAAACGCAAGTGCACCGTTTTTGCAGCGTTTTTGCAGCGTTTTTGATGAATTTTTGCCGTTTTTTTTTTTTTTAAACTGTAAAAAAAAACTTTTGAAAATAAAAAAAAAAAAAACGGCAAAAACGCATCAAAAACGCATCAAAAACGATGCAAAAACGCTGCAAAAACGGTGCACTTGCGTTTTTGATGCTTGTCCATTGAATTCTATTACATGCAAAACGCTGCATTTTGCATGAAAAAAAGTCCCTGACCCTTTCCAAAAATGCAGAGAAACAAAAAGGCATTGATATGAACATGTTCCATAGGAACCCATGTTAAAAAATTCCCGTGCATTTCTGCAAAATGCAAAATGCATCAAAAAACGCGCTAGTGTGAATGGAGCCTAAGAGCTGTTAAAATACATTCTTAAGCAGGACGGGTCGGGGATGAGTGTGCGTGAGTGAGTGCTCCTCCCCCCCCTCCACGCTCCCGGGCTAATCATACGGGCAATCATCCGGCCGTCAGCTGAGAAGCTGTGCGTGTGAGAGATTGCTTTGTTTGTTTGCTCTGCTCCAGCCTCTCCCTGCACTAAGCAAACACACGCTGGCGAACTCCTGATAGTGGACAGGCGGTCAGTTGAATTGGGGGAGAGAGGTGAAAGGAGATCGGCTGTTCCCTCCGGCTACTTCCCCCCCCTCTCCATTCGAGTAGACTCTGCAGTTTACCGTTCATCAGAGGATGACAACCCGCAGACAAGCCGCGCAGCAACCAACAGCGGGGAGAGGAAGAAAATCAATGGATGGCATTAAGGCTTACCTATCCCCCCGTGCCCCTGAGCAAGCAGGAAGGCTGGATACAAAGAAGAGGAGCGGAGTGAACGCCATTGACGGTGTAGATAAACCAGAGCGGGAGCCCTGAATAAAGCAAGCGAATACTCAGATGACAGGAGACAGTGTCGCAGCACATGGTAAGAGATCTCCTACAGCAGGGAGGGGGAGGAAGACCCCAGAGCAAAGTCCCCCCGGTGGTGGTGGGAGCCCCAGGAGAAAAGGAGAAGTAGTAGGGGCTAAGAATAAGGGTCAATTCAACCCTGGTAATGGACACCCATCTATGGACAATGACATACAAAGCTTACCAGTAGGGAACCTGGGTACAATGACACATCGGGAGACTAATAGGTGGTCATTAGAGGAGACACAGATCACAGACACAGAGACAATGAAGGGAAGAGGAGGAGAGGACCCAATCCCCAGCATGGATCGAAGTATCAAACAGGACCACCCAAAAGTAATAGGAGGGGGTACGAGAGTATGTGGGTCTTCACATAGACAGGCCGTGGTGTGTGACCAGGAGAGCACCCAGGATGGCAAGGGGAGTTTACAGGGGCGGAATGGACAGAGTACGGACCCAGAGAGGGACATCTGGGATTTGTTGAAGGCCCTCCCCACCAAAAATGACATTCAGCAATTAATCAACGCAGTTGAACAATCTTGCATGCAGGCAGTGGAAAGTTTAAAAGATGACATCAGGGACCTGGGATACAGAGTAGAGGGTAAGAAAAGAATGCAGTGCTACAAAAATGTGAAAGATAAATATGGCTAAAAAACTATTGGAGGGGAATAATGTGTTTGGCAATAAAGCATGTGTTCCAAAAACCATATGCAAAATGAAAATATACGACCACTATATGAAAAATCCACATACAGCAGAAGAATTGTTCAAAACTCAAATATAAAGGGAAACCTGCATGCGCAGGTGTGAATAATGTGAATCTTTAAGTGAGAAAAAACAAAGTCAATAATGAACAGTGTGGATCCGTGACTGTAAACCAACATCAAGGTGCAGGGCATCCGTAACTGCAAAACAACATCACGGTGTGGGACGTCAAGGTGAAAACATCAACAAGTAGTAAGAAAAGGGTGGGTACTCTTACCAGATGATGTGGACTCCCCTGTCATATGACATGGAGTCAATAAGGCCTGGAGCCCCACCTGGGCTAAAAACGATATCCTGAGCGATGGAACCTCTGTCTCACTCCTCGACCTCCCTGGTGAAATGAAGGGGTATCCGGAGGGGCGGCCCGATGGATATCAGCCGATGAGCATCCAAATGTCGTCCAGGAAGAAACAGAGGACAAACTTGGTCCAGACTCCCTGATGGAAGTGGCTACTGGAAGGCAGTTTCTTTCATCGGGGTAATATGCGAATAGAAAATAAAAGCTTCCGCATAGTGCAGATAACCAGGGATTTTTGTTGTTTGCAGTTAAGGATGCCCTGCACCTTGATGTTGGTTTACAGTGACGGATCCACACTGTTCATTATTGACTTTGTTTTTTCTCACTTAAAGATTCACATTATTCACACCTGCGCATGCAGGTTTCCCTTTATATTTGAGTTTTGAACAATTCTTCTGCTGTATGTGGATTTTTCATATAGTGGTCGTATTTTTTTCATTTTGCATATGGTTTTTGGAACACATGCTTTATTGCCAAACACATTATTCCCCTCCAATAGTTTTTTAGCCATATTTATCTTTCACATCTTTGTAGCGCTGCATTCTTTTCTTACCCATTATCAATTGTTTGTCACAATGTATGCAGCTGCTGGTCTATTTATATTGTACTAGAGCGCAGTGTTCTTTATACTCTTTTACAGAGTAGAGGGAATGGAAAAAGAGCAAGAAACCACTGTACAGGTAGTGGCGTATGTTCAAGAGTCCATGAAAAAATACGAGGAGATATTAAACTCCTACAGGGACCAGCTGGATGAGTACGAGAACAGGGACAGACGACAAAATATACGTATAAAAGGACTGAAGGAGTCAATCACAACGATAGAATTAGCCCCAACAGCACAAAAAATTTTTGGACAGATTATGGGGGATCAAGCTCCAAACATCATTGAAATAGCCTGGATACACCGGGTCCCTCCCTATAGTACAAAAGCTGACGTACCCAGAGATGTAATCTGTAAAGTTCACAAATATGCAGTGAAAGAAAGTATAATGAAGATGGCACGTAATAATCCCATGATTACATTTGAAGGCTCAAATATAGCCCTGTATCCAGATATATCAAAAAGGACTCTTTTTAAGCGAGGGTCGGTCCGCCCACTGTTAGAAGCCCTACGGGAGGCTGAGATTAAATACCGGTGGGGGTTCCCATTCAGTTTAACAGCTTCCAGGAATGGAAGAACAGCAACATTGCGAACAAAGGATGATTTAAAATCATTTGTGGAGAAATTGGACCTTCCTATGGTGGATTTCACGGATTGGAGAATAAACTTTTTAGGGCCCCCTACAACGAGCTGATAAGTGGCAAGAAGTACCGGTAAGGGTCAACAGGGGTGTAGCCCAAAGAAGGACTTAAATAGTTCAGGGGGGACTTTTTTTTTTCCACCTGGGAAGGGACCTTCAGGTTAATGCCCGGGAGGAGGGGGGAACAGATGGGGGGATGTGGTGGGAAATGGGGACCTTTTGTAGGTCAATAGGCCAGCCCCAATCGAAGGGGAGAGTTATCCTGCGAGAGGCAGGGAATGGAGGTAGCCTGCGCGCAGGAGGTGTCTGTGTGCGCAGGCTCCCTATCCGATTTTTAGATATACCCCTAAAAAGAGGTTTTTGGTATGGAAGAGGAGTATGCAAGGTTTATGCTTATGACACATATGTGGAACAGTTTTTTTTCTTTAGTTTTTTCATGTATGGGTTTGTGTTCAATGGGGTGTTAAATGTTGGGAATTGTGATGTTAATAGGGGGGGTGGGATTAGCAGAGGAGAAGACAAAGATCAGGGGCAAGGGGTTTGGGGGTTCTTAAGGATAAAATAAAATGACAGCCATATTGAAAATATTGTCATACAATGTGAGGGGTTTGAGCTCACCAAACAAGAGAGGGCACCTATGGGTGGAGTTGCAACATTTAGGAGCTGATGTTGTTTTCCTGCAGGAGACCCACTTCAGGGGCAGCTCGATCCCTGGCCTACCCCAGAATATATTGAACCAATGGTATCATGCGGTGTCTCCAGGTGCAAGGGCAAGAGGGGTCACAATTGCGTTTAAGAAGTCATGCCCTTGGATAATGGAGACCCTGCAAAGTGACCCAGAAGGCCGGTTTTTGTTCGTGAAGGGCGTACTGCATGGGAAACGATATACCTTTGCTTCAATATATGCGCCCAATGAAGGGACTGTCAATTTCTTGGTTAAAATGTTTAGAAAACTGGAAGAATTTAAGGAAGGATGTTTAGTGGTAGGAGGAGACTTTAATATAGTGCTAGACCCGAGTATAGATACCTCTACGGGCAGAACCGCCTTATCCTTTAGAGCCATAAAGCGGGTTAAATCAATTTTACGCTCACAGCATCTTGTGGACAGCTGGCGAGCTCTACACGCAGGAACTAGGGATTTTAGTTACTATTCTAAAACACATGATATGTACTTGCGGTTAGACCTTTTTTTGGTGGATCAATTCTACCTGGGGAATGTCAGCACAAGTACAATCGAACCTATAACTATGTCCGACCACGCCCCAATAACTCTGACCCTCCGACCAACTCAAATGGATCATGCGGAACGAACATGGCATCTGAACGAGTCATTGTTGGATAAGGAGGACATAGTGGAGAAATTAAGTATTAAGATAAAAGAATATTTTGAAATAAATAAAACAGAAGAAGTGTCAGATCAAGGGGTGTGGGAAGCCCATAAGGCAGTTGTTAGAGGGGACCTAATCGCCTATGGTTCACATATAAAGAAGGAAGGTAAAAGAGAAATAGACGATTTATTAGAAAAGATTAGTGTCTTAGAAATGAAACATAAGAAAAATCTCGACCCAGCGGATGGTAGATGTCTGGAGAGCTTACGAGCAGAGCTTTCGCAACGCCTAGAGCATAGAGTAAAAAACAAAATTAGGTTTTTCGCAAACAGAGCATATGAACAAGGAAATAAATGCGGACGGCTACTGGCAAAACAACTTAAAAAACAACAAGACTCTAGACATGTGCATAGCCTATTAGTCCAAGGCAGGAAAATAATGGATACGAAGGTTATAGCGAAAGAATTTGGTAAATTCTATGAGGCCCTGTATAACACCTCCAAACAGAATCATTGGGAACAGGGGAAAGCGAGGGACAAAGGAGGAATGAGATAGGTAAATATATTGAGGACGCTGCCATGCCCACACTACCTGGAGTAATTTCTGAGGATATTGAACATCCAATCACGGTTGAAGAGTTGAGCAGAGTGATAGCAACCCTGCCCCTGGGGAAAAGCCCAGGGCCGGATGGGCTGACAAACACATATTATAAGAAGTTTTTTCCAGTTTTGGTAAAACCACTTTGTAGCTATTTTAATTCAATTAGTGCCTCTAGTCCACTTCCCCCAGAAGCATTATTGGCATATATAACGGTGTTGCCAAAAGAGGGAAAGGAACCCCAGGTATGTGCCAACTACAGGCCTATCTCTCTGCTAAACTCGGACACCAAATTATTAAAAAATCCTGGCCCTGAGACTTCAGGAACATATAGGAGATTTGTTACATCCAGACCAAACAGGGTTCATAAAGGGACGTGAGACAAGGGACAACACCACTCGTGCACTCCATATTCTGCATTGGATGCGGTCTGGTCCGGATAGAGACCCAAGGATCACTCTGTCGATGGACGCCGAAAAGGCCTTCGACAGAGTGAATTGGGGCTTTATGAGAGAAGTACTGGGGAGGATAGGACTGGAGGGAAAAAATGTTGGGGTGGATCATGTCCCTATATGCGAAGCCAAGAGCAAGAATCAAGGTCAACGGGACAGTATCTGAATATTTTACCATACAAAACGGCACCAGGCAAGGGTGTCCGCTGTCCCCCCTGATATTTGCGATAGTAATGGAACCATTTTTACGCAAAATCAGAAATAATAAGGAAATAGCAGGGACGTACATAGGCCAAACGGAACATAAAGTAGCAGCGTATGCAGATGACCTTCTCTTTTTTCTTTCCACCCCCCAGACATCTATAGCCGCATTGATGGTGGAGGTACATAAATTTGGCAGGGTGTCTGATTTCAAGATTAATTTTGAGAAGTCAGTCATCCTTCCTAGCCATGTCCCAGTAGCGATGGAAAGGTCATTGAAAGGGATGTATCCATCTGTATGGAACGAGGGGTCGCTGACATTCCTGGGGGTACAGATTAGCGCAGACTATGAATTATTGTATGAACGTAACTATGGCTCACTATTGAAAGAAATAACAGAAGAGCTAAAGAAATGGAAGGGTAAATGCTTGACCTGGTTCGGAGAATCAGTGCCGTAAAAATTAGTATACTACCTAGAATGATTTATGTGCTGCGCACAGTGCCAATCAGGTTGCCGGCGACTTTCTTTAGGCAGGTGCGTAGGCTGTTTGTGGCCTTTGTGTGGAGTGATAGAAGGCCTAGACTGGCTTACGATATCTTAAGAAGGAATAGAGCTGAGGGTGGCCTGGGACTCCCGGATATAGCATCTTATTATAAGGCCATGACTCTAGTTAGGATACTGGACTGGTGCCATGACTTAAAGGGAAAACCATGGGTACAAGCAGAAATGTCAATGGTGGGGAGAAACTTGGCAGGAGCACCATGGATCCAAGGGTCATTGAGAGGGTTGTCACAATGGACATCACCGCTGACCCTGAATTCATTGGAAGTGTGGGACAGGATGAATAGAAAGGGTAGATATGCTCCCCAGACTTCCCCTCTGGCCCCTCTGGAGGGATTCCCTTGGTTCCCCCCGGGGGAGGAAGTCTGGGGGCCTGGGGTCAAGACGGAATCAACAGTTACAAACCAACATGTCAATGAACTTTAAGCCAGTTCCAGCATTGAATGCCTTTGCACCAACATATGTTCCCAAGTCACTTAATGTCAATGCACCAGCCATCACAACTAGCTCTGTTACACCTTCACATGCATCTAAAGTCTGAGAACACGGACATATCACAGTTTGCTAAATGCATGCTCCACAGAGAGCTCACTAAGACGGGCCTCACCAAGTTTGATGACAAGCCTGAAAATTACAGAGGCTGGAAATCCACCTTTAAGGCCTCTATGAATGACCTAGACATCAATGTCACAGAGGAATTAGATCTGCTCATCAGATGGCTAGGTCCCCAGTCAACTGAACGCATCAAGAGGCTCAAAGCAGTTCACATTGACAACCCCACTGCAGGCCTTAATGCTGCTTTGACTTGAATGTACCTTTGGCAGACCAGAGGCCATTGGAGATGCCTTATTCAAACGGTTGCAAAGCTTCCCAAATATTTCTTCTAGAGACAATCTAAAATTTCAAGAACTCAGCAAAGTTCTATTAGAGCTTCAACTTGCGGTGGATATCAACTTACCTGGTCTCAGTTACCTTGAAACCACTCGTGGCATCAACCCCATTGTTCTCAAGCTACCATATGGCATTTAAGAAAAATGGGCAGCACTTGGATCAAAGTATAAGGAAAATCATAAAGTTGCCTTTCCTCCTTTTTCCTACTTCTGCAAGTTCATCAAAAGAATTGCAGACACTAAGAATCACCCAAGTTTCTCATATGGTGACTGTAACCCTCTCAGTTCACCCTCTCCAAGACCTATGAACACAAGTATGACACACAGTGACCATAGAGGTCCAGTGTTAGTGAAAAGGGCTAATGTTCTACTTGCCAGTGTTAGTGAAAAGGGCTAATGTTCTACTTGCCCCTGCTACAGTTCTCGAAAAGACTGATCAAAAGAAGAAAATTGAGAACCCAAATCGCCAATGTCCGATACATAACAAACCACATCCACTTAAGAAATGTATCGACTTCAGAAAGAAAATTCCACAAGAACGTAAGGAACTTTTAAAGAAATTTGGAGTTTGCTACAAATGCTGTGCCTCCACAGAACACTTTGCAAAGGACTGTAAAGCTATCATCAAATGTATAGAGTGTGACAGTGATGACCATGTGCAAGCTCTTCATCAATATCCGCACAACTCTACTACATAAACAATCTTCCTGAGGCAAAGCAAGGTGGGGATCGCACAGATCAAACAACACCTTCCACCTCAGTGTTCTATACATGTAAAGAAGTCTGTGGAGAAGGACTCTGCGACAAATCCTGTGCAAAGATTTTCTTGGTTCTTGTATACCCCAAAGGTCAACCTGAAAAGGCCATAAGACTGTATACTATTCTGGATGAGCAGAGCAACAGATCTCTTGCAAGAACACAGTTTTTTGAACTGTTGAACATAACACGAGATGCTCTACCTTATACCCTGAGCACTTGTGCCAGAACTACAGAAGTCTTAGGTAGGAGAGCCAGCAGTCTTGTAGTGGCTCCCCTGAATGACAATGTGGAAATATTCTTGCCCACTATCACTGAGTGCAACCAAATCCCAAACAACAAAGAGGAGATCCCTACTCCTTAAGCTGCCTTTCACCATTCTCACTTGAAGGACATAGCCGACCAAATACCAGCCCTCGATGAAAGTGCTGCTATCCTGCTGTTACTTGGCTGAGACATCTTAAGGGTGCACAAGGTTCGTCAGCAAATCAATGGTCCACATCATGCACCATATGCGTAGTGTCTGGATCTAGGCTGGGTCATCATAGGCAATGTCTGTCGAAACAAAGGCAGAAGGTCTTACTCAGTCTCTTTCTTTAAAACACACATCCTGTCTAATGGGCGGACTACTTGTTCTGCACAACGACCACATCAATATAATGTGAAAGATAGTCTGTTTGAAAAGAGTGCACAACGGCACATCATACAAGACAATAAGAAAGCCCTTCATTTCTGGGATGACGACATCGGCAACACAGTGTTCAAGGTAACCACTAAAGACAATGAGTTGGCAGCTACCATGGAAGACAAAGAATTATTGAAAACCATGAGTAAAGAGGTCTACCAAGATGATTCCAACAGTTGGGTAGCACCTCTACCATTTCGTACAACAAGAAAGAGACTGCCAAACAGAGGACATGCAGAATCACGGTTTGTTTCTTTACAACTCAGTTTGAACCGGAAGCCTGAGATGAAAAAATATTTTTTGGACTTTATGCAGAATGTATTTAAGAGAGATCATGCTGAGCCTGCACCTCCTCTTAAGGAAGGAGAAGAATGTTGGTACCTACCATGCTTTGGTGTGTCTACCATCCTCGCAAGCCTGATCAGATTAGGGTGGTCTTTGACTCAAGTGCTCGTCATGGAGGTGTTTCACTCAATGACAATCTTCTCACTGGGCCTAATCTGAGCAACAATTTTTTAGGAGTTTTAGTTCACTTCAAACAAGAGCCAATTGCTGTTATGGCTGACATTCAGCAAATGTTCCACTGTTTCATCGTCCGTGTAGACTGTAGAAACTTCCTCATGTTCCGATGGTACTGCAATAATGTCAATGATGAAGTCATGGACTACCGGATGAAGGTACATGTTTTTGGTAACAGCCCTTCTCCTGCAGTAGCAATTTTATGGACTAAGGAAAACAGCTCTAGTGGGTGAGAAAGAAGTTGGATCCGATGCTCGATAGTTCGTCGAAAGAAATTTCTATGTAGACGATGGACTCAAATCTCTGCCTACGAAAGAAGAAGCCATTGACCTTCTCAGCCCAGAACATGCTCGCCATGGCAAACCTCAGACTTCACAAAATCGTCTCCAACAGCGACAAGGTCATGAGAGCCTTTCCTTCTGATGATTATGCTATCAGTGTGAAGAAATTCCAACTAGGATCTGACCTTTCCGTTACTCAACGCAGTCTTGGATTGCTTTGGAATGTTAAGCAAGACACATTCACATTTCAAGCATCAGTCTGTGACAAGCCTTTCACAAAACAAGGAGTTTTGTCTACAGTGAACAGCATTTATGATCCGTTGGGTTTCATAGCACCTCTCACCATTCAGGGTAAGATGCTGATAAGACAACTTACACTGGAAAGCTCAGACTGGGATGCCCCCTTACCCAAGGAGAAACAACAAAGGTGGGGATCCTGGAAACAGTCTCTAAATGCTTTGGAACAACTGCAGATACCACACTCTTACACCCTAGCATCCTTAAAGAATGCCACAAGAAGAGAGATCCATGTCTTCGCCGATGCATCCAACAAAGCCATCGCTGCTGTGGCTTATCTTCGGGTTATGGATTCCAGCGGTGAAGTGGGTGTAGGATTTATCATGGGCAAGGCCAAATTCACACCAAAACCGGCACATACTATTCCAAGGCTTGAACTTTGTGCAGCTGTATTGGCTGTGGAAATTTGCTGAGCTTATAGAACATATGTTGAAATGGACTCCTTTATCTTTTATTCAGACAGCAAAATAGTGCTAGGATATATATACACAATCAAACAAGACAGTTTTATATATATGTCGGTAACAGAGTGGAACACATTAGGACATTCTCTACTCCTGAACAATGGCACTATGTTCCCATTAACCTCAACCCTGCTGATCACGGCAGTCATGCAGTACCTACTACTGCATTTATGGACACATCTTGGCTATCTCCACCAGTACTCTTGAATGATAAACTCATCTCAAGTACTACAGATTCTAACTTTGAACTGGTTCATCCAGAATCTGATAAGGAAATCTGAGCTGTTACCACCACACTCAACACCTCTGTGAAACCAAGGGTAAGGCTGAGTCCTCACCACTTTGAACACTTTTCTAAGTGGTCCTCTGTTGTACGAGCCATTGCACGTCTTATTCACATTGCTCATCATTTGCAAATGGCTCTGGCACTGGAAAAGAGTCACAAGTGGCACATTTGTAAAGGCCCTCCCGCAATTGAGGAAGTCTCTCAAGCAGAAAGGGTTATCATCCAATGTGTCCAACATGAAGTGTACTCACAAGAGATTGCTAACGTTTCAAAAGGACTCAACCTATCTAAGAATAGCTCTCTGTACAAATTAAATCCAATAATTGATCACAACCAGTTACTTCGAGTTGGTGGTCGCATTGGAAGGGCGAATTTGTTTAGTGAAAAGAAAAATCCCCTCATTATTCCATGACGTCATCACATTACTGCTCTGTTAGTTATGCATTTCCATGAGCAAGTTCAGCACCAAGGATGTCACTTCACAGAAGGAGCACTAAGTTCTGCAGGTTCTGGATCATCGGGATAAAAAGGTGTATATAGTCCATACTCCACAAATGTGTCAAGTGCCAAAAAAGAGGAAAGCACCTACAACAACAGATGGCAGAGCTGCCGGCTGACCAATTAAGCACCGAACCTCCGTTTACTAATGTTGGCATGGACATATTTGGCCCCTGGACTGTTGTTACACACAGAACTCATGGCGGGGTTTCTAACAATAAGCGATGGGCTGCGCTGTTCACTTGCTTGAGCATTCGTGCAGTGCACATCGAAGTGATAGAATCAATTCTATCTAAACAGGAATCTAAATTCTAAACAGGATTCTTAAATGTTTTATTAATGCCTTCAGAAGATTTGTTTCTGTGCGAGGAATTGTAAAGTTACTTAGATCTGACTGTGGAACCAATTTTACAGGAGCAGAAAAAATTATGAACTTCTTGAATGACAACAAGTGTAAATGGGAATTCAACCCACCTCATTCCTCTCACATGGGAGGCTCCTGGGAACGCATGATTGGAGTTGCAAGGAAAATCCTGGACTCTATGCTACTGGAACCAGAAAACTTCCCAGCTTACCCATGAAATCTTAGTCACTCTTCTTGCAGAGGTGTCTGCTATAATCAATGCAAGGCCTCTAGTTCCTGTGTCCTCAGATCCAGAGTCTCCAGTATTGCTCACCCCAGCCACTCTTCTTACTCAAAAAATTGGGATAGCCACTAATGTTTACAAGCATCAATGGAAACAGGTTCAACACCTTGCTAATGTGTTTTGGAACTGTTGGAAGATGGAGTACCTTTCTAACCTTCAAAGTCGCAGTAAATGGCAAGCCAATAAACCCAACCTATAGTTCTCTTGAAAGAGACAGATTCTCATCGCAACCATTGGCCTATGGGTCTTATTACAAAGACAAGTAATGATGGAAAAGTACGGAAAGTAGAAGTTAAAGTAATGAAAGAAGGTTCTGCACACTTTTACTTCAGGCCTATAAAGGAACTAGTACTTCTTTTGCCCAAAGAAGAGAAGTCATCAACTTGATTCAAAGGGAGGTACGAAGGATTGATGCATGTTGCTGCCTTCCCCTCTGAAGATGGGTATTTCCTTGTCACAGCCTGGACCTTCAAGACCAACATCTGCAAGTATATGTTAATGTTTGGATTGTTTCCCTTGTTCTTCCCTTCCCTCTTGTTTTGCAGGTGTTCTTGGAAAGAATATTCATTACTTATATTTGGACTTGGACTAAAGTTTGTTAATAATAGAAATCATAGATTTCAACGGGGAGTGTCATGTTTCACATGCCTTGTGATATGCCATTAAATGTTATATGTAGTATTCTGTCCCTGGTCCCCCCCCTTCCTGTATCTCAGCTTATTCTGTATAGTTAGCCCCACCCTTCTCCCAGTAATGCATTTCTGCACACATGTGGACTGGATCACATTATGATCTTTTGACCTATCCGATGTTCATTGTTGTAAGATCCTCACAGTTTTTGGATTAAACGTCACAAGATCAACCAGGTGTCGTCTGGATCGAGTTACTGTCTGTTATTATGTTATACTGTCTGTTGCAAATAAGATTGGGGTTACACAACTGACTGTGGAAAAGAAGGGAAGGTGGGACTTTAAATGAGATGGATGACTTTGTGGAGGCAAATTTGAATGAGTGCAAATTTTTATTGGTATAACATTAAATGCAATAGAATGTGGCAATGAGTAAAAGCCACATGTACAATAAGTATGCCGATTCATATTGAATCCACCCACACAAAACATACAAGCATGGCATGGGTGAAAGATTACATAGATATAATAATTACAAAACAATTTAATGTTGTATTGCATAGAATGAGTTCATATATATACATATCATATAAAGAACAGCACCAGCAGCGACAATGTGAATAAAAAATATAAATATATAAGACCATAATAAATAAATAGGAATGTCAAAATTGATAATCTGCTGCAGACCAGGATTTGATATGTCCATTACAGACATAAATCAGCATCACCTATGTCCGACGCGTTTCGTGTAGAGACACTCTTCAGGGGCAGATGCTCAGGTATGTCTGCAGAGTGTAAAAAATAAAATAAATAATAACATTAGTCTATTTCTGATAGGTAATATAAAGGAAAGGCAAATTTTGCCCATCCTAAGTACTCACAAAACAGTCCAATGCGGTGAGGTGCTGCGATCATGCAATCAGGGTCCCCAGAATAGTCTTCCCCGGGAGCTGAGGTACTTATAGCCGCGCGCAGCAGAGCGCCCATAGCAGAACCTCCCGATGGTCCATGACACAAAAGCTGGTGCATGAGTGAAAGACCAGGGTAACCCCAAATGGTAACCTGGAGTGATCTAAATAAAGAAGTGTACATGGGACTATGTAAATGAGTGAACAAAAATTGAATGAAAGATATGTAAAAAAAGAATAAAAATGAATGTGAATTGAGTGAACAATGTGATCGTGAAATGACATGACAAAAAGGGGAGCTAAAAATAAAAAATGGTGAGAAAAAAGGGGAACAAAAGGAAAAGGGTGAAAAAGCCAACAAATGCAAAACCAAGGATAGCGTGGAGGGATGTGTGTAGACCTAGTGAATGACTTACGTGAGGACAAAGCTTGTACCTGGAGTGAAGTACTGAGCTGCAGTGAAATGACTGGAAAGTGTGGCAGCAAAAGTTGTGTCAGGGGAGGCCGTTTATAGGAGCCCCACACGTGCACGCCGGCAAGTACCAGCGTCACGCTGGCGCGACATAGGCTGGGAGGGGCTCCAGCGGCGGCGGTAATCCCCGCCCTCCGCAGAAGCCTAATTCCCCGCCAAAGCGGCTCAGATAAAAGTCACATGCGTTACGTGCTGGCGTCAAGCATGATGTCACACGTAGAGCAGGATGCGTGGCGCCGATGCTCTGTAAGCGCCCACCCACCACCCCGTACACCCCCCGCCCATACTGGGCGGGAGGGGGAGGGGGAGGGGGGCACATAGAGAGCATCGCAGCTCCCGGGTGCGGACCAAAATGGGGGACCCCGAGTAACCGAGGCAGCAGAACACCAGCAGTGGAGTGGCGCGATGGTGCTGTGTAATAGCAGAGATACCACATTGTGTACCCTGTGCACGATCCGGGGTAAGGTGACATTGCCACCCAGGATCTGCAAGCCTCTCACTTGGGCGGCAGGGGAACACTGCTTATCCAGTCACCACATCTCCATCCCTAATTGGTTTACAAAAAAATGGAGGGGGAAAGTGGGACTTTAGATGAGGCACATATGCGGTGTGCCTCCATCCCTATAATATATGGAAAAGAAGGGAAGGTGGGACTTTAAATGAGATGGATGACTTTGTGGAGGCAAATTTGAATGAGTGCAAATTTTTATTGGTATAACATTAAATGCAATAGAATGTGGCAATGAGTAAAAGCCACATGTACAATAAGTATGCCGATTCATATTGAATCCACCCACACAAAACATACAAGCATGGCATGGGTGAAAGATTACATAGATATAATAATTACAAAACAATTTAATGTTGTATTGCATAGAATGAGTTCATATATATACATATCACATAAAGAACAGCACCAGCAGCGACAATGTGAATAAAAAATATAAATATATAAGACCATAATAAATAAATAGGAATGTCAAAATTGATAATCTGCTGCAGACCAGGATTTGATATGTCCATTACAGACATAAATCAGCATCACCTATGCCCGACGCGTTTCGTGTAGAGACACTCTTCAGGGGCAGATGCTCAGGTATGTCTGCAGAGTGTAAAAAATAAAATAAATAATAACATTAGTCTATTTCTGATAGGTAATATAAAGGAAAGGCAAATTTTGCCCATCCTAAGTACTCACAAAACAGTCCAATGCGGTGAGGTGCTGCGATCATGCAATCAGGGTCCCCAGAATAGTCTTCCCCGGGAGCTGAGGTACTTATAGCCGCGCGCAGCAGAGCGCCCATAGCAGAACCTCCCGATGGTCCATGACACAAAAGCTGGTGCATGAGTGAAAGACCAGGGTAACCCCAAATGGTAACCTGGAGTGATCTAAATAAAGAAGTGTACATGGGACTATGTAAATGAGTGAACAAAAATTGAATGAAAGATATGTAAAAAAAGAATAAAAATGAATGTGAATTGAGTGAACAATGTGATCGTGAAATTACATGACAAAAAGGGGAGCTAAAAATAAAAAATGGTGAGAAAAAAGGGGAACAAAAGGAAAAGGGTGAAAAAGCCAACAAATGCAAAACCAAGGATAGCGTGGAGGGATGTGTGTAGACCTAGTGAATGACTTACATGAGGACAAAGCTTGTACCTGGAGTGAAGTGCTGAGCTGCAGTGAAATGACTGGAAAGTGTGGCAGCAAAAGTTGTGTCAGGGGAGGCCGTTTATAGGAGCCCCACACGTGCACGCCGGCAAGTACCAGCATCACGCTGGCGCGACATAGGCTGGGAGGGGCTCCAGTGGCGGCGTGCACAGGGTACACAATGTGGTATCTCTGCTATTACACAGCACCATCGCGCCACTCCACTGCTGGTGTTCTGCTGCCTCGGTTACTCGGGGTCCCCCATTTTGGTCCGCACCCGGGAGCTGCGATGCTCTCTATGTGCCCCCCCTCCCCCTCCCGCCCAGTATGGGCGGGGGGTGTACGGGGTGGTGGGTGGGCGCTTACAGAGCATCGGCGCCACGCATCCTGCTCTACATGTGACGTCATGCTTGACGCCAGCACGTAACGCATGTGACTTTTATCTGAGCCGCTTTGGCGGGGAATTAGGCTTCTGCGGAGGGCGGGGATTACCGCCGCCGCTGGAGCCCCTCCCAGCCTATGTCGCGCCAGCGTGACGCTGGTACTTGCCGGCGTGCACGTGTGGGGCTCCTATAAACGGCCTCCCCTGACACAACTTTTGCTGCCACACTTTCCAGTCATTTCACTGCAGCTCAGCACTTCACTCCAGGTACAAGCTTTGTCCTCACGTAAGTCATTCACTAGGTCTACACACATCCCTCCACGCTATCCTTGGTTTTGCATTTGTTGGCTTTTTCACCCTTTTCCTTTTGTTCCCCTTTTTTCTCACCATTTTTTATTTTTAGCTCCCCTTTTTGTCATGTCATTTCACGATCACATTGTTCACTCAATTCACATTCATTTTTATTCTTTTTTTACATATCTTTCATTCAATTTTTGTTCACTCATTTACATAGTCCCATGTACACTTCTTTATTTAGATCACTCCAGGTTACCATTTGGGGTTACCCTGGTCTTTCACTCATGCACCAGCTTTTGTGTCATGGACCATCGGGAGGTTCTGCTATGGGCGCTCTGCTGCGCGCGGCTATAAGTACCTCAGCTCCCGGGGAAGACTATTCTGGGGACCCTGATTGCATGATCGCAGCACCTCACCGCATTGGACTGTTTTGTGAGTACTTAGGATGGGCAAAATTTGCCTTTCCTTTATATTACCTATCAGAAATAGACTAATGTTATTATTTATTTTATTTTTTACACTCTGCAGACATACCTGAGCATCTGCCCCTGAAGAGTGTCTCTACACGAAACGCGTCGGACATAGGTGATGCTGATTTATGTCTGTAATGGACATATCAAATCCTGGTCTGCAGCAGATTATCAATTTTGACATTCCTATTTATTTATTATGGTCTTATATATTTATATTTTTTATTCACATTGTCGCTGCTGGTGCTGTTCTTTATGTGATATGTATATATATGAACTCATTCTATGCAATACAACATTAAATTGTTTTGTAATTATTATATCTATGTAATCTTTCACCCATGCCATGCTTGTATGTTTTGTGTGGGTGGATTCAATATGAATCGGCATACTTATTGTACATGTGGCTTTTACTCATTGCCACATTCTATTGCATTTAATGTTATACCAATAAAAATTTGCACTCATTCAAATTTGCCTCCACAAAGTCATCCATCTCATTTAAAGTCCCACCTTCCCTTCTTTTCCATATATTATAGGGATGGAGGCACACCGCATATGTGCCTCATCTAAAGTCCCACTTTCCCCCTCCATTTTTTTGTAACACAACTGACTGTAAGTTACAGAGATCACACTTTCAATGCATAGATTGGAGAGACAGAACAGTCAAAAGATCGTTAGAAAGATCAGTCAATACATCCTTAGAAAGATCAATCAAAAGATCTGATCTTTGCTGGCTCTGGAACCACACTGGAAATAGCAGCTATCAGACAGCGCAGCCATTAATACACAAGACTGTATGTGTGTCTGCAAGCAAGTCTCAACAATATTACTGCTGTGAAAGTTCATACAAACAGCTTATACACTGCTTCTGTATGCCTCAGCACATGGCTTTTTGTCTGTGTAATCTTATAAGAAAGTCAGAGTAAACCTTTCTTAAACTGCAGCCTAAGATCCACCTCCCCTTCTGAAGGTTTAGAAGCGCAGAACTTCTTAAAACCCAACAAAGGTTCTAAGATTAAAATCTTAGAATAATAGTTTCTGGAGAAACCATCTGGGCCCGACACTTTTAGATGGATGAAAACTTTTCATTGCCGCCTTGACCTCAACCTCAGTGAATTTGTCTTCCATTATTTCCCTGTGCTCCCGCTTGTAGATGGGGTATCGAAATATCCTGAAAATCCATCGGCCTATGTTTTCGGAAATTATTGTGGTAGGGCAGAAACTTTAGAGTAGAAGTTGAGAAAATTACATAAGATAAGCTGCTTATTTTGAGTTGGCAAACCATTGCGAAGATATAATTTCGGTAAGGCTGAGTTAGGCTTCATGTACACTTGGCTGTCATTTACCATGGGCAAACACAAAACGCTGCCACAGTTTCTATGGCAGAACGTTTCAGAACGTTTCTATATTAAACTGCTAAAAGCCTGTGTGTACATTGACACACAAAAAATGCCAAAAGCTCCTAAACTCAAGTTTAGGAGCTGCTAGTGTACATGAAGCCTTATAGTTCTTATGAGTTCATTTCCACGTAATGTGCTAGGCATGTCTCCCATTGTGTAATAGCGGTGTCTAGACATCTAATAGATATTTTTCAGCTTTTGTAGTGAGGCTTATATTTGGGGTGGTGCACGTGAATATATATTCTGTCTAATGTCTACATGAGGGTCTTCTTTTGTGCTCGCATTAGGCATTATAATCTCCTCTGTGATGCGTTATGCTGCCACGATGATGGCTGTGGCTTGGACCATCAGTCAAATAAAGACATTTGTACTGGTGAATGAACCGACCAGAGGGTAGAGAGGATTTTTAATTATAAATGGGAGCAAAGGGGAGAGGGTAAAAATACAATCAATGTGTGAATATGTTCCATGTACATGGGAGTAAAAATGTGTAATGTCTTGTCATGGGGTTACAGTCTCACCATGCATCAATTAGGTTGTGTTGGTACAATACACTCAGTATTTTACAGCCTTGTTTTGGGGGTGTATTTTAGTATTGATTTGTTCGGGTTAGATTTGTCTAGTATTTGATCTAAATTAATGTTGCTGTCCCCACCTAAGATTAGGTCACTCACCACATGTGGCAACAAGGTATTAAGCATATTTCTTTATCGTACATCACGGGACACAGAGCAGGCCATAATAATGACTATTTGGGTTATACGCCACCTATAGGTGAATGGATACTGGCAAACCAATAGACAGGAAGTTCCCCTTATATAACCCCTCCCACACAGGGAGCCCCTTTGTTTTTTCACCAGTGTCTTAAAGGTGATGGTCATGGCTTTTTATGGCTTGGTTCACACCTAAAATGGCCACGGATTAGACAGGATGCTGTGCGCCCTTAGTCTCCATTTCAGGACGAATCAGGGATGAATCTTTGCCTGAATTCGGCCCTGAAACGGAGCCAAAGACGCTTCGCAGCTGCCCCGGAGATATGTGAACCGGCTCCATAGAGAGCCGGTGACATTCTCCTGTTATGCAAATTGGATGTGGGGAAATCCGCATCCAATTCGCATTTGTGTGAACCCAGGATAAAGCTCTTAAAGCGGAACTTCAGTCCTTTTTTCATCTTTCCCTCTATTAAATCTTCTGTCCTTGTTGTTATAACTTTGGATAGTAAAATATTTTTTTTTCTGCCAGTAAATACCTTATACAGCCCACTTCCTGTTTCTTGTCTGGTAAAAAGCCTAGGCTTATAACATCATGCACAGCTCTCTCTCACACTCTTGTGAGAGTTTGCCATTAAGGAAGAGGGGGATGATTCATAAGAGGGCCAATGAAAGCTGCAGAGCTGGAGGTGCGTGTCTGTGTAAATCCAGGAAGTTAACAGGCAGCAACTTCAGTTGCCCACAGTTAAAATGGTTGCAGCCAGACTCAGTGGAGGGAGATTTGTGCAGCATATTTGGCAAGTACAGAGTCACAGTTTATACATTATCTTACAAAAGTGAGTACACCCCTCACATTTTTGTAAATATTTTATTATATATTTTTTATGTGACAACACTGAAGAATCAACACTTTGCTACAGTGTAAAGTAGTGAGTGTACAGCTTGTATAACAGTGTAAATTTGCTGTCCCCTCAAAATAACTCATCACGTAGCCATTAATGTCTAAACCTCTGGCAACAAAAGTGAGTACACCCCTAAGTGAAAATGTCCAAATTGGGCCCAATTAGCCATTTTCCCTCCCCGGTGTCATGTGACTCATTAGTGTTACAAGGTCTCAGGTGTGAATGGGGAGCAGGTGTGTTAAATTTGGTGTTATCACTCTCACTCTCTCATACTGGTCACTGGAAGTTCAACATGGCAAATAACTCTCTGAGGATCTGAAAAAAAAAATTGTTGGTCTACATAATGGTGGCCTAGGCTATAGGAAAATTGCCAAGACCCTGAAACTGAGCTGCAGCACGGTGGCCAAGACCATACAGAGGTTTAACAGGACAGGTTCCACTCAGAACAGGCCTCGCCATGGTCGACCAAAGAAGTTGAGTACATGTGCTCAGCGCCATATCCAGAGGTTATCTTTGGGAAAAAGACATTTGAGTGCTGCCAGCATTGCTGCAGAGGTTGAAGGGGTCAGCCTGTCAGTGCTCAGACCATGCACCGCACGCTGCATCAAATTGGTCTGCATGGCTGTCATCCCGGAAGAAGCCTCTTCTAAAGATGATGCACAAGAAAGCCTTCAAACAATTTGCTGAAGACAGGCAGACTAAGGACATGGATTGCTGGAACCATGTCCTGTGGTCTGATGAGACCAAGATAAACGTATCTGGTTCAGATGGTGTCAAGCGTGTGTGGCGGCAACCAGGTGAGGAGTACAAAGACAAGTGTGTCTTTCCTACAGTCGAGCATGGTGGTGGGAGTGTCATGGTCTGGGGCTGCATGAGTGCTGCCAGCACTGGGGAGCTACAGTTCATTGAGGGAACCATGAATGCCAACATGTACTGTGACATACTGAAGCAGAGCATGATCCCCCTCCCTTCAGAGACTGGGCCGCAGGGCAGTATTCCAACATAACCCCAAACACACCTCCATGTCGACCACTGCCTTGCTAAAGAAGCTCAGGGGTAAAGGTGATGGAATGGCCAAGCATGTTTCCAGACTCCAGACCTAAAGCCTATTGAGCATCTGTGGGGCATCCTCAAATGGAAGGTGGTGGAGCGCAAGGTCTCTAACATCCACCAGCTTTGTGATGTTGTCATGGAGGAGTGGAAGAGGACTCCAGTGGCAACCTGTGTAGCTCTGGTGAACTCCATGCCCAAGAGGGTTAAGGCAGTGCTGGAAAATACTGGTGGCCACACAAAATATTGACACTTTGGGCCCAATTTGGACATTTTCACTTAGGGGTGTACTCACTTTTGCTGCCAGCGGTTTAGACATTAATGGCTGTTATTTTGAGGGGACAGCAAAGGGGACAGCAAATTGACACTATTATACAAGCTGTATACTCACTACTTTACATTGTAGCAAAGTGTAATTTCTTCAGTGTTGTCACATGAAAAGATATAATAAAATATTTACAAAAATGTGAGGGGTGTACTCACTTTTGTGAGATGTGTGTATAAAATAATATGCAAAGTGGTTGGAGGGAAGCTTCAGAATGGCAAAGATGTTTTTATAACAAATTAAGTAAGCAAACTGCAGTTCCTCTTTAATAACTAAATGATGTCCCAGGAAAAGGGGGCGTTATATCTGATCTCTTTGGAGGGCTTATAGGCTAAAATGTATGGCACCCGAGCCCTGGAAGGAAGGAGCGAGGTTTTGCCTGTAATGCAACCAGTTGTGTGCTGGACCCTGGAAATAGAAACCCTGGTCAGTATGCCCAAGGAGATTCCAGCAGGGTGCTGTACAGGTCCAAGGGTGTGGACCCCAAGAAAGGTGGGGGAAATGGTCCTTGACGGTCCACGAGTGAAGGGACCCGCCGTGGGATGGGTGAAGATTGGATTCTGCAACAGGATCCTGTGGCGGGATTAGTGAGTCTCCCTCTCTTAAAGCATTTGTTAACCCAAAAAAAAAGATCCTGTTCCTTTTAAAGCATTGTATACAGCACAATGCTTGTGCTGTGTCATTTGGTCCCCTGTAACACCTGTAATACCTGGCTGATCCTGCCTGGTTATACCCTCCCCCCTATACGCTGACTCCGATATATCAGGTCTGCTGAGCCCTGACACTGGAGTCATCCATACGTGCCTCCATCATACACAGCCTGCTATCTGTCTCCTCTGTGATCTCTCCTCCTCCTCTCTTTGCCTGTCAGCTTGTGACAGTGCCTGCCTCCTCAGCTCCTTCTGCTCAAATGACTTTCACATCTTCATACCATCCCCTCTGTGTTCTAATCCTGTGTGCCCCTGTGTGAGCGATTAATAAAAAAATGTCTGCTATACCTCATTTCACAGCTCTTCTCAGCGATCACATGATCGGCTGACTCTATCTCTCCTCTCCCGAGTGACGTCAGTGGGGGAATATCGGCCCTGCCCACTGCATCTATATCATGTGATCGCTGAGAGGAGCTCTGAAATGAAGTATAGCAGGCTTTTTTTTTTTGTAAATCACTCACACAGGGACACACAGGATTAGAACTAAGGATGAGCCGAACACCCCCCCCCCCCGATTCGGTTCGCACCAGAACTTGCGAACAGACCAAAACTTCGCACGAACGTTAGAACCCCATTGAACATTCAAAATCAAAAGTGCTCATTTTAAAGGCTAATTTGCATGGTATTGTCCTAAAAAGGGTTTGGGGACCCAGGTCCTGCCCCAGGGGACATGTATCAATGCAAAAAAAAGTTTTAAAAACGGCCGTTTTTTCAGGAGCAGGGATTTTAATAATGCTTAAAGTGAAACATTAAAAGTGTAATATTCCTTTAAATTTCGTACCTGGGGGTGTCTATAGTATGCCTGTAAAGGGGTGCATGTTTCCCGTGTTTAGAACAGTCTGACAGCAAAATGACATTTCAAAGGAAAAAAAGTCATTTAAGACTACTCGCGCCTATTAATGAATTGCCGGTCCGACAATACACATAAAAGTTCATTGATAAAAATGCATGGGATTTCCCCACAGGGAAACCCCGAACCAAAATTTTAAAATAACTGGCGTGGGGGTCCCCCTAAATTCCATACCAGGCCCTTCAGGTCTGGTATGGATATTAAGGGGTACCCCACGCCAAAATTTAAAAAAAAATTGGCGTGGGCCCCCCAAAAATCCATACCAGACCCTTATCCGAGCACGCAACCTGGCAGGACGCAGGAAAAGAGGGGGACAAGAGAGCGCCCCCCCTCCTGAACCGTACCAGGCCACATGCCCTCAACATTGGGAGGGTCCTTTGGGGTAGCGGCCCCCCAAAGCACCTTGTCCCCATGTTGATGAGGACAAGGGCCTCATCCCTACAACCCTTGGCCGGTGGTTGTGGGGGTCTGCGGGCGGGGGACTTATTGGAATCTAGAAGCCCCCTTTAACAAGGGGACCCCCAGATCCCGCCCCCCCTGTGTGAAATGGTAAGGGGGTACAAGAGTACCCCTACCATTTCACAAAAAAACTGTCAAAAATGTTAAAAATGACAAGAGACAGTTTTTGACAATTCCTTTATTTAAATGCTTCTTCTTTCCATCTTCTTTCTTCTATCTTCCTTCGGTTTCTTCCTCCATCTTCTTCTTTTTCTGGTTCTTCTGATTCTTCCTTCGGTATTCTCGTCCGGCATCTTCCTCCGCAGCGTCTTCTTCCCTTCTTCGTTCTCAGGCCGCTCCGCATCAATGGGAGGCTCCCACTGTGTGACTCTTCTCGTCTTCTGACGGTTCTTAAATAACGGAGGGCAGGGCCACCCGGTGACCCCGCCCCCCTTTGACGCACGGGGACTTGACGGGGACTTCCCTGTGGCATTCCCCGTGATGTCAGATGGGGGCCGGGTCACCCGTTATGTAACGGGTGACCCCCTCTGACGTCACAGGAATGCCACAGGGAAGTCCCCGTCAAGTCCCTGTGCGTCAGAGGGGGGCAGGGTCACCGGGTGGCCCTGCCCCCTCTGACGCACAGGGACTTGACGGGGACAAAAAATAAATGCAGCGCTAAGTGACATCTAACATGTATTATATATGACGAGGAGGAAATCCAATATATGTTGCTACATCGGGTGGGTAATCCTCATACATTCAGATTCCATATAGAAGTGAAGGGGTAAATGTGCTTACCAGAAGGGGTGGACACTCTCACCATACGGCGGGGTGTCATACGGGCTTACGACCGTATGGTGAGAGTGTCCCCCAAAGCACCTTGTCCCCATGTTGATGAGGACAAGGGCCTCATCCCTACAACCCTTGGCCAGTGGTTGTGGGGGTCTGCGGGCGGGGGGCTTATCGGAATCTAGAAGCCCCCTTTAACAAGGGGACCCCCAGATCCCGCCCCCCCTGTGTGAAATGGTAAGGGGGTACAAGAGTACCCCTACCATTTCACAAAAAAACTGTCAAAAATGTTAAAAATGACAAGAGACAGTTTTTGACAATTCCTTTATTTAAATGCTTCTTCTTTCCATCTTCTTTCTTCTATCTTCCTTCGGTTTCTTCCTCCATCTTCTTCTTCTTCTGGTTCTTCTGGTCCTTCCTCCAGTATTCTCGTCCGGCGTCTTCTTCCCTTCTTCGTTCTCAGGCCGCTCCGCATCCATGGGAGGCTCCCACTGTGTGACGCTTCTCGTCTTCTGACGGTTCTTAAATAACGGAGGGCAGGGCCACTCGGTGACCCTGCCCCCCTTTGACGCACGGGGACTTGACGGGGACTTCCCTGTGGCATTCCCCGTGATGTCAGATGGGGGCCGGGTCACCTGTTATGTAACGGGTGACCCCCTCTGACGTCACAGGGAATGCCACAGGGAAGTCCCCGTCAAGTCCCCGTGCGTCAGAGGGGGGCAGGGTCACTGGGTGGCCCTGCCCCCTCTGACGCACAGGGACTTGACGGGGACAAAAAATAAATGCAGCGCTAAATGACATCTAACATGTATTTGTTGAGTAAAGGGATATGTCACCCTTCATACATTAGTGATATGTGTACTCATCAAACAAGTGTATGGTGATATTTAAAAATCACAATAAAACTCATAAAGCATAGATAATGTCCACAAGTGTAGTAGAGAATCCTCGACAGTAACACTGTATTATATATGACGAGGAGGAAATCCAATATATGTTGCTACATCGGGTGGGTAATCCTCATACATTCAGATTCCATATAGAAGTGAAGGGGTAAATGTGCTTACCAGAAGAGGTGGACACTCTCACCATACGGCGGGGTGTCATACGGGCTTACGCCCGTATGGTGAGAGTGTCCACGGGGGGGCTGCGCTCTGATCACCTAGGTCGGACAGCAGTGAAGCCGGTGGGGATACGCGGGCCCTGGCTGCCCAGTGACCCCCATTGTCCGGTGTTCTGTCAAATTCTCCAACCCATCAGAAACTCCAACTACTTACCTTACGGTTTGATAAAACCAGCAGTAATTGGAGTTTTTGACGAATTGGTGGTTGGACAACACTGGCAACCGAATAGAGTTTAGCGGAGGATATTATGAGCAGAGATTCTTTTTTTTTTTTTTTTTTTCTTTTCTCTTCTTTTTTTCCTCACTTTGAAACTTTCCCCTAACTTCCTGTTGTGTCTCTTGGACAGGAAATGAAGTGAAATCTCCCAAATGGTACACAGAGACCAAAAAATTAACCCTTCCATATTCCATCCAAAACAAGAAAGATTTCGGCATACATACACGTTTGGAAAAAAAAAAGAAAAAAAAAAGAAAAAAAAAGAAAAAAAAAAAAGGGGGGGGGGTGGGCTTTAATACCGAACACTAAAATACCAGGACTGTCCTTTAACACTTTATAAAACACACTGCCTGCACTTTTTTTTTTTTTTTTTTTTTCCTTTTTTTTTCTTTCTTCCCCTTTTTCTCCTTTTTCTTCCCCTTTTTTTTTCCTTTCTTTTTTTTTCTTTTCTTTTTCCTTTCCACTTCAGAAACCAATAAGCAGAGGGCTAAATCAGCTCGATGTTCATTGACTGGTCGCCTTCTCCGGTTTACATCATAGTGGATAATGCGTTACCTCTAATTCCTTTTATATCGTCCCTCTGAATACTTTAATGTACCAATTTAGCAGCAAGTCCTCCCTTGTTCCCAACTCCTAAGCTCAATCTATAGTGGCCCTAAAGCCCGGTGACTGATGAATCTTTATCATTTTCTGGGTCTGATTAAAGGGGGAAGGGACTCGTATAAGGAAGTAAAAATGTAGAAAAGATAAAGGAAAATCAGAAAAGGGATATATAATAAAAGACTTATGGGCTCCCCATGCCCGTTCTTTGCTAAACTGCCCAGAGTTACACAAAAAGTTTACTTATTCCCAAATCAACCCCCCCCCACCCCCCCTCAAAATTTAACCTGCTAACCATCAAGATTATTTATTTAATCAAAATAATAAAAAACAATAAAGAAGAAAAATAGGACACACAATTAAAAAAAAAAAAAAATATGCGTACCAAAATCACTTCACTATAGCGCTCCTTGATCTCAAGGATCTCAGTTACCTGTATAATTACATGAAGCCCCTCTCTTGGACTAATCCTTCGCCTTGCCTACTAGGGACCACCTACTTTCTCTAGCCATGGCTTCCACATGCTTTCAAATTCCTGAAGGTTGCCTCTCTTTATATACTCCACCCTTTCCCTACTCAGAGTATCATTAATAGTAGAGATCCAGTCCTTCACCGAGGGGGGGTCTTTTGATTGCCATCTTAGTGTTATCATCTTCCTAGCCTGAAACAAGGCCCGCGCGATGGCCAGTGTGGTGCTTAGTCTCTCCCCCAGAACTCTTCTATGCCCCAGGATACAGGTTATGGCCTCTTTTACTACTGTAGTGCCAAAGATACTTCCCAGGTTTCCGGTCACTTCTTCCCAGTATCTAAATAGCTTGGGACACCTCCACAGCATGTGGATGAGGTCTCCCGACCTCTGACATCTGGGACAGTTGTCATTAGGCCTTCCCCCAAATTTAAAAAGTCTCTTAGGTGTATAGTAGGATCTATTCAACAAAAGTAGATGAGAGAGCCGCTGTGAAGGGGACACCGAAACCTGTACACTCAGTTCCAAGGTTTTCGCCCATTGTTCCTGGGTCATTCCCCCTATATCCTCTTCCCATTTGGCTTTTAGTCCGTGGAGTATCCCCCCGCTATTATCTGGTTTATTTAGTTGATCATAAATTCTTGAGATTAGACCTCTAGTAGGGTTTACCTGCATTATGCACTGAAGTAGAGGCATTTCTTCCCAGCGCGGAGTCTGAGCTTTGAATTGTGCTTTAAGAGCGTGTTCTAGCTGGAGATAAAGGAAGAAGGAGCTCCGAGGTAGTTTGAATTCCCCTACTAATTCCGGGAAACTCTTTAGCTTGGTGTCGTTATAAAGCTGGCTTAGCCTTCTAATGCCAAGGTTCACCCATTCCCCAAAAGTACCTATTTTAAGAACTTCCTGTAAATTACGGTTATTCCAAATAGGAGAATAAACTGTTGGATCATCATATCCCATCATTTTCTTGACAGTTTTCCAGAGTTTAATTAGCAGCTTGATAGTTGGATAATTGTCATGGAACATATCCGCCTCTAGAGCTTCAACTAGGGTGTTATGTGGAGTACTTAGCAATAGCAATTTGCCATTGGGGGTGCCACCTTTAGGTATCCCACATCCTAGCAGCTGCTGTAGCTGAGTTGCTAAGAAGTAGCGCTCGGGGTGTGGGAGGGCAAAACCCCCCTCCCGTGTGGGTAGCTGAAGCACTCGAAGTCGAATCCTGGCTTGCTTCCCCTTCCAAATCAACTCCCTAAAGAGGCTATCAATTCTTTTGAACCACTTCTTGCCTATCCAGACTGGCAAGTTGTGCAGGATGTATAGCAATTGTGGCATCCAAACCATTTTTATTAAGTTACATCTTCCTGCGGCAGACAGGGGCAGGCGCCTCCAGATTCCTATTTTTTGTTTCAGCTTTATTAAAAGAGGGGCGAGGTTTGTACTGATATACCGGGTTGGATCCTTCGTCAGAACTATTCCCAGGTATTTCAAGGCGTCCACCATTACCATCTGGGGTATATCGCATGCTGTTAACTCGCTGATGGGATCTATCGGCATAAACTCGGACTTCTCCCAGTTTATCTCTAAACCAGAGAAGCTGCCGAAATCCTTCACTATCCTCATCGCACTCAGTAGTGAATTTCTCGAGTCCCCCAGGAATAACAAAATGTCATCCGCATATAGCGCGATTTTTTCTTCGCCCGATTTTCGCAGAAAACCAGTTATCGCTCTGCTTTCCCTTATGGAGATGGCCAGGGGTTCCATCGCCAACGCGAACAGCAAAGGAGAGAGAGGACACCCCTGCCTAGTCCCCCTTTCCAGCTCGAACCAATCTGAAAATTCGTTGTTAATTTTTAGTCTTGCCTTAGGGCGGGTGTATAACATTCTAATCCACCTTATAAAAGACGTACCAAATCCGAATTTCTCCAACACGCGCCATATATAGCCCCACTCCACGCTATCAAAAGCCTTAGATACATCGAGGGTCATTAACGCTCTCGAGCCTACATTTTCCGATGGTAACTGTAAATTCAAAAACGCTCTTCTAATGTTCAGGCTCGTAGATCTATTGGCTATAAAGCCCGCCTGGTCCTCGTGTATCAATTTATGAATAACTCCGTTCAATCTTACTGCTAGCACCTTGGCAAGAATTTTTACGTCAGTACAAAGTAGAGAGATTGGTCTATAGGCGATTACATCCAGTGGGTCTTTCCCTTCCTTCTGTAATACAGTAATTGTTGCTTCTAACATTGAAGCAGGCAACTGGCCCCCCTCAAGTGACCCCTCCAAGGTTTTTAGTAGTTCAGGGATCAGCACTTCACCATACTGCTTATATGTCTCGCTTGGAAGGCCATCGGGCCCAGGTGACTTAAGACTTGCCATGCCCGCTACTGCTTGTTGCAGTTCTGCTACCGTTATTGGGGAGTCTAATATGGCGCTTTCTTCCTGTGATATCATAGGAATCGCTAGCCCCTCCAAAAAGTCCTCCATCATCGCCTCCTTGCCCTTTTTCTGCGAAGAGTAGAGTTTTTTATAATACCCCCTGAAGGCTTGTACAATTTCTGGGGTGCTTGAGGTTATATCTCCACTCTGTAATCTAATAGCGAGGACCGTGGATGGAGCTGCATTTGATTTTACAAGCATTGCCAATGTTCTTCCTACTCTTTCCCCCTCCACACTAAATTCCTGTCTCTGAAGAAGGCGCCTAATCTCTGCTTTCTGCATGACCACTAATTTATACTTTTGTTGTTTCTCTTGCCAGGTGCTTTCCAGCTCCGGGGTTGGATTTCTGATAAAGTTATTTTCGGCCTTGAGAGCATCCCTCAGAGTCCCCTCTTCCTCACTCCTAGCCTCTTTATTAAATTTAGCCATCTGCTATATTAGGACCCCTCTAAGAAATGCCTTGAGGGTGTCCCATAGCACAGGGGGAGCCGCCGAGCCCTGATTGAACTCCACGAATTCCCTTAAAGTGGGGAGAATCCCATCCGATTTTTTAATTACTTCGAACCAGTGTGGGCTCACGCTCCAACTCTTCCTAGGCTTAGACTCTCCTACATTTAATGTAGCCACCATAAGGGAATGGTCTGAGATACCTCTTGGCCAGTATGCAATTTTTCCTAGCAGCTGGAGTGCCCTGGGATTTCCCAGGACTAGGTCTATCCTTGAGAGCGTGGAGTGTGACATAGAACAGCAAGTGTATTGCAACGCGCCTGGGTTTCGCACCCTCCATAAATCTACTAACCCTACTTCTTCCAGAAATAAACTTAAACGGGTCTTCCCTGATTCCTCTGGGAGTTGTCGTATCGGGAATCTATCCAATTTTCTATCTAGGACCTCATTAAAGTCCCCGACAACTACTATCGGGCATTCCTTTTTATCCAACAGAAATTTATGCAATTTAAACATTATATCCAAATTAAAGGGGGGAGGGATGTATATGTTTGCCACTACAAACATGACGCCGTCAATAGAGCAAAATAAAAAAATATATCTACCCAAATCGTCTATACTGGTCTGTCTGCAGGAAAATTTTACCCCAGCTTTCACAAAGATACTCACCCCCCTACTAAAAGAGGAGTGAAATGCTTGAAATTTTTTCATCTGTAGCTGCTGGCTGGTATCCCTAGTTAAGTGGGTTTCCTGCAGACAGACCAGGTCCACCCCAGAACTCTCCAGCACAGAAAACACTGCCAGCCTTTTAAGAGAAGAACTCAGGCCCCTAATATTCCAGGATCCTATTTTCAAGGGCCCGACTAACATCTAGATTCTAAAGAGCCTGTCTTGTGACAACAAGTATTACCCTATATGTCCCTATTGTTTTTATAAAGTGAAATTTATGTGCCTCTTTACTCAAAAAAAAAAAATAAATAAATAAAAAAAGAAAAGGGAAGGACATAAAGAGAAAGGAAGATTTCTCCCAGCAACTGCTGTATTAATTCCAAATATGTGCATATTGTGGATTCTAAAATACACGCTTAATTTAGTCAAGTCTACCCTGCTTTATTAAAATATACTACAAAAAGTGCCTGCATGTGTAACAATAATCTGTAAGTGGAGGCCAGGAGGCCTCCAGTGTGGTTTCTAATGATGTAGGTGTTCGTAACAAGTAATTTTCCCACCCTATTTCCCTTCCCTCCCAAATTCCCTCCCCTTCCCTTCCCACCCCGCCTAATCTCCCCTACCCTCCCACCCCATCCCCCCCCCCCCCTCCCCCATATCCCTACCCACCTCTCTAGGTGTATCCCCTGGGGATTTACCATGACCGTTACCTCTTACACTAACACCACCCTTTTACACCAATTCTTCCACTCACAACCCCACACCGCCCTTCACCCAAACAGCTGTGTGCACCCATCCCCTCCCGTCCTTCATAACAAAAACCGTTAACAGGTGCCGGAAAAGGGTAAAATCTTTAAGAAGCACCCCCCTCCGGAGCAGAAAAGAATAAGGCGGAACAGAGGAACAAAGACAAGAATACAGCCCCTATACCTCCCAGTGCCCTATCGTATCATCCTATCAGCACCTCGGCCTATTATATCCTCCCCCATTCTCTACGTGGGTAATTTTTTCTCTATTATCTTCCAGCCACTTCTCAACTTCAACGGGGGAGTTAAAAAACAGAGTCTCCCCCAGGGCCACAATCCGCAACCTCGCTGGGTATAAAAGAGCATAGGGCACCTTAAGTTTTTGTAGGTTGCGTTTTACCTGGGTAAACTCTGCTCTACGCCTCTGCAAGTCCGGAGAGAAGTCAGAATAGAATGATATTTTTGCCCCTTTAAAAAAGACCTCCCCTGCTTCCCTAATCTTCCGCAGTAAAGTCACTTTATCCTGGTAATTAAGAAATCTCAGGAGTAGGGGTCTCGGGTGACCCCCCTCCTGTGGTGCCCTGAAAGGGATCCTGTGAGCTCTTATGATGGAGAACGAAGCCGAGAACAATTCTTTCCCGATTAGCTCCCCTAACCATTTTTCTAGAAATGCAATTGGATTAGCGCCCTCACTCCTTTCAGGTAGACCTATCAGTCTCACATTATCTCTTCTACTCCTGTTCTCCATCTCATCCATTTTAGAGGCCTGCTTAGATAACTGTTCCTTCAGCCATTTTATTTCTTTGATTATTGGGTGCACATTGTCTTCTAGCCCACTAACTCTTTCTTCCAGGGCGGTTGTTCTCTCCGCCGTCTTCTGTAGATCTTGTCTAACAATTAGGAGATCTGCTTTAAGACCTTTCATCTGTTCACAGAGATCTTTGAGCGAGCTATTACACACCCCTACAGCCATGAATACATCCATTAAGGTTGGTTCTTTATTCAGGGGTAGATTCGGGTCGTTTATTAGCTCCAGGTTCACATTTGTGTTTTTATCACTTAGCTCTGGCCCTTTATTACATGTTAATTTGGAAGACTGGGTAGCCAACACACCCCCTAAGGGCTGTGAATGTGGCTGGCCCTGGCTTTTCCTATCCGATGTCCCCCCCTGTTGGCCCTTTTGCTGCGTCCCTTTTTTTGGAGGGGTCAGAGCAGAGGCATGAGCATATTGCTCCAGTTTTGCTGCTGCTGCTGCTGCTGCTGCCACAGCGTGCTGCGAATTTTTCTCTTTAGAGGAGCGTAGGTTCTGCATCATTCACTCCTATAGATATACTTATAGTTTAACAGCAAGAAATTAGCAGCACCTCTCCACACTCATCCACCCGCTGAATAGAATAACCACCTTATTACTCTAAAAATGGAGTGTGTGACAGGTGTATGGAGGGGGGGAGCTCTCTCCCCAACACACCCCGACACGGGGGAAAGAGAATTTCAAACAAGGGGAGACTACAGTACCTTAAGTGGCCGGGGTGGGGTAGCTCCCCTCACCCATGAGCACCTCAGCTACGGCAGTACTTAATGCAGCCTCCCTCCTTCACCTCAGTTTTTCGCAGCTGGTTAAATGCCGCTAAGGCAGTCGCCAGCAGTCTACGGTTAGTAAGGTATGTACTCAGGTATGCATGCAGTCACTGAGGAGCCAAGGGTTTTTAGCTAGCTTATGGCTTATAATGGCCCCACCTAAGAGTAGGGGGATTGGTATAATCTTAGTAACAAGGGGACCCCCCACTACCTATCTTCCCCCGCCCGTATCGGCAACTCACCCAAAAAGGGAGAAAAAGAGGAGTATATTTTGTTTCCTGTATTAGCTCACTCTGTTCACACATTTAGTACTACCACAGCAGCAGGTGAGACAAAATGCTGACACTTAGTTATGTTACTGCACAAATACCAAGTTGCCAGAAATTACCAAGGAACTACCAGGGATTACTTCTGAACCAGGGGTTGTCACACAATTTTTTACAGCAGAATCCGGTTACCATATAAATGACCCCATGACCCCATGCTATACTATACCAGCTCCAGCCGACTTCTATTCCGTGCTTAGCATGAGAGTGTGGGAGTGAAAGTGAAAGCTGCTGCAGCGTGTAGGGGATGACGTCTCTCCCAGATTCTTACTCCGCTCTGATACTAGCCAACAAAACGGCCGCCTTTGAGGCTGCGACAACTTTGTCTTCGTTAGCCACTGTCATGTCAAAATACCTCAATCTTCCTGTACCAGACTCTATTCCATTGCCGGTGTTGTGTCCAACCACAATTACTAAGGGTTTAAATAAACCGGAAATGACGTGACTGGAGTTTCTGATGGATTGGAGAAATTGACAGAACATCGGCTGGCCGTGTTTGAGCCTGCTGGGTGAGTGTGCACGTGGCGTGAGCCTGGAGTAAGGGAGCATGCATGTGACGCAATGAGCGTGCACATGATACGTTGGATCGGCACTGGAGAGGGACACAGAGCAGGCTTCTTCCTGGCCACGTGAGTCTAGTGGTTGGACACGGCTGCTGCAGGTACTGGTTGCATGGATATGGATGGAAGTGATAGTTGCTGTATGCTGGATTACAGATTTTCATAGGATTAAATGCAAGTGGGTTATTTTTGCCTCAGGGCTGCTCCTTCTTTAAAGCAGAACTCCTGGGAAAAAAATTTTTCCATGTCCTTGTTGCTTATCTCCTACCTTCACCAACTATGCCATCCATGTTCTTCTGAGCTCTGTGGTTCCTCTGCAATAGCCTGCTGATCTTGCTGAAAACTGTTATTGCCCAGTGATTTCCTGTTTGTAAGGCCGCTGGCTGCTATTCCTCCTGTACCCTCAGCCAGCGGTCTTGTCACTGCCCACCAGTAGTTCTCTCAAGCTGAACAGGGATTTCTATTTCCGCCCTGCTCGCTGAGGGGGTCTCACAGTCCCCGGTCTGTGCCGCTCATAGAGGTGGTGTTCTCCTCCTCCTCTTCCCTGCCAGCGCCGCCCCCACTCCAAACCCCCCCTCCCCCCTGCCACCACCCACCCGCCATCTCCAGTGCAGAGCAGGGAAAGTTACCAGAGATCATCCGCATGACAGAGCGGAGATCTCGGCCTGACAGGTCTTGTATGTGAGATGCCGATCACCATAATGTCCCACCTCCCATACCGGCATTCGAACAGTGCGCTGTCTATCACAATGCCGGTCTGGGAGGCGGGCGTTACAGCAAACAGTGTTTTCACATACAACATCTGTCAGCCTAGATCTCCGCTCTGTCATGAGGATGATCTCTGGTAACTATCCCTGCTCTGCACTGATGTGCACTGATAAGCTGCACTGGTGAGACCGCACTGATAAGCTGCACTGGTGGGCACTGGTGAGACCGCACTGATCTGCACTAGTGAGACCGCACTGATGGGCACTGCTAAGCTGCACTGGTGAGACCGCACTAATAAGCTGCACTGGTGAGACCGCACTAATAAGCTGCACTGGTGAGACAACACTAATGGGCACTGATAAGTTGCACTAGTGAGACTTCACTGGTGGGCACTGGTGAGACCGCACTGATGGGCACTGATAAGCTGCACTGGTGGGAACTGGTGAGACCACACTGAAAGCTGCACTGGTGAGACCGCACTGATAAGCTACACTGGTGGACACTGGTGAGACCGGACTGATAAGCTGCACTGGTTGGCACTGGTGAGACCGCACTAATGGGCACAGATGGGACTGCACTTATGGGCACTGATAAACTGCACTGAGGCTGCACTGATGAGGCTGCACTGATAAACCGCGCTAATGGGTACTATGGCTGCACTTATGGGCACTGAAAAGCTGCACTGATAAGGCAGCACTGGTAAGGCTACATATATGGGCACTGATGAGGCTGCACTGATAAGCAGTGGACATCATCCCAGTCGACAATGGTTAATATAGGATGAGTTTATTATATTTTTAAGGCACTTTACTGTTTCTTATGAGATGCATCAATTTGTATAAGGACAGCGCATTTTGAAATATTTGGAATATAGCATCCAGTTATATTTTGTGCATTTAGGAATGCATTTTTTTTTTTTTATAATCAAAATTTTATTTCATTTATATGTTTACACCAGTTATACAACATACTATACCTCTTCATTCAACCCAAAAATAAAGATATCAAATTACATCATTCCACCATTACCCCACCTATCCCATCATCCGTAATTTACATATTATAAATTAGCAACAACAAAAAAAAAAAAAAAAAAAAAGGGGGGAAGGATTTCCTCTTCCTCCTCCTCTTTCCTCCCCTCTCACTCCCCCCCATTATTCTCTCCTGCCCTTTCCCTCAATCTGTGATTCATCCCCCCCTCACTCCTCAATATTAATTTTTTTTTTTTTTCCACAAAAAATTTTTTATTTCAAAACGGTAAGACAAGACATACAGAACAAGAGTATTGTCACAAAACATCATTTAACAGACTCATATGAAGAGTATCCGTGTCACATTACAACGTAAAGATCTTAACTGAGAAAAAGTAAACATTACTGAGACATAAAATTGTAATTAAGCGTATGTGGGCAGAGGATCTTCATTTCTATTGTTCCCACCCCCCCGGTTAGACTGAGGGAAGGACCGGGATAAGTCACTCGAGTATGTTCACCGTCTAGATTACAGTGTATCCTGACAGGATGAGGACTAAGTGTCCATCTGGGGGAAAGGAGAATAAAGAGAGAGAAGAAGGGAAAGAGAAAAAGAAAAGAGAAAGAGAAGAGAGAGTAGAAGAAGGACAAACAACAACAGAAAAAAAAAAAAAAAAGGGGGGGTGAGGGGAAGGAAGGGGGGGAGGGGGGAGAAGAGGGAATGAACTCTAGTTGGGAAGTAGGGAGGGGGGAAGTGAGAGGGGAAAAGTGAGTGGATCCGCACCTGCCCCCCCCCCACAAAACGTCGATGAAGACGTTGTTACACTCTTCAGTTATCCCTACGATACGTACTGAAGGTATCGTTCAGTGGTAACAAAATGAGACCAGCAGGCCCATGTGGTTGAAAATGTATGCATCCTGTCTTGCGAGGTGAAGATTAGTTCCTCCATTTCTTTTATGGAGGAAATCCGTGCAAACCATTCCCTGACTGTTGGAATGTTGGTGGAGCGCCAATGTCTGGGTATACAAAGTCTAGCGGCATTAACCATATGCATCGCCAATGATTTGTAGTAGTCTTTTTTGGGTAGCGATGTGAGGTGCAGGAGAAATTGGGACGGGGTGTAGTCCAAAGTGTAGGTAGTGATATGTGAGATGAGACCGTGAACCTCCCTCCAAAAGGGTTGAATGTCCACGCAATCCCACCACACATGAAGCATAGTTCCCACCCCTAACCCGCATCTCCAGCAAGTATCAGGGATATTAGGGGAGAATTTGTGGATACGCGACGGAGTCCTGTACCATTTTGTGATCACCTTGTAGCCATTTTCTTGGATGGCAACGTTCAAAGAGCCCTTATGTGCGTATTCATAGATAATGTTCCAGTCCTCCGTGGAAAGAGACCTTTGAAGATCTCCACTCCAGGAGACCTGTGAGGGGGTAGGGGTCTGTGTTGGGGCTTCTGAGAGAAGGGTATACAGAAGGGAGACTAAATGTCTTTGCAGCTGTTTACGATGGCACAAGGATTCAAAGGGCGTGAGTTGTCGTGTCCAGTCCGGCTGACTGGCGTGGGTTGTGAGGAAGTGTCGGATTTGTCTGTAAGTCCAAAATGAAAGAGAGAGCGTCTTGGTGTTAGACTTTAGGGTTTCATAGGATAAAGGCTTCTCATTGGAACAGAATTGGAGAGCTAGGACGTCTTCAAATGGCCACTCTTGATTTAAAAACTCTGCAGAGGACCCCGGTGTAAAATCCGGGTTCCCCCGCAGGGTAGTCAGGGGGCTTGGGAGAGGGGTGGGTGAACCCCTTATCATGGTCTTTCTGAAAGTCAGGAGTGTAGAGTGGATAAGGGGGTGGGTTAAGAGGGTATGGGGCCAGTTCCGAGGGGGTAACCATGGAAGGAGGTGTAAGGGTCCTGACGAGAAAGACTTCTCTAGGAAGACCCATGCCTTTTTAAAGGCATGGATGTTCCAGTCAGCGATCCTTGTGAGGTGACAAGCGGCGTGATATTTTTGGAGGTCAGGTAGGCCTATTCCTCCTTTAGATTTAGCTAGTGTGAGTCTGGAGTATTTAATGCGAGGTGAAGAATCCCTCCACAGGAAAGTAGAACATGCTTTCCGATAGGATTTAAAAAAACTTGCTGGTAAGGAGATAGGTATCGATTGCATAAGATAAAGTAAGCGGGGCAGGATTATCATTTTAATTAAGGCAGAGCGTCCGAACCAGGAGACATTTAGGCCCATCTATTCTTTAAAGTGTTTTTGTGTCTGAAGGAGGAGCGGGTGAAAATTTTTTGAGTATAGATCTGACAGGTGGGTGGGGATTTGAATGCCTAGGTATGTGAGTGTATCATGTTCCCATCGAAATGGGAATGATTCTTGGCAATGTATCACTGTCTGAGAAGGGAGGGAGACGTTTAGGGCCTGTGATTTGGTATAATTAATTTTGAGGTTTGATAAGGTACCAAAGTATTCAATATCTTTGAGGAGATTGGGCAAGGAGATATGGGGCGATTGCAAGGAGTGCAGAATGTCGTCAGCAAATGCAGCGACCTTAAGTTCTCTATTTTTCACAGTGATCCCCTGGATATTTGGGTTGCTTCTCAGTCTATTGAGGAAGGGTTCCAGGGTTAAGACGTATATCAGTGGTGAAAGTGGGCATCCCTGGCGTGTGCCGTTGCTAATGGGAAAGGCGTCCGACAGGTGGCCATTGACTTTTACCACCGCAGAGGGGCCCTTGTAGAGGGCCATAATAAATGACAACATGCGGGTCCCCAGACCTATTGCAGCTAGTACCTCCTGCATGTAGTCCCAGGCCACTCTGTCGAACGCCTTTTCAGCGTCAAGTGAGAGAAAGAATCCTTGTGTATTGGAAGTCGTGAGCCAGTGATGTAGATTCAGTGTGCGGATGACGTTGTCCCTAGCCTCCCGCCCAGGGACAAAGCCGACTTGATCTAAAGATATAAGGTCGGGCACCAGTGGAAGTAGTCTGTTTGCTAAGATTTTCGCGTAGATTTTAATATCCACGTTTAATAGGGATATCGGTCGGTAATTCGCGACTAAGGAAGCGTCTTTGCCCTCTTTGGGAATCACCGTAATGTGCGCAGCTAGCATTCTATCAGGTTTAGTCTGGGGGTCTGAAAGGGCGTTGAACGTGTCCAGAAGTTTAGGAGCTAAGGAGTCAGTGAAGGCTTTATAATATTGGAGGGAAAAGCCGTCCGGGCCCGGGGCTTTGCCTGTTTTCATTTGCTTCATAGCTATATCTAGTTCCAACGCTGATATAGGACCTTCCAGGTCCCGGGACTGTTGGGTAGATATTGGTTTAGGACTGTAACTGGAGAGGAATTCTTTGATAAGTGCGGTGCGGGAGTCAGTATTGTTCCGTGGAGCACTGGTGGGTTGTAAATTATATAGTTTAAGATAGAACCTTTCAAATTCTTTGGCAATGTCAGCATTCTTGGCCAGAAGACCCCCCCAGGGTCATGTAAATGATGGATTGTGCATACAGTCCTCTCCAACAGCCTCCGTCCCGGCCAGGTCCGTGACAAGGACAATTTTGAATTTTGGACTGTACGCGCCAATAGACGGCCGCACTTGTTGCCCTGTTCATAGAAAATCCTCTGGCCAAGGATGTAACGCCTCCTAGAGCACTTGCCCAGCTCCTCTAAGAGCAAGGCTCGGGTGTGTGTTAATTCCTGTAGGGTGGCTTGCGCGTAGGTCAATTTGTGGGAGGTTTCGAGGGAACCAATCGTTCTGATGAGAGAGTTTATATATTCTTGGCGCTGTTTCTTAGGTTTTGTAGTCAGGGCAATTAGTTCACCTCGAATCATGCATTTCTGCGCTTCCCAAAGGGAGATTGGGGAGGTCTCCGGATTCAAGTTTTCCGTGAAATATTGCTGAATTCTCGTGCGGACATGATCCATCACCAAGGGGTCTTTGAGAAGGGAGGGGTTCAGACGCCAGATCTTCGTTCTAAAATTGGGTTCGGGGAAAGATAAAGTCACCGTGATTGGGTGGTGGTCAGACAAAAACATCGGTTCTATAGTAGACTGTTGGAGTAAGGGAAGGTCAGTCTGGGAGAGAAAAAAAATTGTCGATTCTAGAGTATTTTTGATGTGGGGCCGAAAAAAAGGTGTAATCCTTATCAGAGGGGAATAAAGTGCGCCATGCGTCATGTAAGGTCAATGATTGCAGCTGTAGATTGATCTGACGTAACGCTTTATAAGTTAAAGTAGATGTTCCTGTGGAAGAATCCAGTAAGAGGTTTAGGGGCACGTTAAAATCCCCTCCCAGGAGTACTATTCCCGATTGGAAAGAGGTCAAAAGGTTGCATGTTTTCCTAAAAAAGGCGACTTGGTGGTCATTCGGGCAGTAAATATTGGCTAATGTGATTGGTGTTGAAGCATAAGAACCTTTAATGAAAACATACTTGCCGTCAGGCCTTTAGTCTTAGAATCCGGATTGGTGGAGTGGAACGCAGTCCGGTAAATGTGGTTAGACAGTTTAGGTATGGCGTCCGCGCGAAAGTGGGTCTCCTGCAAAAATATGAAGTGGGCCCTGTGTTTGGTGAGAGAAGACAAGACTTGTGACCTTTTCTCTGGTAAGTTCAGGCCCTTCACGTTTAGAGATAGGCATTTCAACGTCAGGGAAGACATGGCTTGGGTCCGGCAATATTGGGTAGATGAAGGAGCGGTAAGGGGGTAGCACTAGGAGAGGCAGGGGCGGATCCAGTCAAGGAAGGAGAGAGAGAGAGAAGAAAAAAAAAAAAAGGGGGGGGGGGAGGGGTCAGAAAAAAGTAGGATGCGAGAAAGAAGAAGTAAAGAGAATAGAGAAGGAACAGAGAAAAGTTCAACCAGAGGTGGAATTAGGTTAGCTAAGCCACCTTAGAAGGGGGAAAGTCTGGAGGGTCAGCAAAGAATCCCAATGGGACTGCTGTGTGGGGAAGCGAGAAGGGACGACGACCTCAGAGAGGTTGCAATCCGGGGAATGAGTAGACATCTTTGTTTAGAGTAGGGTGAGTATAGTGGGGAACCTACCACTAGTGCCAAAACAATAACTCAATAACCAAAATGCAATCTAGAGCCAGATTATTATGAACTCCTTATACATCAACTGAGGTAAGTGAAACATTTCAAACATTTCAAACAAATGTGCCCAGTGCCGCCGCTGATTACCTTTACTTTTCTACAGTAAGAAACTGTAATCAGGAGGGGCGAAAGAAAGAAATCAGCCATATTGTGTGACTGTTTGAGAGCCTGAGGTGTCAATTGAGACTTTTTGTGGGCCAATCAAGGAGAGTGGTCCTCACCTGAGGAGGTAGGGGGATTGCGTAAAAGGACAACCCTGGCAGTCTCACTGTGACTTGGGAGACATTCTCCTGCGATATTAGAATGGCCCAGAGTGACGTCTCAGGCAGGCAAAGAGAGGCATGTTGTTTACATAGTGGCTAAAACAAAGACTACATTAGTTTAACTAAACTATGTCAGAGATTCTGATATTAACATGCGTAAACCTCTATGCATGAAAACAGAGGGGTAGAAAAGGACGCCCTCACAGTTATTATACATGAAAAAAAAATAAAATAAAAAAAAAAGATAAAAAAATAAAGGGGGGGGGGAGTGCACATCAGTTTCTTGCGTGAAGAGGCTGCTGTCTTTGCTAAGAGCCTGAAGATTGCCTAAGTGCAAGTAAAAAAGCCCACAGAGTTACTACCCAGAGGTGGGAACGACTGCGAAAAGGCGTAGGCAGCAATAAGCTGAGATAATAAGCTGAGACAATAAGGTTAGATTGGTCAGCTCTGTATCTGCGGGATCTGTGGTGTTGGGCCTTTGGTGATGGGTGGAGAGAGACCGGAAGCCAGGGTGAAGAGGGAAAAAAGGCAGCGTACCACTCCGGAAGTTCAACGTGCGGAAGATCGAGCTGTTTGCAGAAACCCAGCAAGTCTTCGGGTGTGCGGAGGAGCGCAGAGCGGCCTCTGGCAGACGCTGACAGCCCGAAGGGGAATTTCCAGCGGTATTGTATATTTCTGGCTCGTAGGACGTCCAGTAGGGGGCGCAGGGCTCGCCTATGCTGGAGTGCTATCTGGGATAGATCCTGAAATAGCTTAATTTCTATGCCATTATGGAGGATGCGGCCTCTTTCCCTGGCTTTGCGGAGGATTTCCTCTTTTAGTGGGAAGTTAACCACACAACATATTATATCCCTTGGTGGTTCATTTTCACGGGGTACAGGGCGCAGAGCCTGGTGGGCTCTTTCCATTTCTATGGGAGAGTCTGCTGGGTGGTCAATCAGTTCATTAAAGATTGTGCAGATGGTTTGTTGCAGTGACCCCGGTTCTGTGGCCTCAGTTACCCCCCTCACTCTAATATTATGACTCCGCCCGCGGTTGTCGAGGTCTTCGACATGTCTGTGAATGTCCAGGAGTTGGGAGAGCTGGGAGTCAAAGGCGGTGTGTACTTGTCGAATGGCGGCTGCATGTGTCTGAGAGGTTTGTTCTACCTCATCAATCCTATGTACCACCGCGTGGATTTCAGCTTTAAGGTCAGCGATCGCCGTTGTAACAGTATTTTTTATGTCCGCAGCAACTGTCTCCAAATCAAACAGGCTGGGGGGGTGAGTCCGTCCCGCAGTTGCGGCGGATCCCCCAGCCACTGGTGTGTCAGGTTCCATGTTAGGCAAGGTCGGGGTTGGGGCCTGTGAGGCCGCGTGTGCAGCCAAGCGCTGGGTCCGGAATATGTCTGGTATGTTCCTACTCAGCTGCATACCTGAGTCGGTGGTTGCTCGGGATGTCGAGGAGTGGATCTGTTCATGGTGTTAGCAAGGTGTAGGTTCCCCTAAAGGCTAGATTCAATCCCCGGATCGCAGGAGCTCTTGGCTTATGCTGCCATCTTAGTCTCCGTCCAGGCCACGCCCCCCCTCAATATTAATTTACACCCGTCCCCCCCCCCATGTGCATGCGTGGTTAAATAAAGACTATGAAGTTGGTTTCCCCCTTGTTCTAATTCCGTGTAATAAATCACTGTAAATTCATTAATTATTGAATTGTGCATGTGTAAAGAGAGAAAAAAAAAATTATTTTCTTTCCTTTTTCCCCTTAAATAGTGAAAGGGGGAAGACACTTTCCTCTTCCCCTCTGAATTCATAGTGCTTGAGAGTTTGAATTTTATTTAGTATGTAAATAATAAGGGAGAGAAGAAAAAAAAAAAAAAAAAAAAAAGAAGAAAGATTTAAATTTTAGTCCCTCCCCTTTCTCTCTTTTCTTTTTTTTGTGCTCATTTAAACTTGCATCCACAAAAATCCTTGTTCCCTGTGACTAGTGCTGTGACACTCTCCTCTTCCCCTCTTCACTTGTGATGCTTGTTATTTACTCCTTTATTATTTACTGGAGGAGAAAGAAGAAAAGAAAAACACCCAGCCCCCACCGCTCAGTGCTTATGTAAGGGAGTAGGGGAAAGAGGAAGATCACCGAAAGAAAAAAAAAAAAAATCAACCCCCAACACCGCTCCCCCTCCCCCCACAAAACATATCACCATATATTATCTTACCCCCCACCCTCTTTACATTTAATTAGCATTAGAGAAGTCATATCAATATCTTTCTTCCAGGGTCAATCTTCTTATTGTCTTTATTCTTAATGACTATACCATATCTTTCTCCCTTACCCATTAGTGTTTCCCTCTTCTATTATCTCCTTAGCGCACTGTTCCCATTTTACCCAGGTCATTTCAAATTTCTCTTTTTGGTTTTTAACCACGTGGACCCACCTCTCCGCTTCTTTTATTAAATTAACCTAGTTTCTGCAGCCTATGACTGTCGGGCCCCGAACTTGTCTCCAGTACTTCGAAATTAGTTTTCTTGCTGCATTTAATAAGTGTGGGGTTATGCTTTCTCTGTACTTTTTGATGGGTCCGCGCTTTCCATGAAATAGGTACTGTATAGGCCCAAACTCCAGGGAGTCCACTGTTAGTTTCTCAATCCATGGGGCCACTGATTCCCAGAACAACTTAATTATTGGGTATGTCCACCAAAGATGGAGAAAGGTTCCCCTCTGTCCACAGCCCCTCCAACACCTATCACTTGATGTTGGGGAGATTTGTTTTGCTGGAGTCCTATACCACCTTGCTAGGAACTTATATGCCGTTTCTTGCACCTTTGAACTTATGGAGGTAGTAAATGTTAACGAAATCATTCTATTCATTTGTTTATCTGTCCAGACTTGACCCAGCTCCCTCTCCCACTCTTTTACAAAGTATGGGGTTGTCTTTTCTTGTTCCCTTAGGATCATTCTATACATCCGAGATAGCATATGCCCAGATTCTGATATCTGTGCACATTGCCTCTCGAATGCAGTGAGTGAGTTCATGGGTCTTATTAACGGCTTTATTTTCTTAAAGAAACTAATCATTTCACAATATTTCCATTCTGCCATTCGTGTCGTCCCGAATCTCGAGACCATCTCTGTCAGTGGTAGTAGGGCTCCGCTTGGGGCAAACTTGCCACACTCAGTGTCCAGTGTGCTTGCCAGGAGGTACTTGGTTAGAGCCAAAGTAAGGTGGACAGTCTGTTATATGCATACCAGTGTCTGCTGCTTGCTGAGATGCTGCAGTCTGGTGTACTGGAAGATATAAAGAAAAATTGTCTTGAGGTACAGTAGGTGCAGATAAGAGACTTTGATTGAGTGCTTTGGTTGCTGTGACAGGGAGTTGGCGTTCTGGAGAGGTATGTGAAGAATCTGAGGCATAAGATACAACTGAGTATCTGCAACTGTTGTCTCTTTCACTTTCACTGGCAGTTTGTTCCAAGACCCTTAACCTTGCCATGGCTGGGGCATGCTCACATTGTTTTTCCAAACATTCATTTTATTCTCTGCTTTCTGGCGTGCAGCTTCAGCTTCATTCTCTGCTTTCTGGCATGCAGCTTCAGTTTCCATTTCTGCTTTCTTTTGGGCGAAAGCTCCATGAATTTTAGAAGCTTCAGCGTCTTCACTGGCCTTTATGAGTTGTTAACTAAGTGCAGAAGATCTTGATTGTAGGGATTTGGAGGATCTTGTGGAGCCTCTAGTAGATGCAGAGCGATACGATCTGGATTCATGAAGCCGTGTTATTCTCACTTCTACCTTTGTTTTTGTTTGCACCACTAAATTGTCTCTTTCAAGATTGAGCTCCTCAAATCCCTTTAATTCTTCCAATGACCATTGAGTGTTGTACCGCTTTAAGAGATGATTATAAATAACACATAGTCTTTGATAACACTCATAAGCAACATTCAATTGCTTGATAGCGCCCTCTAGTTGTAATGGCTCATGAGATTGTTGGGAGAGAGCAGACATGCATTTAACAGTATTAGACCATAAGTCATTGATATTAAAAAACAGTTGTTCTTTTTTGTCAGCTTTAAGATTCTCTTGCACTTTCCAGGTTGGTTTTGTTAAGCGTTTTTCCCTTTTGTTTGATTCAGGGTTTAATTCTTCATCTGAAAGGAGTACTAAACCTGGATGTGCATCCCCAGATTGCATATTGTCTTGCTAAAAAATCTTGTTAACAAGGAGGGGGTTTATAGTACAGTTTTCAGCAACAGAGAAATGTATCAATTTGCTGTGTCTGAGATCAGGTTTCTTAGGCTGCAGTTTAGGAAAGGTTTACTCTGACTTTCTTATAAGATTACACAGACAAAAAGCCATGTGCTGGTGCATACAGAAGCAGTGTATAAGCTGTTTGTATGAACATTTGCAGCAGTTATATTATCCTGTGGCTGATAAGTGCTATGCTGAGACTTGCTTGCAGACACACATACAGGCTTGTGTATTAATGGCTGCTCTGTCTGATAGCTGCTATTTCCAGTGTGGTTCCAGAGCTAGCAAAGATGAGATATTTTGATTGATCTTTCTAAGGATGTATTGACTGATCTTTCTAACGATCTTTTGACTGTTCTGTCTCTCCAATTTAAGCATTGAAAGTGTGATCTCTGTAACTTACAGTTAGTTGTGTTGAGATGTCGATAACCCCAATCTTATTTGGATAGACAGACAGTGACTCGATCCAGACGACACCTTGTTGATCTTGTGAAGTTTAATCCATAAACTGTGAGGATCTTACAACAATGACCATCAGATAGGTCAAAAGATCATAATGGGATCCAGTCCACATGTGTGCAGAAATGCATTACTGGGAGAAGGGTGGGGCTAATTATACAGAATAAGCTGAGATACAGGAAGGGGAGGGACCAGGGACAGAATAATACATATAACATTTAAAGGCATATCACAAGGTATGTGAAACATGACATATACCCCCTCTATCTTTCGCATGTTGCAATTGTTAAAGCCTGATCCTGGGTTCACCATGTTTCCATATCAAAGACTGAAATATTGAATTCACTATACAAAATAATTTCCAATGTGATAGCTACCAGCGTACTATGTAACAGATAAAGGAGTTGTGGCATTAGAATCCTCTCTACTGAGAGCCACAGTCTATTCCAGAGTTTGACCTTATCCCTGAACCTCAAGAGCAGCAGTAATCAAACGACTATAATTCAACAGTCAATTCTATCGCTATCCCTAAATATTTGAATGCATGCACCACTGGTACTGGGCAGGAAGATAGTAAAAGCAAGGTGTCAGTTTGGTCAAGCTGCATTGAAGCAGATTTCATCCAGTTAACCGTTAAATCGGAGAAAATACCGAATACAGAAACTGCAGATAACTCTGCTCTCAAGGAGGAACCAGTGTTGCCCAGGGACAGGAGCATGTACTTGCATGATTTTTTCTTGTTTTCAGCATATTTAAGTCCTGCAATGTTGTCAATGGACCAAACTAATGCAGCCAATGGTTCGATGGCCAGGGCGAACATAAGAGGTGACAAGGGACACCCCTGTCTGGTCCCCCTGTCCAATTCAAATAGTGCTGACAATTTACCTCCCACCCAGCTGGAAGGTGAGTAACAGCAGTTTTACCCAGAAGATGAAAGTTTATCCAAACCCAAATTTTTCTAGTATGGCCCATAAATATGCTTATTCGATACTATCAAATGCTTTGTTCGCATCAAGTGATAGTAGGGCCCACAACCCAGTAATGTCCACTGAGGTCTGCACATTAATACATAATTGGTGCAAGTTACCTGTAATTGATCTATGCGGCATAAACCCTATTTGATCAGAATGAACAATACTAGTAATCACTTCAATCATCTTGCTAGCACTTTGGCTAAAATTTGAATATTCAATTGTAATAGAGATATGGGCCTATAAGAGTTGTGGTCCGTGGGTGATTTATCAGGTTTAAGAACCAAAATTATGCTGGCTCTTTACATGGATTTGGGCAAATGCTGCAGTGCCTTTATATTCACCTTCAGCAGCCTTGGTAGGAGCAGTTCTGTGTACTGTTTGTAAACCTCAATAAGGAGGCAATCGTCACCCGTTACCTTCAAAGTGGGAAAAGAACTGGTGGTCCATTGAATTTCCTTCAATGTAATAGGTGAATCTTTTTTTCTTTTAAAGACACTTGAAAGTACCACAATGGAGTAAACTAGGCTTGCTTAAATACATTAATTTTGTTCCTTGCATATGTGTTTGTACTAAAACATGTTCAATTACATATAGTGTAAATGAGTGCAAAAGGAAAACCATACAAACGCCATACCTGTGGTGCTTGAGGATACAAAATGTGGGTCCCTAGTATAGTAAGGTAGCAATGACCTTTGGTGATTCTGATCTTTTTCTTATAGATATATCACTGCTCAGACTGACACAGAAGTAGGGTCGGAAAATGAGCCAGAAGTGGCAAATGTCAAAGCAGAAAAAAGTAGAATGATAAAAGAGCAAGCTGAACTGCTTTGTCTCCTCCAGAAAGCAGATGCTAACCATAATGGCTTTGTATCTGAGAAAGAAGAAGGATTCAGGATGATGCTCAACAAGCAAGATAAGGTACCTCTTTTACTGCACAACTCTCTCTGGTAGCAAATTTCACATTTGTCATTATAATGTACATTTCCCAAATTACAGGTGCATCACAAAAAAATAGAACAACAACAAAAAGTTAATTTGTTTCAGTAATTCAAAAAGTGAAACTCTATATTATATAGATTCATTACACACAGAATGATATGTCAAGCATTTCTTTCTTTTAATTTTGATGATTAGGGCTTACAGCGATTGAAAACCCAAAATTCAGTATCTCGGAAAATTAGAATATTGTGAAAGTCCAATATTGTATGCACACTCTAATCAGCTAATTAACTCAAAACACCTGTAAAGGGTTCCTGGGCCTTTAAATGGTCTCTGTCTGGTTCAGTAGTTTACACAATTATGGGGAAGACTGCTGACTTGTCAGTTGTCCAGAAGACAGTCATTGATTTCCTTCCACAAGGAGGGTAAGTCACAAAAGGTCATTGCTAAAGAAGCTGGTTGTTCACAGAGTGCTTTATCCAAGCATATTAATGGAAAGTTGAGTAGAAGGAAAAAGTCTGGTAGAAAAAAGGTGCACAAGCAACAGGGAGAACCACAGCCTTGAAAGGATTGTGAAGCAAAGGCCATTCAAGAATTGGGTGAGATTCACAAGGAGTGGAGCCACCACACACAGACCTTTCCAGGACATGGGCTACACCTATAGGCTGCAAATGATGGACACTGGTAGGCTGCAATTGGTAGGCACTGGTAGGCTGCATTTGGTGGGCACTGGTAGGCTGTAAACTGTCTCTTCTGTAGCCCCAGTGTGAAATCCCTAGTGCTTTCACACTGGGGCAGTGCACTTGCAGGACAGAAAAAAAAGCCCTGCAAGCAGCATCTTTGGGGCAGTTTAGAAGCTGTGAATACAGTGCTCCCAAAATGCCCCTGCCATTGAAATCAATGGCCAGCGCTGCCGAAGCACCTGCAAAACGCTTCGGCAGCGGTGCTTTGCAAGTGCTTTTAACCCTTTTTCGGGTTAAAAGCACCCCGCTAGCGCCCAAAATGCCCTGCTAAAAATAGCAGCATTTTACCACTAACACGGCCAGCGCCTCAACTAAAAGACATCCCCCCACAACTGCCTTCATACCATCTGCACTTCTCTCTTGCATGCAGTCATCCCCTCCACACTCCTCTACTGTATATACTGCAACTCTTCTCCTCTATATACTGTCACTGTCATCCCCTCCACACTCCTCTCCTGTATATACTTCCACTGTCATCCCCTCCACACTCCTCTCCTGTACATACTGCCACTGCCATACCCTCCACACTCCTCTCCTGTACATACTACCCTCTGGCATACCCTCCACACCCCTCTCCTATACATACTACCCTCTGTCATACCCTCCACACTCCTCTTCTGTATAGACTGCCACTGTCATCCCCTCCACACTCCTCTCCTGTATAGACTGCCACTGTCATCCCCTCCACACTCCTCTCCTGTATATACTTCCACTGTCATCCCCTCCACACTCCTCTCCTGTACATACTGCCACTGCCATACCCTCCACATTCCTCTCCTGTACATACTACCCTCTGTCATACCCTCCACACTCCTCTTCTGTATAGACTGCCACTGTCATCCTCTCCATACTCCTCTCCTGTACATACTACCCTCTGGCATACCCTCCACACTCCTCTCCTATACATACTACCCTCTGTCATACCCTCCACACTCCTCTTCTGTATAGACTGCCACTGTCATCCCCTCCACACTCCTCTCCTGTATAGACTGCCACTGTCATCCCCTCCACACTCCTCTCGTGTAAAGACTGCCACTGTCATACCCTCCACATTCCTGTCTTGTACATATCGCTCAATGTCATACCCTTCACACTCCTCTCCTGTACATACTGCCCTCTGTCATAGTGTGGAGAGTATGACAGTGGGCAGTATGTGCAGGAGAGGAGTGTGGAGAGTATGCCATTGGGCAGTATGTACAGGAGAGGAGTGTGGAGGGTATGATGGCAGCCATCTTTAAACCTTGGGGGCCCATGATCTCATATTGCCCGGGGGCCCCATGAGTTGTCAGTCCGCCCCTGGGCAGCACTGTAACAAAGTCCCGCCTCCTAGACCAGCTCCTGTAATAGATGGAACACTGATCCAATGCAGTGAAATTTAATCAGTGTGACGTGCATCATAGGACCCACGAGCCAGTCTAGGAGGTGGGACTTTGTTACAGCGGCCGCCCGGGACATTCAAACTCAAGCTCTGTGACAGTAAGAGATCGTCGCCACTCTGTGTGATCCAGGGGCACTGGTAGGCTGCAATTGGTGGGCACTGGCAGGCTGCATTTAGTGGGTACTGACAGGCTGCATTTGGTGGGCACTAAAAAACTGCAATTGATGGGCACTAATAAGGTGCAATTGGTGGGCACTGGCAGACTGCAATTGGTGGACACTGGCAGGCTGCATTTGGCGGGCATGGGTAGGCTGCATTTGGCGGGTACGGGTAGGCTGCATTTGGCAGGCACTGGCAGGCTGCAACTGGTGGGCAATGGTAGGCTGCATTTGAAGGGGCACTCATAAGCTGCATTTGGTGGACACTGATAAGGCTGCATTTGATTTGCACTAGTAGGCTGCAATTGGTGGGCACGGGTAGGCTGCAATTGGTGGGCACGGGTAGGTTGCAATTGGTAGGCACTGGTAGGCTGCAATTGGTAAGCACTGGTAGGCTGCATTTGGTGGGCACTGACAAGCTGCATCTGGTGGGGACTGGCAGGCTGCAACTGGTGGGCACTGACAGGCTTCAACTGGTGGGCACTGACAGGCTTCAACTGGTGGGCACTGGCAGGCTGCAACTGGTGGTCACTGGCAGGCTGCAATTGATGGGTACTGGCAGGCTGCAATTGATGGGCACTGGCAGGCTGCAATTGATGGGCACTGGTAGGCTGCAATTGATGGGCACTGGTAGGCTGCATTTGATGCGTTAATCTCTTGTATAATTTCCGCAGTCTCTGACCATCTCTTTTATCATGTCTGCAGTCTCTCTCCATCTCTTGTATCCTGTCTGCAGTCTCTGACCATCTCTTTTATCATGTCTGCAGTCTCTGACCATCTCCTGTAGTGTGTCTGCAGTATGTCTGGGGGCTCTAACAGACTCTCTAACAGAATCCCTCTCTGTGTCCATTAGAGAGACCCCCCCTCCAGGTCCCATTGGAGTACTCTCTTTCTGTATTTTGTTTATTGTTAAGAGATCATGGGAGGATCCCAAGGTAACAAACACTCCTTAGGGGAGCATCTCTATGTTTGAGTCGTTGCCACAGAAACATAAAAAGAAGGCAATCAGCGCACACAAAGAAAAGATAGCTAAAATGACAATTGCAAGCTGAACAACAAAAGGCAAACCACAACACCTATGAACATGAATATAAAAAGTAGAGAGGTGCAGCACAATAATAAAAGTTCATACACTTTAACATAATATGTTGTCCACCACGTGATAAAAGGGGAGTTTTCAAATGTTGTAGCCAAAGTTCATAGTGAAAAATTCTCCACCGTCAGTATAATGCACTCTTACCAGATAAGATGGACCATTTGAGTGAACAAATGATCAGACACGCTTGTTACCCACATGAGGGGTGAGGAAGGTGAATCGATCCAGCAGCATAGATGGAGAACTACTAAAGGAATTGTATTTCTGTTGAGTCAGTCTTGTATTTTACAAAGCCCTGCCAAACAACAGAGCAGGATGGGAGGCCTATCTTTTGATTTCCGAAGTTGAAGTCTACTCCTCTGCCCCCCACCTATGGACAGTCAGTGAAGGAACAAAAGCAAAAGTTGCCACAGAAACATTTCTAAAGGGGAGGAGTTAGTAAGATGACCATGTCCATGTAGGGGCACCAGAAATATTTTTGCACCCAAGCTCCTGTGACCCTAGGATTGGCCCTGACGGCACACATTTCTCAGTGGTCACCCCTGACATTTCTGGATGCAATATGACATTTTTACCATCAGCATTTTTAATTGCATTAGCTTACAACATATTATATTCATTTTTACCACTTGTCTTCCTGCTACACAGTACATTGCCTGAAGAAAATTCCTTACTAGTCCTCAAGCTTGCTGCAGGTTCTGCTTCAAACTGTGCTTTGCTACTACACAGAGTATTACTTTGCAGCAAGTCTCTGAAAGCAGATTTTCTCACTGGAGTTATGCTGGCCATACACTACACGAAAAATCGGCCACATTTTCGAAAAACTAACGTTCGACCGTGACCACAAACGATCGTGCCATCATGTAATGACCGGTAAATCGTTCAGTGGACATAAATAAATATTTTTTGTTCATTTTTTTACATATACCTAGTACAGACAGTTCGGACGGGAAACACATTAACCTTGCAATTTATCGTACGTTCGGCAGAAATTTTCCAAACTTGCCGTTCGTTTTTTTCCCACAAAAACGTCACAAACATTTATTGATTTGTGCCCATTAACTTGCCGAAAAACGAACGAAGTGTCTATATGAACGATTTTTCAGCCGATTTTTCGTATAGTGTATGGCCAGCATATCTCCCACTTCACAGGGAATAGTCCAATGACCAGTCTCTCTCACATTTGTAACAGCAACCATTCACTTTGGCAGGTGTTGAAAACTTCAATTGAGGGCGTTGTCCCTTCTTTTCTGCGCTCTCACAAGCCAATGCTCCCACATGGACAACATTACATCCTTCTTGGATTTTCCAACATACCCTGCAGACCAAACAGATTTCCTGTTGCCAGGGGTAACGGAAGACCCACACCAAGACCCACACCTGGTCAGACCCCTTGCAGGATGCTGGATACGGTGCCCTCTTCTCTGGGCTGACCACTTCACACAAGCAGTCATAAGATGAAAACACTGGCTTCTTGTGCTCTCTGTCACCCCCTGTAGGCTGAATAAAATTATTACCACTGTTGCCAGGGGTGACAACAGACACTTTTGCACCAACATCTTCACTCAAAATTTTAACCAAATCTCGCTGTATCTCCTCCTTTCTGAATACATTTCTCCAGTTGCTATGGGAGACCACATTCTCCCCGCTGAATTTTTCTAGCGCTCTTTAGAATGGATTGCTCCTAGGAAATTTTCATAGTCATCTTGATTATGACACATCCCGCGGAACACCTCTTGGCGCTCCTCCATCAGAAAAGGTTGCACCAACTCAACCCAGGGACCTTTGGGCCATCCTCTGTAGGAAGCAGTCATCGCAAACTCAGCCAAAAAGTCTATAACATGTTCAGAAGGCAACATAGGCCTTATGAAGTCAGCTGTACGGATATCTGCTTTGTTGCCACGGGCAACCGCACCCATCTGCTCACTCTTTGCACTAAGTGATGGCTTGCTTTCTTGCACCAGTCTGGGGCTTGTTCTGTCGGTACAACCCCTCCAGCCACAGGGTTCTGTCTCTCATCTCAGGAAAGATTGCTTCCTTTTTGCGTTTTGACTGCCCTGTCTCTGCAGTCAGGCCCACAGTGCTTTTTAACACAGTTCCTTTTAACACAGGAAAATTTGGCGTACTGTCTCTTTAAGACTTGCAAGTAGCACACTTTCACATGCAAACTCCACTGGTTCACATTAGCTGCTCCTCACAGCATTGCTGCAAAACAGAGTTTCTTGCTACTCGCTGTTTTTGGTATTTAAGGAACTCTGCCCAGCATCCATACCTCCACCACGTGTAAGATTGGGGTGATCAGACTCAAGCGGTAGGTGCGTTTTCAAATGAGTGAGGTAGTCTGTAAAAAAAAAACTGCATTTTTAAGGGCCTGGTAGCCCACTTTTATTTAAAAGCACAGAAAAGTTCACAAAGACATCAGTAGCCCATCGCGGGGGGTTCCACCATTACTGTATCTTGCACACTCAATACTTTAGCCTCCTGGCTTACATTCTTGCCACACGGCTGCTTTAGGCCTTTAGCCTAGGCCTTAGGTCTGCTCCTCAGACCAAAAGAGTTTCCTAGATTTAGGCTCTATTCACACTAATGCGTTTTTGATGCATTTTGCAGAAATACATGGGAATTTTTTAACATAGGTTCCTATGGAACATGTTCACATCAATGCATTTTTGTGCCTCTGCGTTTTTGGAAAGGGTCGGGGACTTTTTTTCCCGCAACATGCAGCGTTTTGCTTGTAATAGATTCCAATCAACCTGCATCCAAAACGCATTTTTGCATTTTGCGTTTTTTTAATTTCTTTTTTTACACTGTATATAGCTGGTTGCTAAGAAGGGTGCCGGGAAGCCGGCCGCCGTGTCCTTAGCAACCTATGAGTCATCAGCTGTCAGCTGACTTCCCACTCAATGTAAAAAAAAAAATGCCAGCTAAAAAAAAAATCGTGAAAAAAAACAGCGTGGGGTCCCCCCCAGGTCCATACCAGGCCCTTGAGTCTAGTATGGATTCGGAGGGGACCCCCATGCCAAAATTTTTTTTAAAAATGGCGTGGGGGTCCCCCCAAAATCCATACCAGACCCTTATCCGAGCGCCCCCCCTCCTGAACCATACCAGGCCGCATGCCCTCAACATGGGGGGATGGGTGCTTTGGGGCAGGGGGGGCTCTGTGCCCCCCACCCCAAAGCACCTTTTCCCCATGTTGATGGGGACAAGGGCCTCTTCCCGACAACCCTTGCCCGGTGGTTGTCGGGGTCTGCGGGCAGGGGGGCTTATCGGAATCTGGAAGCCCCCTTTAACAAGGGGGCCCCCAGATCCCGGCCCCCCCATGTGAATGAGTATGGGGTACATTGTACCCCTACCCATTCACCTGGAAAAAAATAGTGCAGTGTTAAAAAATACAGTAGACAGTTTTTGACAAGTCTTTTATTACAAATCTTCTTCTCCGCTTCTTCCTCCGGTCTTTCTCCATCTTCTCCCACATTTTCATCCTCCGGTCTTCTCCTTCTCCCCATGCTTCTTCTTCCACTCTTCTTCTGTCTTCTTTGTCCGGTGTTCTTCTTTCTCCACTCCCGCCGACGACCCTCCTCCGATGCTGCGTCCCGCTGATCTGTCAGCGCCGATGTCCTGCATTTCTTAAATAACGATGGGGCGTGGCAATCGGATTATGTCATCAGAATGTCAGAATGCCACGCCCCCTTGTGACGTCACAGACCCATCATGCCCCGGGCTGTAACGTCATAACATCATGACATCACCCGGTGACCCTGCCCCATGCCTATATAAGTCATTGGGCACGGCGCACACGGTATTACAGCAGGAGACATCGACGAGTCAACATCGGAAGAAGAGAAGAGGGGAGAAGACGACGAAGACCGGGCAAGAGCTAGCAAAAGAGCGGGCAAAAGAGCAGAAGAACCCGGCAGAAGGCACAGGTCAACTGGAGAAGAACCGGAGAGTGCGGAGAAGAGAGTGGAGAAGTCGGAAGAGACCCCCCGGAGCTGCATAGTAAAATACTTGTCAAAAACTGTCTACTGTATTTTTTAACACTACACTATTTTTTTCCAGGTGAATGGGTAGGGGTACAATGTACCCCATACTCATTCACATAGGGGGGATGGGATCTGGGGGCCCCCTTGTTAAAGGGGGCTTCCAGATTCCGATAAGCCCCCCGCAGACCCCGACAACCATCGGGCAAGGGTTGTCGGGAAGAGGCCCTTGTCCCCATCAACATGGGGGCAAGGTGCTTTGGAGTGGGGGGCACAGAGCCCTCCTGCCCCAAATTACCCATCCCCCATGTTGAGGGCATGCGGCCTGATATGGTTCAGGAGGGGGGGGCGCTCGCTCATCCCCTCCCTTTCCTGACCTGCCGGGCTGCGTGCTTGGATAAGGGTCTGGTATGGATTTTGGGGGGACTCCCACACCATTTTTTTTTAAATCTTGGCATGGGGGTCCCCTCCAAATCCATACCTGACCCAAGGGCCTGGTATGGACCCACTCTGTTTTTTTTTCACGATTTTTTTTTTTAGCCGGCATTTTTCTTTTTTACATTGAGCGGGATATCAGCTGACAGCTGATGATTTATCAGTTGTTAATGACGCAGCGGCCAGCTTCCTGGCCCCCTCCTTAGCAACTGGCTATATACAGTGTAAAAAAAAATCGCAAATTGCGGCAAAATCGCTGTAAAAACGCCTGTCAAAAAACACAGCAAGCACCGCAAAAAGCACTGCAGAAACGCTCAGAAGCAACATGCATAGATGTGAATCGAGCCTTAAGCTCTGTCCTAGTTTACTCCTGATCAGCGCCTTGCTGCTCTGTCACCAAGTACATTTGACTCTTGCAGACATGCATGCTCTGGCTGCCCCATGCAGCCTCTGATTCCTGCAGAGGAATGGGAGTCCACCTGACTCCCATGCACAGACTTCCTGTCTGTTGGGTGTGGCCCTGAGCCATAGTCAGGTCACAACTAAATAGCCCAGCACACAGCTGTGCAATCAGCATGCCTTTCTCTCCAAAATCTGGCGTAAACCAGCAATCTTCCAGGTAGCACAGGGTCCCACTGCCACAATATATACACAGTCATCACCAAAAATTTTGGCACCCCTGCATTTCTGTCAGATAATGCACCACTTCGCCCAGAAAATTGTTGTGATTACAAATGTTTAGGCATTTTCATGTTTATTTCTTTTTTTTATATTGGTATGACACAAAAAAAGTGGAGAAACAAAAAGCCAAATCTGCCACATTCCACGCAAAACTCCAAAAATGGACTGGACAAAATTCTTAGCACCCTCAATTTAATATTTGGTAGCACACTCCTTGGAAAAAATAACTGAAATCAATCACTTCCTGCAACTATCAGTGAGTTTCTTACACCTCTCTACTGGAATGTTGGACCACTCTTCTTTGGCCAACTGTAAGGATGAGCTCCGGCGTATTCGCATGCTGCACGTGCCGAGCCCGCCAGGAAGTCGGCACGGCGCAGCGCTCATCACAAGCAGTGAGATATTTCCCGATCTCTGCAGCCACACATCGGGAAACGTCTCACTGACGACTTCCTGGCGGGCTCGGCACGTGCAGCATGCGAACACGCAGGAGCTCATCCTTAGCCAACTGCTCCAGGTCTCTCAGATTGAAAGGGTTCCTTTTCCCAACTGCTGTTTTGCAATCTCTCCATAGGTGCTCTATGGTATTTCGATCTTCAGTTCAGTACTCTCCAGCGCTTTGTCTTAAACCATTTCTGTGTGCTTTTTGATGTGTGTTTTGGGTTATTGTCCTGCTGTAAGACCCATGACCTCTGTCGGAGACTACCAGAATTTTTTGGTAGTCTTCAGGTTTCATAATGCCATTCACAAACTCAAGACATCCAGTGCCTGAGGCAGCAAAGCGACCCCAAAACATCAGTAAAACTTCACTATGTTTGACTGTAGGGACTGTATTATTTTCTTTAAAGGCCTCATTTATTTTTCTGAAAAGAGTAGAATGATGGGCTTTAACAAAAAGCTGTCATTTTGTTTCATCTGTCCACAGCACATTCTCCCAAAAGAATTTTGGCTTCCTTAGGTAAGTTTGTCCGATCGTGTGTACGGGACATTAGAAGTCCTGAAGGCGGTGCTTGGTTTTCGGGGTCCTGTAAACGGCTAGGCTCCCAAAAAGTCTCACACATGTGGTATGCCCGTACTCAGGAGAAGCAGCAGAATGTATTTTGGGGTGTAATTCCACATATAACCACGCCGTGTTTGAACAATATATAATTTAGTGACAACTTTGTGTAAAAAAAAAAAAAATTGTAATTTTCCCGCAACTTGTGGCAAAATATAAAATATTCCATGGATTCAACATGCCTCTCATCAAATAGCTTAGGGTGTCTACTTTCCCAAATGGGGTCATTTGGGGGTTTTGTGCTATCTTGGTATTTTATGGCCTTCAAAACTGTGGTAAATCATGAGGAGTGAAATCAAAAATTTACACCCTTATGCCCCGTACACACGGTCGAATTTTCTGATGGAAAATGTTTGACGGGAGCTTGTTGTCGGAAATTCCGACCGTGTGTAGGCTCCATCGGACATTTTCCATCTGAATATTCGTCACACAAAATTTGAGATCTGGATAAATCCATTGTCATAAATTCCAATTGTGTGTACACAATTCTGACGCACAAAGTTCCACGCATGCTCGGAATCAAGCAGAAGAGCTGCACTGGCTATTGAACTTAATTTTTCTTGGCTCGTTGTACGTGTTGTACGTCATCGCATTCTTGATGTTCGAAATTACCGACAAGATTTGTGTGACTGTGTGTATGCAAGACAAGTTTGAGCCAACATCCGTCGGAAAAAATCCATGTATTTTGTTGTTGGAATGTCCGATAGTGTGTACAGGGCATTAGAAATCCTGAAGGCGGTGCTTGGTTTTCGGGGGCCTGTACGCGGCTAGGCTCCCAAAAAGTCTCACACATGTGGTATCCCCGAACTCAGGAGAAGCAGCAGAATGTATTTTGGGGTGTAATTCCACATATAACCATGCCATGTTTGAACAATAAATCATTTAGTGTCAACTTTGTGCAAAAAAATTTAAAAAAAGTGTAATTTTCCCGAAACTTGTGACTAAATATAAAATATTCCTTGAACATGCCTATCAGCAAATAGCTTGGGGTGTCTACTTTCCAAAAAGGGGTCATTTGGGGGGGGTTTGAACTGTCCTGGCATTTTATGCACAACATTTAGAAGCTTATGTCACACATCACCCACTCTTCTAACCACTTGAAGACAAAGCCCTTTCTGACACTTTTTGTTTACATGAAAAAATATTATTTTTTTGCAAGAAAATTACTTTGAACCCCCAAACATTATATATTTTTTTTAAAGCAAATGCCATACAGATAAAAATGGTGGGTGTTGCAATTTTTTTTCACACAGTATTTACACAACGATTTTTCAAACGCAATTTTTTGGGGAAAAACACACTTTTTAAAATCTGAATGCACCAAAACACACTATATTGCCCAAATGTTTGATGAAATAAAAAAGATGATCTTATGCCAAGTACATGGATACCAAACACGACATGCTTTAAAATTGTGCACAAACGTACAGCAGCAACAAACTACATACTTTTTTAAAAGCCTTTAAAAGCCTTTAAAAGCCTTTACAGGTTACCATTTTAGATTTACAGAGGAGATCTACTGCTAAAATTACTGCCCTCGATCTGACCTTTGCAGTGATACCTCACATGCATGGTGCAATTGCTGTTTACATATGACACCAGACCAACGCTTTTGCGCGTGAGCACGGGGGGACAGGGGTGCTTTTTTTTTTTAATTATTTATTTTGCTTTTTTATCATATTTTTCAACTGTTCCTTTCATTTTTTTTATTGTTATCTCAGGGAATGTAAATATCCCCTATGATAGCAATAGGTAGTGACAGGTACTCTTTTTTTAAAAAATTGGGGTCTATTAGACCCTAGATCTCTCCTCTGCCCTCAAAGCATCTGACCACACCAAGACCGGTGTGATAAAATGCTTTGCCAATTTCCCAATGGCGCTGTTTATATCCGGCAAAACCTAAATCATGAAATGCTCGTAGCTTCCGGTTTCTTAGGCCATAGAGATGATTGGAGCCATTCTGGTCTCTGATCAGCTCTATGGTCAGCTGGCGGAACCACCAGCTGCATTCTCGGGGTCCCTGTTGGGACAGGAGGGCCCGAGAAAACCATGGAAGATGGAGGGAGGGGGGTATGTTCCCTCCCACTGCTTATAAAAGCAGTCTAGAAGCTAATTAGCTGCTAGGATTGCTTTTACATGAAAGCCGACTGCTGGCTGAAAAGAATGATACCAAGATGATACCTAAACCTGCAGGTATCATTCTAGTATAATCACTCAAAGTCCAGCAACATACCAGTACGTTGCTGGTCCTTGTTGGGCATACATTGTAATGTTCTTTTTTTCATGCAGCCTGTGGGCTGAACAAAAAAAAAGATTGATCAGTGGGTATGCCCACCATTAGAATACCCCCCTTCATCCACCTACTTCTAATGATGGGCATACATGCACCATTTTTTTTTTAACTGTGGTGGGGAAATCACCTCCTACAGCGCCGCTGGAGTCGCTGATTTACGTATCGTGGGAGCAAACGCTGTTGCTGTCAAGATGAATAAATCAGTGCTGCAGCTGAATGGCGTACCTGCTAAGCAAATGATGGTTAACAATAAAATAAAGTAACATTACAGTATAACAGTAATGCCCCGTACACATGGTCGGATTTTCCGATGGAAAATGTCCGATCGGAGCGTGTTGTCGGAAATTCCGACCGTGTGTGGGCTCCATCGGACATTTTCCATCGGATTTTCCGACACACAAAGTTGGAGAGCAGGAGATAAAATTTTCCGATAACAAAATCCGTTGTCGGAAATTCCGATCGTGTGCACACAAATCCGACGGACAAAGTGCCACGCATGCTCAGAATAAATAAAGAGATGAAAGCTATTGGCCACTGCCCGTTTATAGTCCCGACGTACGTGTTTACGTCACCGCGTTTAGAACGATCGGATTTTCCGACAACTTTGTGTGACCGTGTGTATGCAAGACAAGTTTAAGCCAACATCCGTCGGAAAAAATCCTAGGGTTTTGTTGTCGGAATGTCCGAACAAAGTCCGACCGTGTGTACGGAGCATAAGACTTACCATACCTGCAAAGCAAATGCAATAAAACATAGTAAAAATAAAACATTTTTTAACGCCGAAGCATGGGGGCAATTCGCCCCTAATTTTAGGAGCAAATCGCTCCTCCACCCCTGCCCCCATGCTTCGGCATATATGCTCTTTTTTTTAACCGTGGTGGTGAAATCACCTCCGACAGCGCTGAAGTTACGGCTTTACTTATCGTGGGAGCAAACACTGTTGCTGTCAAGATAAATAAACCGTGTTGCAGCTGAATGGCCTACTTGAAAATGGTTAACAATAAAACACAGTAAACAGTAAAGTATAAAATAATTACATACCTGAAAAGCAAATATGATAAAACATAGTAAAAATAAAACATTGCATTGCAGAATACAGTAAAAAAGAGCAGAACAATAGAGAGAGAATAGAGAGAGAGAGAACAAAAAACAACAACTATTTTTGTTTTTTTTGTTTTTTTACTTTTTTTTTTTACACTTATTTTTGTAACGGTTCGGTTCCAGGTTCGGGTCTCCCAAAATGCGATGGCATCTTTAGAGACCCTGTGAATATGTGTCCTAGTCTGTGCAGTACTATACCCTACGCTAATACTCCACTAGTGTGTGGTAGTGTTCAAAACATTCACCAATGCAAAGACCAGGATGGTCAGGACAGGAGGGACAATAATAGCAGGTGTCACGCCTATATTCGCGCTTTCTACAGACACAAAATTTTCTTTGGGGGGCTCATTGGTTAGGGGTACCAGGGAGGACATAAGGAAAATGCTTCTCATGCAGCCGGCTTACTGCATTTGGATTGGGAAGTTGGGCCACAGCACCATCTGGAATCAGAAGGGCTGTGATGATCTCTTCCTGGAATTTAAGGAAGGATCCAGTTCGTCCTGAAGCTTTGTATAGCACATAAGCATTCAGCAGAGCCAATTGAAATAAGTATATAGACACTTTTTTGTACCAGCGTCTGGCCTTACAAGCAATTAGGTACAGCGCCAACAACTGGTTGTTGAGGTCCACCCCTCCCATATTAAGGTTATATTCGTGGACACAGAGGGGTTTCTCCACAACACCAGTCGCCGTAGGAATTTGGACTGTCATGTCTGCGTGAAGGGAGGATAGAACAAAAACATTCCGATTATCCCTCCACTTCATAGCAAGCAAATTATTACACTTCAAGCAGGCTCTCTCTCCCAGCCTAAGACGGGAATCTACAAGCTGCTGGGGTAAGCCCCGGTGATTAGATTGCACGGTGCCACATGCGCCAATTCCGTGATCAAATAAGTGACTAAAAAGTGGCACGCTCGTGTAATAATTGTCCACATACAAGTGGTACCCCTTTCTGAATAAGGGTGACACCAAGTCCCACACAATCTTACCAGCGCTCTTTATGTAATCTGGGCAGTTCTACGGCTCTAAGTGACTATCTCTTCCCTCTTAAACCATAAAACTTTATGTATAGCCTGTGACCCTCTCACAGAGCTTATACATCTTGACCCTGTATCTGGCACGTTTGCTGGGAAGATACTGTTTGAAATACAAGCAGCCAGAAAACTTAATCAGGGACTCATCAATGCAGACAAACAAAAATGCAGGTAAACAAGGCTGCAAACTGTTGGTTAAAGTGGTTTACGAGGGGCCGAATTTTGTAGAGCCAATCGTATCCAGGGTCACCCCAAGGACGACAGAGTTCATTGTCGTTGAAGTGCATGAACCACAAGATCTGCTCGTATCGTGCCCTGGCCATGGAGGCAGAAAACACGGACATACGGTGAATTGGGTCAGTGGACCAATATGACCGCAACTCACTCTTTTTGGTTATGCCCATGAGAGGGATAGGCCCAGAAAGGTCTTAAATTCGGAAACCGTAATTGGTTTCCAATCTCTGGCAAGGGTCAAATGGGGATTAGTGGTAATGAATTCACCAGCATACAAATTGCTTTGGTCCACAATAGATCTATAGAGATCTTCCATGAAAAACAGCAAATAAACATCAAGTGACGTAAAATCAACTGTTTCCACCTGCATTCCGGGTTGGCCAGTGAATGGGGGAAGTACGGGTGCTGCAGAAGTGGTGGGCTCCCAATTAGGATTGGCAAATGCAGCAGGAAGGGCACTATGGGCTGGACAGGCCTGTGTTTGTCTTCTTGGTGGCTGCGGGACACTTATTGTGCTAGCCACTGCACCAACTTGAACTGCACTTATGGGACTCGCCACGTCACCACGTGTTACTGCAGTGCTGGTTTGACTATGACCAGGGTGTACTAGGTCGCTGGTGTTTGCCAGTTCACCAAAAGGATGAGCGGCACTAGAACTGGCTCTCTGCTCCATACGAGAGTCCTGCGGTTCTTGCACCTCAACGACAGCAGAAGAACGCGGTCTGGTATGCCTGACCTTGGCAGGGACCACAACTCTGTTGTCCGAGCCAGAGGTGGGGGACTCGAGTCACATGTTTGAGGACTTGCGACTTGCTTGACAAAATTAAATAAATGACTCGACTTGACTTTGACTTGCCACTAATGACTTGCGACTTGACTTTGACTTGGGCTATTTGACTTGCAATGACTTGCAATGACTTGGCACCACCAGTGCTGTGTCTTGGCCTAGGCAAAATATGCCAAGAAAAAAGCACTAAGCAGTTTTGTTAATGTTGAAAATGAAACAAAACCTTTCCTGAAAACTGACTTTTAACTAATTTTAAGGATGGAAATGGGGTAGATCAGTATTTTGACTTAATTTGTGACTTGACCAAAATAAATGACTTGACTTGACTTGCTTGACTTCTAGCAGGGACTCGACTTGACTTGCTTGCTTTTCGCCACAGTAACTTAGGACTTGCTTATGACTTGAAGGTTAAGACTTGAGACTTGCTTGTGACTTGCACATGTGTGACTTACCCCCATGTCTGGTCCGAGCTATCTGTCAGGGTGCCGCTGCTGTCTACGGGATCGTATTCTGAGCCTGAATCTGACAGATGAGTGACTTCCTCTTCACTATCTGTCATGCTCAGAAATGTGTAGGCCTCTTTACTAGTGTACTATCGATTTGACATTTTGGTCTCTAAATTTACTGGTATACTAGTGAGACTCACAAGCAAAAAAGCTCCTGACTGTCAGCAACTGATTCAAACACTACCAAAAAAACTGTTAGCGTTTGCAGGGATCAGGCCTGACTCTGCGAATGCTGCAATTATGTGTGTTGTGTTTTGTAAGTGACGGTGATTGATTGATACTGCACTTAGGTGGGCTGCGTTGGGCGGAGGGGCTAAGCACAGGTGCTAGCAGGTATCTGGGCTGATCCCGCTAACACTGCATTTTTGGGAATCCTAAACTGCTGGGGATGCTAGTATAGATCTGATCAGATCAGATATTGATCCATTCAGACACTATGCTACTAAGGGAGGTGTATGGTGCGTGTATGGGTGTTAGCGCTACTGGCACTAATCTGACACTGCCTGGGGCGATGCAGACCCTGACTGACGCTACAACCTAACTTATATCACCCACCGGGTGATCAGGGGGTAAACCTTTATTGGGTAATATATGGCGGGTGCCCTGATGCTATAAGAAAAAACTAACTAACCAGCATCACCCGTAACACTAATACGCTGATCACTGGTGACAGGGGGTGAAAGGGTTAACTAGGGGGCAATCAGGGGGTTAAAACCTTTATTAGGTAATATATGGGGGTACCTGAGGCTATAAAAACCTGACGGTGAAACTAACTGGTTAACTAGCGTCACCAGTAACACAAATACGGCGATCGATTAGTGACACTGGTGACAGGGGGTAAAAGGGTTAACCAGGGGGTTAAACCCTTTATTAGGTAGTATATTTGCGGGTACCTGATGCTATAAAAACCTGACGGTGAAACTAATCACCTGACTGGCTAACTAGCGTCACCAGTGACCCTGGCGACAGGGGGTGAAAGGGTTAACTGGGGACGATCAAGGGGTTAAACCTTTATTAGGGGAGTTTAGGGGGGTACCCTAGACATAACGGGGGCTACTACTAACTGCCCTAACACTTATTTCAGTCACAAATGACACCAATGCAGTGATCAGTGAAAAATCTGAAAACTGCAATTGGTGACACAGTGACAGGAAGTGAAAGGGTTAACTGGGGGGGCTATCGGGGGTGATCGAGGGGGGGGGCAAGTGTACCTATGTGTACTGGTGTTAGTGTACTGTTGGTGCAACTCACGGTTAGATGTCCTCTCTCTCACTGGAATCGAAAAGACTCCACGAGGAGAGATGACATCACTTCCCCCTGTCTGTGTTTACACTTAAGCCGCGTACACACGAGCGGAATGTCTGACAGAGAAAGTCAGACGGAAGCTTTTCATCGTCTATTCCGATCGTGTTTATGCCTCATCAGTCTTTTTTTTTTCAAAAATTCTGACGGACCTAGAAATGGAACATGTTCTAAATATTTCCGACGGAACCAATTCTTATAGGGAAAACCGCTCCTCTGTATGCTGTTCCGACGAACCAAAAACGACGCATGCTCTGAAGCAAGTACGAGACGGAAGCTGTTGGCTACTGGCTATAAAACTTCCCTTTTTTAGTTCCATCGTACGTGCTGTACGTCACCTTGTTCTGGATGGTCGGACTTTGGTCGGACTTTGGTTTGACTGTGTGTAGGCAAGACCGCTTGTATGTAATTCCATCGGAGTTCTGTCGGAGAAACCTTCAGGCATAACACAGACAGGGGAAGGTTTTTATTTGTTAGGAGCGATCACCAGGTCCAGACCATAAATCATTGGTCTGGCACTGGGGACTGATCGCTCCCCTAACAAACCTGACCACCGCAGGCACGAGGGGGTCGCGATCGTGCCCCCCGCCCACGGGGAGGGCGGGATTCACAGGTACGCCCATTTGCCCACCTGTGCCATTCTGCCGATGTACATCGGTGAACGGCGGTCGGGAAGTGGTTAAAAGTTAATTCAGAGCTCCTGCACCTCAAGTGAAAAAGACTCCTTGTGTGAATACCACCACCTCTGATAATAAGGGAGCTTACCAGATCTTAATAATCACAACCATCGGTGAGATGTTGTATGCCCCTCTATAGAGGTTGGACTGTATCTCCTCAACTCCAAACCAGCCACATATATTCCCATGGATGAATGTATAAAGGGAAATAGATGCTCTAATAGTGTAAAATCCTTTACTAGTTTATTAAAGCAATTAAAAGTTGCACTTACATCCAATAAGAGATATATACACAAACTGTACAGTCTTTCTTACCAGCAAAATAATACGGTTCGCACCAGAACCTGTGAATGGACCGAAAATTCGCACAAACGTTAGAACCCCATTGACGTCTATGGGACTCGAACGTTCAAAATCAAAAGTGCTCATTTTAAAGGCTAACTTGCATGGTATTGTCCTAAAAAGGGTTTGGGGACCCGGGTCCTGCCCCAGGGGACATGTATCAATGCAAAAAAAACTTTTAAGAACGGCCGTTTTTTCGGGAGCAGTGATTTTAATGATGCGTAAAGTAAAAAAAAAAAAAAAGTGAAATATTCCTTTAAATATCGTACCTGGGGGGTGTCTATAGTATGCCTGTAAAGTGTTTTCCGTGCTTAGAACAGTCCCTGCACAAAATGTCATTTTTAAAAGGAAAAAAAGTCATTTAAAACTGCTTGCGGCTTTAATGTAATGTCGGGTCCTGACAATATGGATGAAAATCAGTGAGACAAAGGGCATGGGTACCCCCCAGTCCATTACCAGGCCCTTTGGGTCTTGCATGGATATTAAGGGGAACCCCGCACCCAAATTAAAAAAGGAAACAGCAGTATACAGGCTCTGTACTCTGAACAGCAGTATACAGGCGGTGCAAACAAGACAGGGACTGTAGGATTGTTGTTAAGTAGAATCTGTTTGTAATTTTGAACTGGTACATTTTTAACGTGTTTAGCTCCAGCCAAAAAATCTATTTTAAGCTTTTAGGAAAACACAGGGAAAGGTTATCACCCCTGTGACATTTGTTTTGCTGTCTGTGCTCCTCTTCAGGAGATTTCACCTCACTTTTTGTCCCAATGACAAATGTTTTTTGAAAATTTGTTTTTTTTTGTGAAACAAGGATTGGTGATAAAGTATCAGTGGAAAGGAGAAATGTTTTTCCCATATTAACTCTTACAGGAGAGAATTTCCCTTCCTAGGGGTAGATTTCATCTCACTTCCTGTTGTCTCCTTCCGTTTGCAAGTAGGAGTCATTTGTAAGTTGGATGTTTGAAAGTAGGGGCCTGCCCTATATACTCAGCAGAAATTTGGGCCTTAGGTGTTGTTGTGGCCACAACACTGTAAGCCCTCACAGGACCCTGCTGTGAAATATTAGATCAAGAATTGTAATTACATGCCCCTGTTGAACAGGGGCAGAAAAATTGGGCCTTTGGTGGTGGTGGTGGTGCTGGTGCCACAACACTGTAAGTCCTCACTCGCTCTTGGTGGGCGCAGAAACGGGCCCTGCTGTGAAATATTAGATCAAGAATTGTAATTACATGCCCCTGTTAAACAGGGGCTGAAAAATTAGGCCTTAGGTACTGGTGCTGGTGCCACAACACTGCAACCCCTCACAGATACTCTAGTTGGAACGCAGAAACGAGCCCTGCTGCAAAGTATTGCATCAAAAATTGTAATTACACGCTCCTGTTAAACAGGGGCTGAAAAATGAGGCCTTAGGCACTGGTGTTGGTGCCACAACACTGCAACCCCTCACAGATACTCTAGATGGAACGCAGAAACAAGCCCTGCTGCAAAGTATTGCATCAAAAATTGTAATTACACGCCCCTGTTAAACATGGGCTGAAAAATTGGGCCTTAGGCACTGGTGGTGGCGCCCAGAACCAAAAATGTACTTACAAGCTATCAGCGTGCTCATTGAGGAGGAAGAGGATAATTACTCAGGATAGTCACTCAGCATCAGCATAGGCAGTCTTTGAAGGGATCTGAGATTTCAAAAAAAATTATTCGGTTACATAAGCATCAGGTGCTTGGTAGCTGGTGGTGATCCAAGACTGATTCATTTTTATGAAGGTCAGTCGATCGACCGAGTCGGTGGACAGACGCACCCTGTAATCGGTTACAAAGCCTCCAGCAGCACTGAATGTGCGTTCCAAAAGAACGCTGGATGTAGGACAGGCTAGTAGCTGAATTGCATACTGTGCAAGCTCTGGCCAGTGATCCATCCTCAAGACCCAGTAACCCAAAGGATTTTCGGTGGGAAAGGTGTCCAAGTCAGATCTTGCCCCTAGGTATTCCTGCACCATGTAAAACAGACGCTGGCGATGGTTGCTGGAACCGATCATACCTTGGGGCTGCGGACTAAAAAATTGTCTGAACGCATCGCCAGTATAGGTCCTTCTCCTTGATACCACGAATACAAGGATCCTTACGCAGGCTTTGCAGGATCAGGGAGGCCATGCAGCGTAGGTTTGCTGAGGCATTCGGTCCAGAGTCCTCTAGGTCACTAAGGACGACATGGTCCGCAGCCACCTCCTCCCAGCCACGTACAAGTCCATGTGTTTCTTGGGACTGATCCCTTAAAGACTGCTGCTGATGCTGAGTGCCAGGCTCCACCTCCATACTGACACAATCCTCCCCCTACTCCTCCTCCTCCTCCTTGTCCTCTTCCTGTGTGATCGGCGGGCACGCAGGAACACTGTCTGGATAAAGGGGGCCTTGAGAGCTAAGGAAGTCCTCCTCTTCCTTCCTCTGTTCTGCCTCAAGTGCCCTGTCCATTATTCCATGCAGCGTGTGCTCCAAGGTGGACAAGGGGGACAGTGTCACTGATGCATGCACTGTCACTGCTCACCATCCTCGTGGCCTCCTCAAATGGTGACAGGACAGTGCATGCATTCCTGATCATGGCCCACTGGTGTGGGGAAAAAAAAACAAGCTCCCCTGACCCTGTCCTGGTGCCATAGTCGCACAGGTACTCATTGATGGCCCTCTGCTGCGTGTGCAGCCGCTGCAGCATGGCCAACGTTGAGTTCCACCTGGTGGGCATGTCACAGATTAGGCGGTTCTTGGGCAGGTTAAACTCCTTTTGGAGGTCCGCCAGCCGAGCACTGGCATTATATGACCGGCGGAAATGCACACAGACTATCCTGGCCTGCCTTAGGACATCCTGTAAGCCCGGGTACCTGCCCAAGAACCGCTGCACCACCAAGTTAAGGACGTGAGCCAAACAGGGCACATGGGTCATTTGTCCCTGTCGGAGGGCAGAGAGGAGGTTGGTGCCATTGTCGCAAACCACCATTCCTGCCTTAAGTTGGCATTGCGTGAACCACCTCTGAACCTGCAGAGCTGACAGAACCTCTGCCCCAGTGTGGCTCCTGTCCCCCAAGCACACCAGCTCAAGCACCGCATGGCATCTTTTGGCCTGCATACTTGCGGAGCCCCTTGAACGGCTACGGAGCACCACTGGTTCCGAGGACAAAGCACAGGAAGAGGCCATGGAGGAAGAAGAAGAGGAGGGGGTGGAGGAGAGAGGTGTGTCACAATCATTAGTAGTGACATTTTGGAGGCGTGGTGGCGGAACAACCTCCAACACTACTGCACCTTGTCCTGCATCCTTCCCAGCTGCCAGCAGAGTCACCCAATGTGCGGTGAAACTTAGGTAACGTCCCTGTCCATGCCTGCTGGACCATGAGTCAGCGGTAATATCCACCTTACCGCTGACCGGCCTGTCCAGCGAGGCATGGACATTGCCTTCCACATGCCGGTAGAGAGCCGAAATCGCCTTCCGTGAGAAAAAGTGGCGTTTGGGTACCTGCCACTGAGGAACCGCACATTCCACAAACTCACGGAAGGGGGCAGAGTCTACCACCTGAAAAGGAAGCAGTTGAAGTGCTAGCAATTTTGCCAAGTTAGCATTCAACCGCTGGGCATGTGGATGGCTGGGAGCGAACTTCTTTTGGCGGTGCAGCAGCTGGGGCAGGGAAATTTGCCTGGTACAATTTGACGTTGGTGTACCGAAAGCAGATTGCCCACAAGTACTTGGCTGTGACAGACCTAATTCTACACCTTCATTCCTCTCAGTGCAGGTCTCAGAGAGGACTGAAGGTATAGTGGGGTTGGAGATCTCAGCTGATGAGGAGCAAGGAGAGGTCCTCTTTGTTCTTTGGTTTGGGTCTTTTAGATACGCTTGCCAACGAACTGCATGGTAGGTCAACATATGTCTGGTCAAGCATGTGGTGCCCAAGCGGGAGATGTTTTGGCCACGCGAGATACGCTTGAGACATATGTTGCAAATAGCAGCGGTGTGATCTGATGCACTCGTCTCAAAAAAGGCCCACACCAAAGAACTTTTGGAATAACGCGCAGAGACAGCAGCGTCCTGCACATGCGGAGCTTTGGGGTGTGATGCAGTCAGTGTGCTGCCCTTAGGCTGGCCCCTGGAAGGCATCCTGCCTCATTGGTGATGTGCCTCCTCCTCCTCCTCTCTCCTATCAGGCACCCACGTTGAGTCAGTGACCTCATCATACCCTCCCTTCTCATCACTGGAGCAAACCTGGCAGTATGCTGCAGCAGGGGAGCATGACTGCCAGATTGCTGTCCTTCTTGGGCACTCCCTCTGTCCGTGCTCACGTTACTGCCTTCATCTAGCTCAGTATCATCATCAGAGTCTTCTAAATGCTGGGCATCCTCCTGGAGCATGTACCCAACACTGTGGTCAAACAGTTCGAGGGACTCCTCAGGAGGACATGGTGGGGCTAGGGAAGGAGTCACTGATGCCATTGAGCCGAGGGAAGAGGCCGCGTTGGCAGCTGCTTTGCCAGACAAAGTACCCTGAGCATGGGTGAGAGGATGAGGATGAGGATGGCTTGGTCATCCACTCGACCAAGTCTTCCCCATGTTGTGGCTCAACACGGCCAGCTGCCCTAAAAAAAGGCCAAGCGTGTCCCATGGCCACGTGCTGATGAGGATGCACCGTCTCCATGACCAGCACTGTTGCCTCTAGACACATAGCCTGCTTGCCCTCTTTAATTGGCTTTTATTGGCCCAGCTGCACTAAGCTGGGATATATATATATATATATATATATATATATATATATATATATATATATATATATACATACTGATACTACAGCTAGCAAAATCAACTGCCTGCCTGTAGTATGAGAACACCACCTTCCTTCTACAGGTAGCTTTAGCTGAACACTGTGCAGAGCTCGCAAAAAACTAACTTGTAGTTTATTTAGCTGTCTGTGGTAGTGATAGGATCAGGAAAACACCACCAACCTTCTACAGGTAGCTTTAGGTGAACACTGTGCAGATCTCGCAAAAAAATAACTTGTAGCTTATTTAGCTGCCTGTGGTAGGGATAGGATCAGGAAAATACCACCAACCTTCTACAGGTAGCTTTAGCTGAACACTGTGCAGAGCTTGCAAAAAACTAACTTGTAGCTTATTTAGCTGTCTGCGGTAGTGATAGGATCAGGAAAACACCACCAACCTTCTACAGGTAGCTTTAGGTGAACACTGTGCAGAGCTCGCACTACACTAACTTGTAGCTTATTTAGCTGCCTGCGGTAGTGATAGGATCAGGAAAACACCACCAACCTTCTACAGGTAGCTTTAGCTGAACACTGTGCAGAGCTTGCACTACACTAACTTGTAGTTTTAGCTGAACACTGTGCAGAGCTCACAAAAAACTAACTTGTAGCTTATTTAGCTGCCTGCGGTAGTGATAGGATCAGAAAAACACCACCAACCTTCTACAGGTAGCTTTAGGTGAACACTGTGCAGAGCTCGTAAAAAACTAACTTGTACCTTATTTAGCTGCCTGCGGTAGTGATAGGATCAGGAAAACACCACCAACCTTCTACAGGTAGCTTTGGCTGAACACTGTGCAGACCTCACAAAAAACTAACTTGTAGCTTATTTAGCTGCCTGCGGTAGTGATAGGATCAGGAAAACACCACCAACCTTCTACAGGTAGCTTTAGGTGAACACTGTGCAGAGCTCGCAAAAAACTAACTTGTAGCTTATTTAGCTGCCTACAGTAGTGATAGGATCAGGAAAACACTACCAACCTTCTACAGGTAGCTTTAGCTGAACACTGTGCAGAGCTCGCACTACACTAACTTGTAGTTTTAGCTGAACACTGTGCAGAGCTCGCAAAAAACTAACTTGTAGCTTATTTAGCTGCCTGTGGTAGTGATAGGATCAGGAAAACACCACCAACCTTCTACAGGTAGCTTTAGCTGAACACTGTGCAGAGCTCGCAAAAGACTAACTTGTAGCTTATTTAGCTGCCTGCGGTAGTGATAGGATCAGGAAAACACCACCAACATTCTACAGGTAGCTTTAGGTGAACACTGTGCAGAGCTCGCAAAAAAATAACTTGTAGCTTATTTAGCTGCCTGCGGTAGTGATAGGATCAGGAAAACACCACCAACCTTCTACAGGTAGCTTTAGCTGAACACTGTGCAGAGCTCGCAAAAGACTAAATTGTAGCTTATTTAGCTGCCTGCGATAGTGATAGGATCAGGAAAATACCACCAACCTTCTACAGGTAGCTTTAGCTGAACACTGTGCAGAGCTCGCAAAAGACTAAATTGTAGCTTATTTAGCTGCCTGCGATAGTGATAGGATCAGGAAAATACCACCAACCTTCTACAGGTAGCTTTAGCTGAACACTGTGCAGAGCTCGCACTACACTAACTTGTAGTTTTAGCTGAACACTGTGCAGAGCTCGCAAAAAACTAACTTGTAGTTTTAGCTGAACACTGTGAGGAGGACGCACTACACTAACTTGTAGCTTTAGCTGAACACTGTGCAGAGGTTGCACTACACTAACTTGTAGTTTTAGCTGAACACTGTGAGGAGGACACACTACACTAACTTGTAGCTTTAGCTGAACACTGTGCAGAGGTCACACTAAACTAACCTGTAGCTTTAGCTGAACACTGTGAGGAGGACGCACTACACTAACTTGTAGGTTTAGCTGAACACTGTGCAGAGGTCGCACTACAGTAACTTGTAGGTTTAGCTGAACACTGTTCAGAGGATGCACTACACTAACTTGTAGTTTTAGATGAACACTGTTCAGAGGACGCACTACACTAACTTGTAGCTTTAGCTGAACACTGAGCAGAGGTCGCACTACACTAACTTGTAGTTTTAGCTGAACACTGTTCAGAGGACGCACTACACTAACTTGTAGCTTTAGCTGAACACTGTGCAGAGGTTGCACTACACTAACTTGTAGTTTTAGCTGAACACTGTGAGGAGGACGCACTACACTAACTTGTAGCTTTAGCTGAACACTGTGCAGAGGTCGCACTACACTAACTTGTAGTTTTAGCTTAACACTGTTCAGAGGACGCACTACACTAACTTGTAGTTTTAGCTGAACACTGTTCAGAGGACGCACTACACTAACTTGTAGCTTTAGCTGAACACTGTGCAGAGGTCGCACTACACTAACTTGTAGTTTTAGCTGAACACTGTGAGGAGGACGCACTACACTAACTTGTAGCTTTAGCTGAACACTGTGAGGAGGACGCACTACCCTATCTTGTAGCTTTAGCTGAACACTGTGCAGAGGTCACACTAAACTAACTTGTAGCTTTGGCTGAACACTGTGAGGAGGATGCACTACACTAACTTGTAGCTTTAGCTGAACACTGTGCAGAGGTCGCACTACACTAACTTGTAGTTTTAGCTGAACACTGTTCAGAGGACGCACTACACTAACTTGTAGTTTTAGCTGAACACTGTTCAGAGGACGCACTACATTAACTTGTAGCTTTAGCTGAACACTGTGCAGAGGTCGCACTACACTAACTTGTAGTTTTAGCTGAACACTGTTCAGAGGACGCACTACACTAACTTGTAGTTTTTGCTGAACACTGTGAGGAGGATGCACTACACTAACTTGTAGCTTTAGCTGAACCCTGTGAGGAGGACGCAGTACACTAACTTGTAGCTTTAGCTGAACACTGTGCAGAGGTCACACTAAACTAGCTTGTAGCTTCAACTGAACACTGTGAGGAGGACGCACTACACTAACTGTAAATAGTCTAGCTGCCTGACTGTGGTACTAATAGGATCAAAAGAACACCAGCAATTTTCTTCAGGAAACTGTAAATACTGTAACAAGACAAGCCTGCCTGTCAGTAGGAAGATAACAGGAACGGATCTAGCTAAACTGAATACAGTGTATATATATATATATATATATATATATATATATATATATATATATATATATATACAAAACCTGGGATGCATATATATACACAATACACTGTAAGTGCAGCTAACTCACTGACTGTCCTGCCTAATCTAGCTAACTCAAATGAAATGACACTGTCTCTCTCTCTCTCTAAGCACGCCGGAACACACTACACAGGGCCGCCGTGCAGGCGGCCTTATATAGTGTGGGGCGTGTTCTAAACCCCCTAAACCATAATTGGCCAAAGCCACCCTGGCTTTGGCCAATCACAGCTCTCTCTACTGACGGCGCTGTGATTGGCCATGCATAGTGCATAGTGCATGCTTGGCCAATCATCAGCCAGCAATGCACTGCGATGCCACAGTGAATTATGGGCCATGACGCGCCACACGAATTTGGCGCGAACGGCCCATATCGTTCGCAATTCGGCGAACGGGCGAACAGACGCTGTTCAAGTTGAACATGGGTTCGACTCGAACATGAAGCTCATCCCTAGTCGGCGGTAAAGCGACACTTTACCGTCAAGTACGCTGCACTATTCGGCTGCTAGTGGGTTGCTTTTACCCCTCCACTAGCGGCCGAGAAGGGGTTAAAACCACTGCAAAGCGCTGCTGCAGCAGTGCTATGCCGGCAGTATAGCCGCGCTGCCCCACTGATTTAAATGGGCAGGAGCGGTGAAGGAGCGGTGTATACACTGTTCCTTCACCGCTCCAAAGATGCTGCTAGCAGGACATTTTTTAGCGTCCTGCCAGCGCACCACTCCAGTGTGAAAGCCCTTGGGGCTTTCACATTAGAGAGACAGCAGCGTCTCTTTGAGGGCGCTTTGCAGGCACTATTTTTAGCGTTATAGCGCCTGCAAAGCACCCCAGTGTGAAAGGGGTCTAAGCCAGCTCAAACCTCATTTGGGTGCTTGTGATAGAGAGTGATACGTGTGTTATTCCTGATCAAGCTCCCTGTCTATCTGCCCTGCTTTGCTTAATTTGGATTTCCCTGTGTATGACTCTCTGTGAAGATTGACTCTACACAGATCCGTTTATTTGCTGAGGAAATTTGCAAAGGGACACGCCAAGTCCAGGAATTGTCTTTGTGTGTAAACGCACCTCCAGCAGTAATGCAGGAGCCAGAGCCCAAAGTTAACCCGCCTGATCATTTTTCTGGTGACCCCCATGTGTTTTCCAACTTTAAAAATAGTTGTATGCTATACTTTAAGCTTAAGCCACACTCCTCTGGTTCTGAAGCACAGCGGGTTGACCTGATTATTACATGGTTGCAGGGGGATCTACGACTAAGGCTGTTGCCGAAACGAGTCAGCTGTTCTGCTTGTCACTTCATGTAACCAACCATTAAAATCGCTATATGGACTACAGAGTTTCCGGCTCAATCCTTTTACTTGTTCCCCAGTCTTGGACGATTAATCTCCCCGCAGATGACCCTGCCAGAGGGTCAATTAAAGCTTTTCTCAAGGCTTTAGGTTTACTGTATGATGATCCTGACCATGCCCAATCAGCTGAAGCTAACCTTAGGTCATTACACTTGGGGGCTAAGAATATGCATGCATCATACATTCTAGGGGGAGTACAACTGGGGGAATCCGTAGTGGAGAAGGATCTGGGGGTTTTGGTAGATCATAAGCTCAATAATAGCATGCAATGCCAAGCTGCGGTTTCCAAAGCGAGCAAAGTTCTTTCTTGTATTAAGAGAGGTATGGACTCCAGAGAGAGAGATATCATTTTGCCCCTGTTCAAATCATTAGTAAGACCTCATCTGGAATATGCCGTTCAGTTTTGGGCACCAGTTCTCAAAAAGGATATCGGGGAACTGGAGAAAGTGCAGAGAAGGGCAACCAAACTGATAAGAGGCATGGGGGAGCTCAGCTATGAGGAAAGATTAGAGGAACTGAATTTGTTCACTCTTGAGAAGAGGAGAATAAGGGGGGATATGATCAACATGTTTAAATATATAAGGGGTCCATATAGTGAACTTGGTGTTGAGTTATTCACTTTACGGTCAACACAGAGGACAAGGGGGCACTCTTTACGACTGGAGGAAAAGAGATTTCATCTCCAAATACGGAAAGGTTTCTTCACAGTAAGAGCTGTGAAAATGTGGAATAGACTCCCTCCAGAGGTGGTTCTGGCCAGCTCAGTAGATTGCTTTAAGAAAGGCCTGGATACTTTCCTAAATGTACATAATATAACTGGGTACTGACATTTATAGGTAAAGTTGATCCAGGGATAATCCGATTGCCTCTCTGGGATCAGGAAGGAATTTTTTCCCCTGCTGTAGCAAATTGGAGCATGCTCTGCTGGGGTTTTTTGCCTTCCTCTGGATCAACTGTGGGTATAGTATTGGGTATATTGTTTTTTTTGTTTTTTTTGTTTTTTTATGGTTGGACTGGATGGACTTGTGTCTTTTTTCAACCTGACTAACTATGTAACTATTACGTCAGGATAAACGTACCGCTGAACAAAACTGTTCTGATTTCCACCGCTTGGCACCTGACTCAGGGTGGAATGACCCAGCTCTAAGAAGCCAGTTCAGGTTAGCTTTATCAGGCTCCATCAAAGACTCCTTAGTACACTACCCTGAACCAAAGTCATTGAATGAAGCCATGCAAGTAGCCATCCGTATAGACAGGGGTTTACAAGAAAGTCATACAGAAAGGTTCGTTTCTTTACCCCCAAGTACGCCGCCTACTTCTTATTCTTCATCAACCCGTCCTGAGCCCTCTCAACCTCTCCTGGAGGATGAGCCCATTCTAGAAAAAGGCTAGAAGAAGATCTCAGGGACTTTGCTTATACTGTGGCAACCATGGCCACTTTGTTGCCAGCTGCCCTAATAAGTCGAGAAACGCCAAGAGTCTAGTGCGGGTGGGGTCCGTTTCTATAGACCAGGAATATGCAATTAGCGGACCTCCAGCTGTTGCAAAACTACAAGTCCCATCATGCTTCTGTCTCTGGGTGTCATGCTTGTGGCTGTCAGAGTCTTGCTATGCCTCATAGGACTTGTAGTTCTGCAACAGCTGGAGGTCCGCTAATTGCATATCCCTGCTATAGACTGTACTGTGTCAGTTTCCCTCCCAGTTAAACTATTTGCTCCTGCACAACTAAGCTCTGCCAAGTTTTCTCATCACCTCTCAGCTTTCATAGATTCTGGTGCTGCTAGCAACTTCATTGACAGGGACCTGTGACTAAGGTGCACAGACCTTTTTCAGTCTTAGCTGTTGCTAACTCTCCCTTGTCCATGGGCCTGGTCACCTTGTGCACTACCTATTACCCTGACCATTGGGGGATTTCATAGGGAAACAATTAGCTTCTACTTGATCTCATTTCCTGCCTATCCGCTTATCTTAGGGTATCCCTGGCTTAAACTTCATAACTCGCATATAGACTGGGCTACAGAGGAGATTAGCTCCTGGTCCCAGACCTGCATCCAGAACTGCATTAAAACTGCTGACCAGTTGCCCATTTATAACTCTTGTGTGGGCAGTACCAGTCATGTGCCTTTATTACAGTCCTATTCGGATCCTGATCATGACAATGTTTCCAAGTGTGATTCCAGTTTGCATAAGCTGATCATGACAATGTTTTCAAGTGTGACTCCAGTTTGCATAACCATTTGCCTTTATATGACTCTGCTATAGCAAAAGACACTGACAAGTCTATTGAATTCTCTACAGGCCACCTCTCCTGCCAATAGCCGTAATTCCCCTCCTCCTAGAAGCTGTCTCGCATCCTTGAGCCTTGTTTGGAAACTTCCTCTAAGTCCTTAGAAGTTAAGCCCTCTGGATTACCCCTACCTTTGCCTGTCACTAAACTCCCTTGAACACACAGCCAGACTAACTTGTGTGCAAGTTCCACAGTCACTACACCTGGTGATGTGATTCAGGTAGTCACTAAACTTGGCGATGCCATTCAGGTAGTCGCTACACTTGGCGATGCGCTACACTTGGCAATGCAATTCAGGTAGTCGCTACACTTGGCGATACGGTTCAGGTAGTCGCTACACTTGGCGATGCGATTCAGGTAGTTGCTACACCTGGCAATGCAATTCAGGTAGCCGCTACACCTGGTGATGTGATTCAGTTAGTCGCTACACCTGGCGATGCAATTCAGTCGGTCTCTGCACCAATTATGCCAGTCCAGCCAATGCCCATTGAGCCTCCTGCTTTTTCTTATTTAGGACTTTGTGTAACCTGGCCTCACTCTACTTCTACTACATCCATTCAAACCTTTCTAAGAAGTTCAATCCATCCTTTGTATAGACTGCTTCATTCGGCCTTGTGGGGCTTTTAACTTTTTTTTCAGGACTCTCTGCATTCTGATTGTGTTTCAGCTATCTGACTATCTGACTTGACTCCTGTGACGCACCACCTGCTAACCAACCTGACCTCACAGATCCACTGACCTCTGCCTAGTCTGATGGTCCTGTGCTGGATGTCCAACTTGTCTTTAAGGGTCCAGAGGCCCCTCCTGGGGGGGGGGGGGGGTAATGTCAGGATCACTCAGTGCTCCTGTTCCTCATTCCAGCATCCAGGGTTTTAGCTTGTCTGTCTGTCCACCTGCTGATTAATGTGATCAGTCTCTGGGTGGAAACCAAGCCTGTTTTAAGCCAGCTCAAACCTAATTAGGATGCTTGTAATAGAGAGTGATACGTGTGTTGTTCCTGATCAAGCTCCCGGTCTGTCTGCCCTGCTTTGCTAGTGTGGATTTCCCTGTGTATGACTTTGGACTGGATTATTGGACTATTCCTTGAACTCAGCCTGCCTTTTACCTGGACTGTCATAGAACCACGCTATCTGTTTGCTAACCGAAAGTATCTATTTGCTTTGCTCAGTTCGCATCTGCCCTGGCGTGATGGCCAGGCACTATAGCATTGTGTATAAGTCCTGGGGCAACCGAGTACTGGTAGGCCTGCTTGTCTTATGGGAAAGGGGGCTGCTATAGGTGAAGCACACAGTAGCCAGCTATAGTGTCTGACCACCTGTGTTGGGGTCGGTCGGTGCTGCCTAGGGCACCTGGCCACTGGTGTTCCTACTCTCTTCTCTCTGCAGTAAGCAACTAAGTCTCAGCATCAGCAGGCAGCGGCCACTCTGTTCGCACATAGTGTCAGAGGCGCAGAAGCGGCGGAGGACTGTGTCTGTGTCCCGACTCCCGAATGAATGGAAGCAAGCAAACATTCATTAATGGGCTGCATTTGATGGGCACTGGTGGGCTGCATTTGGGCACTTCATAAAAAAGGTGGGGTATACATGGGCAGGGAAAAGGGGTGGAGTCAGGGGTGGAGCCAAGGGGGGTGGCAAAATGAGGTTTCGCCTAGGGTGTCAAAACTTCTTGCACCAGCCCTGGTTAGGGAAGAGGTAACAGATCCCCCTGTAATAAACCAATGTTCTTTCAAAATTTGACAGGCTTTCATAAATGAAAAAAATTGCTCTGTGTGCTATTAATGAGCATTTTACTTTGAATAGTACGTCACACACTTTTTCTATTAAATAATTTATTACACGTTCCACTCCAAACATGGTGTACTTGCTTACTTGCCCATGCAGATTTCAATATTATATATTAGGTGTACGACACATACCTTACATGTCGGTAATATCAAGAGGGGTTTTAAAGGCCACCCTATTTTGAGAAATTACTTGGAAGCACATAATAGAAATCCAGCAGGTACTTTATTTATATGGATTGACAAATTAAAATTACACTGGAGAGGTGGTTCAAGATGGCAAGAGATGTCCAATCTTGAAATGGAATGGATTTATAATGCTAAAACTCATACCCCCTTCAAGCTTAAAGCGGGGTTCCACCCAAATTTTGAACATTATCTCTATGCATTCTCTTCCTTGCCTAGATGCTGACATGCTGTGTAAAAAAATTTAAATCGCCGTAATTACTTTTTTTTTTCTAATCTTCTTAGCACTTCCTGGTTTTCCTCCCATGGGAGTAGGCGTGTTTCTAGCCTCTCCTAGACCTCCCACAGTCCCCTGGGAGCTAGTCTCAGGCTTCCCAGCATGCATTGTGCAACAGCGTCATCACAACATCTTGGTGAATGCTGGGAGCACAGCATTCACCGCATCCAGAAAATACATGCTTGTGGGCTTCAAATGCCCACAATCAAGATGGAAACCGCCTTCAGTGAATTTTATAAGTTATTCTTTACAACGAAATCGGACACAGGCAGACTTATTACACAGAACATGTGAGTAGATAATCATGAGAAGAAAAGTTTGTGAATGAACTCCAAAAAAAAAAAAATGATAGATAGGTGGACCCCCGCTTTAATGTAGATATTGAAATAAACATATTTATAGACAATGCATAGTGAGATTAGACTAGATCCCCCCCCACACACACACACACTCAATAGGAAAAATCTAAATTTTTTATTTGATTTTTGTTATTATTATTTTTATTTTTATATGCACTAATATTAGTGCAATATGCCAATTTTCTTCATTTCAGAACAGAATTAAATGTTTTCACTTGTGTATTACAACAATGTATTCAGCTGTTTGACTGCATTTTATAAAGGGAACCAATGCAGTGTAAAGCAAGTTTACAGTTTCCCCTTGATGCATACATCCCAACCGCCCTTGGGCGGGATTGTCCCGCAAAGGGAAGGCTGTCCCGCTATCCCGCATATACAGGCAGAATCCCACAGGCTGAGGCTGGTTTTCTCACTGTGTGTGAAAACCTTCTTTGATTGGACCTCCTTGCTGCTTTTCATATGGCGATTGGCTGCAGCTCATAGCAATCATCCTGTACTGGCCACTCACTCTGTGCTGTGGAGGCAGAGTCAGTTGCCGATCTGTGCACTTTCCAATGGAGGAGAGCAGGTCAGTGTGTGCCTTATAGAAAAGTTGCTGCAGTTAAGCTGTTGCAGTGTCCAGGCAGATGACAGATGGATGTCTGGTGAAGCCTGTGCCCACAATCTTATCAGATCATTGGAAGACAGAAGCTTGGCTCAGGCTGCACACACAGTGCACCACTTGTTTTGTCTGCTTCATCTGTACAGGACTCTGCAGCAGGAGATAAGGACAGTGAGTGTGCTGGGAATGGGGGAAGTGATCTGTGTCTCAATTTGAATTGAATCTGAATTGCACTGTTTTATGCTTTCTCTCCTGAGCTCTCTGTCCACCCCCATTCATCGTGAAGTCTTCCTGTCCAACCCCCCATCCCATCCTGCGATCCCCTTGTCGCACCCTGCGATCTCCCCGTCCAATCCTGCGATCTCCCCGTCCAATCCTGCGATCTCCCCGTCCAATCCTGCGTTCTCCCCGTCCAATCCTGCGATCTCCCCGTCCAATCCTGCGATCTCCCAGTCCCATCCTGCGATCTAAAGCCTCGAACACACAATCAGATTTTTGGACGACCGTTCATCCGTTTTCTGTTGCATGCTAGTCTCATGTCAAAAGTGAAGCGGTTACTCACCATACAAAAATTTTCGTACAACAGAATACAACGTCAGAAGTGACGTAATTTGTTGAATAGTTTTGTATGTATTCTGTCGTTCCTGAGCATGCGTAGGCCCGCTCTTATGATTTTTTTCGGACGAAAACCGTACTATTTAAACTAAAATCGGATGTTAAGTTAAGTCTGCACATCTAGCTTTTGCTGGACGAGAAAGCAAAATTGGCTGTCCAAAGCACCATACTAACGATCTGAAAACCTGCAGATGGTTCATCAGACAAAATTTTTCCTACGATTTTCATATTGTGTGTATACGGGCCTTATGTGTTCCTCGTTGTCAAGTTCAAAAGTTGGGAGGTATACCTGAGGTCTTGCATACTTCATATGCTTGTTTCCCTTTCCTCCCCTGCTGCTTTGCTTGGCCACTGGAAACAAAAAGAGGAAGCTCTGTGTCAGGCTGGCCATAGATGTCTTGTTTTTGATAAGCCAGAGGGCTAAATGATAAAAAAAAACTAACTGATTCCCCGATACACACATGCAAGGTGGAATGGAGGAATGCAACCTGCTGTGCCATTGTATTCTGACAGCAGGACTCTTTTGCTGTCAGAATACTCTAATCTGCAGCTGCCTGCTCGACAAAATGTTTTTCAACGGTCCTGTTTGACAGAAGTAATTTATCAGATCTTCTGGCAAGCGGAAACAGCCATAGATGATTTAAAATAAGGGCTTGTGTTTTTCCCTTTATCTTTTTGCTGCCAGAGCTGTTTTTAATTTTTTTGCACACATATTAACATGCACATTTTAGGTCTAAGGATTACTTACAGCCCCAAAACATTCTATATTTTCTGAAAGACCCTAAAGAAGAAAATGTTAACAGTTGCAATTGTAGCACCCTGATGTTTAGGCAGGGTTGCTATTGCATTTACCTGCCAGGTATAATTGCCTTGGCCAATTGTAAGGGGATCAATTGATTCGACCCTAATTCTGTAATTGCTGCACTTCTCTCTTCTGTCACTAGATGGCTGGGTATCTGGTGACATTAGATAAGACAAGGGCATTGCAAGGACACATAGAATAGATAGGGTATCTCAGCCAATGGGCAGGGATTTTCTTGGGTCCCTTGGCCTGCTGGGGGAGCCTGTTTATTTGGGTGAGGTCAGGTGATCAGGGTTCTGTGCCTCCTAGACGGCTGTCTGGATGGACGTGTGTTGTGCTGCCCGGGCTGCTAGGCCAGAGTACAGCACATCTGGCTGCTAGGCTGTCTGAGGGCCTATTGAGAAGCAAGAGAGCAGCGTAAGGTTGGGATTGCGGCTTGCAGTCCAACCAGAAGTGACGGTTCTGCCAGCCGGGGAACCTGTCATGGTCGGAGGTAGAGGGGAAGCTGACGCCACTAAGGGACCAACCACCTTGTTACCAGGGACCACAGTGAGTAGCTGAAGCAAGTACCGGAGCAGTATTCTCACCAACCGGGGACGGTGAAGAATCGGGAAACAGCAGGTGCCAAGCCAGTGACCCAGCTAGTGGGGTGGCGATTAAGGAGTATCTAGATTGCCAAGCCAGGGACCCAGCAGGGAAGCGGGAGTGACGCTTGAGTAAGAAGTTTATAAGAGCTCACGGGATTCAGTGGCAGTGAATTAGCAAGTCTGGTGAGAGAGACTGGGAGCTCGGTGGGCTGAGAGTCTACAAGAAGTGACTGTATAAAAGTAAAGGAGTTTGTTACAATCTGTGTTAGGAACTGTTCTAAGACTGTTGCCACAGGAGACAGCGCTCCTACTGTACACATGCAGATGTGGTGTCTTGCTGGATGCCTTTCCCTGCATGGCTGTCTACCTGTAGAAGTCTTGGAGTCTGCTAATTGACATTGCAACTTCCTAAGGGTGTCCTGGCTCTAAACCCTCTCTCCCACTGTTCTGTTCAAGAGAAAATAAATCTCTTTGCATTCAAGAAGTGTCTGGCACCCATTAATCTACCTTACATTACACCCACTATGCCTTGCAACCCACTCTATACAGAAGGATTTCAGCTGTCCCTGGCTCTGGAGGTTCTCCATTAGATTAAACAAGGCCTGGGACCTTGCTACACCATTTTGTTTTGTCTCACGATATTAGTGCTGTTTATCAAACACATATTTTAGGTAAAAAAAATACAAAAAGTGTTACTAACTAAACCACGGTGACCAGACGTCCCCGATTTCCAGGGACAGTCCCTGAACTGAGGACACTCTTCCCGAAACACTTCTGTCCCCGGATCTGTTTGCAGGGCCGATCCTGGGCGGCAGTTTTCTGATGGGTGGGGGCCACGTTGTGAAGCTCACAGACACAGAGGAGCAGAGTAGCTGGAGAGGAGGAGCTGGAGCCGTCACTCCTCCTCCGCATTTGTCAAGAATAATTGCCAGCTGCGATCCTGGGGACACATGACTGCCCTCTCCCAGCATCCCTCTCCTCCTACCTCTGCTCCCTCCACCCATCAGCCTCTCAGCAGTGGCAGTACATGGGGAGAGAACGGAGCACAGTGTTGCTCCCTCCTGTACTGCAAAGAATTATGGGTAATGTAGTCCAGATTGCCTTGAATATGCAAGAACCAGTGCGCAAAACCACAATATGAGTGAGGGATTAATAAAACTGACGGTAAAATACCCGATGGAGAGCCGCCAACATAGATAGGTTCACTCAGTTCCCCAAAAAACAACTATAAAATAAAATTATGTGGCGCTATTCCATCAATCAGTAACAGAACAATGTATGGTGAAGTGGGCAGAGTACACTCCACCTCATGTAGTATATGCCAGGAAAGAGTGAATAATAGCCTAGAAATAAATGTCACCATATAAAAGTCGATCAAAGAGAGATGCAATTCTGCGATAAGAAAAATTAAATACAAGAATATAGGCAATTAAATACAAAGTGACTCAGTGCTTAATGAAATAAAACGGTCACCCCTCAATAGGTGAAAAAATATATATAACTGTGGGTATGAAAAAATGACTTCCCAAATAAATGCTCACAACCAAAATTCATACACAAGTATAAGCAATTAGATGCAAAGTGACTCAGTGCTTAGTGTAATAAAACGGTCACCCCTCATTAGGTGAAAAAATATTAACTGTGGGTGTGAAGAAAATATCTTCCCAAATTAAATGCTCGCAACCAAAATTCATATACAAGTGATAACCAGTGACTCAGAAATCATCACTGAAAATAAATACATTCTAATGCTAATAGAAAATAAATAAAGTCACTCTTCAACGTGAGCTGCGAATAAAAAATTCTAATGCTAATAGAAAATAAATAAAGTCACTCTTCAACGTGAGCTGCGAATAAAAAGTGATAATGTGACATATAATGCAGAAAAAAATCTTAAGATCAGCAAAAAACTTTATGTGCATACAATGCAAAATAATAAATAATTATGACCAAATGAATAGTGTAATCATGCCATAATAAATAAAGTATTAAATACAGTGATTAAGTAATGAATTTATACTAAAATGATTAAAAAATAGGCAATAAAGGACAGCTAATCCCACCACAGAGATGCTGTCCCAAATGGTGACAATAGTGCAATATAGTCCATACAAAGGTGCAGTAGTGATGGGTGATTTCCACAAAGAGTCTTTAGACACAGTGCAAAAAAGTGTGCAGTGACTGGTAATTTTTCTTCTATGCACGTTTTAGTGCATCTCCCAGGTGTTTCCCCCAGCCTCTCACCTCCAACAGCGGCCCCCAATGGGCCTAGTAGAGCGGGTGGATATTTCTAGGAGAGGATGTGTTTCCTGCAGCGTGTCTTTAAACATCCAATAGGTCTGTCTCTCTGCAGCTCATCCCACAGCTCTCAGCACGCTCAGCGGTCCCAGCGGTTATTAAGAACAAAGAAAAGGTCTCATGGTGTAGTATTAAAAGCCCATTTATTAAAAAACGTAGTAACTTACATTGAAATTAACAGCAAACAGTAGATGTGAGGGAAGCTTCCGGGTTCGGCCGTCCCCGAGAAGCGTCGGCACCTGACTCCTCCTACCCTGACGCGTTGCGTCACAGCACGTGACTTTATCAAAGGGATGAGGAGTCCGGTGCCAGTCATTCCGTTTATATATGCGCCGTTGAGAAGAAAATTAATGCATGGTGGGATATAGTAACCCATGAAAAATATATCAAGGATAAAATAGTACCTAGGAGACTCCGGTGGGATGTACCTATAAATGATGGTCTGGTAGACAAGGAATCTACAGATGAATGGTTCCACTTCTTCAATGAGAAGGGTTTGGAGTTACTGGAATTCCTGAGGAAAAGGAAACAAAAGAAAATCAGACTCCTAAATAAAACCATTGAGGAAATTAAAACCACTTTGGAACCTTCCAAAGAACTACCAGAATTTAAGACACTATCCAAACAACTGAATCACGATATGGAATTAAAAGATAAGGAAACAGCCACACAGAAAAGGAAAAAATATCAGAGAGACATTAAAGACTTCAATGATGATCTGGTGTTCAAGTGGCAGAATAAAATTGAAGAGGCCATTATAAATTCAAACAATAGCACCCCAGTCAAAGAAGTAAAAGTGTTAGAGAATATAAATGAAAGGAAGATCGATGAGCCTCTGCCCAATAATGGCATTCAGGGCAACTATAACACTTATAACACCCCCCAACAGAAACAAAGATGGAAAGGCAATAATTGGAATAAACCATTCTGGAAAAACAATGGGAATCCGAACAACCATCAAGGAAGAGTCTACCATCAGTCTCCATGGGATAGAAGATCCCCCTATCGGAGATGGCAAAACTATGAGAACAATGGGGATAGAAGTAACTACTACCCAGATAGAGTAAGAAGAGAAGAAAGACCTTTGAGGAACGAGAGAGATGAAAGGAGAAGAAGGGACTCTCCCCCACGCTTTGATCATTATGCTGTACCGACATATAATAGATATGAACAATTACAGGGGTATAATGATGGAGGGAGATCACCCTGGTATTACAAACAACGACAAGGGGAAAGGCATGAACGAGAGAGAACACCATATCGTTTTTTAGATCAACGCCATCGAGCATCGCCGAGGCGTCAGTACCACGAGGATCCCCCAAGGAGACAGAACAGGTGTACCCCGAATCCCAGTCCGGACAGGAGAACAAGGAGGAGAGAAGGACAAAGGGATCAAGACAGGGGGGAATATCAAAGAAACACCCCAAGAAGATCTGTGGAAAAAAAGAAAGGAAAAAACGAAAAACGAGAAGAGGACGCCGAGCAGGAATCAAGGAGCAAAAGAAAAAGAGAACAATAGGGGAGGGCATCATTAACATCAGTGGGGTAGAACTAACACCAGAAGAGATTAAAGTACTGGATAAGGGATTAAAGTTCGCCCCAAGGAAGAATTTGAATAAATTCAATACATACGTGGACATTAATAAGTTCATCAGGAGCCTTAATATAAAAAAATACATGATCAGTAACCCATTGGAAAGAAGAAAAATTATACCAGATAATAATGAAATTTTGTTCAGCAATTTGAAGAATAAATCTCTTTTTAATCCACCTGCTGGTAAAGATGGACATATTGAAGTTTTTAAAAAAATGGTTTTAAAAGATCTACAAGAATTAAAAGTGAAAAACATGCAGGACCCAAGAAGTATAAAGAATGATATAAAAAAATTGGAATCAAGAAAAGATATTGTAATTCGACAGGCCGATAAAGGAGGAGCAATTGTTATCCAATCCAAGGATTACTACTACGAGGAGCTGAATAGACAGGTGAATGATAAAGATACCTACCGTTTATTATTAAGTAACCCAACATCAAGCCTCAAAAAAGAATTGGCAAAAGTCATTCAAAAAGGGGTTAATAAGGGCCTCTTAAATAAAAAGGAGGCTCTCTATTTACAGCCAAAAACTTGCAAGATACCCATAATCTATACGTTGCCAAAGATTCACAAGGATAAGGATAAACCCCCAGGACGACCTATAGTGAATGGGATCAATTCAGTAAGTGCAAGAATAGGCGAATACATTGATTGGTTTTTACAACCAGTAGTAAAGAAGACAAAATCATACTTGAGAGACACTAAGCACCTTATTCAACTCCTCAAGGATGTGACCTTGAGTGATGGACCTATATATCTGGCAACATCCGATGTCTCGTCCTTGTACACGATCATCAATCATGATGAAGCTTTACAGGCAACTAAATGGGCCCTAAGGAAATTTAGCAGTCTTAAATGTAAACAAAGAAGATTCTTATTAGACTGCTTAAAATTTAGTCTGGAATCCAGTTATTTCTGGCATGATAAGAATTACTACAAACAAATACGGGGAATTGCAATGGGCGCTAAATATGCACCTAGCGTGGCTAATCTGTACATGTCAGAGTGGGAGGAAGAAGTACTGTATAGCAATCGACCGCATCAGTTGCTAGTATACAAACGTTTCATTGATGACATTTTTATTATCTGGAAGGGAGATAAAGAAAGCCTTAGTGATTTTTGTTTTTATTTGAATAATAACAATAAAAATATAAAATTGACTTGGGAGATCAATAATGAGAAAATTAATTTTCTTGATCTCGAAATTAAAAAAGAAGGAACTAAATTATGTACTCAAACTTATTTTAAGGCAGTGGATAGAAACAGTTACTTATCTCTGGATAGTTGTCACCACTCACTATGGTTGAATAACATACCTAAGGGACAACTAGTAAGACTAAGGCGAAATTGCACTAAAAAAGAAGTTTTTATGGAACAGGCTAAAATGGTTGGAGAAAGGTTTATCCAGAAAGGATATGATGCTAAATTCATCGAAGAAAAAATTACTGATGTTACACGTCTGGAGAGAGATAAACTAATACAAGATGAAAAGGAAAAAAACCTTACCCAAGAGGACAATGTACCCATTATTATGGACTATAACATGCAATACAAACAAATTGAAAAAATTATTAAGAAATACTGGGACATTGTCAAGACAGATCGCCATCTGGGCCCCATTCTATCAAAAACACCTAAATTTATATACAGGAGGGCCCCGACATTGCGGGATCGTCTAGCAAAAAATGTTTTAGACCCACCCCAGAAGAAAAAATTCTCCTTTTTTGAGGGAAAGGGGTTTTACCCATGCAAAAACTGCTATGCTTGCAGACATACAAAAGAAAATAAAAAGAAAAAATCAAGTTTCACGTCCACCGTTACTACACAGAATTATGAAATAGAGGATTTTATTTCATGTAGAAGTGAAGGAGTGGTCTATCTCTTGGAGTGCCCCTGTCATATCCAATATGTTGGCAGAACAAAGAGGGCACTATGGATTAGACTGAAAGAACATGTACAAAATATCAAGAAAAAATTTGATAAGCACAGTCTATCTCGACATTATGTAGAATATCACAATAGTGACCCTTCATCACTGAAAATATGCGGAATTGAAAAGTATAAACCTCATTGGAGGGGCGACAATAAAATTATCAAAATTAGTCAGGCCGAATCCAGATGGATTCATGAATTACAGACTTTATCGCCCCTAGGACATAACGTGGAATTTGATTTAAATTGTTTTATCTCTAATTTTTAGTGGCCTTATAACCTATCCATATTTTAGTTTAGTATGCTTCTGACTAAGTGATTTGGGATGTTGAATTGTTTCTTCTGGTTCTCTGCAGAGAGACAGACCTATTGGATGTTTAAAGACACGCTGCAGGAAACACATCCTCTCCTAGAAATATCCACCCGCCCTACTAGGCCCATTGGGGGGCCGCTGTTGGAGGTGAGAGGCTGGGGGAAACACCTGGGAGATGCACTAAAACGTGCATAGAAGAAAAATTACCAGTCACTGCACACTTTTTTGCACTGTGTCTAAAGACTCTTTGTGGAAATCACCCATCACTACTGCACCTTTGTATGGACTATATTGCACTATTGTCACCATTTGGGACAGCATCTCTGTGGTGGGATTAGCTGTCCTTTATTGCCTATTTTTTGATCATTTTAGTATAAATTCATTACTTAATCACTGTATTTAATACTTTATTTATTATGGCATGATTACACTATTCATTTGGTCATAATTATTTATTATTTTGCATTGTATGCACATAAAGTTTTTTGCTGATCTTAAGATTTTTTCTGCATTATATGTCACATTATCACTTTTTATTCGCAGCTCACGTTGAAGAGTGACTTTATTTATTTTCTATTAGCATTAGAATTTTTTATTCGCAGCTCACGTTGAAGAGTGACTTTATTTATTTTCTATTAGCATTAGAATTTATTTATTTTCAGTGATGATTTCTGAGTCACTGGTTATCACTTGTATATGAATTTTGGTTGCGAGCATTTAATTTGGGAAGATATTTTCTTCACACCCACAGTTAATATTTTTTCACCTAATGAGGGGTGACCGTTTTATTACACTAAGCCACTTTGCATCTAATTGCTTATACTTGTGTATGAATTTTGGTTGTGAGCATTTATTTGGGAAGTCATTTTTTCATACCCACAGTTATATATATTTTTTCACCTATTGAGGGGTGACCGTTTTATTTCATTAAGCACTGAGTCACTTTGTATTTAATTGCCTATATTCTTGTATTTAATTTTTCTTATCGCAGAATTGCATCTCTCTTTGATCGACTTTTATATGGTGACATTTATTTCTAGGCTATTATTCACTCTTTCCTGGCATATACTACATGAGGTGGAGTGTACTCTGCCCACTTCACCATACATTGTTCTGTTACTGATTGATGGAATAGCGCCACATAATTTTATTTTATACCAGATTGCCTTGAGCTGCAGCCTGAGTGTAATGGCCACAAGGAGGAGGTGAGTTTCTGTTATAAAATTTTAATAAGTAATTTTTCTCCTGTACTGATGGGCACTGATATGCGATACTGATAGGCTGCACTGATGAGGTGGCACTGATAGGCTGCATTAATAAGCGGTACTGATAGGTTGCAATGATGGGCACTCATGAGGCAGCACTAATGCGCACTGATAGGTTGCACTGATGGGCACTCATCAGTCACCACTGATGGGCACTGAAAGGCTGCACTGATGAGGTGGCACTGATGGGCACTCATGAGGCAGCACTGATGGGCACTGATAAATGGCACTGATGGGCACTCTTGAGGCAGCACTGATAGGTTGAACTGATGGGCTTTGATGAGGCAGCACCAATGGGCACTGATAGGTGGCCCTGATGGGCACTCATGAGGAAGCACTGATGAGCATTCGTTAGGTAGCACTGATGAGGTGGCACTGATGGGCACTGATGAGGCGGCACTGATGGGAAATAATAGGCGGCACTGAGCACTCATGCGGCAGCACTGATAGGCTGCACTGAAGGGCACTGCTGAGGTGGCACTAATGGGAGCTGATGAGGTGGCACTTATGGGTATTAATGAGGCAGCACCGATGGGCACTGATGAGGTGGCACTGATGTGCACTGACAGGTTGCACTGATGGGCACTGAGGCATCACTGATGGGCACTGATAGGCTGCACTGATGGGCACTGAAGAGGTGGCACCGATGGGCACTCATGAGGCAGCACTGATAGGCTGCACTGAAGGGCACTGCTGAGGTGCCACTAATGGAAACTGACGAGGCGGCACTTATGGGCACTCATGAGGCAGCACTGATGGGCACTGATCAGGTGGCACTGATAGGTTGCACTGATGGGCACTGATGAGAGGGCACTGATAGGAGGCACTGATGGACACTAATGAGGTGGCACTGATGAGGCGGCACTGCTGGGCACTCACGAGGCAGCACTGATGGACACTCATAAAGGCTGCATTGATGGGCACTTTACAGGCTGCGCTGATGGCCACTGATCAGGCTGAGCTGATGGCCACTGATCAGGCTGAGCTGATGGGCACTGAGGAGGTTGAGCTTATGGGCACTGAACAGGCTGCATTGATGGACCCTGGTGAGACTGCACTGATGGGGCCGAGCTGATGGGCACTGGTGAGGCTGCATTGATGGGGCACTGGTGAAGCTGAGCTTCATGGACAAAATGTGAGAAATAACACATACACTATATCATACAATCATTCCATAAACACATACCACATACACAGCATAAATCATTTGAGAAAAATACTGTATGCTTATAAAACAGTTTACCATTTGCCAATAAAAAAAAAATGTCCCCTGATTTCATTTTAAAAATCTGGTCACCTTATACTAAACCCACAACAGTAAAATCAGTCTGTATATGCAGTAAAGCATGCTTGTTATACTCAGTGTGGAACCTAAGAGGTTAATCCTCAGCACTGTGTAAAAAGGCTGGTTGATCCTGTCTTCTCTGATCCTTCCCTTCTATTGTCCCCAATTCATCTGCTGATAGTACAGAGCCTTGGAGGCACTCAGCACATGCTCAGTGGGTTGTGTATTGCTAGAGAGTTTTTTTTTTTTTGAGAGGGTGCATGTGGCCAGCACAGGGCCAATCAGCACTATCCGGACAGAGCCTCATAGGACAGTCAGAGGAGAATGAAAACTCCTCCTACAAGCTTTAACCAGTGCTTGACTGGACACTGATAGAAGTCATAAGACTGCTACATTATATACTGCTAATGAGTAAAGGTATTTAGCAGTTTTATATTTACTAAAATAATTCCACTTCCATGTTCTGTTGACTGTTGGACAACAGACACAATGAATGCAGAGTCCTGGACTTAGTAACACTTTAATTTTAGGACATGCAAACACAATAGATTACCCAATTTTTTGGTAAAATATAAAAGATACAGTTGTCTAGTAGAGCTGCACGATTCTGGCTAAAATGAGAATCACAATGTTTATTGGCTTAGAATAAAGCTCACGATTCTCGCGGTGTAACATCTTTCACATTATACAAAAAAAATTGGGCTAACTTTAGTTTAGTTTTTTAATTTTTTTTAATCTCATTAAAGTGTATTTAAAAAAAAAAGCGTTTGAAAGACCGCTGCGCTAATACGGTGTGACATAAAATATTGCAGCAACCAACATTTTATTCTATAGGGTCTCTGCTAAAAAAAAATAGATCATGTTTGGGTGTTCCAAGTAATTTTCTAACAGAAAATAATGATTTTTTACTTGTAATCAACAAATGTCAGAAAAGGTTTGTTCTTTAAATGGTTTAACTTCCTTCATTTACATGCTGGATTTCTTTCCTTTGATAAAAGAACAAAAAGATACTTTGTTTCTACTTATGCCCTGTACACAACCGGTTTTGCCATCGGAATAAACTCTGAAGGTTTTTCCGATGGAATTCTGCTCAAGCTGTCTAGCATACACATGGTCACACCAAATTCCAACCATCAAGAACGCGGTGACGTACAACACGTACGACGTCTTGTACTTGCTTCAAAGCATGCGTCATTTTTGGTACGTCTGAAGAGCATACAGACGAGCGGTTTTCCGATAGGAATTTGTTCCGTCGAAAAAATATAGAACATGTTCCCTATCTAAGTCCATCTGAATTTTCGACGTAAAAAGTCCCATCGGACTTTTCTGTCGGAAATTCCGAACGTGTGTACGGGGCATTATTCACATGTTGTGATTAAACTTGGAAGGCTGCCTGAATTTTTTTTTTTCCCCAGATGTGAGAACTCTCTGCACTTGTTAGAAAGAATTGTGACATGCTGTTTTGTAGATCAGGAAGAGAAAAAGATTGCAATTTCGATTCCTAACGATTAATCGTGCAGCTCTATTGCCTAGCAAATAGATACCAGACATGTCAAACCTTTAAAACTAGATGATCAGAGTATTTAACTGTGAGGTTACTTCAGCGCAAATGTGTGCTGTTGTGAAGATTATGTAAAAATATATTGCTGCTGACACCAGACAAGTGTTCACACCTTCACTTATACTGTATGTAAGAATATATACAGTATATAAAGCAATAGTGTCACGCAATATGACAAATAGTCTAATATTACTGTAGTAAGGTCCCATGCCTCCTTTGATCTAATGAGAACCTCCAGGGCCAGGGATAGCTGACATCCTTCTGTATGTAGGGGGTTGTGATTAGGGATGAGCTTCGTGTTCGAGTCAAACCCATGTTCGACTCGAACATCGTGTGTTCGTTCATTCGCCGAATTACGAACAATATGGGCGGTTTGCGCCAAATTCGAGTGACGCGTCACGGCCCATAATTAACTGCGGCATCGCAGTGCATTGCTGGCTGATGATTGGCCAAGCATGCACTATGACCCGCATGCTTGGCCAATCACAGCGCCGTCTGAACAGAGAGCCGTAATTGGCCAAAGCCAAGGAGGCTTTGGTCAATTATGGCTCAGTGGGTTTAGTACATGCCCCACACTATATAAGGCCGCCTGCACCGCGGCCCTGTGTAGTGTGTTCCGGCGTTCAGACAGAGAGAGAGAGAGAGAGAGAGACACAGACAGTGTCATTTGATTTAAGTTAGATAGAGTAGGCAGGTTGAGTCAGTTAGCTGCAGTTATTAGTGTTATTAGTGTATTGTGTATATATATGCATCCTGGGTGTTGTGTGTGTATATATGTGTGTGTGTGTATATATATATATATATATATATATATATATATATATATATATATATATATATATAATCACTGTATTCAGTTTAGCTAGATCCTGTTCTTCTCTTCCTAATATACTGACAGGCAGGCAGGTGTTTTTACAGTATTTCTAGTTACCGCACTGTGTACCCTGCAGTCTCACCTACAGTATAGCTACCTACAGCCAGGTGCTTGTGTAGGCTCTTCGAAGTATTTCCATTTACAGTACTGTGTACCCTGCACAGTTTCACCTACAGTATAGCTACCTGCAGCCATGTGCTTTTGTAGGCTCTTTGAAGTATTTCCAGCTACTGTACTGTGTACCCTGCACAGTCTCACCCACAGTATTAGCTACCTGCAGCCAGGTGCTTGTGTAGGCTCTTTGAAGTATTTCCAGCTACTGTACTGTGTACCCTGCACAGTCCCACTTACAGTATAGCTGCCTGCAGCCAGGTGCCTGTGTAGGCTCATTGAAGTATTTCCAGCAACTGTACTTTGTACCCTGCACAGTCTCACCTACAGTACAGCTACCTGCAGCAAGGTGCTTGTGTAGGCTCTTTGAAGTATTTCCAGTTACTGTACTGTGTACCCTGCACAGTTTTACATACAGTATAGCTACCTGCAGCCAGGTCCTTGTGTAAGCTCTTTGAAGTATTTCCAGTTACTGTACTATGTACCATGCACAGTTGCACCTGCATTATAGCTACCTGAAGGCAAGTGCAGGTGTTATCATACTAATAATACTACAGGCAGGCAGTTGATTCTGCTAGCTGCAGTATAATCGATATATATATCCAAGTTTTGTGCAGCTTACTGCAGGCCAATAGTATGTCTGGAAGGCCAACAAGGAGAGGCAGACAGTCACAAGCTAATAAAAGAGGGCAAGCAGGCTCTGTGTCTAGAGGCAACAGTGCTGGTCGTGGAGACCGTGCATCCTCATCAGCACGTGGCCGCGGGACACGCTTGGCCTTTTTTTCGGCAGCTGGCCATGTTGAGCCGCAACATGCGGAAGACTTGGTCAAGTGGATGACCAAGCCATCCTCATCCTCCTCATCCTCCCTCACCCAGGCTCAGGGTACTTTGTCTGGCAAAGCAGCTGCCAATGTGGCCTCTCTTCCCTTGGCTCAATGGCATCAGTGACTCCTTCCCTAGCCCCACCATGTCCTTCTGAGGAGTCCCTCGAACTGTTTGACCACAGTGTTGGGTACATGCTCCAGGAGGATGCCCAGCGTTTTGAAGGCTCCGATGATGGTACTCAGCTAGAGGAAGGCAGTAACGTGAGCCCAGACAGAGGGGGTGCCCAAGAAGGACAGCAATCTGGCAGTCATGTTCCCCCTGCTGCAGCATACTACCAGGTTTGCTCCAGTGATGGGGAGGGAGGGGATGATGAGTTCACTGACTCCACATGGGTGCCTGATAGGAGAGAGGAGGAGGAGGAGGCACATCACCAACGAGGCAGGATGCCCTCCAGGGGCCAGCCTAAGGGCAGCACACTGACTGCATCACACCGCAGAGCTCCACATGTGCAGGGCGCTGCTGTCTCTGCATGTTATTCCAAAAGTTCTTTGGTGTGGGCCTTTTTTGAGACTAGTGCATCAGATCGCACCGCTGCTATTTGCAACATATGTCTCAAGCGTATCTCGCGTGGCCAAAACATCTCCCGCTTGGGCACCACATGCTTGACCAGACATATGTTCACCTGCCATACAGTTCGTTGGCAAGTGTACCTAAAAGACCCACACCAAAGAACAAAGAGGATCTCTCCTTGCTCCTCATCAGCTGGGATCTCCAACCCCACTATACCTTCAGTCCTCTCTGAGACCTGCACTGAGAGGAATGAAGGTGTAGAATTAGGTGTGTTGCGGGCAATCTGCTATCGGTACATCAATGTCAGATTGTACCAGGCAAATTTCCCTGCCCCAGCTGCTGCACCGCAGAAAGAAGTTCGCTCCCAGCCATCCACATGCCCAGCGGTTAAATGCTAGCTTGGCAAAATTGCTAGCACTTCAACTGCTACCTTTTCAGTTGGTAGACTCTGCCCCCTTCCGTGAGTTTGTAGAATGTGCGGTTCCTCAGTGGCAGGTTCCCAAACGCCACTTGAACAGGGCGGTCAGCGGTAAGGTGCATATATACCGCTGACTCGTGGTCCAGCAGGCATGGACAGGGACGTTACCTAAGTTTCACGGCACATTGGTGTAGTGAAATCAAAATATGTATCGGGTGATATGATGTAGAGTGGGTATGATAATGAATTAGTAAGTACTCTTCCGCAGCAACCCAATTCTTCCAGAGAGATGCACTTTATTGACTTCCAACACAGAACAAAGTCCAAAGTCCACAGATGACAAAAAATCCGACAGAGGAAATATAATTCAGAGACCCATATCCTAGGCCTGTGTGTTCCCAGCCATACACAGACAAGCCTAACCCAAAAACTATAGACTGAATGCCGTGTTATATTCACTAACTATTGAATGACTGAGCAATTTGCTTGGCCGTTTCAATTTAGGACTTTGATTAGCTTTAGTCTTTCAAACAGACAACAACTCCCAGCCGTGAACAGCTGTAGTCATAAACCGCCCCAATTTGCACTCCCGCATATCAACATCAACAAGTCCCCTTAGATATGTGTAATTAGATTAGATTAACAGATACCACCTGAATACCCTTTTGAGCCCTTGGAATACCTACATTATTCTTGCATATTAATATCAACAAGTCCCCTTAGATATATTAGCCCCACAGGAGGGAGCCTCCGCTAGGCCAACCCAAAACACTCCTTGATCCCATTGTTACCCCCTCAAGTCTAATTACCATCAAAAAATACTTCTTCTATGGTCCTTTAAACAATGTACCCTTCGAAATGTTCAATTAGGTTAACAGCCCATACCTCACATCCCTAGGTAGACTTGCATAAGACCAACACATCAAAGGGTTTTCAGCTGTTATATTAAAATTGAGTTGGCTTGGACAAATCGACCATTCTGGCCTGGTTAATATTGACTGTATGATATTATAATGTCCCACATAAATCGGTGATTGCTCAGCCACCACGCCTCCAAAATGCCACTACTGGTGATTCTGACACACCTCTCTCTTCCACCCCCTCCTCTTCTTCTTCCTCCATGGCCTCTTCCTGTGCTTTGTCCTCGTAAGCGTTCAAGGGGCTACGCAAGTAAGCAGGCAAAAAAATGCCATGCGGTGCTTGAGCTGGTGTGCTTGGGGGACAGGAGCCACACTGGGGCAGAGATTATGTCAGCTCTGCAGGGGCAGGTTCAGAGGTGGTTGACGCCATGCCAACTTAAGGCAGGAATGGTGGTTTGCGACAATGGCACCAACCTCCTCTCCGCCCTCCGACAGGGACAACTGACTCATGTGCCCTGTTTGGCTCACGTCCTTAACTTGGCGGTGCAGCGGTTCTTGGGCAGGTACCTGGGCTTACAGGATGTCCTGAGGCAGGCCAGGAAAGTCTGTGTGCATTTCTGCTGGTCATATAATGCCAGTGCTCAGCTGGTAGACCTCCAAAAGGAATTTAACCTGCCCAAGAACCACCTAATCTGTGACATGCCCACAAGGTGGAACTCAACGTTGGCCATGCTGCAGTGGCTGCACATGCAGCAGAGGGCCATCAATGAGTACCTGTGCAACTATGGCACCAGGACAGGGTCAGGGGAGCTTGGTTTTTTTACCTCACGCCAGTGGGCCATGTCAGGGATGTATGCACTGTCCTGTCACCATTTGAGGAGGCCACGAGGATGGTGAGCTGTGACAGTGCATGCATCAGTGACACTGTCCCCCTTATCCACTTGTTGGAGCACACGCTGTGTGGAATAATGGACAGGGCACTTGAGGCAGAACAGAGGCAGGAAGAGGAGGACTTCCTTAGCTCTCAAGGCCTCCTTTATCCAGACAGTGTTCCTGCGTGCCCGCCGATCACACAGGAAGAGGACGAGGAGGAGGAGGATTGTGTAAGCATGGAGGTGGAGCCTGGCACTCAGCATCAGTAGCAGTCTTTAAGGGATCATTTACAGTCCCAAGAAGCCCATGGACTTGTACGTGGCTGGGAGGAGGTGGCTGCGGATCATGTCATCCTTAGTGACCCAGAGGACTCCGGACCAAATGCCTCAGCAAACCTATGCTGCATGGCCTCCCTGATCCTGCAAAGCCTGCGGAAGGATCCTCATATTCGTGGTATCAAGGAGAGGGATCAATACTGGCTGGCAACCCTCCTTGATCCATGTTACAAGGGTAAGGTTGCAGACCTTATCTTGCCGTCGCAGAGGGAGCAGAGGATGAAATATCTTTGGGAGGCCTTGCAGAAAGGTCTGTGCAATGCGTTCCCAGAGACTGGGAGGTTACAAACTCCTGTTCCTGGACAACGTGTTGCTGAGGCTTCAGTCAGTCAAAGAAGAAGCGGTGGAGAAGGTGGCTGTCTGACCGATGCGTTCAGACAATTTTTTAGTCCGCAGCCCCAAGGTATGATCGGTTCCAGCAACCATCGCCAGCGTCTGTTTTACATGGTGCAGGAATACCTATGGGCAAGATCTGACTTGGACACCTTTCCCACCGAAAATCCTCTGGGTTACTGGGTCTTGAGGATGGATCACTGGCCAGAGCTTGCACAGTATACAATTGAGCTACTGGCCTGTCCTGCATCCAGCGTTCTTTTGGAATGCACATTCAGTGCTGCTGGAGGCTTTGTAACCGATCACAGGGTGCGTCTGTCTACCGACTCGGTCGATCGACTGACCTTCATAAAAATTTATCAGTCGTGGATCACCCCCAGCTACCAAGCACCTGATGCTGATGTAACTGAATCATTTTTTTTTAAATGTCAGATCCCTTCAAGACTGCCTATGCTGATGCTAAGTGACTATCCTGTTATGCTGAGTAATTATCCTCTTCCTCCTCAATGATCATGCTGATAGCTTGTAAGAACATTTTTGGTTCTGGGCGCCGCCACCAGTGGCTAAGGCACAATTTTTCAGCCCTTGTTTAACAGGGGCGTGTAATTACAATTTTTGATGCAATACTTTGCAGCAGGGCTCGTTCCTGCGCTCCAACTAGATTATCTGTGAGGGGTTGCAGTGTTGTGGCACCAGCACCAGTGCCTAAGGCCCAATTTTTCTGCCCCTGGTAAACAGGGACATGTAATTACAATTCTTGATCCAATATTTCACAGCAGGGACCGTTTTTGCGCCCACCAGGAGTAACTGTGAGGACTTACAGTGTTGTGGCACCAGCACCACCACCACCAAATTTTTCTGCCCCTGTTCAACAGGTGCATGTAATTACAATTCTTGATCTAATATTTCACAGCAGGACCCTGTGAGGGCTTACAGTGTTGTGGCAAAACCAACACCTAAGGCCACAATTTCTGCAGAGTATATAGGACAGGCCCCTAATTTAAAACAGCCAACTTACAAACGACTCCTTCTTGCAAATGGAAGGAGACAACAGGAAGTGAGATGAAATCTACCCCTAGGAAGGGAAATTCTCTCCTGTAGGAGTTAATATGGGAAAAACGTTTCTCTTTTCCACTGATGCTTTATCACCAATCCTTGTTTCACTAAAAACCCCAAATTTTCTAAAAACATTTGTCATTGGGACAGAAAGTGAGGTGAAATCTTCTGAAGAGGAGCACAGACAGCAAAACAAATGTCACAGGGGTAATAACCCTTCTCTGTTTTCCAAAAAGCTTAAAATAGATTTTTTGGCTGGAGCTAAACACGTTAAAAATGTACCAGTTCAAAATTACAAACAGATTATACTTAACAACAAACCTACAGTCCCTGTCTTGTTTGCACCACCTGTATTCTGCTGTTCAGAGTATATAGGGCCTCGTGGCCCCACGCCTTTCCTTTTTATAATTTGGGTGTGGGGTTCCCCTTAATATCCATACAAGACCCAAAGGGCCTGGTAATGGACTGGGGGGTACCCATGCCATTTTTCTCACTGATTTTCATCCATATTGCCAGGACCCAACATTACATTAAAGCCGCAAGCAGTTTTAAATGACTTTTATTCCTTTAAAAATGTCATTTTGTGCAGGGACTGTTCTAAGCACGGGAAACACGCACCACTTTACAGGCATACTATAGACACCCACCAGGTACGATATTTAAATAAATATTTCACTTTTTTTTTTTTTTACTTTAAGCATCTTTAAAATCACTGCTCCTGAAAAAACTGACGTTTTTAAAAGTTTTTTTTGCATTGATACATGTCCCCTGGGGCAGGACCCGGGTCCCCAAACCCTTTTTAGGACAATACCATGCAAATTAGCCTTTAAAATTAGCACTTTTGATTTTGAACATTTGAGTCCCATAGACGTCAATGGGGTTCTAACGTGTGTGCGAATTTTCGGTCCGTTCGCAGGTTCTGGTGCGAACCGAACCGGGGGGTGTTCGGCTCATCCCTAGTTGTGAGGCATGGTGAGTATATAGTTGTTAAGTTATTGGGCACCAGACACTTCTTGGATGCAAAAGAAAGTTTATTTCCCTTAACAAACCTTTTTTGGGGAAGAGAGGGTTAGGGCCAGGACACCCTTAGGTAGTTGCTATATCAATTGGCAGACTCCAATAGGAGGACAGCCATGCAGGGAAAGGCATCCAGCAAGACGCCACATCTGCATGTGTAGGAATACTGTCTTCTATGGCAACAGTTTTTAACAGTTCCAAACACAAGGCTTAACAGTTCCTTCACTTTCACTACAATCACTCCTTGTAGTTTTTCAATACACTGAGCTCCCGGTCTCCCAGCTCCTCCAATCTTCACAGTGGTATCTTCCTCAAGCGTCACCCCCTGCTTCTCTGCTGGGCCCCTAGCTTGGCACTCTAAATACCTCTCAAGCTTCACTCTATTGGCCTGCTCGGTCCCTGGCTTTATTCCAACAGATATTTCCTGATTCTTCACCATCCCCGGTTGGAGAGAATACTTCTCTGGTACTTGCTTCAGTTACTCACTGTGGTTACTAGTAACAAGGCGGATAGTCCCCTACTTGCGACAGCTTCCCCTCTACCTCCGACCACGACAGGTTCTCCGGCTGAAAGAACTGTCACTTTTGGTTGGACTGCAAGCCACGGTCCCAACCCTGCACTGCTCTCTTGCTTCTAGACAGGTCCTCAGACAGCCTAGCAGCCAGATGTGCCTGGGATAGACCCCGTCTCAAGCCTAGCAACCAGGGCAATACTACACACCTCCACCCGAATATATAGGCTCTCCCAGCAGGCCAAGGGATTCAAGAAAACCCCTGCCCATTGGCTGAGATACCCCATATACCCATAACCTGACCTTGTATTGCCCTTCTCGTATCTAATACCTCCAAGCACCCGGCCACCTAGTGGTAGAAGAGAAAAGTGCAACAAGGCCAAACTTAGGGAGAAATCAATAGATGTTTACCAATCGACCAGGATAATCACTCCTGGCAAGTAAATTTATGAGGAGAAACCCTGCCTAAACTCCAGGGTGCTCTCCCTGTCCACAAAACTACATCTCAGAGTTTTCAGAAAAATAATAATTTCTTTTAAAGCTCTCAAGCCTGAGAGCGAGTGTCCTGGCAAAAACTGGGATTGGTAGGGAAACGGGGAAGGGTTAACAATATAACAATATGGAAATATAAACATATGTGTGTAGTACCACAAGAATAAACATAGGTATCAAATAGTCATATAAAAAAACTATGATAAGTCATATAGGACAATAAAGTATCAAAATATCTATGTACAATTTTAAAGGCAGGCCTAAGCAACAACCTTAATTCCTCACTATCTAAAATATATGTACAATGATAATGTGGAAATAGGTTAGTGTTGATGGTAGGTTAGATCCCTATCTCTCCTTAGACAAGGAAGACACACCGACACAGCAACACCTGAAAGAGAGAATCAACAGCAATGCAAATGCATCCTATCCTAAAAGTAACATGGTGCAGTATATACATACGTGATTAACCACTTCAGCCCCGGAAGGTTTTACCCCGTTCCTGACCAGAGCACTTTTTACAATTTGGCACTGCGTCGCTTTAACTGCTAATTGCGCGGTCATGCAATGTTGTACCCAAACGAAATTTGCGTCCTTTTCTTCCCACAAATAGAGCTTTCTTTTGATGGTATTTGATGACCTCTGTGGTTTTTATTTTTTGCGCTATAAACGGAAAAAGACAGAAAATTTTGAAAAAAAAAAAAGATTTTTTCAACTTTTTGTTATAAAAAGATCCAATAAACTCAATTTTAGTCATACATTTAGGCCAAAATGTATTCGGCCACATGTCTTTGGTGAAAAAAAGTCAATAACCGTATATTTATTGGTTTGCGCAAAAGTTATAGCGTCTACAAACTAGGGTACATTTTCTGGAATTTACACAGCTTTTAGTTTATGACTGGCTCTCATTTCTTGAGGTGCTAAAATGGCAGGGCAGTACAACCCCCCAAAATGACCCCATTTTGGAAAGTAGACACCCCAAGGAAATGGCTGAGAGGCATGTTGAGCCCATTGAATATTTTATTTTTTTGTCCCAAGTGATTGAATAATGACAAAAAAAAAAATTTACAAAAAGTTGTCACTAAATGATATACTGCTCACACATGCCATGGTTATATGCGGAATTGCACCCCAAAATACATTCTGCTGCTTCTCCTGAGTATGGGGATACCACATGTGTGGGACTTCTTGGGAGCCTAGCCGCGTACGGGGCCCCGAAAACCAAGCACCACCTTCAGGATTTCTAAGGTCGTAAATTTTTGATTTCACTCCTCACTACCTATCACAGTTTTAAAGGCCATAAAATGTCCAGGTTGGCATGGTGAGTATTTTGCAGCTCTCATTTGTTTTTGAAAATGAAGAAAGAAAAGAAAAACGTATTTTTTGTTTTCTTTTTTCAATTTTCAAAACTTTGTGACAAAAAGCGAGGTCTGCAAACTACTCCCCATATCTCTCAGCAAATAGCTTGGGGTGTCTACTTTCCAAAATGGGGTCATTTTTTTTTTGGGGGGGGGGGGGTTTGTGGCATCTGGGCATTCCATGGCCTCCGAAACTGTGATAGGCAGTGAGGAGTGAAATCAAAAATTTACATCCTTAGAAACCCTGAACCTTGTTTATTTATTCAACATTCATATTATTTGTATTTAATATTATCGCACTAGTAAGCACAGAGTTGGTTATTATTAATTTTGTTTTTGGGGTCACCTAAGCGCAGCGCATAACCTGTAAATTTATCCTATGCACGTTATATGAAGCGTGATTAGCGCATGCAGCTGGAGCTAGCACAAGCAAGGCTTAAGATCATTGTGGCTCACAGAATTTTTCCAATTTGTTTCCAAAATACATTTTGCTGCTTCTCCTGAGTACAGGGATACCACATGTGTGGGACTTTTTGGCCCCCGAAAACCAATCACTGCCTTCAGGATTTCTAAGGGCGTAAATTTTTGATTTCACTCCTCACTTCCTATCATAGTTTTGAAGGCCATAAAATGCTAAGATTGGACAACCCCCCCCAATCCACCCCACTTTGGAAAGTAGACACCCCAAGCTATTTGCTGAGAGGCATGTTGAGTCCATGGAATATTTTATATTTTGCCACAAGTTGCTGGAAAATGACAAACTTTTTTTTTTTCTTTTTGCACAAAGTTGTCACTAAATGATATATTGCTCAAACATGCCATGGGCATATGTGGAATTGCACCCCAAAATACATTCTGCTGCTTCTCCTGAGTACGGGGATACCACATGTGTGGGACTTCTTGGGAGCCTAGCCGCGTATGGGGCCCTGAAAACCAAGCAACGCCTTCAGGATTTCTAAGGCGGTACATTTTTTTATTTCACTCCTCACTACCTCACCGTTTTGAAGGCCATAAAATGCTAAGATGGCATAACCCCCCCCCCCAAATGACCCAATTTTGGAAAGTAGACACCCCAAGCTATTTGCTGAGAGGCATGGTGAGTATTTTGCAGCTCTCATTTGTTTTTGAAAATTAAGAAAAAAAAGAAAAATTTTTTTTTTTTTTCTTTTTTCAATTTTCTAAACTTTGTGACAAAAAGCGAGGTCTGCAAAATACTCACCTCACCATACCTCTAAGCAAATAGCTTGGGGTGTCTACTTTCCGAAATGGGATCATTGGGGGGGGGGGTTATGCCATCTGGGCATTCCATGGCCTCCGTAACTGTGATAGGCAGTGAGGAGTGAAATCAAAAATGTACACCCTTAGAAACCCTGAAGGTGGTGCTTGGTTTTCAGGGTCCCATACGCGGCTAGGCTCCCAAAAAGTCTCACACATGTGGTATCCCTGTACTCAGGAGAAGCAACAGAATGTATTTTAGAGTGTAATTTCACATATGCCCATGGCATGTTTAAGCAATATATCATTTAGTGACAACTTTGTGCAAAAAAAAAAAATTTGTCTTTTTCCGCAAACTTGTGTCACAATATAAAATATTCCATGGACTCGACATGCCTCTCAGCAAATAGTTTGGGGTGTCTACTTTCCAAAATGGGGTCATTTGGGGGGTTTTGAACTGTCCTGGCATTTTATGCACAACATTTAGAAGCTTATGTCACACATCACCCACTCTTCTAACCACTTGAAGACAAAGCCCTTTCTGACACTTTTTGTTTACATGAAAAAATATTTTTTTTTTGTAAGAAAATTACTTTGAACTCCCAAACATTATATATTTTTAAAAGCAAAGACCCTACAGATTAAAATGGTGGGTGTTTAATTTTTTTTTCCCCATTTCCGTCTTTCAGGACAGCACAATAGCAAGACCTTGGCTCCTCCCCTTTTGAGGAAACACCGCCTTCAAATTTCAGATTTAATCCTCACCGCTCCCCCCGGCCCTTCAGTTTTGGTGTTTCCTCCGGTGGGGAGACATCGCAAGGGGCCAAGGCTGAAACAGCCAGAGGCTGAGGCTAAGTACAGGCTGAGCAGAGGGGGGTGGACCAAGGTCTCTCTCTTTTCTCTTCTCTTTTCTCTTTTCTCTCCTCTTCTCTTTTCTCTCCTCTTCTATTTTCTCTCCTCTTCTCTTTTCTCTCCTCTTCTCTTTTCTCTCCTCTTCTCTTTTCTCTTTTCTCTCCTCTTCTCTTTTCTCTTTTCTCTTCTCTTCTCTTCTCTTCTCTTCTCTTCTCTTCTCTTCTCTTCTCTTCTCTTCTCTTCTCTTCTCTTCTCTTCTCTTCTCTTCTCTTCTCTTCTCTTCTCTTCTCTTCTCTTCTCTTCTCTTCTCTTCTCTTCTCTCCTCTCCTCTCCTCTCCTCTCCTCTCCTCTCCTCTCCTCTCCTCTCCTCTCCTCTCCTCTCCTCTCCTCTCCTCTCCTCTCCTCTCCTCTCCTCTCCTCTCCTCTCCTCTCCTCTTCTCTCCTCTTCTCTTCTCTCTTCTCTCTTTCCTCTTCTCTTCTCTCTTCTCTCTTTCCTCTTCTCTTCTCTCTTCTCTCTTTCCTCTCCTCTCCTCTTCTCTCTTCTCTCTTCTCTCTTCTCTCTCCTCTTCTCTTCTTTCTTCTCTCTTCTCTCTTCTCTCTCCTCTTCTCTTCTCCTCTTCTCTCTTCTCTCTTCTCTCTTCTCTCTCCTCTTCTCTTCTTTCTCCTCTTCTCTCTCCTCTTCTTCTCTTCTTTCTCCTCTTCTCTCTCCTCTTCTCTTCTCTCTCCTCTTCTCTTCTCTCTCCTCTTCTCTTCTCTCTCATCACGCTCCTCCAGCTTCTCTTGGAGAAGCAGTAAGCTGGAGGGGTCCGCTTTCTTCTGCCCAGCGGTGGCATAGAGCGGAGGCACAGGGAGACCAGCGTGGTAGCTCTAAGCGCTGGGTCGGAGGTGGAGGGGGAATCCACAAGATCCTCTCGCTACAAACTTTCCCTGGAGGAAGTGGAGGAGCTCTTAGGAGCCATCCATACCACTTTAGGAATCCAGGAGGAAAGGAAGAAGTTATCACTCCACGACCAGATGTATAGGGGCCTAGGGGAACATAAGAAGGTGTTCCCGGTACATGAGGTCTTGGTCGATGCCATCAAAAAAGAGTGGCAAGACCCCGAAAGGAAACCTTTCTTTTCAAGAGCGCTTAAACGTAGGTTTCCCTTTGCAGAGGAGGAGGCACTGGTATGGAATAAATCTCCTAAACTAGACGTAGCCTTTTCTCAGGTCTCCAGGCATACTGACCTGGCCTTTGAGGACATGGGGGCGCTCCCAGATCCCATGGACAAGAGGGAATCTATAGATTCCCTCTTGAAAAAATCCTGGGATTCTTCCCTGGGTAACCTCAAACCCGCCATGGCATCCACAGTGGTGGCACGGAACATGGAATACTGGTTGACGCAAATTAAAGCGCACATAGAGGCAGGGACTTCTAAAGAAACCATCCTGTCGTCTTTCCCTATGCTCCTTAAGGGGGTGGCTTATCTGGCGGACTCTTCGGCTGAATCGGTGCGTATGTCCGCAAGATCGGCTGCATTATCCAATTCAGCAAGAAGAGCCTTATGGCTTAAAACGTGGCAGGGGGATACCGCATCTAAAGTTAAACTTTGCGGGATTCCTCTCACAGGGGACTTGCTGTTTGGACCAGGTCTGGAAGCCATTTTGGATCGGATGGCCGACAGAAAAAAGGCTTTTCCTTTTAAACGGAAACTTGCAGAGACTAAAAGAAAGACTCGGCCCTGGAAGAAATTGGACCCCCCAAAATCTGAACAACAGAAAAAGGGTTGGGGACAAAAGGGTAAAGGGCGTGGGGGGGCTATTTTTCACCCTCCTGAACAGCCCAAAAATACTAAGTGACGGAACCACGGTGGGAGGAAGATTGGGGTGCTTCCTCCCACAGTGGGAAAGGATCACCTCCAACCATTTTATTTTGGAGATCATAAGAAGAGGGTACAGGTTAGAGTTTGCAGAATCACCACCATGCAGACTCCTGGTCACCACGCTACCAAAATGCGCAGAAAGGTCAGCAGCTCTTCTTTCCTCTCTCCAGGAGTTGGAGGAACAGGAGGTGGTAGTTCGAGTTCCAGAAGGAGAGACAGGCAGAGGCTTTTATTCCCACATTTTTGTGGTGCGCAAACCGTCGGGGAAATTCAGGCTCATCCTGAACCTGAAGCCTCTAAATGTTTCGCTCACCTACAAGAGGTTCCGAATGGACTCCATCTACTCGGTGAAAACACTCCTTCCTCTGAACTGCTTCATGGCATCGGTAGACTTGATGCCTACCTACACATTCCCATCGCAGAAGGGTGTCAGAAGTTCCTCAGACTGGCGGTGAATACCAGAGAAGGGACATTTCACTGACTGTTCAGGGCCCTTCCCTTCAGGCTATCCTCTTCCCCCCCGCATCTTCACCAAATTCATGGTAGAAGTCTTAGCCTTTCTGCGAATCAAAGGCATCTCAGTAATCGCATATTTAGATGATCTGTTCCTGTTTGCCTCTTCCCCGGAACAGTTGTTGCGGGACCTACAGTTTACAAGAGACATCCTAGAAGATCTAGGTAGGCTCTTGAACCTGGAGAAATCCAACTTGATTCCATCACAAAAGGTAATCTTTCTGGGTTACCTGTTGGATTCAACGAAACAGAATGTCTTTCTTCCTTTGGAGAAAATCCAAAAGGTGAACAAGGCAATGTTGTTACTCCAGGGCAGCCAGCAGATATCAGTAAGAAGGGCTATGTCAGCCTTGGGTTTACTGACGTCAGCACTTCCAGCAGTTCAGTGGGCAGGGTTACATTTTCTCCCTTTACAACTCTTCATCCTGAGGGTTTGGGACCACAGTCAGGGGTCTTTGGACTCCCTGATAATGGTACCAAGTCAAATCAAGAGATCCCTATGGTGGTGGAGAAGAGGGGCCAATCTCTCACAGGGTCTGGATTGGGTTCTTCCAGCGTCCAGGTGCATCATGACCGATGCAAGCAGCACAGGTTGGGGTGCGCATCTAGATTCCCGGATGGTTCAGGGCGTCTGGCTGAGGGAAGATGCAAAAAGATCCTCAAACTGGAGGGAACTGAGAGCTGTAGCTTTGGCACTCTGAGCCTTTCAGAAGGAACTTCAGGGGCAGCATGTGCGAGTCCGGTCGGACAACTCCTCAGCTGTAGCCTACATAAACAGGCAGGGGGGTACCAAAAGCAGACCCCTGTTGGCCCTGGCAGAAAACATTCTCAAGTGGGCCGAAGTAAATATTCTATCCCTCTCGGCGGTGCATTTGAAGGGGGAACAAAATCTGGTGGCAGATTTCCTCAGCAGGAAGTTGCTGAGAGAAGGCGACTGGGTTTTGAACCAGGAGGTTTTCGAGACAATATCTCAGAAGTGGGGAAGGCCATGCGTAGACCTCTTTGCGTCGAGAGAAAACGGGAAGGCTCATCTTTTCTTCTCCCTGAACAGATGGGATGGAGTCCTAGGAGTAGACGCACTGGCTCAGAGCTGGCCTTTCGCCAGATGTTATGCTTTCCCCCCTCCTGTACTGATCCCAGCCATACTGAGGAAGTTCCAGCTGGAAAGCACAACCCTCATTCTAATTGCGCCACATTGGCCCAGGAGGCCTTGGTTTTCCATCGTAAAGAGTCTAACAGCGGAACCTCCCTGGCTTCAGCCAGTCCAGGAGAATCTTCTTTCCCAGGGGCCAATCTGTTGGAACCTCGCAGCTTCGCTACTGAAGAGGAATTGCTGAGGGGCAGGGGTTTCTCAGATCGCTTAGTGGAAACCCTCCTAAATTGCAGAAAAAAGGAAACGCAGGTTATCTACCAGAAAACGTGGAAACGTTTTAATAGCTAGTGCACGCAGCTCCATAGCGGTCTTATAGGGCGTACAGACGGTCGGACTTTGTTCGGACATTCCGACAACAAAATCCTAGGATTTTTTCCGACGGATATTGGCTCAAACTTGTTTTGTCTACACACGGTCGCACAAAGTTGTCGGAATTTCCGATCGCCAACCACGCGGTCACGTACACCACGTATGATGAGACTAGAAAAGGCCGGTTCAGAACCAAGCGCGGCACCCTTTGGGCTCCTTTTGCTAATCTCGTGTTAGTAAAAGTTTGGTGAGAGACGATTCGCGCTTTTTCAGACTCGTGGCTTTCAGATCGTTTTCTGCCGTTCAGTTTGTGCTTGTGGGTTTGTATCTGCTCTTCAGTGCGTGCAGCAATTTCCGCGTGACTTTAGGTAGTCATTGTATTCTTGTTCGTTCGTTACTGTTTTTCAGGTCACTCTTCACAGGCCTTGCTGTTCTTCAGTGCGTTCTGTTACTTCGTTCTGAGCAGCCGACCGTTTTCTAGCCATGTTTCGTATGCGTACTCCTCGTAGAGTTTGTGCTGTGCGGGGGCTTGGTGTTGGGGTCCTGACCTTGACACAAGTCCAGTCCATGAACAGGGTGGGGAGGAGTTCATGGACCAAGAATTGGTTGCTTCAGCGTGACCTGTTCTCTCATATGCCTTTGCTCCGTGAGATCCGTGAGAATAATCCTGATGATTTCAGGAACTTTCTCAGGATGATGGACCCCGTGTTTCACCGTTTGTTGGCTTCGCTGACCCCCTATATCAACAGGCAGGATACCTGCATGAGGCAAGCCATCACTCCGGAGCAGAGGTTGGTCGCTACCCTGCGGTATTTGGCGACAGGGAGAAGCCTGCAGGACTTGAAGTTCTCGACAGGCATCTCCCCCCAGGCTCTGGGGATCATCATCCCAGAGACCTGTTCTGCCATCATCCAGGTCTTGCAGAAGGAGTATATGAAGGTAAGATTTGTATCCTTTTATATCACATTTTATTGTATTTAATGTTTGATAATGTATTGTATTTCTTTCCTCATTCCCTAATTACCATGATTGTAATATGCTGTGAATGTCCCCTTTGTCCTCATGCATGCTGGATTTTTATGTAATTATTATTTTTAGGTCCTTCATACATATTTGCCCTTCACTAACCTCCCCAGCATGGTGTCTCCTGCCCTATATTTAGCTCATGTAGTCACTTAACAATGTATTTTATCAGCTCTATAGTAGTGCTTTACCCCAAACACCCCCTAAAATGTGTGGAAATGTTATTTTAGCTTTAAATTCAGGCAGAGTTTTTTTGTGGTGTCCCCAAATAATTTTTAGTAACCCTCCCTCCCCCTACTGCTAAGTCAGCTGATCCCAATTCTCTATCTGTCCTCAATCATCTATCTGCTGACTTTGCCAAACCCATACACACTACACCCACCTCTTTACTGGTCAGGTTTATGGATGAATTCCCCAAAGCATGTAGTGCAAGGGCCTGCCTGTATACTTTCCAATCGTACTGTTTAAAGTTTTTGTATCCTATTATTATCTTGATAGGTAATAGCAGAATGTCCAAATGTCCTCAAATGTGTACAGTGTGTATTTATATCTTTGTATTATGACACTTCTTACCTGTCCAGTGGTCTGCCAATAGCGTAACTAAGGAGGGTCTGTTCCAAGTAATACCCATTATTTAGGCATTCATCTCTCAATGAAGTGAAGAGGGTTACCTGTCCAAGATTTCCACACACCCCCTATAATGTTACAAATGGCCCATGAGAGGGGGGGGAGGGGGAATATGATAGGTGTACCTTATACTTTGGCGTTGTTAATTTCCCCTTAATAAATGCTATTTGGAGGTTGCCCCATAATGTTTGTGTCTAATCTGCTTGCCATGTTTCAGAGTAAAAATAGTAATGTTTATTGTTTTTTCCTCAACAGTTTCCTTCCACGCCACAGGAATGGCAGACTGTGGCCTCCCACTTTGCCCAGCGGTGGGACTTTCCTAACTGCGGAGGGGCAATTGATGGGAAACACGTCCACATCGTCCCACCACCCAACTCGGGGTCGTACTATTATAATTATAAGGGGTTCAATAGTATAGTGATGTTGGCGGTGGTGTCGGCTAATTACGACTTCTTGTATGTGGACGTGGGGAAGAATGGCCGGATGTCCGATGGTGGAGTCATCGCCCAGACGGAGTTCTACAGGCGTCTCCAGAATGGCAGCTTGGACTTGCCAGCTCCAGAGGACAATGCTGAAGGACTCCCATTTGTGTTCGTTGCTGATGAAGCATTTGCGCTGGGGGACCACCTGATGCGGCCATTCCCAATGAGGACCCTCACCCCGGAACAGAGGGTTTTTAATTACCGGCTGGCCAGAGCCCGAAGAGTGGTGGAGAACACATTTGGAATCCTGGCCAGCCGGTTCCCCCTATTTATGACACCCATCCATATGGCGGAGTATAAACTGAACCATATTATACTTGCGTGCTGTGTTCTCCATGACTTTTTAAGGAAACATTCGGCCAACTATGCTGGCTCAGTTGGGCCTGAGGCCGGAATCCTACATCAAACCACACTGATGGCGCTTGAAAGTGGCCGTCCTGGCTTGCCCTCCCTGAGTGCCCGTGATGTCCGGTTATGCTACCTGGAGTTCTTTGCCGGTAGGGGGGCTATCAATATGCTAGACAATCTGTGAAGCCTTTTTAAAATAAAAAAACAAAAAAATTCTTTGTGGACATTTACTGCTTGTGTTTGTTTTAGCTGACCCTGACAGAAATGTGTTGAGTTCAGAAAATGGCGTGATTGTGTAACCTTATTATACAAAGCACTGTTGGCTGTTATTTAATAAAATGCAAAAACACATTTCACTACAAGTGCACTTGCAACTGCACTGAAACTGCACTTGTAGTGCCAAGAGGATTTGCCCTTAGGAAATAACCCACATTTTCTCAGAAAACAACAATTACATCACCCCAAAAGTGTTGTAGCGTTGAGACAATAATCCACACATTCTTGATTAAAAATCTTTTTAATACCTGCACAATCACATGTGCATTTACCAAATGTTTTTCAAACAAACCAACATGTTTGTTGTATATCAATTTTTGTGGTGGCATTATCCAAAATCAAAATGTCCATTTTATAGAAAACAGGCCTGTGTAAAACCAACAAGAAAAGACACAAATCTTGAACTTACAAACGTCACATTTGGTAGAACTTGAAGGCAATATCAGACATGAGTATTTAGGAACTGTGTTTGATATTGCGTTCAGATGGGGTGAAATCACCCCTGGAAAAGCCAAATTTGGAAGATGCACACAAATTTCACAATGTCAACATGTGCGACCTGCCATCAGGGGGGATCAAGGGACGTGTTTTGGGGGAGCAAGCCCTTCCTCTCAGCTACTTTATAATTGAGGAAGGGGTTGCACCCCCAAAACACGTTCATTGATCTCCCGTGATGGCAGATAGCACATGTTGACACACTGTGTGCATCCTCCAAATTTGGCTTTGGGAAAAATCACAAAAACATTTAGCACATTGTAGCACACAAAAGAAGAAAGTGATTTGGAGGGGCTTTAAACTCGCCCCAAAACATCAATGATGTTTTTATTTTTTGGAATAACATCATTGATGTTTTGCTTGATGATTTCCAATTGTAAATTACACCCCATGATCTCCCCGATCAGGATCTGGGCACTTTCGGATGTGAAAGGATCTGGATCCACAACCTCACGATCACCTAAAAAGAGAGGAACCCCAAACAAAATTAGGTCTAAAAAAAATGTCGCCATCCATCTCTTATCTGAGCCTGTGGTTGCAAACACTCACCTGTTGTGGTGACTAGTTCCACCACTTCTTCATCCTCCTGCTCAGCTTGTGTTGGGGGGATTTCCCCTTCTTCCAGAGGGGGGGGGGCTCTGGTCTCCTCGGATGAGGGTTGTCTTCCGAGTCTTTTCTCCCCTATGTAAAACAAAAATGGTATAATTAGCACACAGATATTTAATGTCAGAACTATAAATAGGAAACATTGCTTGGAAGTGTGGTACAATTGTCAATTTTAGCAGAGTTCCAAGATGTAGCATTTTTAGTGTCCTTTGTCAACATGCAATACTTTACCTGTTTGGTACAAGCTTCACAGATGGAGACCCCCCCCTATAGTATACACTGGAGCACCTGTGTGGCCCCCTAATAAAAATGGTGTTCTTGTGTCCCACACTAGTGCTCCAGTGTCCAGATGTGAAAACAGCTGCTCAGTGTCCTCTCCTTACACACAATCTAGTTTGCATTTCATTCTAGTAACAAAGCCATCTACACAACCCAATTCTTTGAAGACAAGTATAGGGCGTCAAAATGGTGGCCAAATGCATATGGGCTAAACAATGGTATTTTATAGTTGGAACGAAAAATGTTGGATCCGAATGAATAATTTGCCCATGAACATGAAAGTTGCCATTTTAAACTGTACAACAGTTCCTAAAAGCACATGGAGCAGCACGAACGTAATAAACACAAAAAGAATAGGAACATAGCACAACTACTTACTTTTTTGCTCTCCGGATCTTTCGGTACTGCTCATGTTCTCGTAATTTCAGATCCGACCACCGCTTCCTGAGCTGATCTTTCGATCGTCGTACCCCGAAATTCCGGTGCAGACTCCTGACCACTTTCGCCATGATCTTGGCCTTTCGGACATTGGGGTTGGGGTAAGGCCCATACTTTCCATCATAGTCGGCCTTCTTCAGGATGTCCACCATTTCCAACATCTCCCCAAAGGACATATTTGAGTCCTTAAATCTCCTTCTGGATCGGGACGTTTCAGGCTCCGGCCTTTCCTCCTCCTCCTCGTTGCTACAATTAGCACGCACCTGCTGTCTATCCGCCATGTGCTCTTCCCCCACTGCGCCGAACAAAAAGGGGCGGGGAATAGACTAGAAAGAACGTCATGGGCGGGCAGAGTTATACGCATGCGCAGTGTGTATAAAGAGTAACACACGTGCATATTACGTACGATCTGTGAGCGGAGGAAGGAGCATCGGAGACGCCGATCGTGATAACGAAGGTAAGATCTAATCTTGCGCCTATACTGATTCGAAATGGAAGCCTATATTGTAACAAGATTAGGGGAGTTTGGCCTGACATTTGGGTTTGTCTTGTGTTGTGTCTTGCAGAGAAAATGGATGGGTTCAACGACCACAATTTCCTGTTATTGTGTCATGTCATGTTATTATTGATCGCTAATTGCTGATAAAAAAAAGTGTTTTACATATCAATAGACAGTAGTGGGCACCCAAAATTGGGACACAAATGAAAAATGCTGGGCTCAGAAGGATAGTCTGTTATATTTGTTAACATTCAATTTGCAACAGTCAGGAGGTGAAAATTGTGTGTGATTGATAGAAAAAATACTAAAAATATGTCCCTTTTTCATACACAGGAAGACCTCAGCCAGGAGGAGGTTGTGGAATGTGGCAGTCAGGAGGAGGCGGGGATTAGTGGCAGCCAGAAGGAGGCGGGGATTAGTTGCAGCCAGGAGGAGGCGGGGCTAAGTGTCAGCCAAGAGAAGCCAGGGACCAGTCGCAGCCTGACTGAGTCTCAGGTCCCTCCCCTCCGCCTGCCATATAAACGAGCCAGGAAGGCCACTCCGAGTCCCGTGCAGGATTCAGCGTTCAGGCTGATCCAGGAGGCTTCTGCGTCCCTCAGAGCCTTACCAACTCCTGAAGAGGCCTTTGCCTGCATGGCTGCCACCAAACTGCAGGGCATGCAGGAGGGTCAACGCAGGCTCTGTGAGGACCTTCTGTACAAAGTCCTACGTAAGGGGGTGAGTGGGGAACTAACACCCAAGACGGATGTCATTGAGATGGACGATCCTCCTCCTCCTCCTGCTGCCACAACTCCACCACCAGAGCCACAGCGTGGAAGGAAGACCAAAGAGTGATGGCCCTGGGTTCAGTCTGGTCTGACAGAAGATGCAGTCTCTCGTATGACCACAGCCTGGGGACACAGATGTCATCTGCTGCTTTCCGGATCTCTGGGACTTCTGGAACACACTGCCCTCCCTTATATATGGACTCCTCAGGCCACCAATTTTGCTTTAAAAAAAGTTGATGTCTGCCCTGGGGGTCCAAGGCTTCACCCACTTTTGCAGTTTCTCCAGAGTTGCCTCCCTCTTTGTTTAGTTGTGACCCCTTAATAAAATTTTTTAGATAAATTCTACTCTCCTGTGTGTGTTTTCATCCAAAAAGGACAGTTTGTTGGTGACGATTCAGGTACATTTCTAACATAAAATGTGAAATTAACAAGAGACAACAACACCAAACAATCTCCTACAGATTAAATAGAACAACATATCAATGGTGTTGTGGGAACTTGTCACAAAAAACACACACAAAAATTTTCGGGAGTACAAATCAAAATCGCAAAAAAAAAAAAAATAAAATACAAACACAAAAAAGAATCTACATTAAAGCCAAAAAATATATAAAAAATATACAAAAATATGTTGTTAGATGTGAGAAATCAAAATATATTGAGGGAATCACGATAAATAGTAAAGAAATAAGTTTGTGAGAAGTGTGTGTGAATATGAGCAGCAAAACTAATATATTCTTGTCACATTATAAAGAAGAAGAGATTGCGCTGTATTAAACCATTTTGAACATTGCAGCGTGACGAAAGTGCTGTATCCATTGCGAACGCTAAGTTTACCAGAACGAGCTGTTCCGTCTTGGAATTTCTTCTGAGCATGCGTGGCACTTTGTGCGTCGGAACAGGCCACACACGGTCGGAATTGACGCGATCGGATTTTGTTGTCGGAAAATTTTATCTCCTGCTCTCCAACTTTGTGTGTCGGAAAATCCAATGGAAAATGTCCGATGGAGCCCACACACGGTCGGAATTTCCGACAACACGCTCCGATCGGATATTTTCCATCGGAAAATCCGACAGTGTGTACGGGGCATTAGAGTTTCTGCAATCAGGGGCGGACAAGGGGTTAGCCCTTGGCACCCTGAAAGGACAGGTTTCCACTCTGAGAATTTTTCTAGAAAAACAGCTAGCTACAGATCCATGGATAGTTAGATTTTTTAAAGCATTGAGTAGGCAGAGACCATTGAGAGTCTCCCCCTTCCCAATGTGGGATCTTTCTTTGGTTCTACAGGCCCTTACGGGGGAACCTTTTGAGCCATTAGAGACTTGTACGTTAAAATGGATTACCCTCAAAACTGTGTTTTTGGTGGCAATCACTCCGGCAAGGAGAGTGAGTGAACTCGAAGCCCTTTCTATTAGGTCACCTTTTTTTCAGGTGTTTCCGGACCGTGTAATTTTTAGAACCGATCCGGCTTTTTTGCCGAAGGTGGCCTCGGGTTTTCATAGAGTCCAGGAGATTGTTTTGCCCACCTTCTGTTTAAATCCTGTGAGGGAACAGGAACATATTTTTCATAAGTTGGATGTGAGAAGGTGTGTCCTTCAGTTCTTGGAGGATACAAAACCATTTAGAAAGTCTGAATCCTTCTTTGTATTATTTTCAGGAACCAGGAAGGGAGGCAGAGCCTCTAGGCGCACTATAGCCAGATGGTTAAGGTTAGCCATCAGCCAGGCTTATGTAGTCAGCGGTTTAGAGGCCCCAAACGGTGTTAGGGCGCATTCCACCAGGGCAGTGGCGACCTCTCAGGCAGAGTGGGCTGGTGCGTCTCCGGAACAGATCTGTAGAGCGGCAACGTGGTCTAGATTCGACACATTCGTGAGACACTACAGATTGGACCTTCTGTCAGCAAAAGACCAGGCTTTTGGGCGTAAGGTTCTGCAAGCAGTAGTCCCACCCTAAGGTAAGGTGCTCGCTCATCCTCTCTATGGTGCTGTCCTGAAAGACGGAAATGGGAAAATCGGAGTTACTTACCGGTAACGTCCTTTTCCAGGAGTCTTTCAGGACAGCACAGATACCCACCCTAGTTCAGGGACATTTCTGAAGAGTTCATCGCAGAAGAACGTCAGGTAAGATAAATATTATTATGACGTGTTCTTGTGTCTCCCCAGCTAGCCTTGGTCCTCTTGAAGAACTGAGGGGCCGGGGGGAGCGGTGAGGATTAAATCTGAAATTTGAAGGCGGTGTTTCCTCAAAAGGGGAGGAGCCAAGGTCTCTCTATGGTGCTGTCCTGAAAGACTCCTGGAAAAGGACGTTACCGGTAAGTAACTCCGATTTTTCACACAGTATTTGCGTAGCAATTTTTCAAACGCATTTTTTGGGGGAAAAAACACACTTTTTAATTTTAATGCATTAAAACACACTGGGGGTCATGTACTATAGCGCCAAAAAATTCTCCTGCAGTACCAAAAAATAACTCTCAAAAAAGGCCAGAAAGACTTCAATTCTCAGAAAGTCAGCGCTAATGCAAATGGAAAGCAGCGCTATTGCGGCAATAATGCCTTTCAGATCACATATGCTGGAATAGTGGAAGTCAATGGGGCTCGAACCTGCAAAATCCAAAGTTCTCACTGAAGGCTTATATGCAAGTTCTTTGCCATAAAAAGTGTTTGGAGACCCTGGTCCTGCCCCAGGGGACATGTATCAATGCAAAAATTTTTTTTAAAAACGGCTGTTTTTTCGGGAGCAGTGATTTTAATAATGCTTTGAGTAAAACAATAAAAATGTAATATTCCTTTAAATTTCGTACCTTGGGGGTGTTTATAGTATGCCTGTAAAGGGGCGCATGTTTCCCGTGTTTAGAACAGTCTGACAGCAAAATGACATTTCAAAGGAAAAAAAGTAATTTAAAACTACTCGCGGCTATTAATGAATTGCCGGTCCGACAATACACATAAAAGTTCATTGATAAAAACGGCATGGGAATTCCCCACAGGGGAACCCCGAACCAAAATGTAAAAAAAAAAATGGCGTGGGGGGTCCCCCTAAATTCCATACCAGGCCCTTCAGGTCTGGTATAGATATTAAGGGGAACCCCGGCCAAAATTTAAAAAAAAAATGGCGTGGGGTCCCCCTCAAAATCTATACCAGACCCTTCAGGTCTGGTATGGATTTTAAGGGGAACCCCGCACCAAAATATAAAAAAAATGGCGTGGGGTCCCCCCAAAAATCCATACCATATATATTATAAATTATATTATTGTATATTACAATATTTATATTGTAAAGCGCTGCGTAAACTGTTGGCGCTATATAAATCCTGAATAATAATAATAATAATAATAATAATAATACCAGACCCTTATCAGAGCACGTAACCTGGCAGGCCGCAGGAAAAGAGGGGGGGACGAGAGAGTGCCCCCCCTGAACCGTACCACGCCACATGCCCTCAACATTGGGAGGGTGCTTTGGGGTAGCCCCCCAAAACACCTTGTCCCCATGTTGATGGGGACAAGGGCCTCATCCCCACAACCCTTGCCCGGTGGTTGTGGGGGTCTGCGGGCGGGGGGCTTATCGGAATCTGGGAGCCCCCTTTTAACAAGGGGACCCCAGATCCCGGCCCCCCTGTGTGAAATGGTAAGGGGGTACAAAAGTACCCCCTTACCATTTCACAAAAAAACTGTCAAAAATGTTAAAAATGACAAGAGACGGTTTTTGACAATTCCTTTATTTAAATGCTTCTTCTTTCTTCTATCTTCTTTCTTCTATCTTCCTTCAGTTTCTTCCTCCATCTTCTTCTTCTTCTGGTTCTTCCTCCGGTGTTCTCGTCCGGCATCCTCCTCCACGGCGTCTTATTCCCTTCTCCTCAGGCCGCTCCACATCCATGATGAGAGGCTCCTGCTGTGTGACGCTTCTCGTCTTCTGACGGTTCTTAAATAACGGAGGGCGGGGCCACCCGGTGACTCCGCCCCCCTCTGACGCACGGGGACTTCCCTGTGGCATCCCCCGATGGCGTAGGTTGTCAGCACCCAAGGCAAGTAATTTGCGCCCCTAACCCACAAACATTTAGCGCTCCCTGAGCCCCTTCCATTCGTACAGTATTAAAACCCCTTTTGGTACATTTTAGGATGTACCACTCTTTGTTCTCCTTTCTTTCTCTTTTATCTGTCTCTATCCTAATTTCTTGTTTTTTTCCCCATCCCTCTCTGTAGCCATCTTTCTTGTTCTTATTCTTTCCCTCCCTTTTTCTTTGTTCCTCCCCCTCTTTTCCTCTCCCTTCCATGTATTCTCTATTTTTATTCCTTCTCTTACTCCTTGGTGGGGGGGGGATGGAATGAGTGGCAGTGCTGGGGGGAGGTCTGATCAGCCAGCTTAGGTGCTCTTGATCAAGGTTATCTGCTGATCTGAGAACTGTAGTGGGGAATTTAATGGCAACTATAATCTCAGGTAGTGTTACTCGCTGTGTCTCCGGCTTCACTGTGTCTCCGATTTTGTGGTGTCTCGTAGCAGTGACACCTATGCCTAAAGCAAGAGATAGTGTCTGCTCCAGCCCCTCCCACTTCACATTTCTCACCAGTCAGCTGACCTCTAGTCTCTGCCCCCCCAGCCATCCAACCATACCGTGAACTGAATGGGCGGCTGCGGGCTCAAGAAACAGCCAAACTGGGGAGCGGCCACAGGTTCCAGGGACAGCCGCAAAAAGGCTGGCAGAGCGGTGCAGGTTTCAGAAACAGCCCAGGATTCAGGGACCCCTGGCAAATCATCATTTGACCCCCAGGTTGAGAACCAGTGACCTAGATGGAGATCCTGACCAGCACAGGAACTTCCGGGTGATTACAATGACTAATTTCTGGGTCAAAATGCGAAACCACACTCTTTTGATCGCTGCTGCGAATATTTGATCGCAACCACTATTAGAATTTTATCATTTTTGTTTATTTGCAGATATGCAAATTTGTATTTCTACTTATGATATTTAAAGGCGTTCGATTAGAAATGGTGTCCCTGGCTTAGCAGCAGGTGAATGACAAAAACAAAAGGCCCAGTTTGAGCCCTGGGTCACACTGACAGAGGGAGGAAATCGTTCAGCTGAAATCACACACTTTCATTCTCGCATGTCAGTCCCGACTGCAGGGGGAATTTCAGAGACATCGGTGCAGGTTTCTGCACTGATATCAATACAAATTGCACCCCAAAGTCGCAACAATTAAAACAGTGCAATTGTCACCACTTTGACATGTCAAATCAAGCTGACACGTACAACACTGCCTATCCACCAGCTGAATTCATTACCTGCAATTCTCCACAGGTGTTATATATAAAGCTTCCACCTTAATCATTAACTTGCAGGTGTGCAGAAGCCTAGGTTTACATTGGAGTGATTTGTCATGCGATTTAAGAGATCAAATCGCATGACTATTGGCAGCAATGGCACTGTTCCAATCGATGCAACACAGATTTTGTGGCGCCGCACCAATTTGCTAAAGTAGTTCCTGCACTACTTTTGCTGATTTCAGGGGCGACTTCAATAGACATTTGTGTATGAAGCCACACTGGTGTCTATCAAGTCGCACCTGAAATCACGCTGACCTTGCTACTTGCAGTGGAATAACGTCCTTACAGGATGTCTCCAATTTACAAGCTGACCTCAATGCTCTGTCTAATTGGGCGACTATGTGGCAGATGAGGTTTAATGTTGAGAAATGTAAAGTTATGCACTTGGGGGCTAAGAATATGCATGCATCATACATGCTAGGGGGAGTACAACTGGGGGAATCTGTAGTGGAGAAGGATCTGGGGGTTTTGGTAGATCATAAGCTCAATAATAGCATGCAATGCCAAGCTGCGGTTTCCAAAGCGAGCAAAGTTCTTTCTTGTATTAAGAGAGGTATGGACTCCAGAGAGAGAGATATTTTGCCCCTGTTCAAATCATTAGTAAGACCTCATCTGGAATATGCAGTTCAGTTTTGGACACCAGTTCTCAAAAAGGATATCGGGGAACTGGAGAAAGTGCAGAGAAGGGCAACCAAACTGATAAGAGGCATGGGGGAGCTCAGCTATGAGGAAAGATTAGAGGAACTGAATTTGTTCACTCTTGAGAAGAGGAGAATAAGGGGGGATATGATCAACATGTTTAAATATATAAGGGGTCCATATAGTGAACTTGGTGTTGAGTTATTCACTTTACGGTCAACACAGAGGACAAGGGGGCACTCTTTACGACTGGAGGAAAAGAGATTTCATCTCCAAATACGGAAAGGTTTCTTCACAGTAAGAGCTGTGAAAATGTGGAATAGACTCCCTCCAGAGGTGGTTCTGGCCAGCTCAGTAGATTGCTTTAAGAAAGGCCTGGATACTTTCCTAAATGTACATAATATAACTGGGTACTGACATTTATAGGTAAAGTTGATCCAGGGAAAATCCGATTGCCTCTCTGGGATCAGGAAGGAATTTTTTCCCCTGCTGTAGCAAATTGGAGCATGCTCTGCTGGGGTTTTTTGCCTTCCTCTGGATCAACTGTGGGTATAGTATTGGGTATATTGGACTGTACGTTTTTTTTTTTTTTTTTTTTATGGTTGGACTGGATGGACTTGTGTCTTTTTTCAACCTGACCTACTATGTAACTATGTAACTTTGAAATTGTGCTACCTCAAGTGAAGTAGCACGATTTCAAAGTAGCATCAATGTGAACCAGAGCAAAGAGATTAGTTTTTTGGTGCACAAATACATATTGAAATAAAATATAAGCGATATTGCACTTTCCCAAAACCACCACCCACAAAAACTAAAGAGAAAGAAAAGTAGAAGAGAAAAAAAACACGACAAAGCTCAATAATGTACTTTTATGTTACCAGCAGAAAAAAAAAAAAATTACATGTACTAGCTTCAAGAAAATTTGGACAGGATATATGTTGCTACATTTAGCAATGGGATTTTAAGGGCCCTGCTCATAGGAGCTTACAATCTAAAATTTGACAAAACCTTAGAGTGGACACAGCTTAAATTTCAGTGTATAATGGGCAACACATCACATTTTTATCTGCAAGATTATAGAAACATACTTAACAGTAATTCTTACAAAGCATTCCAACATAATATCACAAAAGACTTATTCAAAACACCCACCACTAGCCCACAATCCACACATACATACATTGGTGACCATGTTCTGCTGGAAGCTGCATTTCGGTGTACACAATTAGACAACGAGATCAAAAAGAGTAGGTCAGCAGATGCTTCCAAACTATGTTTGCATGATCAGACCGGAACAATACACGCACAACATTGACAGCATGGCCACATAAACCCAATTTTGATTGAAAAAAATGCACAAGAATTTCATCAAATATGCCTAGTTGGGTATTTGTCAATGCGCACAACATCATTCCTTCTCCCCCACAAATCACAGCAAAAAACCTGACCTTCTCAGGCCAAACAAACCCCCCCTACTGCAGGCCTTTATATAAGAGAGGTTGTATTGTTAGCACACTGACACACCCAATAGAAGTACACGCCCACCAGTATCTTTCAATTTGTCTCTTCATGTATGTCTAAAGTGATTGCACCTGATGAGCAGAAACAATACTATTCGCAACTGTGTTAGCCCTTGGCTATGTGCATCAAATCTCCAACTACAGGACAAAGATCAAAGTCCATTTGCATCCACATAAACAAAGCAACAGTTTTCTAAGCATATGTACCCGTGCAATGTAAACCCTAAAATTTGAAATGTCCAAGTCCCTGGGCATGATTAGTGCTAATAAACATTAACATCAGTTACTCGCTGCAATGAGCTTCCAATCTAAAGTCCAAAATTAACTATCTTACATTAGAACCTATTTCGACAGGAGACAAATAACATGCCAGCATGTCTTTAGATTGTGGTGAGAAACCCACACAGGGAGAACATATAAACTTCAACACAAGGATTAGCATGTTGGGGAATTGAACCAACATCCCAGGTGCTGCTAGACGGAACTGCTACCAGGCAGCCCCACACATGTTCTCAGCATCTCTGTGGTGTGAACCAGCCCTAAGTCCATAGCTATGCTCAGTGTCACAAGCAATATACAATATATTGGCCTAAGTATTGGGACGCCTGCCTTTAAACGCACATGAACTATAATGGCGGGTTCAAAACTCATTTGGCCCACCCTTTGCAGCTTTAACAGCTTCAACTCTTCTTGTCCACAAGGTTTAGGAGTGTGTCTATGGGAATGTTTGACCATTCTTCCAAGTGCATTTGTGAGGTCAGGCACTGATGTTGGACGAGAAGGCCTCACCTACAGTCTCCTCTCTAATTCATCCTCAAGGTGTTCTGTTGTGTTGAGGTCAGGACTCTGTCCAGGCCAGTCAAGTTCCTCCACCCCCAAATCACTCATCCATGTCTTTATGGACCTTGCTTTGTGCACTGATCCAAATGATTTGGTGGAGGGGGGATTATGATGTGGGGTTGTTTTTCAGGGGTTGGGCTTGGCCTCTTAGTTCCAGTTAAGGGAACTCTTAAGGCGTCGGCATACCAAGACATTTTGGACAATTTCATGCTCCCAACTTTGTGGGAACAGTTTGGGGAAAGCCCCTTTCTGTTCCAACATGACTGCACACCAGAGCACAAAGCAAGGTCCATAAAGACATGGATGAGCAAGTTTGGGGTGAAGAAACTTGACTGGCCTGCACAGAGTCCTGGCCTCAACCCGATAGAACACCCTTTGGCTGAATTAGAGTAGAGACTGGCCTTCTCATCCAACATCAGTGCCTGGCCTCACAAATGAACTTCTGGAAGGATGATCAAACATTCCCATAGGCACACTAAACCTTGTGGACAGCCTTCCCAGAAGCTGTTCTAGCTGCAAAGGGTGGGCCAAATCAAATTTTAACCCTACAGACTAATGCCCCGTACACACGGTCGGATTTTCCGATGGAAAATGTCCGATCGGAGCGTGTTGTCGGAAATTCTGACCATGTGTGGGCTCCATCGGACATTTTCCATCGGATTTTCCGACACACAAAGTTGGAGAGCAGGAGATAAAATTTTCCGACAACAAAATCCGATCGCGTCAATTCCAACCATGTGTGGCCTGTTCCGACGCACAAAGTGCCACGCATGCTCAGAAGAAATTTCGACACGGAACAGCTCGGTCAGGTAAAATTAGCGTTCGCAATGGATACAGCACTTTTGTCACGCTGCAATGTTAAAAATGGTTTAATACAGCGCACTCTCTTCTTCTTTATAATGTGACAAGAATTAAGTAGTTTTGCTGCTCATATTCACATAGACTTCTCACAAACTTATTTTTTTGTTTTTTTTCTTGGGATTCCCTGAATATATTGTTATTTGTCACATCTGACAGAATTTTTTTTTTGTTTGTTTTCTTTTTTTTTTTTATTTAAAGCCATTTTTGGTTTAGATTTTATGTTTGTATTTTTTCCAAGGCTGATCTTTGTTTAATGTTATTTTTAGTTTTACTCCAGACTATTTTTGTGTGTGTTTTGTGTGTCAAGTTACCACAACACCATTGATATCTTTTATTATTTAATCTCAAGGAGATTGCTTGGTGTTGGTGTCCCTTGTTAATTTCAGATTGTATTTTTTAAATGTACCTGAATCCTCACAAACTGTCCTTTTTGAAGTAAAACACACATAGGCAAGTATAATTCAAAATAAAATTCCTTTATTAAGGGCTCAAAACCAAACAAAGAGGGAGGCAACGCTGGATCAACAGGAGAAATTAGTGAAGCCTGGGACCCCCAGGGCAGACATCAATTCTTGAACATCAAAATTGGTGGCCTGAGGAGTCCATATGTAAGGGAGGGCAGTCTGGTCCAGAAGTCCCAGAGATCTGGAAAGCAGCAGATGACATCTGTGTCCCCAGGCTGTGGTACCACAAGAGGCTGTATCTTTTGGCCGACCAGACTGGATCCAGGGTCCTCACTTTCTGGTCTTCCTTCCACGCTTCATTCCGGGCTGTGGCTATGCTGTTGGAGATGTGGCAGGAGGAGGAGTAGGACCTGGAGGAGGAGGACTGGGAGGACCTGGAGGAGAAGGAGGAGCAGGACCTGCAGGAGGAGGAGGAGGACCATGTGTGAGTTCGCAAAGGTGTGTCCCAGATGTAATTTGGGCCCTCATACCTTTATTAAGAGCCTCCAATATGAGCGACTCACACATGAGTTGTTGTCCCTCCTCCATCCTCTGCATTTTACAGGCAATGATGGCAGCGAAGTCATCCTCCACGGTCTGTGGTGCTCCCAGGGCCTCTGTAGCCCTCCAAAAGAGGCCTATGGCAGCCTCCTCTAGGGCACTCCTCCTCCTGCCACTTTCTCTTTCCAGGTGTTGGGGAGGGACCTGCAGATCAGCCAGCCGGCTCGGCCCGGCCACCTCCTGGCTGGGACTTCCCTGTGTATGAAAAAGGGACATGGTTTTAGTTTTTGCATCATCAATCACAATCAGAAATTAGTACTCCAAACTAACATCTAGTTAACATCGTTGATTGGACAAGCAGAAATATTTAGAGGAATGCTATACCTGGCTCAAGCTGGGCTCCTTCACATGTTGCTGCCTGGAAGGCCCAGGTTGGGCGTCAGAAGCCTCAGCTGGAGGGGAAGGAAGCATGGAAGGAAGACTGGAGAGTGATGACCTGGGTTCAGTCTGGCCTGCGAGAAAATGCAGCCTGTCATAGTACCACATCCTGGGTACATAGATGTCATCTTCTGCTTCCCCGGATCTCTGCGAATCCTGGACTTTCCGGCGCTCCCTTACATATGTGCTCCTCAGGCCACCAATTAAGATCTTCAAATATGTGATGTCTGCCGTGTGGATCACCTGCTTCACAATTTCCAACAATTGATCCAGCACTGCTTTCCTCTTTGTTTGGTTCCTGTAATGTGGGTGGTTGATCTCCCACAGACAGGGCAGCTCCCTGAACATGTCAATGAATATTGACATGAAGTCATTATCTTGTAATAAGATATCCATGTTCACTGCAAGACACAACACAAGGCAAAGCCTAATGTCAGACATAACTCTCCTAATCTTGTTACAATACAGGCCTCAATCTAGAAGCAGTATAGGCACAAGTATGTCTCTTACCTTCGTTCTTACGATTGACGCCTCCAGTGCTCCTTCCTCCGCTCACAGATCGTACATAATACGTATGCGTGTTACGCTTTATACACACTGCGCATGCGTGTAACTTCGCCCGTCCCTGACATTCTTTCTAGTCTATTCCCCGCCCCTTTTCGTTTGGCGCAGAGGGTGAAGAGCACATGGCGGAGTCACAGCAGGTGTGTGCTAATTATAGCAACGAGGAGGAGGAGGAGGAAAGCCCAGAGACAGAAACGTCCCCATCCAGAAGGAGAAGATTTAAGGCCACAGATATGTCCTTTGGGGAGATGTTGGAGATGGTGGACATCCTGAAGAAGGCCAACTATGATGGAAAATATGAGCCTTACCCCAACCCCAATATCAGAAAGGCCAAGATCATGGCGAAAGTGGTCAAAAGTCTGCACCGGAATTTCGGGGTACGACGATCGAAAGATCAGCTCAGGAAGCGGTGGTCGGACCTGAAATTAAGAGAGCCCGAGCAGTACTGAAAGATACGGAGAGTGCTGCAAAAAAGTAAGTAGTTGTGCTGTGTTCCTATTCTTTTTGTCTTTATTACGTTCGTGCTGCTCCATATGCTTTTCCTAATTGTACAGTTTAAAATGTCAATTTTAATGTTCATGGGCCCATTATTCGTTCGTATCAAACATTTATTTTTCGGCCTCTAAAGCACCATTGTTTAGGCCATATGCATTTTCCTACATTTTTTAGGGCCTACTTGGATGCAAAATATTTGGTTGTGTAGATGGGTTTGTTACTAGAATGAATTGCAAACTAGATTCTGTGTAAGGAGAGGACACTCAGCAGCTGTTTTCACATCTGGACACTGGAGCACTAGTGTGGGACACAAGAACACCCTTTTTATTAGGGGGCCCACACAGGTGCTCCAGTGTATACTATAGGGGGGCCTCCATCTGTGAAGCTTGTACAAAACAGGTAAAGTATTGCAGGTTGACAAAGAACAATAAAAAAGCGACATCTTGGAACTCTGCTAAAATTGACAATTGTACCCCACTTCCAAGCAATATTTCCTATTTATAGTTCTGCCATCAAATATCTGTGTGCTAATTATACCATTTTTGTTTTACATAGGGGAGAAAAGACTCGGAGGACACCCCTCATCCGAGGAGACCAGAGACCCCCCACCTCTGGAAGAAGGTGAAATACCCCCAACACAAGTGGAGCAGGAGAAGGAAGAAGATGTGGTGGAAATTGGCACCACAACAGGTGAGTGTCTGCGACCACAGGCTCAGGTAAGAGATGGATACTGGCAGATTTTTGATACCTGTTTTTGTTTGTTTTCTCTCTTTTTTAGGTGATCGTGAGGTTAGGGATCGAGATCCTTTCACATCAGAAAGTGCCCAGATCCTGATCGGGGAGATAATGGGGTGTAATTTAGAATTGGAAAACATCAAGAAAAAAATCAATGATGTGATTCAAAAAAATAATAACATCATTGATGTTTTGGGGCGAATTTAAAACCCCACAAAATCACTTTTTTTTCTGTGGTACAATGTTTTAAATCTTTTAGCAATGTTTCGAAATGCCAAATTTGGAGGATGCACACAGTGTGCCAACATGTGCTATCTGCCATCACGGGAGATCAATGGACGCGTTTTGGGGGTGCAACCCCTTCCTCAATAATAAAGTAGCTGAGAGGAAGGGGTTGCTCCCACAAAACACGTCCCTTTATCCCCCGTGATGGCAGCTAGTACATGTTGACATTCCTAAATTGGTGTGCATCTTCCAAATTTGGCTTTTCAAGGGGTGACTTCACCCCATCTGAATGCAATATCAAACACAGTTCCTAAATACTCATGTCTGATATTGCCTTCAAGTTTTACCATATGTGAACTTTGTAAGTTCAAGTTTTTTGTCTTTCTTGTTGGTTTTACACAGGCCTGTTTTATCGTAAATGTACATTTCTATTTTTGATAATGCCACCCCAAAAATTGTTATACAACAAACATGTTGGTTTGTTTTAAAAACCGTTTCTAAATGCACATGTGATTGTGCATGTATTAAAAAGTTTGTTAATCAAGAATGTGTGGATTATTGTCTCAACACTACAACACTTTTGTGGTGATGTAATTGCTGTTTTCTGAGAAAATGGTGGTTATTTCCTAAGGGCAAATCCTCTTTGCACTACAAGAGCATTTTCATTGCAGTTTCAAGAGCACTTGTAGTATAAAAAGTATATACGCCTTTAGTAAATAACAGCCAACAGTGCTTTGTATAAGGTTACACAATCACGCCATTTTCTGGACTCAACACATTTCTGTCAGGGTCAGCTAAAACAAACACAAGCAGTAAATGTCCACAAAGAATTTCTTTTTTTTGCTTTTTTATTTGAAAAAGGCTTCACAAATTTGCAGGCATATTGATGGCCCCCCTACCCGCAAAGAACTCCAGGTATCGTAACCGGATATCACGGGCACTCAGGGAGGGCAAGCCAGGACGGCCGCTTTCAAGCGCCGTCAGTGTTGTTTCAGGTATCACTCCGTGCTCAGGCCCAACTGAGCCAGCATAGTTGGCCGAATGTTTCCGTAAAAAGTTATGGAGAATACAGCACGCCATGATTATATGATTAAGTTTATACTCCACCATATGGATAGGTGTCAGAAATAGGCGGAACCGGCTGGCCAGGATTCCAAATGTGTTCTCCACCACTCTTCGGGCTCTGGCCAGCCGGTGATTAAAAACCCTCTGTTCCGGGGTGAGGGTCCTCATTGGGAATGGCCGCATAAGATGGTCCCCCAGCGCAAACGCTTCATCAGCAACAAACACGAATGGGAGTCCTTCTACATTGTCCTCTGAAGCTGGCAAGTCCAAGCTGCCATTCTGGAGATGCCTGAAGAACTCCGTCTGGGTGATGACTCCACCATCGGACATCCGGCCATTCTTCCCCACGTCCACATTAGGGATGAGCCGAACACCCCCCGGTTCGGTTCGCACCAGAACCCGCGAACGGACCGAAAGTTCGCACGAACGTTAGAACCCCATTGACGTCTATGGGACTCGAACTTTCAAAATCAAAAGTGCTCATTTTAAAGGCTAATTTGCATGGTATTGTCCTAAAAAGGGTTTGGGGACCCGGGTCCTACCCCAGGGGACATGTATCAATGCAAAAAATTTTTTTAAAAACGGCCGTTTTTTCGGGAGCAGTGATTTTAATGATGCTTAAAGTAAAAAAAAAAAAAAGTGAAATATTCCTTTAAATATCGTACCTGGGGGGTGTCTATAGTATGCCTGTAAAGTGACGCGTGTTTCCCATGTTTAGAACAGTCCCTGCACCAAATGTCATTTTTAAAGGAAAAAATCTCATTTAAAACTCCTTGCGGGTTTAATGTCATGTCGGGTCATGGCAATATGGATGAAAATCAGTGAGACAAACGGCATGGGTACCCCCCAGTCCATTACCAGGCCCTTTGGGTCTTGTATGGATATTAAGGGGAACCCCGCACCCAAATTAAAATAAGGAAAGGTGTGGGGCCACCAGGCCCTATATACTCTGAACAGCAGTATACAGGCGGTGCAAACAAGACAGGGACTGTAGGTTTGTTGTTAAGTAGAATCTGTTTGTAATTTTGAACATTTTTAACGTGTTTAGCTCCAGCCAAAAAATCTTTTCTAAGCTTTTTGGAAAACATAGGGAAGGGTTATCACCCCTGTGACATTTGTTTTGCTGTCTTTCCTCCTCTTCAGAAGATTTCACCTCACTTTTTTGTCCCAATGAAAAATGTTTTTTGAAAATTTGGGTTTTTTTGTGGAACAAGGATTGGAAAGCATCAGTGGAAAGGAGAAATTGTTTTCCCATATTAACTCTTACAGGAAAGAATTTCCCTTCCTAGGGGTCGATTTCATCTCACTTCCTGTTGTCTCCTTCCGTTTGCAAGTAGGAGTCGTTAGTAAGTTAGATGTTTGAAAGTAGGGTCCTGCCCTATATACTCAGCAGAAATTTGGGCCTTAGGTGTTGCTGTGGCCACAACACTGTAAGCCCTCACAGGGCCCTGCTGTGAAATATTAGATCAAGAATTGTAATTACATGCCCCTGTTGAACAGGAGCTGAAAAATTAGGCCTTAGGCACTGGTGCTGGTGCCACAACACTGCAACCCCTCACAGACACTCTAGTTGGAACGCAGGAACGAGCCCTGCTGCAAAGTATTGCTTCAAAAATTGTAATTACACGCCCCTGTTAGACAGGGGCAGAAAAATTGGGCCTTAGGCACTGGTGCTGGTGCCACAACACTGCAACCCCTCACAGACACTCTAGTTGGAACGCAGGAACGAGCCCTGCTGCAAAGTATTGCATCAAAAATTGTAATTACACGCCCCTGTTAGACAGGGGCAGAAAAATTGGGCCTTAGGCACTGGTGCTGGTGCCACAACACTGCAACCCCTCACAGACACTCTAGTTGGAACGCAGGAACGAGCCCTGCTGCAAAGTATTGCATCAAAAATTGTATTTACACGCCCCTGTTAGACAGGGGCAGAAAAATTGGGCCTTAGGCACTGGTGCTGGTGCCACAACACTGCAACCCCTCACAGACACTCTAGTTGGAACGCAGGAACGAGCCCTGCTGCAAAGTATTGCATCAAAAATTGTAATTACACGCCCCTGTTAGACAGGGGCAGAAAAATTGGGCCTTAGGCACTGGTGCTGGTGCCACAACACTGCAACCCCTCACAGACACTCTAGTTGGAATGCAGGAACGAGCCCTGCTGCAAAGTATTACATCAAAAATTGTAATTACACGCCCCTGTTAAACAGGGGCTGAAAAATTGTGCCTTAGGCACTGGTGGTGGCGCCCAGAACCAAAATGTTCTTACAAGCTATCAGCGTGATGATTGAGGAGGAAGAGGATAATTACTCAGGGATAGTCACTCAGCATCAGCATAGGCAGTCTTTGAAGGGATCTGAGATTTCAAAAAAAATTATTCGGTTACATCAGCATCAGGTGCTTGGTAGCTGGTGGTGATCCAAGACTCATTCATTTTTATGAAGGTCAGCCGATCGACCGAGTCGGTGGACAGACGCACCCTGTGATCGGTTACCACGCCTCCAGCAGCACTGAATGTGCGTTCCGAAAGAACGCTGGATGCAGGACAGGCCAGTAGCTCAATTGCATACTGTGCAAGCTCTGGCCAGTGATCCATCCTCAAGACCCAGTAACCCAGAGGATTTTCGGTGGGAAAGGTGTCCAAGTCTGATCTTGCCCCTAGGTATTCCTGCACCATGTAAAACAGACGCTGGCGATGGTTGCTGGAACCGATCATACCTTGGGGCTGCGGACCAAAAAATTGTCTGAACGCATCGGTCAGACGGCCACCTTCTCCACCGCTCCTTCTTTGACTGACCGAAGCCTCAGCAACACGTTGTCCAGAAACAGGAGTTTGTAACCTCCCAGTCTCTGGGAACGCGTTGCACAGACCTTTCTGCAAGGCCTCCCGAAGATGTTTCATCCTCTGCTCCCTCTGCGATGGCAAGATAAGGTCCGCAACCTTACCCTTGTAACGTGGATCAAGGAGGGTTGCCAGCCAGTATTGGTCCTTCTCCTTGATACCACGAATACGAGGATCCTTACGCAGGCTTTGCAGGATCAGGGAGGCTATGCAGCGTAGGTTTGCTGAGGCATTCGGTCCGGAGTCCTCTGGGTCACTAAGGACGACATGGTCCGCAGCCACCTCCTCCCAGCCACGTACAAGTCCATGTGTTTCTTGGGACTGATCCCTTAAAGACTGCTGCTGATGCTGAGTGCCAGGCTCCACCTCCATACTGACACAATCTTCCTCCTCCTCCTCTTCCTCCTCGTCCTCTTCCTGTGTGATCGGCGGGCACGCAGGAACACTGTCTGGATAAAGGGGGCCTTGAGAGCTAAGGAAGTCCTCCTCTTCCTGCCTCTGTTCTGCCTCAAGTGCCCTGTCCATTATTCCACGCAGCGTGTGCTCCAACAGGTGGACAAGGGGGACAGTGTCACTGATGCATGCACTGTCACTGCTCACCATCCTCGTGGCCTCCTCGAATGGTGACAGGACAGTGCATGCATCCCTGATCATGGCCCACTGGCGTGGGGAAAAAAAACCAAGCTCCCCTGACCCTGTCCTGGTGCCATAGTCGCACAGGTACTCATTGATGGCCCTCTGCTGCGTGTGCAGCCGCTGCAGCATGGCCAACGTTGAGTTCCACCTGGTGGGCATGTCACAGATTAGGCGGTTCTTGGGCAGGTTAAACTCCTTTTGGAGGTCCGTCAGCCGAGCACTGGCATTATATGACCGGCGGAAATGCACACAGACTTTCCTGGCCTGCCTCAGGACATCCTGTAAGCCCGGGTACCTGCCCAAGAACCGCTGCACCACCAAGTTAAGGACGTGAGCCAAACAGGGCACATGGGTCATTTGTCCCTGTCGGAGGGCAGAGAGGAGGTTGGTGCCATTGTCGCAAACCACCATTCCTGCCTTAAGTTGGCGTGGCATCAACCACCTCTGAACCTGCCCCTGCAGAGCTGACAAAACCTCTGCCCCAGTGTGGCTCCTGTCCCCCAAGCACACCAGCTCAAGCACCGCATGGCATCTTTTGGCCTGCGTACTTGCGTAGCCCCTTGAACGCCTACGGAGCACCGCTGGTTCCGAGGAAGAGGCCATGGAGGAAGAAGAAGAGGAGGGGGTGGAGGAGAGAGGTGTGTCACAATCAGCATTTTGGAGGCGTGGTGGCGGAACAACCTCCAACACTACTGCACCTTGTCCTGCATCCTTCCCAGCTGCCAGCAGAGTCACCCAATGCGCCGTGAAACTTAGGTAACGTCCCTGTCCATGCCTGCTGGACCATGAGTCAGCGGTAATATGCACCTTACCGCTGACCGCCCTGTCCAGCGAGGCATGGACATTGCCTTCCACATGCCGGTAGAGAGCCGGAATCGCCTTCCGTGAGAAAAAGTGGCGTTTGGGTACCTGCCACTGAGGAACCGCACATTCCACAAACTCACGGAAGGGGGCAGAGTCTACCAACTGAAAAGGCAGCAGTTGAAGTGCTAGCAATTTTGCCAAGCTAGCATTCAACCGCTGGGCATGTGGATGGCTGGGAGCAAACTTCTTTCGGCGGTGCAGCAGCTGGGGCAGGGAAATTTGCCTGGTACAATCTGACGTCGGTGTACCAAAAGCAGATTGCCCACAAGTACTTGGCTGTGACACACCTAATTCTACACCTTCATTCCTCTCACTGCAGGTCTCAGAGAGGACTGAAGGTCTAGTGGGGTTGGAAATCTCAGCTGATGAGGAGCAAGGAGAGATCCTCTTTGTTCTTTGGTGTGGGTCTTTTAGATACGCTTGCCAACGAACTGCATGGCAGGTCAACATATGTCTGGTCAAGCATGTGGTACCCAAGCGGGAGATGTTTTGGCCACGCGAGATACGCTTGAGACATATGTTGCAAATAGCAGCGGTGCGATCTGATGCACTCGTCTCAAAAAAGGCCCACACCAAAGAACTTTTTGAATAACGCGCAGAGACTGCAGCGCCCTGCACATGTGGAGCTTTGGGGTGTGATGCAGTCAATGTGCTGCCCTTAGGCTGGCCCCTGGAGGGCATCCTGCCTCGTTGGTGATGTGCCGCCTCCTCCTCCTCCTCCTCCTCCTCCTCCTCTCTCCTATCAGGCACCCACGTTGAGTCAGTGACCTCATCATCCCCTCCCTCCTCATCACTGGAGCAAACCTGGCAGTATGCTGCAGCAGGGGGAGCATGACTGCCAGATTGCTGTCCTTCTTGGGCACCCCCTCTGTCCGTGCTCATGTTACTGCCTTCATCGAGCTCAGTATCGTCATCAGAGCCTTCCAAACGCTGGGCATCCTCCTGGAGCATGTACCCAACACTGTGGTCAAACAGTTCGAGGGAATCCTCATGAGGACATGGTGGAGCTAGGGAAGGAGTCACTGATGACATTGAGCTGAGGGAAGAGGCCGCTGCTTTGCCAGACAAAGCACCCTGGGCATGGGTGAGAGAGGATGAGGAGGATGAGGACGGCTTGGTCATCCACTCGACCAAGTCTTCCGCATGTTGCGGCTCAACACGGCCAGCTGCCGAAAAAAAGGCCAAGCGTGTCCCATGGCCACGTGCTGATGAGGATGCACCGTCTCCACGACCAGCACTAGACACAGAGCCTGCTTGCCCTCTCTTATTGGCTTGTGACTGTCTGCCTCTCCTTCTTGGCCTTCCAGACATACTAATGGCCTGTAGCTGCACTAAGCTGGGATAGAACACCTGTAATTTTCTTCAAGTAGCTTTATATACTGTAACCAGACAAGCCTGCCTGTCAGTAGGAAGATAACAGGAACGGATCTAGCTGAACACTGTGAGCAGGACGCACTGTACTAAATGTAAATAGTCTAGCTGCCTGACCGTGGTACTAATAGGATCAAATAGAACACCTGTAATTTTCTTCAGGTAGCTTTATATACTGTAACCAGACAAGCCTGCCTGTCAGTAGGAAGATAACAGGAACGGATCTAGCTGTACACTGTGAGCAGGACGCACTGTACTAAATGTAAATAGTCTAGCTGCCTGACCGTGGTACTAATAGGATCAAATAGAACACCTGTAATTTTCTTCAGGTAGCTTTATATACTGTAACCAGACAAGCCTGCCTGTCAGTAGGAAGATAACAGGAACGGATCTAGCTGAACACTGTGAGCAGGACGCACTGTACTAAATGTAAATAGTCTAGCTGCCTGACCGTGGTACTAATAGGATCAAATAGAACACCTGTAATTTTCTTCAGGTAGCTTTATATACTGTAACCAGACAAGCCTGCCTGTCAGTAGGAAGATAACAGGAACGGATCTAGCTGAACACTGTGAGCAGGACGCACTGCACTAAATGTAAATAGCAGGAACGGATCTAGCTGAACACTGTGAGCAGGACGCACTGCACTAAATGTAAATAGCAGGAACGGATCTAGCTGAACACTGTGAGCAGGACGCACTGCACTAAATGTAAATAGCAGGAACGGATCTAGCTGAACACTGTGAGCAGGACGCACTGCACTAAATGTAAATAACAGGAACGGATCTAGCTGAACACTGTGAGCAGGACGCACTGCACTAAATGTAAATAGCAGGAACGGATCTAGCTGAACACTGTGAGCAGGACGCACTGCACTAAATGTAAATAGCAGGAACGGATCTAGCTGAACACTGTGAGCAGGACGCACTGCACTAAATGTAAATTGCAGGAACGGATCTAGCTGAACACTGTGAGCAGGACGCACTGCACTAAATGTAAATAGTCTAGAAGATAACAGGAACGGATCTAGCTGAACACTGTGAGCAGGACGCACTGCACTAAATGTAAATAGCAGGAACGGATCTAGCTGAACACTGTGAGCAGGACGCACTGCACTAAATGTAAATAGCAGGAACGGATCTAGCTGAACACTGTGAGCAGGACGCACTGCACTAAATGTAAATAGCAGGAACGGATCTAGCTGAACACTGTGAGCAGGACGCACTGCACTAAATGTAAATAACAGGAACGGATCTAGCTGAACACTGTGAGCAGGACGCACTGCACTAAATGTAAATAGCAGGAACGGATCTAGCTGAACACTGTGAGCAGGACGCACTGCACTAAATGTAAATTGCAGGAACGGATCTAGCTGAACACTGTGAGCAGGACGCACTGCACTAAATGTAAATAGTCTAGAAGATAACAGGAACGGATCTAGCTGAACACTGTGAGCAGGACGCACTGCACTAAATGTAAATAGCAGGAACGGATCTAGCTGAACACTGTGAGCAGGACGCACTGCATTAAATGTAAATAGTCTAGATAGAAGATAACAGGAACGGATCTAGCTAAACTGAATACAGTGTATATATATATATGCAACACCTGGGATGCATATATATACACAATACACTGTAAGTGCAGCTAACTGACTGACTGTTCTGCCTAATCTATCTAACTCAAATCAAATTACACTGTCTCTCTCTCTCTCTATCTCTCAGCACACCGGATCACACACTACACAGGGCCGCCGTGCAGGCGGCCTTATATAGTGTGGGGTGTGTACTAAATCCCCTGAGCCATAATTGGCCAAAGCCACCCTGGCTTTGGCCAATTACAGCTCTCTCTACTGACGGCGCTGTGATTGGCCAAGCATGCGGGTCATAGTGCATGCTTGGCCAATCATCAGCCAGCAATGCACTGCGATGCCGCAGTGAATTATGGGCCGTGACGCGCCACACGAATTTAGCGCGAACGGCCCATATCGTTCGCAATTCGGCGAACGGGCGAACAGCCGATGTTCGAGTCGAACATGGGTTCGACTCGAACACGAAGCTCATCCCTAGTCCACATACAAGAAGTCATAATTAGCCGACACCACCGCCAACATCACAATACTATTGAACCCCTTATAGTTGAAATAGTACGACCCCGAGTTGGGTGGTGGGATGATGTGGACGTGTTTCCCATCAATTGCCCCTCCGCAGTTAGGAAAGTCCCACCGCTGGGCAAAGTGGGAGGCCATAGTCTGCCACTCCTGTGGCGTGGAAGGAAACTGTTGAGGAAAAAACAAATAAATTAATATTTTTGCTCAGAAACATGGCAAGCAGATTAGGCACAAACATTCTGGGGCAACCTCCAGATAGCATTTATTAAGGGGAATTTAACAACACCAAAGTATAAGGTACACCTATCATATCCCCCCCCCCATGGGCCATTTCTAACATTATGGGGGGGGTGTGGAAATCTTGGACAGGTAACCCTCTTCACTTCATTGAGAAATGAATGCCTAAATACAGGGTATTACTTGGAACATCCCCTCCTTAGTTACACTATTGGCAGCCCACTGGACAGGTAAGAAGTGTCAGAATACAAAGATATAAATACACACTGTACACATTTGAGCACATTTGAACATTCTGCTATTACCTGTCTCAAGATAATAATAGGATCTAAAAACTTCAAACAGTACCATTTGAAAGTATACAGGCAGGCCCTTGCACTACATGCTTTGGGGAATTCATCCATAAATCAGAGCACAAAAGAGATGGGTATAGTGTGTATGGGTTTGGCAAAGTCATCAGATAGAGAATTGGGATCAGCTGACTTACCAGTTGGGGGGAGGGAGGGTTACTAAAAATGATTTGGGGACACCACAAAAAAAGCCTCTGGCACTCTGCCTGAATTTAAAGCACAAATCACATTTCAAAACATTTTAGGGGGTGTTTGTGGTAAAGCACTACTATGGAGATGATAAAATACATGGTTAAGTGACTACATTAGGTGAATATAGGGCAGGAGAACATGCTGGGGAGGTTATTGAAGGACAATCTGTATGAAGGACTAAAAAATTAATTACATACAAATCCAGCATGCATGAGGACAAAGGGGACATTCACAGCATATTCCAATCATGGTGATTAGGGAATGAGGAAAGAAATATAATATATTATCAATCATTAAATACAATAAAATGTGATATTAAAGGATAAAAATCTTACCTTCATATACTCCTTCTGCAGGACCTGGATGATGGCAGAACAGGTCTCTGGGATAATGATACCCAGAGCCTGGGGGGAGATGCCTGTCGAGAACTTCAAGTCCTGCAGGCTTCTCCCTGTCGCCAAGTACCGCAGGGTAGCGACCAGCCTCTGCTCCGGAGTGATGGCTTGCCTCATGCAGGTATCCTGCCTGCTGATATAGGGGGTCAGCGAAGCCAACAGACGGTGAAATACGGGGTCCGTCATCCTGAGAAAGTTCCTGAAATCATCAGAATTATTCTCACGGATCTCACGGAGCAAAGGCATATGAGAGAACTGGTCACGCTGAAGCAACCAATTCTTGGTCCATGAACTCCTCCCCACCCTGTTCATGGACTGGACTTGTGTCAAGGTCAGGACCCCAACACCAAGCCCCCACACAGCACAAACTCTACGAGGAGTACGCATACGCAACATGGCTAGAAAACGGTCGGCTGCTCAGAACGAAGTAACAGAACGCACTGAAGAACAGCAAGGCCTGTGAAGAGCGACCTGAAAAACAGTAACGAACGCACAAGAACACAATGACTACTTAAAGTCACGTGGAACTTGCTTGCACGCACTGAAGAGCAGATACAAACCCACAAGCACAAACTGAACGGCAGAAAACGATCTGAAAACCACGAGTCTGAAAAAGCGCAAATCGTCTCTCACCAAACTTTTACTAACACGAGATTAGCAAAAGGAGCCCAAAGGGTGCCGCGCTTGGTTCTGAAATGGCCTTTTCTAGTCTCGTCGTACGTGCTTGACGTCACCGCGTTCTTGGCGACTGGAAATTCTGACAACTTTGTGCGACCGTGTGTACGCAAAACAAGTTTGAGCCAACATCCGTCGGAAAAAATTATAGGATTTTGTTGTCGGAATGTCCGAACAAAGTCCGACCGTGTGTACGGGGCATAAGAGTGGGCTGCCATTAAAGTTCACGTGTGTGTAAAGGCAGGCGTCCCAATACTTTTGGCTAAATAGTGTGTCTGGAAAAGACTTACAATGGTGGTGGAACCCTCCTACACATAAATACTACATTTAGACATAGTTATAGCACCTGGGAGATGAGACAACTTCTCTATATAAAGCAACATGTTTGGGATTTGAACCCAGACCCTCAGGAATACTAAGCAGAAGGTCTAACCTCTAAGCCACAGAGCTGTCACGTGTGAGAACCTCCTACACATAACTACACATAAAAACATATAAATACTGCATTTCTTTGGACATACAAGTGATGGAATTACATTACTCAAGAGTTATTCTTCTTGATTTAGTCTGTGATATTTGGTGTTTTTTTGTGGGTGAGAGTAGAATATTACCCTCAAATTTTTGGGAATTACATTTTGCTTTCTGATGTTGGTACACATATCACATTTTTGGGATCAAATTATGAATATTTGGAAATTATAAAAAGCACAAAATCTTGTGATTCATTTTAAATTTGCATCAGCAATGGTATTTTTTGTGGATTGTAAAGACACCTGTGTGAGTTTGGGTAAAGATTGTTGTGAGACTGAGAGTAACAAGTGAAAGTGACAGAGAAAAATATATTTTTACCAAAACATCAAAACATTCCACATTCTAGTATTCTTAAAATCAAAACATTTTAAATAGAAGCAACAATGTTGCAAAGGAAAATTTATTTCACAGAAAGATGCATTTCATCTCAACATTAAAAGGTTTTTATTGTGAAAGTTAGAATTGTTCCATTAGAATCAATGGCTGAAACGTAATTTGGATTTGATTTTCACTTCAAAAAATGCTCTCTAATTAGCTCTCATTTTGGTACTTACTATAGCGCCAGCTAAAAAAGACACTTGAGTTAAAATGAGAGATATTTTCAGGTCTGAGCATGCTCAGTTGTGTGGGCACCTAGTTGTCCAAAACGGGGAATTTTTCACTTCTCAGGCTTTTAAAAATATTTCAGTGTAGAAATCACTTTTTCACAGTTTAAAAGCAGATTATCTTTAAATAATATCCCGCATATTTCAGTACCATTTAGGCAATTATATCATGCTCTAAATATTATCTCCATGTGCACTACTCCAGGTTTTAGCAGAGTAAGGGTTTGGGCGCTATTTGGTTTCAGGGAACTATAGTAAATTCGATTTTGGGAGTATTTTCTCAGTGAATAACGTTTTAGCGCTAATTACTTAAAATTATTTTGCGGCAATTAGCAATAATTATCGCTGCAGCTCTATAGTAAATGACCCCCACTATATTGCCCAAATGTTTGATGAAATAAAAAAGATGATCTTGGGCCGAGTACATGGATACCAAACACGACATGCTTTAAAATTGCGCACAAACGTGCAGTGACGACAAACTACATACATTTTTAAAAGCCTTTAAAAGCGTTTACAGGTTGCCACTTTAGATTTACAGAGGAGGTCTACTGCTAAAATTACTTCCCTCGATCTGACCTTTGCGGTGATACCTCACATGCATGGTGCAATTGCTGTTTACATTTGACGCCAGACCGACGCTTGCGTTCGCCTTTGCGTGAGAGCAGGGGGAACAGGGGTGCTTTTTTTTTTTTGCTTTTATTTTTATTTTTTTTGCTTTTTTATCTTATTTTTAAACTGCTTCTTTCATTTTTATTTTTTTTTTATCCTTTTTATTGTTATCTCAGGGAATGTAAATATCCCCTATGATAGCAATAGGTAGTGACATGTACTCTTTTTTTAAAAAATTGGGGTCTATTAGACCCTAGATCTCTCCTCTGCCCTCAAAGCATCTGACCACACCAAGATCGGTGTGATAAAATGCTTTCCCAATTTCCCAATAGCGCTGTTTACATCCGGCATTATCTAAGTCATGAAATACTTGTAGCTTCCGGTTTCTTAGGCCATAGAGATGATTGGAGCCATTCTGGTCTCTGATCAGCTGGCTGAATCACCGGCTGCATTCTCGGGTTCCCTGTTGGGACAGGAGAGCCAGAGAAAACCATGGAAGATGGTGGGAGGGGGGAGACATTCCCTCCCACTGCTTGTAAAAGCAGTCTAGAGGCTAATTAGCCACTAGGATTGCTTTTACATGAAAGCCGACCACTGGCTGAAAAGAATGATAACAAGATGATACCTAAAACTGCAGGCATCATTCTGGTATAACCACTCAAAGTTCAGCAACATACCAGTACGTTGCTGGTCCTAGTTGGGCATATATTGTAATCTTTTTTTGTCATGCAGTCTGTGGGCTGAACGGAAAAAAGAGATTGATCGCTGGGTATGCCCACTATTAGAATACCTCCCTTCATCCACCCACTTCTAATGATGGGCATACATGCACCATTTATATATGCCGAAGCATGGGGGCATCCGCCCCAAAAGTTAGGGGCAAATCGCTAATCCGCCCCTGCTGCCCCCATGCTTCGGCAAATATGCTCTTTTTTTTTTAACTGTGGTGGTGAAATCACCTCCGACAGTGCTGGAGTCACGGCTTTATGTATCGTGGGAGCAAACGCTGTTGCTGTCAAGATAAATAAAGCCGCGCTGCAACTGAATGGCGTACCTGCTAAGCAAATGATGGTTAACAATAAAACAAAGTAACATTACAGTATAACAGTAAGACTTACCATACCTGCAAAGCAAATACAAAAAAAAATATTAAAAAATAAAACATTTTTTAACACAACCTGTGCCTAAAATATATATATGCCGAAGCATGGGGGCATCCACCCGCAAAAGGTAGGAGCAAATCGCTCCTCCGCCCCTGCTGCCTCCATGCTTCGGCATATATGCTGAAGTATGTAACTGTGGTGGTGAAATCACCTCAGACAGCGCTGGAGTCACGGCTTTATGTATCATGGGAGCAAACGCTGTTGCTGTCAAGATACATAAATCTGCGCTGCAGCTGAATGGCGTACCTGAAAACAAAAAAATGGTTAACAATAAAACACAGTAAACAGTAAAGTATAAAAAAATGACATACCTGAAAAGCAAACATGATGAAACATAACAATAAAACATTGCAGAATAGAATACAGTAAAAAAGAGCAGAACAATAGAGAGAGAATAGAGAGAGAGAGAACAATAAAACAACAACTTTTTTGTGTATTTTTTTTTTTTTATTTTACATTTTTTTTTAAAACTGTAACTTTTGTAACTGTAACCGGTTCCATGTTTGGGTCTCTCAAAATGCTATGGCATCTTGGGAGACCCTGTGAAAGTGTGCCTAGTCTGTGCAATGCTGTACCCTACGCTAAAACTCAACTAGTGTATGGTAGCACTCAAAACATTCACCAATGCAAAGACCAGGATTGTCAGGACAGGAGGGACAATAATAGCGGGTGTCACACCTATATCCGTGCTTTCTGCAGACACAACATTTTCTTTGGGGGGGCTCGTTGGGTAGGGGTACGCGGGAGGACATAGGGAAAATGCCTCTCATGCAGCCGGCTTACTGCATTTGGATTGGAAAGGTGAGGTGGAGCACCGTCTGGAAACAGAAGGGCTCTGACGATCTCTTCCTGGAATTTAAGGAAGGATCCAGTCCGTCCTGAAGCTCTGTATAGCACATGAGCGTTCAGCAAAGCCAATTGAAATAAGTATACAGACACTTTTTTATACCAGTGTCTGACCTTACAGGCAACTAGATACAGCGCCAACAACTGGTCGTTGCGGTCCACCCCTCCCATATTTTGGTTATATTCGAGGACACAGAGGGGTTTCTCCACAACAGCAGTCGCCATAGTAATTTGGACCGTCATATCTGCATGAAGGGAGGTAAGAACGAAAACATTCTTATTATCCCTCCACTTCATAGCAAGCAAATTATTACACTGCAAGCAGGCTCTCTCCCCCAGCCTAAGACAGGAATCTACAAGCTGCTGGGGAAAGCCCTGGCGATTAGGTGGCACGGTGCCACATGCTCCAATCTGATGATCAAAAAGGTGACTAAAAAGTGGCACGCTCGTGTAATAATTGTCCACATATAAGTGGTACCCCTTTCCGAATAAGGGTGACACCAAGTCCCACACAATCTTGCCAGCGCTTCCTATGTAGTCAGGGCAGTTTGTCAGCTCTATGTGGCTATCTTTTCCCTCGTAAACCATAAAACTACATGTATAGCCTGTGGCCCTGTCACAGAGCTTATACATCTTGACCCCGTATCTGGCACGCTTGCTGGGAAGGTACTGTTTGAATGACAAGCGGCCAGAAAACTTAATCAGGGACTCATCAATGCAGACAACTTGATGGGGAGTAAACAAGTCTGCAAAACATTGGTTGAAGTGGTTTACGAGGTACCGAATTTTGTAGAGACGATCGTATCCAGGGTCTCCACGAGGACGACAGAGTTCATTGTCATTGAAGTGCATGAACCACAAGATCTGCTCGTATCGTGCCCTGGTCATGGAGGCAGAGAACAAGGGCATATGGTGAATTGGGTCAGTGGACCAATATGACCGCAACTCACTCATTTTAGTTATGCCCATGTTGAGGGAAAGGCCCAGAAAGAGCTTAATTTCGAAAACCATAATTGGTCTCCAATCTCTGGCAAGGGAGGACTGGGGAATAGTGGCGATGTGTTGACCAGCGTACAAATTGCTTTGGTCCACAATAGATCTATAGAGATCTTTGGTGAAAAACAGTGAATAAAAATCAAGTGGCGTAAAATCAACTGTTTCCACATGAATGCCGGGTTGGCCAGTGAATGGGGGAAGTACGGGTGCTGCAGAAGTAGTGGGTTCCTAATTAGGATGCAGCAGGAAGGGCACTATGGGCACGATGGGCCTGTGTTTGTCTTCTTTGTGGCAGCGGGACACTACTTGTGCTTGCCACCTCGCCAGCTTGAACTGCACTTATGGGACTCGCCACGTCACCAAGTGTTACTGCAGTGCTGGATTTACGACCAGGGTGTACTAGGCCGCTGGTGCTTGCCAGTTCACCAGAAGGAATAGTAGTGCTAGTACTGCTCTGCTCCATACGAGAGCCCTGCGGTTCTTGCACCTCAACAGCAGAAGAAGAAGATTGGGGTCTGGTACGCCTGACCTTGGCTGACCTGTTTACAGGTTCGTATTCTGAGCCTGAATCTGACAAATGAGTGACTTCCTCTTCATTATCTGTCATGCTCAGAAACGTGTAGGCCTCTTCACTAGTGTACCTTCGATTTGCCATTTTGGGCTCTAAATTTAGTGGTACACTAGTGAGACTCACAGGCAACAAAGCTCCTGACTGTTAGCGACTGTATCAAAACTCTACCAAAAAACTGTTCGCGATCGCAGGGATCAGGCTTGACTCTGCGAACACTGCAGTTATGTGTTTAGTGTTTTTTGTAAGCGACAGTGATCGATCAATACTGCACTTGGGTGGGCTGGGCTGGGAGGAGGGGCAAAACGCAGCTGCTAGCAGGTATCTGGGCTAATCCCGCTAACACTGCGTTTTTGGGCACCTTAAACTGCTGGGGACAGGGATATTGATCTGTTCAGATACTATACCACTAAGGGAGGCGTATGGTGCGTGCGTGGGTGTTAGCGGTACTGGCACTAACCTGACACTGCCTGGGGCGACGCAGACCCTATCTTACCCTAAAACTTAACTTATATTACCGCCGGGCGATTAGGGGGTTAAACCTTTATTAGGTGATAAACAGCGGGTACCCTGAAACTATAATAAACAAACTAACCAGCATAACCCGTAACAGTTATACGGTGATCACTGGTGAAAGGGTTAACTAGGGGGCAATCAGGGGGTTAAAACCTTTACTAGGTAGTATATCGGGGGCCCTGATGCTATAAAAAGCTGACGGCGAACCTAAATACTTACCTCGCTAACTAGTGTCACCTGTGACACTAATACAGCGATCAGAAAAACGATCGCTTAGTGACACTGGTGACGGGGGTGATCACGGGGTTAAAACTTTATTAGGGGGGGTAGGGGGGTACCCTAGACCTAAAGGGGCCTAACACTAACTGCCCTACCACTTATAACTGTCACAAATGACACCAATGCAATAATCAGAAAAAAAAAAACTGCTATTGGTGTCACTGTGACAGGGGGTACAGGGAGGTGATCAGGGGTTGATGGGGGGGATAGGGGGTGAAATGTGTGCCTAGAGTGTTCTACTGTAAGTGTTGTGTTTGGTGCACTTGCTTGGATGTCTTCTCTCCTCGGGAGACAGCAGCAGAGGAAGCCTGTCATTCGCCAGGAGCGATCGTGAGGGCGTGGCCATGAATCAGTGGCCTCCCACTCACCTCGGATCACTCCTGACATGAATCTGACCTCCACAGGCATGGAGGGGGGTGTCCGATCGGACCCCCCGCCTGCGGGCAGGCAGGGACGTACAGGTAAGCCCTTATCCCTGTCGGTGCCATTGTGCCGACGTACATCGGTGTGCGGCGGTCGGCAACTGGTTAAGCAAGTTTCAATTGTCCTCAGCTGAAGACAGCATAGCAGTGTAAATACACCCTATAGAATATTGTATTATTTACATCTTTAGAAGCAGGTCCCATCCTCCGTGGAGAATACCACTTTCTTCCCATTGATCAACAACTTACAACTAGCACATAATGTGAATAAAGTTCACTCAGGTCAGCACCGCTCGCGCCACCTGGGGACCACACTAGAGACAGTCCAGACATATGGTTTAGTCCATTATTCACATGCATAGTGAGAATAGACCCTTCTATTATAGCCTAATCTGACTAAACACTTATGCCGCGTACACGCGGTCGGACTTTCCGACGTAAAATGTGCAATCGGAGCTTGTTGTCAGAAATTCCGACCGAGTGTAGGCTACATCGGATAGTTTCCACCGGAATTTCCGTTGCACAAAATTTGAGATCTGGTTCCCAAATTTTCCGACAACAAAGTCCGTTCGCGCAAATTCTGATCGTGTGTACACAATTCCAACGTACAAAGTGCCACGCATGCTCGGAATCAAGCAGAAGAGCCGCACTGGCTATTGAACTTCATTTTTCTCGGCTCGTCGTACGTGTTGTACGTCACCGCGTTCTTGACTTTCGGAAATTCCGACAACTTTGTGTGACCGTGTGTATGCAAGACAAGTTTGAGCCAACATTCGTTGGAAAAAATCCATGGATTTTGTTGTCGGAATGTCCGATCAATGTCCGATCGTGTGTATGGGGCATTAGAGTCCAAAACAGTTTCCAGGCCATCGATTTCACTCTAGGTGGACTATTTTTCCCAGTTTCCTTCTTCCTCAGGGACAACGACAGGGACAAAAGGCACACCTGCATTCCAAGCAACAATCAGCCAGGCCCTAATGCAAGGGACCACACTTTTAGGACATAGGTCCCCTTGCAAAGACATCCTCAGTCTGTCCACCTGACAGCCGGGGACAAAGAAGATTTTCTTCTTAGGAGCAACAACCTGCTGAAGATCACAGGTCGCCCTTCAGGGTGGATCACCCCAACAACTTCAAACTTTAGCCAAAATGGCTTCAGGTGGGCACTCCATGTATCTGCCGGCAGCATTTAGTCCAGCATAGTCCGGGCAGAACAGCTCTCTGGAATGTTCTCCACTAGCAACACTTTAAATGTGTGTGTGAAGTGGCTGTGAGCATAGCATCCTTGACATCAACACATATTTGTAAACAACACACAACACATATTTTAAACCAAGAGGTAATGATACCATTTCAGGGAGGTTTCACCAGTAGTACCCGGGGTCAGGCAAAATTACAGACTCTCCCTTCTTATTCATCGTGGTGACACAAATCGCTTGAGATCCTTTTTATCTGGTCGGCGGATGACTACACCATCTGGGTTGATTTTCCTGCTGTAACCCCAAGTATTCAATACTGACAGGTACTTTCCGGACATCTTAGACGACAACTTTAGAAAGTCTGTCTTGAAAAGGATTTGAAGGAACCCACGCAATGCTTCGTCCACCCATTGGATTTTTTTTTCTGAGATCCCTTCTTCCAAATGAGGGGGGATGTAGGTGTATAATTATCCAAAGTCTTCTGCCACTCTCTTGATTATTATTCTCTGTGTCTTGGACAGCTGAGGCAGGGTCTTAGGACCTCCATATCTGGGTAGAACTCGTGCGTCTGGAGAACGCTGAACCCAGCACCCAGAGACAACATCAGGCTTATGGTCTGGTTTAAGGTTAGGCATGGGCATACTAGGCGAACTTTAGGAACCCATTGAGCCTCATGGTCCTTTTCAACAGACCTGGCAATGCTGATTAGTGGAGCTTCACTGGCTGACAGCGTAATGTGCACACTGGCGGTAGTAGTAGCAGGGGTTTCATCCTCATGCACATTGCTTATTAGCTCTTCATCACTCTCACTCCACTTTCCAGTATAAGACAAAGTGTCCGTAAAGAGGTCCGATAGACCATCAGACGGGATGTCTGAATCTGAAATAGTGGAGCACTCTTTGGTCGGGATGTAGCTGCGCTTGGCACGGGCCTTCACTGGCACAACCACGGCATCCCCTTTGGCCACTGCATCACCTCCCCCACAGGCACACCACTTTCACTTCCTACTGGCTTACCTGGCTCTGGTACCTTCTTCCCGGGTGGCTCGGACATCAGGGCGAGCAGCTTGGCCCGACCCTGACCTTGAGGAGCGACTGGTGTGCTGGGTCCTAGGGTAATCACTGATGCAGGGGTAGCAGCCTCCTGCACAACTCTGGTGATAACCGGCAGGCTCTGGGGATCACTCCCAGTTGGGATAGCAACATTCTTATCCCAATCAACTTGTAGGATCCGTGAAGATAGAGTTGGAGGGACAACCTCAAACAGATGCTCTCCACAGCGTCCACAGATGATCTAAGGCCTCAACTGCATGGTCAGGCCAGAACACTTTTCACAATTCAGCCCCAGAGACTTGTAGCCTCCAGCCGTATACAAGGCAAGCTTGCCCTTTGGTCTATACCGCACTCCCGTGTCAGTCAGGACAGGTTTCACATTGCTCGGACCAAAACAAACACTCCTATCCGCCATCTCACTCACGAATTGGGCTATCTTTCTCTTCAACCCACAATCAAACACATGTGGCAGCACTTCCTTATCCTCCTCCGCAGAGTGGGAACTTCTCCCCCTGCCAACAGATTAGTGCAAATGTTCTCTGTATTAACCCTCACAGCACTGGCGGGAAGTGTCAAAAGACCAGACTGAACCTCTCCCCTGAGCAGTGAGAGTTGATGGTTCTTCCCCACATTGGTAGCACAGACGACAACACAGTCCATTAGAAGTGTAAAGGTTACTTGCCACCTTCCCACAGAGCCAGAAGAAGCTGAGGCCGGTTGCTAAGGGTGATGTCTGCAAAGATAACGCCTTAGCCCCATGTTGGGTGCCAAATGTAGCAAGGTCCCAGGCCTCCTTTGATCCAATGAGGACCTCCAGGGCCAGGCATAGCTGACATCCTTCTGTATGTAGTGGGTTGTGAGGCATGGTGGGTATATAGTTGTTAAGTCATTGGGCGCCAGACACTTGGATGCAAAAGAGTTTATTTCTCTTAACAAATCTTTTTTTGGGGGAGAGAGGGTTAGGGCCAGGACACCCTTAGGTAGTTGCAATATCAATTGGCAGACTTCAGTAGGAGAACAGCCATGCAGGGAAAGTCATCCAGCAAGATGCCACATCTGCATGTGTAGGAATGCTGTCTCCTATGGCAACAGTCCTTAACAGTTCCAAACACAAGGCTTAACAGTTCCTTCACTTTCACTACAATCACTTCTTGTAGTTATTCAATACATTGTGCTCCCGGTCTTTCACTAAACCCACTGATCCACTGCCACCGAATCCCTTGAGCTCCTCCAATCTTCACAGTGGTATCTTCCTCAAGCATCACCCCGGCTTCTCTGCTGGGTCCCTAGCTTGGCACTCTAGATAATTCTCAAGCTTCACCCCCGCTGGCCTGCTTGGTCCCTGGCTTGACACACAAGGCTGCTTTGCAAGCGTCACGTCCACTGACTGGGTCCTTGGCTTGATTCCCACTGCAGTTTCCCGATTCTTCACCGTCCCCGGTTGGAGAGAATACTGCTCCAGTGCTTGCTTCAGTTACTCACTGTGGTCCCTGGTAACAAGGCTTATAGTCCCTTACTGGGGACAGCTTCCCCTCTACCTCCGACCACGACAGGTTCTCCAGCTGACAGAACTGTCATTATTGGTTGGACTGCAAGCCGCAGTCCCAACCCTACGCTGCTCTTTTGCTTCTGGACAGGCCCTCAGACAGACTAGCAGCCAGATGTGCCCGGGATAGGCCCCATCTCCGGCCTAGCAACCCAGGCAATATGACACACGTCCACCCAGACAGCCGTCCATGTGGCACAGAACACAGATCACCTGACCTCACCCGAATATATAGGCTCTCCCAGGAGGCCAATGGATTCAAGAAAACCCCTGCCCATTGGCTGAGATACCCCATATACCCATAACCTGACCTTGCGTTGCTCTTCTCGTATCTAGTACCACCAAGTACCCAGCCACCTAGTGGTAGAAGAGAAAAGTGCAACAAGGCCAAACTTAGGGAGAAATCAACAGATCTCTAGCAATCAACCAGGATAACTACTCATGGGAAGTAAATTTGTAAGAAGCAACCCTGCCTAAACTCCAGGTTGCTACGTTACTGTGTATACCCTAATGCAGTAATGGCGAACCTTGGCATGTTTTGGAACTACATTTCCCATGAAGCTCAACTATACTACACTGCAGAGTGCATGAGCATCATTGGAAATGTAGTTCCAAAGCATCTGGGGTGCAAAGGTTTGCCATCACTGCCCTAATGCATGTCTAAACAAATAACTACATAGTTACATAGTAGGCGAGTCCATCAAGTCCAACCTATGTGTGTGATTTTATTTCAGTATTACATTGTATATCGCATTGGGGGTCATTTACTATAGACCTGCGGCGCTAATTAGCGCTAATTATCACGAATTAGCGGTAATTAGCGCGAAAACTGTATTCACTATAGCGCTGGTGAGAAAATACTCCCAAAATCGAATTTACTATAGTTCCCTGAAACCAAATAGCGCCCAAACCCTTACTCTGCTAAAACCTGGAGAATTGCACATGGAAATAATGTTTAGAGCATGATATAATTGCCTAAATGGTACTGAAATATGCAGTATATTATTTAAAGATAATCTGCTTTTAAACTGTGTGAAAAAGTGATTTCTACACTGAAATATCTTTAAAAGCCTGAGAAGTGAAAAATTCCCCGTTTTGGACAACTAGGTGCCAACACAACTGAGCATGCTCAGACCTGAAAATAACTTATACAAGAGAGTAACTAGCTCTCCTAGGCTTGCAAGAGGGGGCCGTGCCACATCCATAAACATACATTAACACAAGAAAGAGGGGGTTCCCCTGGGTGGATTTTTCCGGCACTTGCACAGCAATTATATAAAGTATAAGAGTACAAACTCATATAAAGAATAAAAGCAATATTTTATTTAGAGATTATCATGACTTAAAAGCATTGTAAACATAATAAACAACGAAAACATTGTTAGTAAACACAGTTCAGAAGAATTTGTAGTTGTGTTCTACTAAACGGTAATATTTAGAAGATGGGGACTCTTTTCAAGCCCAACGCGTTTCGGGGTACGTTAAATTTCAGTCCTTCTTCAGGGGCTTACTTGGAAAGAGATTCATCTAAATTAATTGAAAAAGCGTAATGGATGAGTTACCATACAAATCTATATATGGATGTCCATCTATAGGTTAAATGAACCATTGATCACCTACCTGTAATGTTAGCGTTGCTTTCTTTGGAACAGATAATTAAAAACCATAAGGAGAGGCAAGAGATGCTTGGGAGTAGGATGGCAGATGAATATAGTTTACATGTGTAAAATGCTGCTTTCTGGGTACTCAACCAATATACAGTAGTTCCCCACATGGGGGTGTGTGTAGCATTACACCTACCCCGCCCGGATCGCGCTGGCCGCAGCGGTATACTGGAGCAAAGAGGAGGCACTCCTATAAGTAAAGTAAGAGTAATTCATATAAATAAAATAGAGTAAGTTCCTATTAGATGTTGATAATCTAGGTGACATTAAGTAGGGAAATAAGGCTCAGGTGGACGGTTTTATTGTCAAATTGTAAAAAAGAGTGTCTATAGAATAGTTTTTTGGAAATTATGAAAATGAGATAGTGTATGCCTCTATGATGTTAATTACTATAGATCTTTTAAACATCCTGAGGGTGATAATACAATACTAGGTTTCGTTAAGTTTAAAGACAAAAGAGTATATAAATAAATAAAGTATAAATAGTATTGTATAGTAAGAGGGAGTGTGTGTAGATGGAAAGTCCTGCACATCCTGTCAGGGTGACAACAATGTCACATCCACAGGATGCGCCTATATCACACCTACAGGCATAGGTATTAGTGAATTGAAAGGGCAACAAATAATGACAAGGAGCAAAAAGCAAAACTTATGTGAATGATCATGAAATTAAAAAGCATAGGTAGAAAGTTTCACAAAAAAAAGATAAATCAGTACCTGTAGTTAGAAAATGTTAGGAATTGGCCAGCCACAGATCCCAGCATCCGGCAGACACGGTGCCTGAGCTGGGAATGAGTGGAAGTGGTCTATAAATAGGGTGAGCTCCAAACAGCCGGCGCAATCATCGCGCTCAGCTGAGTAATGGAACTCATCAGCTGGAGAGCCTCGGTGTCGCTCCCTGAGACGGGATTGCACGGCGCTGCCCCTACCCCGCACAGTTACATTGGGGCGGCGTCATGCACACCCATCCCACTGGCACGGAATGCCTCACCGGCGGACTACGCATGTCCGCCGGAGTGGCAATATGGAGGTGATGGGCGTTGATGTTGAGTCGCCCTAGTAACCTCCTGTGACGCCGCCCAGATTGGAGCTCTGGGCGGCTTTCCGTGCCAGGTAACCGCTGAAGTCAGGCGCACCCAAGGCGGGACAGGGGGAGGCGGGCATAAGGGGGGGTGTGTGTGTTGCTTCCTTGCAAGTTTAAGAGTGGATGCTGCAACATTACATGGTCAGCAGTGCAAAATACAAGTGGTCTGGTACAGAGCGAGCAGGGAACAGCAAGGATGTCAGCAGAACACATGATTTATGATTAAAAATCATTGTATACTCACATATGTTTGGTTGGTTTAAGGGCAGAGGACTGGTACAATAGGTATTTTGTCAAGAGATCTGGGACAATATACATCGCAGAAAAGAATAAATACATTCCAATGTTATTTGTTAGTTACATCAGATTATATCAAGAGCCATACTGCTATTATTAGTATTAGACAATGTCTGCTTGATGATTTAGATAAATGCAGAACAAATAACAGTTCTTAATTGACATTTTATATAACAATAAAAGGCATACAGTTCATGTTGGTTGGTTAATGCAGCACAATTCAACGGACATTCATAGAGAATTTAACAGATTTAGAGATGTTGTTACAATGTTACTATTGATTTGTCTGAGTATATGCACATAAATCTCTGCATCCAACTTTTCTTTATTGGAAAGCTATGCAGTCATTCCGATATATGCTGGAAAGGGGTAGTTAATGATTTTCTGGGGTAGGTAAGTGAAAAGAGGTAACGGCCTCGGATCAAATATACTCAACCCCAAAAGGGGGAATGAGTGAATTTTGGTCGAGTGTAATAAGATTTATTTATATTGATAGTGGTCATGAATATTATATAGAGATGTCATCTACCCCAGTACATTAAGCGCAATTTATTTGTGCAGAAATCGCATGTGCATTAGTTCAGGCATTTCAAGAGTTTACAACGCAAATATCAAATAAATATTATTACATGGTGTTCTAGTGTGATTACAGTTCAGGGACAATTGTAAGTAAATACCACGTGTTGCTTCTTTCACATAACTATTCAATGTGCGAAATCTCATGGTAAGGTAAATAGGTATTTTATTTCTCCATTCCACCGGAGTTGAAACCTTCGAGGAATGGTTTAAAGCTTACAGCCTCATTGAGGCCTCAGGGCGAGGTAGCCTTTAATGAATAAATTCATTTGAGTTCTCTCTGGAGCAAAATTTTGTTCCAGTCGCCCCCCCTGGGACTCGGGTGCACCCGATCCAGAATTAGAAACTTAATTTTGGAGAATTTACCCCCATGTACTAAGGAGACATGACGACCCAGGGGGAGGTCGGGATCAGATGTTTGCATGGACACAATGTGTCTGTATGCTCTTTTCCAAAATTCTAATTTTGTTTTCTCTATATAAAAACAGCCGCAGTTGCACTGAAGTAGATAGACCACTCCAGTGGTTCTGCAGTTAGCAAAATGTCTTGGATAAAATTTTCTTCCATTTGGGAGGATAGGATTCTTTTGTGTGAGCATATAGGCACAGTAGCGACACGAGCCACATGCAAATGTTCCTTTGTATTTGCAGTGTACCTTTGTTGACTCATTCCTAAATTCGCTATTTACTATTTTGTCACCGATGGATGTTGCTCTCCTAAATGTGAACTGGGGTTTATTTGGCACTAGATGACCTAAAGATGGATCGAGGGTCAGTAAGTGCCAATATTTTTCGACTATTTTTCTAGTTTGACGGTGTTATTGGTTGTATGTTGTAATAATGCGAAGTGAATTGGTATCTTTATGTCTCGAGGTTTGAAAAAGCATATCTCTAGGTTTACTCATTACTTTTTTAAAAGACTTTTTCAAGGATTTGCGTGTATATCCTCGTGCTAGCAGTCTATCTCGTAGGTTTGCCGCTTCTTTTAAAAATGTGTCATTATCTGTACAATTCCGTTTGATTCGGAGGTATTGTGAATACGGTATCGATCAATGAGAGGCTGGGGGTGAAAGCTCGTAGCGTGCAGTATGGTGTTTCCTGCGGTGATTTTTCTAAATAGTTTAGTAGACAATCTGCCTTGTTCCTCTTTATAAATTTCTATGTCCAGAAATGTAATCCGATTTTTGTCGGAAGGCATTGTAAATGTCAAATTGAAATCATTTTTATTCATTCTTGACAGGCACTGCTCGAGCACATCAAATGGGCCATCCCAGATGACCAAGATATCATCTATGTAGCGATACCAACCCACAATGTGGCTGGTACATTGGGTAAGGCCATCATCAGAGAGAAAGTCTTTCTCCCACTCCTCCAGGTACAGGTTGGCATACGATGGGGCACAACATGTCCCCATCGCAACCCCCTGCAACTGGAGGTAGTGGGAGCCATTGAAAGTGAAGATGTGCTCGAGCAGTGCAACAATGAATTCATTGTATGTTGGGTCTAGCTGTGGGTTCTGTTGAAGTATGTGTTTGATTGCTGCGAGTCCACATTCGTGTGGGTTCGAACTGTAGAGCGTTTCTACGTCAATTGTGACTAGAAGAGCTTGGTCTGGTACATATAGGTGGTCTAGGATTTGTAGGAGGTGGCTTGTATCTCTTACATATGATGTTAATGCAACTACAAATGGTCTTAGATATTCGTCGACTAGTTTGCTTGCGTTGTCGCTGATTGAGCTAATGCCTGAAATAATTGGCCTGCCTGGTGGGTCTGTCAGGCTCTTGTGTATTTTTGGAAGTGTATAAAATGTCGGGATCCTAGGAAAATTATTTCTTATGAATGTCTAGGTGGATTTGTTAATTGTGTTGTTCAGAAACGCCGAGTCAACCAACATGTAAAATTCTCTATTGTATTTCTCAACAATGGAGGCCGTCATAAGGCGGTACCAGTCCACATTGTTAAGAATTTTTTTGAAGATATTGATATAGTGGTCATTATTTAGGACAACTATATTTCCTCCCTTGTCTGATGGTTTTATCTTGATTTTGTTGTTATTGGCTAGGGAGGTTAATGCATCTAATTCTTCTGGCCTTAAATTGGAAGGTCCTTTCATCTGTATTTTAAGTTTATCTAAGTCATTGTTTACGAGTTTCAAAAAGGCTGCTGCGTTTGGACACGTACTAGGTGGCGGACATAAGTCAGATTTTTGCTTTAGTTTAGACGTTATTGGGTGGGTACAATCGTCCGCATCCAATTTTTCTATTGATTCTAGAATTTGGGGAAGGTTTATTTGGTCAATTAGATCAGTTGTATCGCTCTCCTCTAGGAGAGCGATCAATTGGTCCAAAGCTTGGTTCTCTTGGGGAGTGTAGTTTACTGTAATATCTTGTTTTTGATAGAGTTTTTTGAGGATTACTTTATGGATAAATAGCTGAAGATCCTTATAGAGTTCAAATTTATTTAGGTTGTAGTTTGGACAAAAGTTCAGGCGTTTCTTTAGAACTGATATTTCAGTTGTCGATAGAGGGTATGAAGATAAATTAATAATATTGAGATCAGAATCTATGGGTATCAGTATCTCTGGGTGATCCTCTATAGCAGCCTTTCTCAACCAGTGTGCCACGGCACACTGGTGTGCCGTCAGAGGTTCTCAGGTGTGCCACGGGATCAGGGGAGAGAAGGGCTGTCAGATGAGCCTGATCTCCCGATCCCCTGCCGAACTGTACATCTGCAATGTGAGAAGCTCCGTCAACCTTAGCAAAGTGAAAGTAAAGAGCAGGGGAGTGTGCTCTGCTCCCTGCTTCCCCCTACAGTGCAGTAACTGGCTGAATGAGGAAACTGGAAAGGTACTGTGCTAGAAGCTAGATTCGTTTTAAAAGGGCTTTATACATGTGTCTGTGTGTGTGTGTGTGTGTGTGTGCATGTGTGTACATGTGTCTGTATGTGTGTTTCTACGTGTGTGTGTGTGCATGTGTATGTATGTGTGCATGTGTCTGTATGCGCATGTGTCTGGTATGTGTGTGCATGTGTCTGGTATGTATTTGTGTGTATGTGCGTGAGTGTCTGTCTGTATGTGTGTGTGTACGTCTGTATGTGTGTTTGTACATGTGTGTGTGCATGTGAGTGTCTGTATGTGTGTGTGTACGTCTATATGTGTGTTTGTTCATGTGTGTATGTGCGCATGTGTCTGTATGTGTGTGTGTGCATGTGAGTGTCTGTCTGTATGTGTGTCTGTATGTGTGTTTGTACATGTGTGTGTGCATGTGTCTGTATGTGTGTGTGTGCATGTGAGTGTCTGTCTGTATGTGTGTCTGTATGTGTGTTTGTACGTGTGTGTGTGTGTGCATGTGTCTGTCTGTATGTGTGTTTGTACATGTGTTTGTGCATGTGTCTGTCTGTATGTGTGTGTGTCTGTATGTGTGTCTGCATGTGTGTGTGCACGTGTCTGCATGTGCGTGTGCACGTGTCTGCATGTGCGTATGTACAAGTGTCTGTATGTATGTGCCTGTATGCGTGTGTGCACGTGTATGTGTGTGTGCGTGTGTTACTTTTAATCCTGACACCCCCCTCCCATTCCTGTACCATCAGAACTGCTTTTGTAGGTCTTATTTGTGTTAGCAGCAAGGACTGCTTCTGCTCTGAAAAGCAACCTATGCACAGATCGCTTTTCAGAGGCATTTGACAGGCGGTAAAGAGGCATTATGTTGCCTCCTCACCACCTGTTTTAATGCAGCATCACTACACCGCAACCGTGCAATATACACAGTTGCAGGGTAGTTGCAGTTCAGCCCCATTCACCCTGGGTATACCTCCAGCTGTAGCCACAACATGTGTACATCCCCAGCTGTTGTCTCTGCAGCTAAAGGGGAAGAATTTGGGGGTGGTAAAAACAGCTTAACCATGTGCTTTTACCACCCCTCCAACCCAACATGTGAACAAGCCCTTGGTTCACATCTGTGTTGCTGCGTGTTGCGTGTAGTGCAGCCCATTCATTGCAATGGGCTTCCCTAACCACAAAAATTCAGGGAAGGAAATCCCGACCTTTTTTTTTTTTAAATTGCACTGCACCAAAACGACACACAGTAACGTGAACTAAGCCTTGGACTGGGGTGCCTCAAGACTGAAAATACTTTTTAAGGGTGCCCCGACTGGAAAAAGGTTGAGAAACACTGCTCTATAGTGTCATTTGTGTATAAGTATTGAGATTGGGTGGGGGTGGTTTGACGCCCGCCAATACTTGGTCTAAAAAAGAAGAGTCATTACGGCTCAAATCTTGTGTGTTTGTAGTGTCCTGATTTGTGGGGGATATCCCATTGGGTAATAAATTTAAAAGAGCGAACAAACATCCTGGATGGCTTAACTCCAATGTAAAAATGCATATAAAAGCAAAGGAGAAGGCCTTCAAAAAATACAAGGTTGAGGGATCATCCACAGCATTCAGAATTTATAAAGAATGCAATAAGAAATGTAAGGGTGCAATTAGGATGGCTAAGATAGAACATGAAAGACACATAGCGGAGGAGAGCAAAAAAAATCCCAAGAAATTTTTTAAATATGTAAACAGTAAAAAAGGGAAGACAGACCATATTGGCCCCATAAAGAATGAGGAAGGACATCTGGTTACAAAGGATGGGGAGATGGCAGAGGTATTGAATTTATTCTTCTCCTCAGTCTTCACGAGTGAATCGGGGGGCTTCAGTAACCAAAACTGCAGTGTTTATCCTCATGACACAACACAGGAAGCACCTACATGGTTAACAGAGGACGGAATTAAAATTAGACTTGAGAAACTTAACATTAATAAATCACCGGGACCAGATGGCTTGCATCCGAGGGTACTTAGGGAACTCAGTCAGGTGATTGCCAGACCGTTGTTCCTAATTTTTACAGTCTATTGACTGGAATGGTACCAGCTGATTGGAGAAAAGCCAATGTAGCACCAATATTTAAAAAGGGCCCAAAAAACATCCCTGGGAATTACAGACCAGTTAGCCTAACATCAATAGTATGTACACTCTTGGAGGGGATGATAAGGGACTATATACAAGATTTTAGTAATAAGAATGATATCATTAGCAGTAATCAGCATGGATTCATGAAGAATCGTTCTTGCCAAACCAATCTATTAACCTTCTATGAGGAGGTGAGTTGCCATCTAGATAAAGGAAGGCCCGTAGACGTGGTGTATCTGGATTTTGCAAAAGCATTTGACACAGTTCCCCATAAACGTTTACTGTACAAAATAAGGTGCGTTGGCATGGACCATAGGGTGAGTACATGGATTGAAAACTGGCTACAAGGGCGTGTTCAGAGGGTGGTGATAAATGGGGAGTACTCAGAATGGTCAGGGGTGGGTAGTGGGGTCCCCCAGGGTTCTGTGCTGGGACCAATCCTATTTAATTTGTTCATAAACGACCTGGAGGATGGGATAAACAGTTCCATCTCTGTATTTGCAGACGATACTAAGCTAAGCAGGGCAATAACTTCTCCGCAGGATGTGGAAATCTTGCAAAAAGACCTGAACAAATTAATGGGGTGGGCGACTACATGGCAAATGAGGTTCAATGTAGAAAAATGTAAAATAATGCATTTGGGTGGCAAAAATATGAATGCAATCTATACACTGGGGGGAGAACCTCTGGGGGAATCTAGGATGGAAAAGGACTTGGGGGTCCTAGTGGATGATAGGCTCAGCAATGGCATGCAATGCCTAGCTGCTGCTAATAAAGCAAACAGAATATTGGCATGCATTAAAAGGGGGATCAACTGCAGAGATAAAACGATAATTCTCCCGCTCTACAAGACTCTGGTCCGCCCGCACCTGGAGTATGCTGTCCAGTTCTGGGCACCAGTCCTCAGGAGGGACGTACTGGAAATGGAGCGAGTACAAAGAAGGGCAACAAAGCTAATAAAGGGTCTGGAGGATCTTAGTTATGAGGAAAGGTTGCGAGCACTGAACTTATTCTCTCTGGAGAAGAGACGCTTGAGAGGGGATATGATTTCAATTTACAAATACTGTACTGGTGACCCCACAATAGGGATAAAACTTTTTCGCAGAAGAGAGTTTAATAAGACTCGTGGCCACTCATTACAATTAGAAGAAAAGAGGTTTAACCTTAAACTACGTAGAGGGTTCTTTACTGTAAGAGCGGCAAGGATGTGGAATTCCCTTCCACAGGCAGTGGTCTCAGCGGGGAGCATTGATAGCTTCAAGAAACTATTAGATAATCACCTAAATGACCTCAATATACACGGATATGTAATGTAATACTGACACATAATCACACACATAGGTTGGACTTGATGGACTTGTGTCTTTTTTCAACCTCACCTACTATGTAACTATGTAACTATATGTTGTTGTGGTGCATGGTGGAGTGTGGACAAATTAGAAGATTTAACTCTCATTTTAACTCAAGTGTCTTTTTTTTAGCTGGCGCTATAGTAAATACCAAAATGATAGCTAATTAGAAAGCATTTTTTTTAAAATAAAAAACTGCTCTATTCGAGTCCAAATGAAGTATTAGCCATTGATTCTAATGGAACAATTGTAACTTTCACAAAAAAAAACTTTTAATGTTGAGATGAAATGTATCTTTCTGAAATAAAGATACATTTGTGAAATGAATTTTCCTTTGCAACATTGTTGCTTCTACTTAAAATATTTTGATTTTAAGAATACTAGAATGTGGAATGGTTTGATGTTGTTCTGATGCAAATTTAAAATTAATCACAATTTTTTGTGCTTTTTATAATTTCCAAATATTCATAATTTGAGCCCAAAAAATGTGATATGTGTACCAACATCAGAAAGCAAAATGTAATTCCCAAAAATTTGAGGGTAATATTCTACTCTCACCCACAAAAAAACACCAAATATCACAGAATAAATCAAGAAGAATAACTCTTGAGTAATGTATTTCCATCACTTGTATGTCCAAATAAAAGCAGTATTTATGTGTTTTTATGTGTATTTATGTGTAGTTATATGTAGGAGGTTCTCATACGTGGCAGCTCTGTGGCTTAGAGGTTATAACTTCTGCTTAGTATCCCTGAAGGTCTGGATTCAAATCCCAACCATGTTGCTTCATGTAGAGAAGTTGTCTCATCTCCCAGATCCTATAACTATGTCTAAATGTAGTATTTATGTGTAGGAGGGTTCCACCACCATTGTAAGTCTTTTCCAGATACGCTAGCTAGTCAAAAGTATTGGGACGCCTGCCTTTACACACAGTCTTAGTCCATAGGGTTAAAATTTGATTTGGCCCACCCTTTGCAGCTAGAACAGCTTCTGGGAAGGCTGTCCTCAAGGTTTAGTGTGCCTATGGGAATGTTTGATCATTCTTCCAGAAGTGCATTTGTGAGGCCAGGCACTGATGTTGGATGAGAAGGCCTGGCTCGCAGTCTCTACTCTAATTCAGTCAAAGGGTGTTCTATCGGGTTGAGGCCAGTGCAGGCCAGTCAAGTTTCTCCACCCCAAACTTGCTCATCCATGTCTTTATGGACCTTGCTTTGTGCTCTGGTGTGCAGTCATGTTGAAACAGAAAGGGGCTTTCCCCAAACTGTTCCCACAAAGTTGGGAGCATGAAATTGTCCAAAATGTCTTGGCATGCTGACACCTTAAGAGTTCCCTTCACTGGAACTAAGAGGCCAAGCCCAACCCCTGAAAAACAACCCCACATCATAATCCCCCCTCCGCCAAATCATTTGGACCAGTGCACAAAGCAAGGTCCATAAAGACATGGATGAGGGAGTTTGGGGTGGAGGAACTTGACTGGCCTGGACAGAGTCCTGACCTCAACACAACAGAACACCTTGGGGATGAATTAGAGAGGAGACTGTAGGTGAGGCCTTCTCGTCCAACATCAGTGCCTGACCTCACAAATGCACTTGGAAGAATGGTCAAACATTCCCATAGACACACTCCCAAACCTTGTAGACAAGAAGAGTTGAAGCTGTTATAGCTGCAAAGGGTGGGCCAAATGAGTTTTGAACCCAATACTAATACTGGGATGCCATTATAGTTCATGTGCGTTTAAAGGCAGGTGTCCCAAAACTTAGGCCAATATATTGTATATTGCTTGTGACACTGAGCATGGCTATGGACTTAGGGCTGGTTCACACCACAGAGATGCTGAGAACATGTGTGGGGCTGCCTGGTGGCTAAGTGGGTAGCAGTTCTGTCTAGCAGCACCTGGGATGTTGGTTCAATTCCCCAACATGCTAATCCTTGTGTTGTTTATATGTTCTCCCTGTGTGGGTTTCTCACCACAATCCAAAGACATGCTGGCATTCTATTTGTCTCCTGTCAAAATAGGTTCTAATGTAAGAAAGTTAATTTTGGACTTTAGATTGGAAGCTCATTGCAGCCAGGGACTAATGTTTATTAGAACCATAAACGCCCAGGGACTTGGACATTTCAAATTTTAGGGTTTACACTGCACGGGTACATATGCTTATAAAACTGTTGCTTTGTTTATGTGGATGCAAATGGACTTTGATCTTTGTCCTGTAGTTAGAGATTTGATGCACATAGCCAAGGGCTAACACAGTTGCGAATACTATTATATGTTCCTGCTCATCAGGTGCAATCACTTTAGACATACATGAAGAGACAGATTGAAAGATACTGGTGGGCGTGTACTTCTATTGGGTGAGTCAGTGTGCTAACAATACAACCTCTCTTATATAAAGGCCTGCATTAGGGGGGGTTCATTTTGGCCTGAGAAGGTCAGGTTTTTTGCTGTGATTTGTGGGGGAGAAGGAATGATATTGGGAGATTTGATGAAATTCTTGTGCATTTTTTCAATCAAAAGTGGGTTTATGTGGCCATGCTGTCAATGTTGTGTGTGTATTGTTCCTGTCTGATCATGCAAACACTGTTTGAAGGCATCTGCTGACCTACTCTTTTTGATCTTGTTTAATCGTGTACACCGAAATGCAGCTTCCAGCAGAACATGGTCACCGATGTATGTATGTATGTATGTATGTGTGGATTGTGGGCTGGTGGTGGGTGTTTTGAATAAGTCTTTTAATATTATGTTAGAATGCTTTGTAAGAATGACTGTTGAGCATGTTTCTATAATTCTGCAGATAAAAATGTGATGTGTTGCCCGTTATACACTGAAATTAAAGCTGTGTCCACTGTAAGGTTTTGTCAAATTTTAGATTGTAAGCTCCTATGAGCAGGGCCCTTAAAAACCCATTGCTAAATGTAGCACCATATATCCTGTCCAAATTTTTTTGAAGCTAGTAAATGAATGTAAATTTTTTTTGTTTTGTTTTTCTGCTGGTAAAATTAAAGTACATTATTGAGCTTTGGTGTGGTGTTTTGTTTTTTGTTTTTTGTTTTTCTTCTACTTTTTTCTCTTTAGTTTTTCTGGGTGCTGGTTTTTGGGAAAGTGCAATATATCTTATATTTTATTTCAATATGTATTTGTGCACCTAAAAACTAATCTCTTTGCCCTGGTTCACATTGATGCTACTTTGAAATCGTGCTACTTCACTTGAAGTAGCAAGGTCAGCATGATTTCAGGTGCTACTTGATAGACATCCATGTGGCTTCATACACAAATGTCTATTGAAGTCGCACCTGAAATCAGCAAAAGTAGAGCAGGAACTACTTTAGCAAATTGGTGCGGTGCCAAAAAAAATGTTGCATCGATTAGAACAGTGCCATTGCTGCCAATAGTCATGTAATTTGATATCTCAAATCGCATGACAAATCGCTCCAATGTAAACCTAGGTTTCTGCACACCTGCAAGTTAATGATAAAGGTGGAATCTTTATATATAACAGCTGTGGAGAATTGCAGGTAATGAATTCAGCTGGTGGATAGGCAGTGTTGTATGTCTCAGCTTTAGTTCACATTGGTACGATTTGACATGTCAAAGTGGTGACAATTGCACTGTTTTAATTGGTGTGATTTTGGGGTGCAATTTGTATTGATATCAGTGCAGAAACCTGCACAGATGTCTCTGAAATTCCCCCTGCAGTCGGGACTGACATGCGGGAATGAAAGTGTGTGATTTCAGCTGAACGATTTCCTCCCGCTGCTAACCCAGGGACACCATTTCTTATCGAAAACCTTTAAACATCATAAGTAGAAATACAAATTTGCATATCTGCAAATAAACAAAAATAATACAATTCTAATAGTGGTTGCGATCAAATATTCGCAGCAGCGATCAAAAGAGTGTTCTGCCGCTTGATCATTCTTACGAGAGGCAAGAGGGGACGTCTTCCCGCCACCCTCTGGTGCTTGACCGACTCACCGCTACGATCACTGAGTCGGTCACAGGATCCGCCAGCCCCAGATGTTTAGCATAGAGTTTTCCGGCGGACCAGATGGTCGCCGGCGTCTCTATGATCATTCGGAGGCCAGGCGTGATGTTATGATGTCATGCCCGGCCTCTGTATTAAAAAAAATGGCACCCCACATCTCACTGTAAAGAACACCTGTCATGCTTCTTCCTATTACAAGGGATGTTTAAATTCCTTGTAATAGAAACAAAAGTGATCAAAAACATTTTTTTGGGAAAAAGTGTCAAGCTAAAATAAAAAAAGTAAAATTAACAATAAAAAAAAAATTTAAAAATTTTAAAGCGCCCCTGTCCCCGTGAGCTCGCATGCAGAAGCGAACGCATACATAAGTCCCGTCCACATATGAAAACGGTGTTCAAACCACACATGTGAGGTGTCGCCATGAATGTTAGAGCGAGAGCAATAATTTTGGTCCTAGACCTCCTCTGTAACTCAAAACATGAAACCAGTAAAAATTTTTAAAGCGACGCCTACGGGGATTTTTAAATAGTGAAGTTTGGCGCCATTCCACGAGTGTGTGCAATTTTAAAGCGTGACATGTTGGGTATCTATTTACGTGGCGTAACTTCATCTTTCACATTATGCAAAAACATTGGGCTAACTTTCTTGTTTTCTTTTTTTTAAAGCCCAAAACAGTTTTTTTTCCTAAAAAAACGCATTCGAAAAATTGCTGCACAAATACCGTGCTAGATAAAAAGTTGCAATGACCCCCATTGTATTCTCTAGGGTCTCTGCTAAAAAAACATATATAATGTTTGGGGGTTCTATGTAATTTTCTAGCCAAAAAATTATGATTTTTACATGTAGGAGAGAAATATCAGAATTGGCCTGGTAGGCAAGTGGTTAAAGTCTATGGGACATGAACATGAATAATCAAAAGTGCTAATTTTAAAGGTTAATATGCAAGTTATTGTCATAAAAAGTGTTTGGGGACCTGTTTGGGGACCTGGGTATCAATGCAAAAAAGTTTTTAAAATGGCTGTTTTTTTGGGAGCAGTGATTTTAATAATGCTTAAAGTGAAACAATAAAAGTTTAATATTCCTTTAAATTTCATACCTGGGGGGGTGTCTATAGCATGCCTGTAAAGGGGCACATGTTCCCGTGTTTAGAACAGTCTGACAGCAAAATGACATTTCAAAGGAAAAAAAGTCATTTAAAACTACTTGCGGCTAATAATGAATTGCCGGTCCGACAATACACATAAAAGTTAATTGATAAAAACGGCATGGGAATTCCCCACAGGGGAACCCCAAACCAATTTTTTTTTTTAAAAATGGCGTGGGGGTCCCCCTAAATTTAATACCAGGCCCTTCAGGTCTGGTATGGATATTAAGGGGAACCCCGGCCAAAATTAAAAAAAAAAATGGCATGGGGTCCCCCTCAAAATCTATAACAGACCCTACAGGTCTGGTATGGATTCTAAGGGGAACCCCGCGCCAAAATTTAAAAAAAAATGGCGTGGGGTCCCCCCAAAAATCCATACCAGACCCTTATCCGAACACGCAACCTGGCAGGCCGCAGGAAAAGAGGGGGGGACGAGAGAGCACCCCCCCTTAACCGTACCAGGCCACATGCCCTCAACATTGGGAGGGTGCTTTGGGGTAGCCCCCAAAACACCTTGTCCCCATGTTGATGGGGACAAGGGCCTCATCCCCACAACCCTTGCCCCGGTGGTTGTGGGGGTCTGCGGGCGGGAGGCTTATCGGAATCTGGAAGCCCCCTTTAACAAGGGGACCCCCAGATCCCGGCCCTCCCCCCTGTGTGAAATGGTAAGGGGGTACAAAAGTACCCCTACCATTTCACAAAAAACTGTCAAAAATGTTAAAAATGACAAGAGACAGTTTTTGACAATTCCTTTATTTAAATGCTTCTTCTTTCTTCTATCTTCTTTCTTCTCTTCTCTATCTTCCTTCGGTTTCTTCCTCCATCTTCTTGTTCTACTGGTTCTTCCTCCAGTGTTCTCGTCCGGCATCTTCCTCCGCGGCGTCTTGTTCCCTGCTTCTCCTCGGGCCACTCCGCATCCATGATGGCATGGAGGGAGGCTCCCGCTGTGTGACGCTTCTCCTCTTCTGATGGTTCTTAAATAATGGAGGGCGGGGCCACCCGGTGACCCCGCCCCCCTCTGACACACGGGGACTTCCCTGTGGCATTCCCTGTGATGTCAGAGGGGCGGGGTCACCGGGTGGCCCTGCCCTCCGTTATTTAAGAACCATCAGAAGAGGAGAAGCGTCACACAGCGGGAGCCTCCCATCATGGTCGGATGCGGAGCGGCCCAGAAGACGAAGGGAAGAAGACACCGGTGCTGTGGAGGAAGATGCCGGATGAGAACACCGGAGGAAGAACCATAAGAACCAGAAGAAGAAGAAGATGGAGGAAGAAACCAAAGGAAGATAGAAGAAAGAAGATAGAAAAAAGAGGAAGCATTTAAATAAAGGAATTGTCAAAAACTGTCTCTTGTCATTTTTAACATTTTTGACACTTTTTTTTGTGAAATGGTAGGGGTACTTTTGTACCCCCTTACCATTTCACACAGTGGGGAGGGCTGGGATCTGGGGGTCTCCTTGTTAAAGGGGGCTTCCAGATTCCGATAAGCCCCCCGCTCACAGACCCCCACAACCACCAGGCAAGGGTTGTGGGGATGAGGCCCTTGTCCCCATCAACATGGGGACAAGGTGTTTTGGGGGGCTACCCCAAAGCACCCTCCCAATGTTGAGGGCATGTGGCCTGGTACGGTTCAGGAGGGGGGCACTTTTTTTTTTTTGGGGAGACCCCACGCCATTTTTTTTTTTAATTTTGTCGCGGGGTTCCCCTTAAAATCCATACCAGAACTGAACGGTCTGGTATAGATTTTGAGGGGGACCCCATGCCATTTTTTTTTTTTTAAATTTTGGCCAGGGTTCCCCTTAATATCTATACCAGACCTGAAGGGCCTGGTATGGAATTTAGGGGGACCCCCACGTCATTTTTTAAAAAATTTTGGTTCGGGGTTCCCCTGTGGGGAATTCCCATGCCGTTTTTATCAATGAACTTTTATGTGTATGGTCGGACCGGCAATTCATTATTAGCCGCGAGTAGTTTTAAATGACTTTTTTTCCTTTGAAATGTCATTTTGCTGTCAGACTGTTCTAAACACGGGAACATGCGCCCCTTCACATGCGTACTATAGACACCCCCCAGGTACGAAATTTAAAGTTATATTACACTTTTATTGTTTCACTCAAAGCATTATTAAAATCACTGCTCCCGAAAAAAAACGCTGTTTTTAAAAAAAAAATTGGCATTGATCCATGTCCCCTGGGGCAGGATCCGGGTCTCCAAACACTTTTTATGGCAAAGAACTTGCATATAAGCCTTCAGTGAGAACTTTGGATTTTGCAGGTTCGAGCCCCATTGACTTCCACTATTCCAGCATATGTGATCTGACAGGCATTATTGCCGCAATAGCGCTGCTTTCCATTTGCATTAGCGCTGACTTTCTGAGAGTTGAAGTCTTTCTGGCCTTTTTTGAGAGTTATTTGTACTGCAGGAGAATTTTTTACACTATAGTAAATGACCCCCTGTATGTTGTGGTCGTTCAGGTGCTTATCTAATAGTTTTTTGAAATTATCAATGCTCCCTGCTGAAACCACTGCCTGTGGAAGAGAATTCCACATCCTAACCGCTCTTATGCCACGTACACACGAGCAGAATTTCCGACAGAAAGAGTCCGATGGGAGCTTTTCATCGTATATTCCGACCGTGTGTATGCCCCATCTGACTTTTTCTGTCGAAAATTCAGACGGACTTAGATAGAGAACATGTTCTATATTTTTCCGACAGAACAAATTACTATCGGAAAAACCACTCGTCTGTATGCTGTTCCGACGCACCAAAAATGACGCATGCTCTGAAGCAAGTACGAGACGGAAGCTATTGGCTACTAGCTATTGAACTTCCATTTTCTAGTCCTATTGTACGTGTTGTACGTCACCATGTTCTGGACGGTCTGAATTTGGTGTGACCATGTGTATGCAAAACCTTCAGAATTTATTCCGACGGAAAAAACGGTCATGTGTACAGGGCATTACAGTAAAGAACCCTTTATGCAGTTAAAGGTTAAACCGCTTTTCCTCTAATTTTAGTGAACGGCTGCATGTCTTATTAAATTCCCTTTTGCAGAAAAGTTTTATCCCTATTGCGGGGGCACCAGTATGGTATTTGTACAATGAAATCATATCCCCTCTCAAGCGTTTCCTCTCCATAGAGAACAAGTTCAGTGCTCTGATGGTGCTTATATACTGTGTGTGTGTGTGTGTGTGTGTGTGTATATATATAATAATGTGTGTGTGTATAGTGTATGTGTTTATATGTATATCAGACCCCCTTAAATTTTTCACTCTTTGTTATATTGCAGCCATTTGCTAAAATCATTTAAGTTCTTTTTTTTTCTCATTAATGTACACACAGCACCCCATATTGACAGAAAAACACAAAAACACAGAATTGTTGACATTTTTGCAGATTTATTAAAAAAGAAAAACTGAAATATCACATGGTCCCAAGTATTCAGACACTTTGCTGTGACACTCATATATTTAACTCAGGTGCTGTCCATTTCTTCTGATCATCCTTGAGATGGTTCTACACCTTCATTTGAGTCCAGCTGTGTTTGATTATACTGATTGGACTTGATTAGGAAAGCCACACACCTGTCTATATAAGACCTTACAGCTCACAGTTCATGTCAGAGCAAATGAGAATCATGAGGTCAAAGGAACTGCCTGAAGAGCTTAGAGACAGAATTGTGGCAAGGCACAGATCTGGCCAAGGTTACAAAAAAATGTCTGCTGCACTTGAGGTTCCTAAGAGCATAGTGGCCTCCATAATCCTTAAATGGAAGACGTTTGGGACGACCAGAACCCTTCCTAGAGCTGGCTGTCCGGCCAAACTGAGCTATCAATGGAAGAAGAGCCTTGGTGAGAGAGGTAAAGAAGAACCCAAAGATCACTGTGGCTGAGCTCCAGAGATGCAGTCGGAAGATGGGAGAAAGTTGTAGAAAGTCAACCATCACTGCAGCCCTCCACCAGTCAGGGCTTTAGGGCAGAGTGGCCTGACGGAAGCCTCTCCTCAGTGCAAGACACATGAAAGCCCGCATGGAGTTTGCTAAAAATAACACCTGAAGGACTCCAAGATGGTGAGAAATAAGATTCTCTGGTCTGATGAGACCAAGATAGAACTTTTTGGCCTTAATTCTAAGCGGTATGTGTGGAGAAAACCAGGCACTGCTCATCACCTGTCCAATACAGTCCCAACAGTGAAGCATGGTGGTGGCAGCATCATGCTGTGGGGGTGTTTTCAGCTGCAGGGACAGGACGACTAGTTGCAATCGAGGGAAAGATGAATGTGGCCAAGTACAGGGATATCCTGGACGAAAACCTTCCCCAGAGTGCTCAGGATCTCAGACTGGGCCGAAGGTTTACCTTCCAACAAGACAATGACCCTAAGCACACAGCTAAAATAATGAAGGAGTAGCTTCACAACAATTCTGTGACTGTTCTTGAATGGCCCAGCCAGAGCCCTGACTTAAACCCAATTGAGCATCTCTGGAGAGACCTAAAAATGACTGTCCACCAACGTTTACCATCCAACCTGACAGAACTGGAGAGGATCTGCAAGGAGGAATGGCAGAGGATCCCCAAATCCAGGTGTGAAAAACTTGTTGCATTTTTCCCAAAAAGATTCTCCTCCTCTCCTTCTAGAATCCTCAAGAAGAAAGAGGGAGGTCTCAGTGACGACCATTGAAATCAATGGTCAGTGCCGCTGAAGCACCTGCAAAGCACCGCAGTAGCCACTAGTGGGGGTTAAAAGTGCCCTGCTAGCATCCGAAAAGTGCCTCAAAAACGCAGCTGCACTGTCAATGTTAAAGGGCTCTTAGAGTTGTGCAGGAGGAAGTGGAACACAACACTCAGTGGCTCCTACGGGGGCACCGCTACATTTGGAGGCTTGTTACGAGGCTCGTTACGGATAACCTGCCAGCTGTCACCCCTAGCAACCGAAGTTGATCGAGCCGGGGAACTGTGGTTTGTTCCACCATTGTTGCGGAATTGAACCCAGGGGAAGGACTTGTGTGCTCTGTCTGCTATTCAGTACTGTAGTGATACGTGCCGTTTCCCATAGCAACCAGCAGAAGCTGTTACTAAATATTGCTACCTGCTTAACCAGTTGCTCCAACCGGTGCTGGGACGGACACTTATGCCAGTCCTGCAATACAGGAACTGTTCATCATGTGCTGTCACCCATGGCAAGCACACCAGGTAGCTGCACCCATGGATTACAAATATGTCCAGCGTTCTGCAATTACTGGACGCTCGACATCTTGAACTTATGCTTCAGACTCCTACTTTTAACAGTAAAGTTTGCCTGGAAGTGTCTACTATTGCCTGGGATGATCGGGATCAGCCTGTGGGTTGAACAAGTGTTCCCTTCAGTGAGACATTGGCTACAAAATTTATTGTTGCTACCAGCAACCACTGGAAAAGTCAGCGGTCCCAGTTGCTCAGGCACAGTTGGTGCCAAGCGACATGCCTGGACAAGTCCTGCTAGCATCAGCATGCCTGCCCTCTAACAAGGGGTTACAACAGCACGCAAAGGGAGGGGCCTGCCTATCAGTTTCACAGAATCCAGCCTGTCTGGAAGTGAGTGGGCGGTGCCAGGTCCTGGAGGAGACACCGAGTTTCCTGCCAGCAGCAGACACCACGAGGCAGCGGAGCAAGATGGCAAAGGGTGGTCGTTTGCTTCCAATCCTGGCTTAGTTGCCTAAACAGCAGGAGTGGACACTGATGTCCGTCTGGAGCATCCCGAGGGATTTGCCTTCAGGATGATTTCGGGGACGAAGTGACTGTGCCTGCTGTGCCCAGAGTGCCTGATATTGACTGCAGTGGTCAGCGCATGGGTCTGGTGTGGCCATTGCAGCGAACCGCTTACCCAGCTAACATCCAGCCCACAGGAGCCACAATATGACAGTGTGGACCTGCACACAGGATGACGTCAAACGCACCTGCGGAAGTCCCGGAAGGCCAGAGAGGGCCTGGAGTCACCCCCTAAAGGCAGAGTGGGGTCGAGGCCTGGTGACTTTCCCCAAAGAGAGAGGACATAAGGGGAACAAAAGACTGTCATGGCCTGCGGCCTGGTCGGGGACCTGGCGACTGTAAGTACTATATAAAGATGAATGGAGGTCACACTACACTTACACTGACTGAACTATACCTAAGATGATATTTTACACTGACAATAGAATCACAATAGCACACTGTCTAGTAGCACTGAACAGAGTCCTGTTCTATCTCTCTCCACACCAAAATCACACTAAAAATGGCCGCTATTGAAAGAACACTTTTATAGTGTGGGGCGGGACTAAGAGCAATGAGCCATGATTGGATAAGTCATCATGACAGCGTCCAATCATGGCTCTAAAAGTGCTCTGTGCCCTGATTGGGCAAAGCTTTCATTGCTTCAGCCAATCAGGACTTTCAATGCACTGTGCGGCGGTGCAGTGCATTGTGGTCGTTCAGGCGGGCTGAACAAATGGTCGAACACCACGATAATTCCGGTGTTCGTCAAACATGCGAACAGCCAATGTTCGGCCTGAACTCATGCCCATCCCTAGTCAACAGGGTCACAGGAGAATCTTTCAGATCACCCTGTCGATGATCATCTGTGATGGCGAGAAAAACAGATATTTGGAAATGCATATGACAACTCCCCTTGTCTTGTCCAGGGCATTAGATATAAAAAAGTAGGATAGTGTTTGTGGAGAAATTTGGGTTTATATGATTCAGGAAGTGGGTTTCCTGTAAGAACACTATCTCGGCTCCAATCGAGTGAAAATAATTAAACACCATACGTCTCTTCACTGGAGAGTTAAAGCCCTGGACATTGTATGCCAACATTGAAATTGGTCATTTTGAATAGGTGGACTAGTCATGGTCATAGGTAGAATAATAATCACTCACCCCCACGTATGATAGGGTGCAGGCAGACGGGTTGGCTATGGATAATTTCCTGGAGGATTCTGGACAAGCTTGCAGAAAGGAGGAAAGAAAAAAAAAAGAGGTGGAAATTACCAGAATTAGTGCCCGTAGAAGGGCTAGGTCCTGTAGAGAAAAAATGAACCCAATGAATTGAAGATCTATTGCATGTAGTAGTAATAAATTCAGAACATAATGGACAAGCCGCCACATCAGCAATGTGAAAGTTGTATCGATGTGATCTGTTTTCTAGGTCATCGATTTTCGCCAACGCTTCTTCAAGTTGCACCTGAAGATTGCAGATATAGTCAGTATTCTGATTTGTTCTGCTGACTGCCACATCTAATTTAGATTCAATGGTATTTATACGATCGCCCAGATGCCTGAATTCTTGTTTTAGATCAGCAGTGATCTTTTGACTGGCTTTATCAAGTCCTTGTTCAAGTAAGGCAGAGAAGCAAGCCAGGATGATGGTGTCCTCTGAATAATTGGCAAGGGGGGTGGAGGCTGTGTCAGGGGGAGCTCAGGGGATGCCTGCAGACTGCCTTGGAGAATATTTCTCTCAGGGCCCTATCCAGAGAGGAGTCTGTGGAGAAGGGAGACTCTCTTCCCTGGTATTTCCCTTCAAAAGGAGTCTGGGGGGCTTCAGGAGTGGGGCTATACTCACCCAGCTCTGTGGATGGCACAGTAGAAGGCCCGGATGGTGTTCGGCTGAAGAAGAGATGGAGTCCTGGGCTGCAGCCACCATGTTGCCAGACCCAGGTGGCTGTTTGTCAGCTTCAGATGTCGACGGTACCTGTCAGCTTCCCTCTCGGCTTAGGAAGGTAATTCAGCTTCTGGGGAAGCTGACGAAGGGGCTGTGAAGTGGCTGGGTCCCTTGGTGCCGTGGGATGCAGCTGGATTCGGCCAATTCATGGCAGGCTGATCTAGCTAGCATCCACCATGTTCAGCCTCATGCATGTAATTTAACTTCTATAGTCAAGAATATACTGGAGAGTTTAATAATAGAACACTTAGAGGAGTTTTTGCTAGTAAATAATATTTTAAGCAATAGTCAGCATGAATTTATAAAAGACCAACGTTTGACACAGTTCTCCACACTTGGCTAATGTGTAAATTAAAGTCTTCAGGCTTAGAAATTTCAGTTTGTAAATTAATAGATAGTTGGCTATAAGACCATATTCAGAAAGTGGTGTTGGGACCCTTACTTTTTTAACATATTTATAAATGATATAGGAAGTGCAGCCATCAGAAATTTTTAAGCCCCTTACACAGCTTTAGGCCTGCCCCCCCCCCCCCCCCCCCCGAGCCTGACCACCAACATTCCCCGGGCCATGCTACCGAATCCGCACACCAGCCACCCCACCTGTACGCACTCAGCCCCCCCCCCCCAATCTTGTATATTTGTCAGCCTCCCTCACACCTGTATATACAGTGGGGACGGAAAATATTCAGACCCCCTAAAATTTTTCACTCTTTGTTATATTGCAGCCACTTGCTAAAATCATTTAAGTTTATTTTTTTCCACATTAATGTACACACAGCACCCTGTATTGACAGAAAAACACAGAATTGTTGACATTTTTGCAAATTTATTGAAAAGAAAAACCTGAAATATCACATGGTCCTAAGCATTCAGACCCTTTGCTCAGGGTTTACCAGAAGCACCCCTTTGATCTAATACAGCAATGAGTCTTTTTGGGAAAGATGCAACAAGTTTTTCACACCTGATTTGGGGATCTTCTGCCATTCCTCCTTGCAGATCCTCTCCAGTTCTGTCAGGTTGGATGGTAAACGTTGGTGGACAGCCATTTTTAGGTCTCTCCAGAGATGCTCAATTGGGTTTAAGTCAGGGCTCTGGCTGGGCCATTCAAGAACAGTCACGGAGCTGTTATGAAGCCACTTCTTCGTTATTTTAGCTGTGTGCTTAGGGTCATTGTCTTGTTGGAAGGTAAACCTTCGGCCCAGTCTGAGGTCCTGAACACTCTGGAGAAGGTTTTCATCCAGGATATCCCTGTACTTGGCCGCATTCATCTTTCCTTCGATTGCAACCAGTCGTCCTGTCCCTGCAGCTGAAAAACACCCCCACAGCATGATGCTGCTACCACCATGTTTCACTGTTGGGACTGTATTGGACAGGTGATGAACAGTGGCTGGTTTTCTCAATGCATACCACTTAGAATTAAGGCCAAAAAGTTCTATCTTGGTCTCATCAGACCAGAGAATCTTATTCCAAGGAGGAATGGCAGAGGATCCCCAAATCCAGGTGTGAAAAACTTGTCTGAAAATCTTTTCCATAAAGACTCATGGCTGTATTAGATCAAAAGGGTGCTTCTACTAAATACTGAGCAAAGGGTCTGAATACTTAGGACCATGTGATATTTCAGTTTTTCTTTTTTAATAAATCTGCAAAATGTCAACAATTCTGTGTTTTTCTGTCAATGTGGGGTGTGTACATTAATGAGGAAAAAAATGAACTTAAATGATTTTAGCAAATGGCTGCAATATAACAAAGAGTGAAAAATTGAAGGGGGTCTGAATATTTTCCGTCCCCACTGTAAATGTCAGCCCCCCCACACACACCTGTATATATGTCAGCCCCCACTCACACACCTGTATATTTGTCAGCCCCCCCACACACCTGTATATATGTCAGCCTCCAACACACCTGTATATTTTTCAGCCCTCCTCACACCTGTATATATGTCAGCCTCCCACACACCTGTATATTTTTCAGCCCTCCTCACACCTGTATATATGTCAGCCCCCACACACACCTGTATATATGTCAGCCCCCCCACACACCTGTATATATGTCAGCCCCCCACACACCAGTATATATGTCAGCCTCCCACACACCTGTATATTTTTCACCCCCCCCCCACACACACACACACCTGTATATATATGTCAGCCTCCCACACACCTGTATATTTGTCAACCCCCTCACGCCTGTATATATGTCAGCCTCCCCCACACACACACACCTGTATATATGTCAGCCCCCCCACGCTTGTATATTTTGTCAGCCCTCCTCACACCTGTAAATTTGTCAGCCCTCCTCACACCTGTATATATGTCAGCCTCCCACACACCTGTATATTTTTCAGCCCTCCTCACACCTGTATATATGTCAGCCCCCCCACACCTCTATATATATATAAGCCCCCCACACACCTGAATATATGTCACCCCCCACACACACACCTGTATATATGTCAGCCCCCCCACACACCTGTATATACGTCAGCCCCCCCACACACCTGTATATATGCCAGCCCCCCACACACACACCTGTAAATATGTCAGCCCTCCACACACCTGTATATATGTCAGCCTCCCACACACCTGTATATTTGTTAGCCCTCCTCACACCTGTATATATGTCAGCCCCCTACACACACCTGTATATATGTCAGCCCCTCACACACCTGTATATTTGTCAACCCCCCTCACACCTGTATATATGTCAGCCCCCCCACACACACACCTGTATATTTGTCAGCCCCCCACACACCTGTATATTTGTCAGCCCCCCCCACACCTGTATATTTGTCAGCCCCCCTCACACCTGTATATATGTCAGCCCCCCCCACACACCTGTATACATGTCAGCCCTCCTCACACCTATATATATGTCAGCCTCCCACACACCTGTATATTTTTCAGCCCTCCTCACACCTGTATATATGTCAGCCCCCCCACACCTCTATATATGTAAGCCCCCCCACACACACCTGTATATATGTCAGCCCCCCCACACACCTGTATATACGTCAGCCCCCCCCACACACCTGTATATGCCAGCCCCCCCCACACACACACCTGTAAATATGTCAGCCCCCCACACACCTGTATATATGTCAGCCTCCCACACACCTGTATATTTGTCAGCCCTCCTCACACCTGTATATATGTCAGCCCCCCTACACACACCTGTATATATGTCAGCCCCCCACACACCTGTATATTTGTCAACCCCCCTCACACCTGTATATATGTCAGCCCCCCCACACACACACCTGTATATTTGTCAGCCCCCCACACACCTGTATATTTGTCAGCCCCCCTCACACCTGTAGATTTGTCAGCCCCCCTACACACACCTGTATATATGTCAGCCCCCCTACACACACCTGTATATATGTCAGCCCCCCTACACATACCTGTATATACGTCAGCCCCCCCACACACACCTGTATATACGTCAGCCCCCCCACACACACCTGTATATATGCCAGCCCCACACACACACACCTGTATATATGTCAGCTCCCCCACACACACCTATATATATGTCAGCCCCCGACACACACACACAACCTGTATATATGTCAGCTCCCCACACACCTGTATATATGGCAGCCCCACATATACACAAATCTGTAAACACACAAGGCTCTGGCCCCTCCCTGTACACAAACAGCCCCTTCACAGCCCGTACTTGTAAAGAAGATCTTCCAACTGGTCCCAGCTCATTTCACAAAGCTGACATGTTGCCTGCACAGAAAAGCGCAGTACACGAAGGGTGCACATGCACATAGTAGCCGGCGGTGGCAGTAAAGAGCTCAATGTCTGAGTTTAATGCCACAGAGAGCAGAGCCAGCCGAGATCGTTTCTGTAATGCACAGCATGGCTCACCTCCACCCGTCCTGCCTTCTTCTGGCCCGGGCGGGCCCTGGGGCCCCTGGGGCCCCTTACAGTTGTAACGGCTGTACCTCCCTGATGGCGGCCCTGGATATAGGGTCTGGGATTAAAAGTACCATTTCATGGTTTGCAGATGACTCCAAGCTATGCAAAGGAATTGTGTCCTTACAGGATGTCTCCAACTTTTTTTTTTTAAATAAATCTTTTTATTACATTTCTTAATAAACAAACAAAACAAAACACAGCAAGACATCATACACATTAAACCAAAAATATAATAATACGGTTTCAAAATCCAATATAACAATTATTAATCCAAAGAGAAAGGGAAAAAAAAGGGGGGGGAGAGGGGGGAAAATAAAGTAAACATTAATTCCTTCTTTCCCCAGTGACCCCAACCATTTCTTATATAAAAAGCACATATTATAAATAATGGCTCCCATGGGCATTCAATGCTGTATACAGTTTGTCCAGCCACTTTGCCCACACTTTATCATATTTACTAGGACAACCCCTATTCATGTAAGTATCTCTATACAATGTAATATTATTATTTACCAATTGTTCCCAATATGAGAGCGTAGGGGAATGAAGTTTCTTCCAATGCAGCACAATAGCTTTTCTTGCGTAGAATAATGTTATATTAGCAAACATTCACTCAGACACTGTAGGAAGAATAGTCTCTACCAGACCCAGTAAACAGACAGACATTGAAACCGGTAAAGGAGCAGAAGTGATAAAGTTCAATAAATCCACCACTTTCACCCAAAAAAATAACTATATATGGGCAAGTCCAGAAAATGTGTGTAAAATCCCCTTGAATTTCTCCGCATCACCAGCACTCTGAAGAGCACGCAGGATTTATCTTTTTAAGTCTGTGTAGCGTGATATATGCTCTATGTACCAATTTATATTGGATCATGCGTTCTCTCAAAGATATCAAAGATCGCAAAGGGAAATCCCACACACCCCTCCAATCCTCCATATCTAAATCTGGTATATCCTGCACCCACCTAGCTCTAAGAACCTCTAATGGCATGATAGAAAGCAATATAAGATGAGAATACAATCTCGAGGTGGGCTTATCCAGACACTCAGACCTAGGCACTAATTCTAAAGTGGATTGTCTAATCATTAAACTATCCTGTGGAAACTGTGCATGAAAAGTGAAAAGTATGAAGAAGCTGGAAATATCTAAATAGATGGGAACTTGGAACGTTAAAAGTTGAAGTAAGTGTAGAAAAGGTAGCTCATTTCCGATCAGTAATCACTTGAGAAAGTAATTTAATATTATATTTAGTCCATGCAACAGGCTCTGGTGCTCTAAAAAATTGAGGAAGAGTAGGATTAAACCATAAAGGGGCACTTGGAGAGAACGCACCAGTTAGGATAATGCTCACATCTAAGACCAGCCTCCCAGGCTTGAATAGTAATGAGCATTGAAGGAGTCAACTGGTATGGTGCCCTACGGCCCCTAAATAAAAGAACTTTAAGAGCATCCATAGAGCCTACTACTGCCGCTTCCAGACTGGTAGAGGAGTTATATATATCAGGGCTCAGGCACCATGCGGCCGTGACCAACTGAGTGGCTAAAAAGTATTTATATAAATCCGGAAAGGCTAGTCCTCCCTGCTCACAAGGACACATCAGGGTGGTTAATTTATACCCGGGGTTCTTCGATCCCCATAAAAAAAGATGAAAAAAGTTGGTATAATTTTGTAAAAAAGGACATAAGAAGCCACTGGGGGGAGTATCTAAATAAGTACATACATTTTGGTATGATTTTAATTTTTAAAAGATTAATACGTCCCAATAAAGACAATGGTAGAGACTTCCACACTTTCAATTTTGACCCAATATCTCAGAGAAACAGAGTCAAATTCAGGGAAATAAACTCAGAAGCTTGGCGGGAAATTACAACGCCTAAGTATTTAAAATTATCCACCCACTGCAATGGAATATCACTTGAAGCTGTACTACAGGCCTCCATATCTATTGGAAATATCAAGGACTTGCTCCAATTTACCTTCAGCCCTATGACTGTTGAAAAAGAGTCCAATATCTTCAAAGCTCCTTGGAGAGGGGGTCCAGCATCATTTAAAAATAGTAAAAGGTGTTCATCATATAGGCCCATTTCTTTATTAAATATGGACTTCAAAATACTGACCAAACTGTTAGCTACTAGATTGATGTTGGTCCTGCATCAGGTTATCTCCCCAGACCAAACGGGGTTTATGCCCAAAAAGGCCACGGATATTAACTTGCGCAGGGTTTTTACCCACACGCAACTGGGCCCAGATATTTCCAGCGGTGGAATAATGGTCTTTCTAGATTTGGAAAAGGTCTTTGATTCCGTGGATTGGAATTACATGAGGGTGGTATTGGAGGTACTTGGATTTGGTCCTAGGTTCCGGAAGTGGATCGACATTCTATATCATTGTCCTACAGCAGCCATAAAGTTGAACAATATGTTATCCGAATTTTTTCCAATATATAGGGGCACTCGCCAAGGATGCCCTTTATCCCCGGGTCTTTTCTCTGTCATGATCGAGCCCTTGGCAGTGGCATTGTGAGCCTTTGAGGAGGTATAAGGGATAACGGTGGGTAGCCTGACTGAAAAAACGGCACTGTATGCGGATGATATGGTTCTTTTTTTTGCGAGACTCCAAGAATTCCCTGTCGGCAGCTTTAGACATCCTAAATTCCTTTGCTCGCTTTTCGGGTCTGAGGGTCAACTGGGGGAAATCCCAGATTCTATCACTCAAGACGCCATCCCCCAGATGTGAGATTCCCACAGATTGTCCTTTGCAGAGGGTAGAGGTGATTAAATATCTGGGGTTACACATATCCAACTCCGTATCAGACTTTATTGCTTTGAATGTCGATCCGTTTCTGACTAAACTAAAGTCCAGGCTACAGGCATGGCAGAATTTACCATTGACACTCATAGGTAGAGTGAACTTAGTGAAAATGAAATTTTTGCCTCTGTTTCTGTATATATTTCGGAATTCCCCTGTTTGGATTCCGAGATATATATTGAAAAGAATAGATCAGCTCATAACGACTTTCCTGTGGCAGGGACGACACCCCCGCGTTAAACTTCGGGTGCTGCAGCTGCCGTGGAAACAAGGGGCATTGGCGGTCCCAGACTTTCATAGATATTTCTTAGCGGATCAGCTAGTAATCATACATAGGTGGTTTGTTATGCCTGAGGACGACACTGCTAACACTCTAGAGGCAGCAGTTGTTGGTTCTTATGAGGCACTTAAACATCTCCCGTTTCGGGGTTTCGGGGCTCCGTATAGACTCACGATATCCATGCGTGCGACTCGTAGGGCATGGGTGGTAATGACCAAGATGGGCAATGCATCTGAGATTTCTCCTCACACACCACTTTGGAAGAATCCTACATTAGCACGCTTTTATGAGCACCCAGATTCGGTCATCTGGACTAAATTTGGTATTAAGACACTGAAAGACATAGTGGGTGGTGGGGAACTTCTACAGTTTGATGCCCTTAAAACTAAGTTTATTCTTCCCAACACTCACCTGTTCTGTTATTTTCAGCTCAGGCATGCATATAATGCCCAGTTTGGAAATGATGGAATTACCCTGAAAATGAGTGATATGGAGTCTTTACTGAGGGAGGACACTTTGGACAAGGCCTTGTCTACAATATACAAACAACTGTTCGGTGAGGGGGGAGATCTCCTTGCAAAGTGTAGGGCGATGTGGGGTGAGGTGTTCCCCCAGATGGACGGGGATGACTGGGACGATGTATGGGACATTAATTTTACTAGATTGGTTTCTGCTAGAGACCAACTCATTCAATTCAAATTCCTTCATCGCATATATCTTACTCCAGCTAGATTAGCTGGAATGTTCCCTACCCGGTCACCTGGTTGCTGGTGGTGCAGCTCCCTCACTGCTGATTTTATGCATATCTTCTGGAATTGCTCGAACATTCAAGCATTTTGGAAGGGAGTTACTGAATGTATAGCAGAAGTAACAGCCATTCCTATACAGCCTACAATAGAGGTGTGCCTTTTGGGGTTGGTGGACAATTTAGCCCCAAAGAGAGTGACTCGTACTTTGCTAATGATCCTGATCTATTACGCTAGAAAAATGATAGTGTTGTCATGGAAAAAGCCTAATCCTCCATCTGTATCAGCGTGGAAGGGTGTGGTGAATAGGGCTGCACCTTTATACAAGGCTACATACATTAGCAGGGGCATACCATAAAAATTTGATAAAGTGTGGGGCAGTTGGATGAATAGTGAAACTATGGTGGCGGATTGAGTGGTACCTAATGGAATATGCTTACAGTGGGTTTTAACATGTATGTAACTATCTGACATATCTTAAATTTTTCATTGACTGATATTGTGAAAAGGTGACCTAATTACTATTATCTTATTTTTTTATTTTTACTGAGCGAAGGTCTCGAGGAAGGAGGAGGGAGCCAATGCTGAAGAAATGTAAATAGTTTATTTTGTGTGTGGCCCAATGGGTCTTGTATGTACCTGTTATGGTATGTTAAAAAAAGCAATAAATAAAACTTAAAAAAAAAAAAAAATAGTAAAAGGTCATCTGCGTACAAGGCTACCCTCTCCTCCAACCAACCAATCTGCAATCCTTTAATATTGGGGGAGGTGCGTAAAGCCTCCGCCACAGGCTCCATAGCAATAGCAAAGAGGGTCAGAGAGAGGGGGCAGCCCTGCCGCATTCCTCTGAACAATGAAAAAGCGGTTGACAATCCTCCCCCCATCTTCACTGCATTGGAAAGCCCATTCTGCTGAGTACCTCCCACAAAAAGGGCCACTCCAAAGTATCAAAAGCCTTCTCTATGTCTAGGGAGGCAATGACCCTAGAACCTGTATTAAGATGTGAGGCATGAATATTAGTATATAATCTCCTCAAATTCACATCAGTAGCCCTACCAGACATGAACCCTGTCTGATCTGAATCAATAATATTAGACAACAAAGGTTCTAATTGCCTGGAGATGAGCTTTGTCAAAATCTTAAAATCTACATTCAAAAGAGCAATGGGCCTTTATGAAGCACAAGAAGATGGATCTTTTGGGTGCTTATAAATTAAAACTATATGAGTGTGGCTCATTGATTCCAATAAAGCTCCTTCCTTCAGACAATCAGAGTAAAGAGAAGCCAGTACAGGGGCTAAAAGCTCTCCACGAGCCTTATAAAATTCAATAGGAAGGCCGTCCGGCCCCAGTGACTTCCCCAATGGAAAGGAAGCGATGACTGAAAGGGCCTCCTCCAATATTATTGAGTGTACTAGCATCTCCCTTTCATTATCCATAACCAGGCCAGTGCAACTGAATCCAGCCAAGCTGCCAATTCTGTTGGCTGGAAATCAGAACACAACTGAGATGTATACAGTGTCTGATAAAATTGCCGAAAAGTCTCCAGAATTTTAAGCTGTGTATAGACCATATCTCCAGAAGCAGTGCGTATTTGCGATATCGTAATACTAGGTTGTTCATGTTTAGTCATCATGGCCAAAAAACTACCATTACGATCTCCCTGCTCAAAAAACTTCTGTTTATTTTGGTATAAATCCAACTTTGTGACCTCGGCCATATACAAATGTAGCGCCTGTTTGCCATGGAGTAAAGCGTTAAAATTTGACTCTGAAGGATCCGGAGCATATTGGCCTGTTTTTTCCTCAACTATAAGTTTCAAAGTATCACTCCTTATTTGCAGAGCCTTATTAACCGCTTTAACAGCAGATATATACTGTCCACTTGTATAAGCCTTAAAGGCATCCCATGTTATTGCTGAAGTAGACAACCTTGCATTGAATTCCCAATACTCTATTAAAAGGGACAGAATTTTATTAGCCACATCTGGATGTGAAATTCAGTGAGTTCCCAATCTCCATTGTGCTGCATCTCGAAAATGTGGCATGCGCAGTGTGAGCATAAGCGGAGCATGGTCAGATAATCCACTCGGCAAGTATTTAACATCTACCATATCCACTAATATCGCCAAATTGACAAACGCTAGATCTATACGATGCTCTAGTTGATGGATTTTTCCATCGCCAAGCTTCTATCAGATCTACCATCTTGGCCCAATTAATGAGTTCTCCCGAGAAATATTTGGGGGGGTTAGTCTATCCAAAACAGGATCGAGTATAGTGTTAAAGTCTCCCATTATCAATAACTTAGCTGGACCATACAAAGAGATAGTTTCCATAAGACTATATAAAAGAGTCCCCACGAAGGGGGGTGGTATATACACACTAACAACTATATATCTCTGACCCCACAGAAGAAACACAGCCAAAACATATTTACCCCGGGGGTCAGAAAATATATCCTCCACCATACATGGCAATGATCTACTAATCAATATTGAAACCCCTCTAGAAAATATGGAATATGTAGTGTGATATGCCTTCTGTACCCAAGGCTTCTTAGGGGCCACTCTCCTTTAGATGAGTTTCTTGAAGTAGCACTATATGTGGAAAATAACTTTTCAAATATCTAAATAACAATGCTCTTTTAAATTTTGAGTTAAGACCACAAACATTCCATGACAGAATAGAAAAGACCTCTTGGTCACGTGACATCATTTAAAGGGTAAAAAATATGATACCTAAATAATGAATTACATTGCAAAGTGATAAATCCTAAGATCAGCAAGCATTTGGATTAACAGATTTCAAAAAAATTAAAAAGACACATGGGGGTCAATGGGGGTGCTAAAAAATTATCCTGCAGTACCAAAAAATAACTCTCAAAAAAGGCCAGAAAGACTTCAACTCTCAGAAAGTCAGCGCTAATGCAAATGGAAAGCAGCGCTATTGCGGCAATGATGTCTGTCAGATCACATATGCTGGAATAGTGGAAGTTATGGGGCTCGAACCTGCAAAATCCAAAGTTCTCACTGAAGGCTTATATGCAAGTTCTTTGACATAAAAAGTGTTTGGAGACCCGGGTCCTGCCCCAGGGGACATGTATCAATGCAAAAAAAAAATTTTAAAACGTCTGTTTTTTCGGGAGCAGTGATTTAATAATGCTTAGAGTGAAACAATAAAAATGTAATATTCTTTTAAATTTCGTACCTGGGGGGTGTCAATAGTATGCCTGTAAAGGGGCGCATGTTTCCAGTGTTTAGAACAGTCTGACAGCAAAATGACATTTCAAAGGAAAAAAAGTCATTTAAAAGTACTCACGGCTATTAATGAATTGCCGGTCCGACAATACACATAAAAGTTCATTGATAAAAACAGCATGGGAATTCCCCACAGGGGAACCCCCGAACCAAAATTTAAAAAAAAAATGGCGTGGGGGGTCCCCCTAAATTCCATACCAGGCCCTTCAGGTCTGGTATGGATATTAAGGGGAACCCCGCGCCAAAATTTTAAAATAAAATGGTGTGGGATCCCCCCAAAAATCCATACCAGACCCTTATCTGAGCATGCAACCTGGCAGGCAGCAGGAAAAGAGGGGGGGGACGAGAGAGCGCCCCCCTCCTGAACCGTACCAGGCCACATGCCCTCAACATTGGGAGGGTGCTTTGGGGTAGCCCCCCAAAACACCTTGTCCCCATGTTGATGGGAACAAGGACCTCATCCCCACAACCCTTGCCCGGTGGTTGTGGGGGTCTGCGGGCGGGGGGCTTATCGGAATCTGGAAGCTCCCTTTAACAAGGGGACCCCCAGATCCCGGCCCTTCCCCATGTGTGAAATGGTAAGGGGGTACTTGTACCCCTACCATTTCACAAAAAAACTGTCAAAAATGTTAAAAATGACAAGAGACAGTTTTTGACAATTCCTTTATTTAAACGCTTCTTCTTTCTTCTATCTTCTATCCTTCGGTTTGCCCCACGGGGTATCCTTTGTGAACCCTTTGGTTGCTAATAAGTACGAGACATGAGATATATTACCCAAAGGGTTTTTTAAATATTTAGACTTTTGTATATACACACATACGTATGTGATCATTTGTTATCTCATTACCACAAGATTTGGCCAATGGCATCTTGGCCACATCTAGGTGGAGTCTTGAGATTTATTATGGATTTATTATTGTTGTTCATTTGTCTTTATCTCGCATTAGAATATCCACTATGCATTTCTGGGTTGTCCGGTGGGTGGTTGGAGCTGCCCCTCCTCGTGAGTTTCCCAGTTGGGATGGGTAACTACCCTCTTTGTCCTATCCCTATCCGACACAGGGGGGCCGCGATGTCCTTTTTATACATCGCGGCCAATTCTTTACCCCTATGCTTGTACTGCGGTTCGAGCAGGGGTCCCTGTGTCGGTGGTTATTAGCCCTTTATTATCCCCCTCTTCTACTCGGCTTACCCCGATTGAGTCAGGGGGATAGCCCCTGTTGGTGTCACGGGCCCGGGTTTAACCACCACCCCACAGTGTATTCCATCCCCACCCCCTGTAGGCCGTTCCGCGGACTGGGACTCACTATCCTAGTCAGCAGTCCACTGGGCCTATTTTTCCATCCAGGGGTGGGGGGATGTTTTTCCCTTTAATGAGGACACCGCTTCCACGGCATCGATCACGGCCGTTCGATCCGGTGTCACCTCATTTGTATCTCCAACTATGGGCACGGCCCTTTTCCATCATGGAGGCCGGCCCATCTAGGCTGCTGTGCATCGCCGTGACGCATGCCGCAGCGCGCATGCGCTGTGCCAGCGGCGGCGCTTTGTGTCATGGGGGCGCCCGGCGTCACCACATTGGACGGCCCTGTCGGCGGTGATTTCCTAGGCGCCGCATCATTGGTTGACGCGGAGGCTTATCCCCGCTCACACCCTACAAAAGGACGCCAAGGATGGCAAATGGCGTCACTCCTCCCTCGGCTACCAACCGAGGGTGATCAGTGGCACACAGACTGCTCCAGGCGGATCGGACCTAAGCTCTCTGCAGAAAGTAAGTGTTCTTATCCTATACTCTAATACCAGAACAGGAAAACCCGGGGGGGGGGTTATACCCCCCTTTTTCCCAATTATGGTCTTTTGTTTATTATCTCTCCCTTTCTTTTGCCCTGCCTTACACAGCTATCAAATACTTGATGCTGAAACGCCAATATTTGGATTGTTACTGCATATCCAGCCGTCTTGTAGAGGACTTAGGACATTGATTAACCCATGGAGGTTTAGGACCTCTTACCCTGACATTGGAAATACAATTAACCCATGAAGTGCATTAGGAGGATGTAAGTGTTGTGTTAGCCTCATTATGAGAGATATATATACATATAGCTTTACATAGTTCTTAACATTGCTGCTTTAATTTTTCTTAGACTGATACATTTCCCTGAAGAAGACTTTTCTTTGAAATAAGCATGTTGAAACGCGTTGGTATTCTACTACTCGACGCCACGGTTTTTTATCTGTGGTGACTGTATCGTGTAGTGTGATGTATCACTTTCTTCCAATCTTCTCTTTCATATGCGAATGCACTTTTTTAACCATTTTTGTAATGTGATATCCTTATCTAATTCCATTTATTTTTCTATTTCTTTGTATTTTGTAATTTAAATTCAGATTTGTAATAAATATATTTTCATCTAAATTCATAGTTTTCATTGCCTTAAAAATCCCTTTAGAGGTTCATGTAGTTTTTTTTCTTCCTTCGGTTTCTTCCTCCATCTTCTTCTTCTTCTGGTTCTTCCTCCGGTGTTCTCGTCCGGCATCTTCCTCCGCGGCGTCTTCTTCCCTTCTTCTCCTCGGGCTGCTCTGCATCCATGATAGCATGATGGGAGGCTCCCGCTGTGTGACGCTTCCCCCGCCCCCCTCTGACGCAAGGGGACTTCCCTGTGGCATTCCCTGTGACATCAGAGGGGGGCAGGGTCACCTCCGTTATTTAAGAACCGTCAGAAGATGAGAAGTGTCACACAGCGGGAGCCTCCCATCATGCCATCATGGATGCGGAGCGGCCCGAGGAGAAGAAGGGAAGAAGACGCTGCGGAGGAAGATGCCGGATGAGAACACCGGAAGAAGAACCAGAAGAAGAAGAAGATGGAGGAAGAAACCGAGGGAAGATAGAAGATAGAAGAAAGAAGAAGCATTTAAATAAAGGAATTGTCAAAAACTGTCTCTTGTCATTTTTAACATTTTTGACAGTTTTTTGTGAAATGGTAGGGGTACAAGTACCCCCTTACCATTTCACACAGGAGGGAGGGCCGGGATCTGGGGGTCCCCTTGTTAAAGGGGGCTTTCAGATACCAATAAGCCCCCCGCCCGCAGACCCCCACAACCACCGGGCAAGGGTTGTGGGGATGAGACCCCAAAGCACCCTCCCAATGTTAAAGGGCATGTGGCCTGGTACGGTTCAGGAGGGGGGGGCGCTCTCTCGTCCCCCCTCTTTTCCTGCAGCCTGCCAGGTTGCGTGCTCAGATAAGGGTCTGGTATGGATTTTTGGGGGGACCCCACGCCATTTTTTTAAAATTTTGGCCGGGGGTCCCCTTAATATCCATACCAGACCTGAAGGGCCTGGTATGGAATTTAGGGGGACCCCCCCACGCCATTTTTTTTTAAATTTTGGTTCAGGGTTCCCGTGGGGAATTCCCATGCCATTTTTATCAATGAATTTTTATGTGTATTGTCGGACCGGCAATTCATTAATAGCCGTGAGTACTTTTAAATGACTTTTTTTCCTTTGAAATGTAATTTTGCTGTCAGACTGTTCTAAACACGGGAAACATGCGCGCCTCTAAAGGCATACTATAGACACCCCCCCAGGTATGAAATTTAAATGAATATTACACTTTTATTGTTTCACTTTAAGCATTATTAAAATCATTGCTCCCGAAAAAACAGCCATTTTTAAAACTTTTTTGCATTGATACATGTCCCCTTGGGCAGGACCCGGGTCCCCAAACACTTTTTATGGCAATAACTTGCATATTAACCTTTAAAATTAGCACTTTTGATTATTCCTGTTGGTGTCCCATAGACTTTAACGGTGTTCGCACACATTTTTTTGTCTGTTCGCATGTTCTTCTGCGAACCGAACAGGGGGGATGTTCGGCCCATCCCTAGTTATCATTGGGAATCATGGGGTACAACTTGTCAAGCAACTCGGAGGTCCAAAGTCGCCAAACTGTGAAACAAGTCATATATATTTTAATAGAAAGGAGCTCTCATTTATACTTGCATTTACATCAGCAGAACAAATGCAGGAAGTGATGTGTGTACATGGGCCAGAAGCAAATGTGTGGGGATGCCAAACAAACCAATGAACCCCACCCACACTAAATCTAACTAACACATCCACCCTTGCATTGATTAAGCACAAGTACATATCATACCCTTATCCGGAAAATGAGCAGCACCTCCTCTTTGCTAAAGAGGGACCTCGCCATGTCCACCCAGATGGAGATCTTGACCAGCACAGGGACTTCTGGGTGATTACAATGACTTATTTCTGGGTCAGAAGGCGAAACCACACTCTTTTGATTGCTGTTGTGAATATTTGATCGCAACCACTATTAGAATTTTATTATTTTTGTTTATTTGCAGATATGCAAATTTGTATTTCTACTTATGATATTTAAAGTCATTCGATTAGAAATGGTGTCCCTGGCTTAGCATCAGGTGAATGACAAAAACAAAAGGCCCAGTTTGAGCCCTAGTTCACACTGACAGAGGGAGGAAATCGTTCAGCTGAAATCACACACTTTCATTCCCGCATGTCAGTCCCGACTGCAGGGGGAATTTCAGGGACATCTGTGCAGGTTTCTGCACTGATATCAATACAAATTGCACCCTAAAGTCGCACCAATTGAAACAGTGCAGTTGTCACCGCTTTGACATGTCAAATCGCACCAGTGTTAACTAAAGCTGACACATACAACACTGCCTATCCACCAGCTGAATTCATTACCTGCAATTCTCCACAGCTGTTATATATAAAGATTCCACCTTTATCATTAACTTGCAGGTGTGCAGAAGCCTAGGTTTACATTGGAGTGATTTGTCATGCGATATGAGAGATCAAATCGCATGACTATTGGCAGCAATGGCACTGTTCCAATCGATGCAACTTTTTTTTTTGGTGCTGCACCAATTTGCTAAAGTAGTTCCTGCACTACTTTTGCCGATTTCAGGTGCGACTTCAAAAGACATTTGTGTATGAAGCCACACGGATGTCTATCAAGTCGCACCTGAAAATAACGCTGACCTTGCTACTTTGAAATCATGCTACTTCGAGTGAAGTAGCGCAATTTCAAAGTAGCATCAATGTGAACCAGGGCAAAGAGATTAGTTTTTTGGTGCACAAATACATATTGAAATAAAATATAAAAGATATTGCACTTTCCCAAAACCACCACCCACAAAAACTAAAGAGAAAGAAAAGTAGAAGAAAAAACAAAAACACCACAAAAAAGCTCAATAATGTACTTTTATTTTACCAGCAGAAAAACAAAACAAAAAAAATTTTTTTTTTTTTTTTTACTTACATTTGCTAGCTTCAAAAAAATTTGGACAGGATATAAGGTGCTACATTTAGCAATGGGATTTTAAGGGCCCTGCTCATAGGAGCTTACAATCTAAAATTTTACAAAACCTTAGAGTGGACACAGCGTTAATTTCAGTGTATAACAGGCAACACATCACATTTTTATCTGCAAGATTATAGAAACATACTTAACAGTCATTCTTACAAAGCGTTCCAACATAATATTACAAAAGACTTATTCAAAACACCCACCACAAGCCCACAATCCACACATACATACATTGGTGACCATGTTCTGCTGGAAGCTGCATTTCTGTGTACAAGATTAAACAACGAGATCAAAAAGAGTAGGTCAGCAGATGCTTCCAAACAATGTTTGCATGATCAGACAGGAACAATACACGCACAACATTGACAGCATGGCCACATAAACCCACTTTTGATTGAAAAAATGCACAAGAATTTCATCAAGTCTCTCAATATCATTCCTTCTCCCCCACAAATCACAGCAAAAAACCTGACCTTCTCAGGCCAAACAAACCCCCCTACTGCAGGCCTTTATATAAGAGAGGTTGTATTGTTAGACCAATAGCCCAATAGAAGTACACGCCCGCCAGTATCTTTCAATCTGTCTCTTCATGTATGTCTAAAGTGATTGCACCTGATGAGCAGGAACACATAATAGTATTCGCAACTGTGTTAGCCCTTGGCTATGTGCATCAAATCTCTGTCTACAGGACAAAGATCAAAGTCCATTTGCATCCACATAAACAAAGCAACAGTTTTCTAAGCATATGTACCCGTGCAGTGTAAACCCTAAAATTTGAAATGTCTAAGTCCCTGGGCATGATTAGTACTAATAAACATTAACATCAGTCCCTGGCTGCAATGAGCTTCCAATCTAAAGTCCAAAATTAACTTTCTTACATTAGAATTAGGGATGAGCCAAACACCCCCCGGTTCGGTTCGCACCAGAACCTGCGAACGGACCGAAAATTTGCACGAACGTTAGAACCCCATTGACGTCTATAGGATTCGAACGTTCGAAATCAAAAGTGCTAATTTTAAAGGCTAATTTGCATGTTATTGTCCTAAAAAGGGTTTGGTGGCCCGGGTCCTGCCCCAGGGGACATGTATCAATGCAAAAAAAACTTTTAAAAACGGCTGTTTTTTCGGGAGCAGTGATTTTAATGATGCTTAAAGTAAAAAAAAAAAAAGTGAAATATTCCTTTAAATATCGTACCTGGGGGGTGTCTATAGTATGCCTGTAAAGTGGCACGTGTTTCCTGTGCTTAGAACAGTCCCTGCACAAAATGTCATTTTTAAAGGAAAAAAAGTCATTTAAAACTGCTTGCGGATTTAATGTAATGTCGGGTCCTGGCAATATGGATGAAAATCAGTGAGACAAACGGCATGGGTACCCCCCAGTCCATTACCAGGCCCTTTGGGTCTTGTATGGATATGAAGGGGAACCCCGCACCCAAATTAAAATAAGGAAAGGTGTTTGAACAGCAGTATACAGGCGGTGCAAACAAGACAGGGACTTTAGGTTTGTTGTTAAGTAGAATCTGTTTGTAATTTTGAACGGGTACATTTTTAACGTGTTTAGCTCCAGCCAAAAAATCTTTTTTAAGCTTTTTGGGAAACATAGGGAAGGGTTATCCCCCCTGTGACATTTGTTTTGCTGTCTGTCCTCCTCTTCAGAAGATTTCACCTCACTTTTTGTCCCAATGACAAATGTTTTTTGAAAATTTCGGGTTTTTTGTGCAACAAGGATTGGAAAGCATCAGTGGAAAGGAGAAATGTTTTTCCCATATTAACTCTTACAAGAGAGAATTTCCCTTCCTATGGGTAGATTTCATCTCACTTCCTGTTGTCTCCTTCCGTTTGTAAGTAAGAGTCGTTTGTAAGTTAGATGTTTGATAGTAGGGGCCTGCCCTATATACTCAGCAGAAATTTGGGCCTTAGGTGTTATTGTGGCCACAACACTGTAAGCCCTCACAGGGCCCTGCTGTGAAATATTAGATCAAGAATTGTAATTACATGCCCCTGTTGAACAGGGGCTGAAAAATTAGGCCTTGGGCACTGGTGCTGGTGACACAACACTGCAACCCCTCACAGATACTCTAGTTGGAACGCAGAAATTAGCCCTGCTGCAAAGTATTACATCAAAAATTGTAATTACACGCCCCTGCTAAACAGGGGATGAAAAATTGGGCCTTAGGCACTGGTGGTGGCGCCCAGAACCAAAAATGTTCTTACAAGCTATCAGCTTGATCATTGAGGAGGAAGAGGATAATTACTCAGGATAGTCACTCAGCATCAGCATAGGCAGTCTTTGAAGGGATCTCAGATTTCAAAAAAAATTATTCGGTTACATCAGCATCAGGTGCTTGGTAGCTGGTGGTGATCCAAGACTGATTCATTTTTATGAAGGTCAGTCGATCAACCGAGTCGGTGGACAGACGCACCCTGTGATCGGTTACAAAGCCTCCAGCAGCACTGAATGTGCGTTTTGAAAGAACGCTGGATGCAGGACAGGCCAGTAGCTCAATTGCATACTGTGCAAGCTCTGGCCATTGATCCATCCTCAAGACCCAGTAACCCAGAGGATTTTCGGCGGGAAAGGTGTCCAAGTCAGATCTTGCTCCTAGGTATTCCTGCACCATGTAAAACAGACGCTGGCGATGGTTGCTGGAACCGATCATACCTTGGGGCTGCGGACCAAAAAATTGTCTGAATGCAGCGGTCAGACGGCCACCTTCTCCACCGCTCCTTCTTTTACTGACCGAAGTCTCAGCAACACGTTGTCCAGAAACAGGAGTTTGTAACCTCGCAGTCTCTGGGAACGCGTTGCACAGACCTTTCTGCAAGGCCTCCCGAAGATGTTTCATCCTCTGCTCCCTCTGCGATGGCAAGATAAGGTCCGCAACCTTACCCTTGTAACGTGGATCAAGGAGGGTTGCCAGCCAGTATTGTTCCTTCTCCTTGATACCAACGAATACGAGGATCCATACGCAGGCTTTGCAGGATCAGGGAGGCCATGCAGCGTAGGTTTGCTGAGGCATTCGGTCCGGAGTCCTCTGGGTCACTATGGATGACATGGTCCGTAGCCACCTCCTCCCAGCCACGTACAAGTCCATGTGTTTCTTGGGACTGATCCCTTAAAGACTGCTGCTGATGCTGAGTGTCAGGCTTCACCTCCATACTGACACAATCTTCCTCCTCCTCCTCCTCCTCATCCTCTTCCTGTGTGATTGGCCGGCATGCAGGAACACTGTCTGGATAAAGGGGGCCTTGAGAGCTAAGGAAGTCCTCCTCTTCCTGCCTCTGTTCTGCCTCAAGTGCCCTGTCCATTATTCCACTCAGCGTGTGCTCCAACAGGTGGACAAGGGGGACAGTGTCACTGATGCGTGCACTGTCACTGCTCACCATCCTCGTGGCCTCCTCAAATGGTGACAGGACAGTGCATGCATCCCTGATCATGGCCCACTGGCATAGGGAAAAAAATCCAGCTCCCCTGACCCTGTCCTGGTGCCATAGTCGCACAGGTACTCATTGATGGCCCTGCAGCATGGCCAATGTTGAGTTCCACCTGGTGGGCATGTCACAGATTAGGCGGTTCTTGGGCAGGTTAAACTCCTTTTGGAGGTCCGCCAGCCGAGCACTGGCATTATATGACCGGCGGAAATGCACACAGACTTTCCTGGCCTGCCTCAGGACATCCTGTAAGCCCGGGTACCTGCCCAAGAACCACTGCACCACCAAGTTAAGGACGTGAGCCAAACAGGGCACATGGGTCAATTGTCCCTGTCGGAGGGCAGAGAGGAGGTTGGTGCCATTGTCGCAAACCACCATTCCTGCCTTAAGTTGGCGTGGCGTCAACCACCTCTGAACCCGCCCCTGCAGAGCTGACAGAACCTCTGCCCCAGTGTGGCTCCTGTCCCCCAAGCACACCAGCTCAAGCACCGCATGGCATCTTTTGGCCTGCGTACTTGCGTAGCCCCTTGAACGGCTACGGAGCAACACTGGTTCTGAGGACAAAGCACAGGAAGAGGCCATGGAGGAAGAAGAAGAGGAGGGGGTGGAGGAGAGAGGTGTGTCACAATCATTAGTAGTGGCATTTTGGAGGCGTGGTGGCGGAACAACCTCCAACACTACTGCACCTTGTACTGCATCCTTCCCAGCTGCCAGCAGAGTCACCCAATGCACCGTGAAACTTAGGTAACGTCCCTGTCCATGCCTGCTGGACCATGAGTCAGGGGTAATATGCACCTTACCGCTGACTGGCCTGTCCAGCGAGGCATGGACATTGCCTTCCACATGCTGGTAGAGAGCCGGAATCGCCTTCCGTGAGAAAAAGTGGCGTTTGGGTACCTGCCACTGAGGAACCGCACATTCCACAAACTCACGGAAGGGGGCAGAGTCTACCAACTGAAAAGGCAGCAGTTGAAGTGCTAGCAATTTTGCCAAGCTAGCATTCAACCGCTGGGCATGTGGATGGCTGGGAGCAAACTTCTTTCGGCGGTGCAGCAGCTGGGCAGGGAAATTTGCCTGGTACAATCTGACGTTGGTGTACCGAAAGCAGATTGCCCACAAGTACTTGGCTGTGACACCTAATTCTACACCTTCATTCCTCTCAGTGCAGGTCTCAGAGAGGACTGAAGGTATAGTGGGTGATCTCAGCTGATGAGGAGCAAGGAGAGGTCCTCTTTGTTCTTTGGTGTGGGACTTTTAGATACGCTTGCCAACAAACTGCATGGCAGGTCAACATATGTCTGGTCAAGCATGTGGTGCCCAAGCGGGAGATGTTTTGGCCACGCGAGATACGCTTGAGACATATGTTGCAAATAGCAGCGGTGCGATCTGATGCACTCGTCTCAAAAAAGGCCCACAACAAAGAACTTTTTGAATAACGCGCAGAGACTGCTGCGCCCTGCACATGTGGAGCTTTGGGGTGTGATGCAGTCAGTGTGCTGCCCTTAGGTTGGCCCCTGGAGGGCATCCTGCCTGGTTGGTGATGTGCCGCCTCCTCCTCTCTCCTATTAGGCACCCACGTTGAGTCAGTGACCTCATCAGCCCCTCTCTCCTCATCACTGGAGCAAACCTGGCAGTATGCTGCAGCAGAGGGAGAATGACTGCCAGATTGCTGTCCTTCTTGGGAACCCCCTCTGTCCGTGCTCACGTTACTGCCTTCATCGAGCTCAGTATCATCATCAGAGCCTTCCAAACGCTGGGCATCCTCCTGGAGCATGTACCCAACACTGTGGTCAAACAGTTCGAGGGACTCCACAGGAGGACATGGTGGGGCTAGGGAAGGAGTCACTGATGACATTGAGCCGAGGGAAGAGGCCGCTGCTTTGCCAAACAAAGTACCCTGAGCATGGGTGAGAGAGGATGAGGAGGATGAGGACGGCTTGGTCATCCACTCGACCAAGTCTTCCGCATTTTGCGGCTCAACACGGCCAGCTGCCGAAAAAAAGGCCAAGCCTGTCCCACGGCAACGTGCTGATGAGGATGCACCGTCCCCACGACCAGCACTAGACACAGAGCCTGCTTGCCCTCTTTTATTGGCTTGTGACTGTCTGCCTCTCCTTCTTGGCCTTCCAGACATACTAATGGCCTGTAGCTGCACTAAGCTGGGATATATATATATATATATATATATATATATATATATATATTTATTGATACTGCAGCTAGCAAAATCAACTGCCTGCCTGTAGTATGAGAACACCACCAACCTTCTACAGGTAGCTTTAGCTGAACACTGTGCAGAGCTCGCAAAAAAATAACTTGTAGCTTTTTTTAGCTGCCTGCGGTAGTGATAGGATCAGGAAAACACCACCAACCTTCTACAGGTAGCTTTAGGTGAACACTGTGCAGAGCTCGCCAAAAAATAACTTGTAGCTTATTTAGCTGCCTGCGGTAGTGATAGGATCAGGAAAACACCACCAACCTTCTACAGGTAGCTTTAGCTGAACACTGTGCAGAGCTCGCAAAAAACTGTGAGGAGGACGCACCACACTAACTTGTAGTTTTAGCTGAACACTGTGAGCAGGACGCACTACACTAACTTGTAGCTTTAGATGAACACTGTGCAGAGCTCGCAAAAAAATAACTTGTAGGTTTAGCTGAACACTGTGAGGAGGACGCACCACACTAACTTGTAGTTTTAGCTGAACACTGTGAGCAGGATGCACTACACTAACTTGTAGCTTTAGATGAACACTGTGCAGAGGTCTCACTACACTAACTTGTAGTTTTAGCTGAACACTGTGAGCAGGACGCACTACACTAACTTGTAGTTTTAGATGAACACTGTGCAGAGGTCTCACTACACTAACTTGTAGTTTTAGCTGAACACTGTGAGCAGGACGCACTACACTAACTTGTAGCTTTAGATGAACACTGTGCAGAGCTCGCAAAAAAATAACTTGTAGGTTTAGCTGAACACTGTGAGGAGGACGCACCACACTAACTTGTAGTTTTAGCTGAACACTGTGAGCAGGATGCACTACACTAACTTGTAGCTTTAGATGAACACTGTGCAGAGGTCTCACTACACTAACTTGTAGTTTTAGCTGAACACTGTGAGCAGGACGCACTACACTAACTTGTAGTTTTAGATGAACACTGTGCAGAGGTCTCACTACACTAACTTGTAGTTTTAGCTGAACACTGTGAGCAGGACGCACTACACTAACTTGTAGCTTTAGATGCACACTGTGCAGAGCTCGCAACAACATAACTTGTAGGTTTAGCTGAACACTGTGAGGAGGACGCACCACACTAACTTGTAGTTTTAGCTGAACACTGTGAGCAGGACGCACTACACTAACTTGTAGCTTTAGATGAACACGGTGCAGAGGTCTCACTACACTAACTTGTAGTTTTAGCTGAACACTGTGAGCAGGACGCACTACACTAACTGTAAATAGTCTAGCTGCCTGACTGTGGTACTAATAGGATCAAATGAACACCAGCAATTTTCCTAAGGTAAATACAGTAAATACTGTAACAAGACAAGCCTGCCTGTCAGTAGGAAGATAACAGGAATGGATCTAGCTAAACTGAATGCAGTGTATATATATATATATATATATATATATATATATATATATATATATGCAACACCTGGGATGCATATATATGCACAATACACTGTAAGTGCAGCTAACTCACTGATTATCCTGCCTAATCTAGCTAACTCAAATGAAATGACACTTTCTCTCTGTCTATCTATGTATCTCAACGCCGGAACACACACTACACAGGGCCGCCGTGCAGGCGGCCTTATATAGTGTGGGGCGTGTTCTAAACCCCCTGAGCCATAATTGGCCAAAGCCACCCTCTCTCACCCACGTCTGTGTCATACCTCCACCCATCCATTCTGAGCCGAGCTCCACACCTGAAGTCACCGGATTATCCCCTTGGGAAGTTGATCTAGGTGTTGAAGGAGGTGCTGAGAGGAAGAGGTAGTGTATAAATCCTTGATGTACCTTGATGATTTCCTAGTGGTGTGGAATGGTACTGCAGAACAATTGACATATTTTCTGTCACAGCTTTTTGACAACAATAGGAATATTAGACTCACCTATACATACCATGAGACAACACTGCCCTTCCTCGACTTACAACTTACCAGAATTGGTAATAAGATTACAACATGGACATATCGAAAAGAAACTGCAGCGAATACTTTACTTCTGGCACAAAGCCATCACCCTAAATCACTGATCCATGGAATTCCTACGGGACAGTTCCTAAGGATCAGGAGGAATTGCTCCGAAGATCATCACTTCTCAGAAGAAGCTTATGATATGTACAGGCGTTTCAGAGAGAGAGAGGATACCCCTATAAACTTCTTAGGAAGGCTAGGAACAAAGCCACAAAGTGTAAACGTGAGAAACTCCTACAAATTCATGAAACAACTAAAAAAGACCAAAAAACGTACCCGAGGATTATTACCAAATTTGGGACACAATGGAATCAGGTCAGAGACACACTAGCAAAACATTGGCACATCCTGAGTTTGACTCCTGTGATTGCTGGTATCGTAGGGTTGAGACCCCTTATGACGGCAAGAAGGGCTCGCAATCTGAATGATATACTAGTACATTCTGAGTATCAGAGGACTCAGAATAAAAATTGGTTGAGTAATTTCAAGCCGATTGCGGGGATGTTTGCATGTGGTCACTGTAGGATCTGCAAATACGTGCACAAAACCGATGTGTTCCCCAACTCTGGCAGGACGAAAGAATTTAGGATCAAACAATTTGTTAACTGCTCTACAACTAGAGTAGTGCACATGTTAAGTTGCCCATGCAATAAGATTTATGTTGGAAAAACAAAAAGACAGCTTCGGGTCAGAGTTGGCGAGCACATCGGAAGCATCATGGAGTGTAAAGTGACTCTTAAGGGGCAAAAAGATGACGATCGACCACTATCGTTGCATTTTGCACAGTCCCATGGGGGGGCCCAAAGGGGTTAAAAGTAAAGGGTATAATTGTACTTAATCTGCCTATGAGAAGAGGTGACTTTGACACAGTGCTCTTACAAAAAGAGAAGATGTGGATATATTATTTACATTCTTTATTTCCACATGGCCTTAACAATGAATGCAATTTGCAACCGTTTTTGGAAAAATAATTTTGAATTTAATGAACAAGGACGATGGGGTTATCACCCACCATTACTATTATTATTTTCCTTTTTCATTATTATTTATACATTTTTATTAATTTTTGTTATTGTTTGTTATTATTTTTTCCTTTTTCTTTTTTCACTTTTCCTCATTTTTTCTTTTCTCCCCATCCCGTTTGAAACGTGCCAAATGTACTCATTGTTAATTTTTCTTCTTGTGTTGAAAGTTGAATGGAAGTGAGCATTAAGATGACATCTAGTGGCCAAAGCAAGATATTGCAGCCAAATATTTGGCTATTTAAGCCAGCATCTTCAGCTCCTCCTTGCTCTGAGGAAGTTAGCTGTCATTGGCTAACAAAACATGTCAGCGTGATGTCAGCACGTTCGTGATGACAGAGGGGTGGTAGCACGAACACAAACAGTGTATTGAGGCAGTGGCGATGGAACAGCTGAGAGCATGCTGCAGGCGGGGATGACACTGGATCCAACACCTAGATCAACTTCCCAAGGGGATAATCCGGTGACTTCAGGAGTGGAGCTCGGCTCAGAAAGGATGGGTGGAGGTATGAGAAGACAAAGACATGGGTGAGAGAATTTTACATTGCTATCATTCAGTTGAACTTGCTGATTAGCTATGAACTGACAACACCAATTCCCCCTGCTGTGTTCCTCTATCCCCAAACCTACTTGTGATGGATCAGTGAACTTTTAAATGAGTATTACACAGCCTTGCTTACTGGACACTGCAGCCTATACAATTAAACCACCTGTGCCTCCAATAGACAAATGAGAGCCCCTAATCCTAGGTGCCACAGTTGAATGTGTGTTGAATTTGTGTACTAATGACTTAGGACGGCCCATGTTATACCCACTTGTTTGTTTATGCGCATCCACATTTCAATCAGTTTATAGCTACATATCCTGTTTGGGATGACCACAATCCACTGCTTAATTAGGAAGTAGGAGGATAGTATATGCAATATATTGATCGACAATACTTCAATCAACTCCCATCCTTTGAGCTGTGTGTATGTCTGATTGTGTGGATGAATGTGCAGCTGCGATCCCTCTTTTTTTTTTTAACATAAAGTTTTTTATAGCAATAAAACAGATAGAAAAAAAACAATTAAAGACATTGAGCAGTGGTCATAATGTACAACATACATAGATATTGAAGTAGATGTTACATATCCATCAATGATTCCCTTAAATAAGGCAGGGGAAGATAGGGGGGAGGGGGGGAACAGAGTGACAAGATATCAATCTGGTTGTATTCCATTTACATCATTATCATCTTATCATGGGAAGCAGAATATCAACAACACCACCCTCAGTGGGATTTGTCAAAATGGATCTGTGAGTGAGAGTCTCAGTCATTCAATGTTAGCCCATATGGGGTTCAGGAGAGAGAAGTTGCAGGGGGTGTTGTTTCCAAGAAATTCCCAGTGTGGAAGGGAGGGGAGGGGGGGCAAGTCATCGTTTTTAGTGAAATCCCGGAGTTAACCAGGTAGTGTCATCATAGCAGAGTTTCGGCATGTATGGCCTAGTGCCACCACTAATGCAGCCACAAGGTGCGAGGCGATTCCTTATATTCAATTCCCTACTCTAGGGCCAGCTGCTCCTCACATACCCAGTGGTCCCATATTTTTGCAAACTTTTTAGGGCAGTTACGGCCAAGATAGGTTAACTTATACAGCGGAAGGGCCTTATTAATGAGATTCTTCCAAAAGCGTATTGTTGGGGGAGTGGAACCCTTCCAATGCAGCAGGATCGCCTTCCTGGCATAGAACGCTGCATAAAATACAAACAGTTTCTTAGCCTGGGGAGCATCCAGTGTATCCACAATTCCAAGCAACAAGTGAATCCGATCACATGGAACTTTTAGTTTGCCAACTAGATTTATCGTGTTAACTACCCCTCTCCAGAAACTTTGTATACACCGGCAGGACCAAACCACATGAAAGAAGGAACCCTCCTCCACTGTACATTTGGTACAAACTGGGTTGTTAGTAGAGTATATTTCTGCAAGACGTTGTGGGGAGAAGTAGGCTCTATGCAAGAATTTTAGTTGAATGAATCTATCTCTGGCAGATATCATCAAAGGGAGATATTGCTGAACACCTTCCTCCCAGTCATCATCAGCCAGCAGGGGTACATCGCCCTGCCAAACCGAGAACAACTGCGAGACCTTAGAGGTGTCCAGGCCCGCCAGAGCAGTGTATAGAGTAGACAAGATTCTTTTTTCCCCTTCTTCGCTCAACAACCGCTCAATCCCAGTAGTTCCCAGCACCGGTGGCGCGGAGAACTGGGAGCGATAGGCGTGCCGAAGTTGCAATTATCTGAAGAACATGTGGTTGGGTAGCCCTTTTTGCTGCTTTAGGGCGTCAAATGAAAGTAGGCCATCCGGAGACAATATGTCCACCATTGTGGTTATTCCATGGCGGCCCATATCAACGGATCCGGAATAGTTTGGAAGTGTGGCAATTGCTGGTTCCCCCATAACAGAGTGTGGGGGGACCAGCTGTCAGACCTCCTGACCTTGCTTCTGACAGTTTCCCAAACTCTTAGAGTGTTCTTCATCGAGGAAGTAATGTTGGGGTTAGATCTAGTTCCCCGGTGAATTAAATTCCTCAATTCTGAGCAAGAACCCAGCAAAGCCGCCTCCAAAGTGGAGGCAGGATTCGCTGGCTCCTCTGAGAGCCACCAACGCAGAGTGACCAGTACCACAGCCCAGTTATATTTGAGAAAGCATGGTAGAGCAAGCCCCCCCAGCGAAAGAGGCAACTGCAGAGTATTTTTAGATATTCTAGGTATGCTACCATTCCAAATAAAAGCAGTAATCACGGTGACAAGTTTTTTGAAAAAGGCATTCGGTATATGTACTGGTGCTTGTCTAAAGTTATACAAAAATTTAGGTAGTATGGACATCTTGATCAGGTTGACCCTGCCCACTGGAATCAGGGGCAGTGTTTTCCAGGCAGCGCATTTCTGAGTCAGTAGGGACATTATCGGGGTCAGATTAAGAGGGATAAACTGTGTCAAGTCTCTATGTATCTCAACTCCTAAATACCTGAATTGTGAGACCTTCTTTAAAGGAGTGTTTGCTGGTATCGAGGCTTCCCCTGGGTGTAGTGCAAAAATCACTGATTTGCTCCAGTTAATGCAGACACCAGAGAATTCACCAAAAGTGTTGATAAGTGACAGAGCTGCCCCTAAGGAGTCAGAGGTGTTCCTCAAATATAACAGGGTGTCATCCACGTATAGGGATACCTTTTCGTGGACCGAACCTATCAGGATAACGTTAACCAAGGGGGATGACTGGAGAAGGATTGCCATCGGCTCTATGGCCAGGGCAAAAAGGGCAGGGGGAGAGTGGGCAGCCTTGCCTGGTACCTCTGTGCAGATAGAAGGGTGGTGATATTGTCATCCCCGTGCTGACTCTGGCCTGTGGAGATCTATAAAGGGCCTGTACCCAAGATATAAATTTAGGACCAAGGCCAAATCGGCGCAGGACCTCCCACAGATAATTCCATTCCATTGAATCAAATGCTTTTTCAGCATCTAGGGAGGCCACTGCGTCAAACTCGGTAAGGTAACCCTTGGCACCTATGACTGTAGCCTGCGAAGATTTATATCTGTCCCCTTACCTGGCATAAAATCTGTTTGGTCCTCATGAATTAACATGAGTATGATCTCATTAAGTCTTCTAGCTAGAATCTTGGTAAGGATTTTGGCGTCTGCATTAAGTAGGGAGATGGGGCAGTAGGAGGTGCAGAGATCAGGATCCTTTCCTGGCTTAGGAATGACCACGATAATTGCTTCCGCCATAGAGATCGGGAGGGTGGTGTCCTCCAGGGTCCCTACGATCATCTCATGTAGTCTGGGTATTAACTGTTCCCCATAGTGTTTATAGAGCTCAGGGGGGAGACCATCCACACCCGGAGTCTTCCCTGCCTGGAGTTCGCCCAGGGCTTGTTTCACCTCCTCTACAGAGATGGGTCTGTCTAAGTGATTTTGGGCCTCCTCACTAAGTGTAGGGAAGGTAATTTGATCAAGGAAGGAGTCCAGCTCCTTTTCAGAGTAGTCTACCTTAGAGGAGTAAAGGGAGCCATAATATGATGCAAAGCATGTTGATGGCCTCCGGATCATTCACCAGAGTTCCATCCGCAGTTTTGATATGGGCAATAGTGGTCATTGGTTGTTGTTCCTTTGCCAGCCACGCTAACAAGTGTCCTGTCTTTTCCCCCTGCTCAAAAATGTGCTGCGTCTGTGTTAGTTGTTTTTTGGCCCCCCGCCACTCGCAGAAGCATCACCTCACAGTGGGCAGCCTGCATATCAAGTAGGGTAATTGGATTTTGAGTCTGAACAAACTGGGATTCAAGGGCTTGTGCCCTAGCCTCGGTCTCTTCAATGGAGACCCTGGCATTATGTCTTGCGAGAGAGATTGAGGTTTGGTAACATCCCCGGATGTATACCTTGAAGGCGTCCCATCTAGTATGTAACACGGAAGAATCTGCATTAGATATTCAGAAATCATTTATAGATTTAGCCATATCTGCTTCTATACTTTCCTCGGAGACCCAATAGCGGGACAGTCTCCATATTCTTTCTGAAGGGGGAGTCTGAGTTTGTAGGGTAAGAAGCATAGGGGCATGATCTGATATGCCCCTGGGGAGTAAAGTCACCTCCCTTACACGGGAAAGCAGCCCCCCACTGGCATACACTAAGTCTATCCTGGATAGTGTGTGGTAGGAAGCAGACTGGCAAGTATAGGCTTTATCATTCGGAAATTGCATTCTCCAAACATCAGTTAAACCGTAGAGAGTTGCCCATTTGTTAAGGGGGGAATCAGAACCCACCCCCAGAGCCAACCAGTCCAGAGATGGATTTGGAGCCATATTAAAGTCCCCAGCTATAATGAGGTTGTCTGTAGGCTGGGTAGCCAGTATCAGCGTCAAGTATTTAAGGAGAGACACAGTGGCCGGGGGGGGTATGTACAAACCCAGAATCAGCAGCTCAACAGTATCTATCACAGCATGTATCAAGACAAACCTGCCCTCCGGGTCAGTCCTAACATTAAGTAGGGTGAAGGATAAGGTCTTATGGATTAGGACACTAACCCCCCTAGCGTATCCTGAGTAAGTGGAATGATAATAGTGCCCCACCCACAGTTTTTTAAGGCTGAGGACCCTGCTGCCCACCAAGTGGGTCTCCTGCAATATACAAATGTGTGGGCTGTATTTCTTCAAGTATGTCATAACCAAGGACCTCTTGAGTTTGTCATTTAATCCCCTAACGTTCCAGGAAATAAGTCTCAGAGGAGCCATATTTGTAGAACCTGCCATTCATTATAAGGGGGGCATCAGTAGGACTGACCCAGCACAGGGCGCACATCTCTGAATACACAATCATCAACTTGCAATACATTGGTCATCCAGTCTTCAGATAAGCCAAGGGCTGAAAGAGATGACCAAAAGAGACCACTGCATATGACCTTATCAAACTGGGGAAAACAGTAACAAAAGGAAAGAAAAAAGAAAAACAACCAAAATTTAAAAACCCAACCCCCCCACCCCGCACGTCCGTTGGGGAACTCGGAGTGCCTTTACCCAAAACCAAACCCATTAAATCGTAGGAAAGTCTCCTGGGGGGCAAATGGAGAGGCAGGCGGCCCTCCCAAATACAGGCAGACTACAATTTCACATAAGACTGGAGGTCTCCGCTCCCACGCCTATAGCATAGTACAGAAAAAGTAAAAAAGTCAATTAGGGTTAGCTGATGTGCATGTTAAAAAAATAAAAAAAACACCTAGTACTAGCTAGGGGCACATACTTAGAACAGTCAACAGTTAACTTCCTCATAAAAGAGAGAAATAATATATATTCTTGGCAGTCCCTCCACGGCCTCTTTATTGTACACGGATAATAGAAGAAAACTGCTGCATCACTACCAGGAAGTTCATTACACACCCGTGAATGTCTCCTCTAAGTAGGGTATAGATAATGATGCAATAACTGGTACAAGGGCGCCAATAGCTAGTAAGTGATCAAGTCTTCCAGCACGTTGGCTTGATTCAGTCCAGTGTCTCCTGGTTAGACAGATGAGGGATATCTCAACCATAAGGGGAGAGGAATGCTGCAGGCAAACAGACCTGTGGCTGAGATTCCCCAGTGTAACGAAGCAGAATTAAAGGAGGGGGGAGAAAGCCCATCCAGGCTGAAGTATTAATCAGGGTGCTCATACTTTACCGGCCTGGGAAAGGCTGTCCAGCCACTGTGAGGCGTCCTCCGGTGAAGTGAAATAGCGGGTGGATTCTCCATCAATCACCCGAAGCCGGGCTGGGAACAACATACTATATTTCAGCCCTTTAGTACAGAGCTGTGTGTGCCTTGACATGATCAAAGGTTCTTCTAAGTCTCTGTGTGTCGATGGAGTAATCCGGGAACAGTATACGTTTTGTGTTGTCAAAACGCAGTTCCCCAACTTTGCGGGCTTCACGGAGTGCCAGGTCCCGGTCCCGGAAGTTCAGAAGCCTGAATATGAAGGTGCGTGGGGGGGCTCCAGGTGGGCCTCGCACAGGCGGCATTCTGTGGGCCCTCTCGACAACAAAATGCGGGGAGAACTGGGCCTGCGGAAGGAGGGCGTGGAGTAGGTGCTCCGTGAAGGCCGTGGGATCTTGACCTTCAGCATCCTCTGGCAGCCCCATGACCCTCAAGTTATTCCGTCGGCTCCTGTTCTCGCTGTCCTCCGCTCTAGATTCCAGGGCCTTCACCTTAACTTACAGGGTATGGATGGATGCTCAGTGGTCCCGGATGGAGTCTTCCGCGTCCCCCACTCTGCGCTCAGCCTCTTCCATCCGCCCCCGCATCTTGTCCAGGTCCCTCCACAACAGCCAAAATCCATTTGGAGGGTGTCAATTTTTGCCGTCAGGGTCGTTTGGCATCTAGAGATCGCCTGCATCAAAGCCTGGAAGCGATCCTCCTCCGCCGTCGCTGGATCCGCCATGTTGGTTTGGGATGCCATGTGCGCGCGGCCTATAGTGGGCTGTGTCTGCAGCTGTGGGGATGTTTTAGGAGCCTGTCCACCCTTCCTTCCTGAAACAGACTTGCTCCTTCTCATGCCCTATCATCCCCAGGTGCCTGTAGGGTTTAATATCCAAGCATATACCGAATTTCCAGATTTTTAAGGCAAGTGGGAGCGGAGCTCCGCTCAAACACGTCTGCTCAGGCCGCCAGCTCGACCACGCCCCCCCGCGATCCCTCTTTTTAAATGACAACATTGTCTGTTTTAATGTTTTGGAAGGTTATACTCAGACCCCTATTTTTGGTATTTTGTCATATTTGATATTATGGTGTGTTTTTTCTAAATAAAATTTAATTAAATTTAACCGTAGTGTTCAGTTACTGCAACCCCCTCTGGAAGGCCTTTTCTTTTTTTCTTTGAGACACGACACATTCTCAATTATAATTTTCCTAGCTGCAAGCAACAAGTACATCTATGGCCAGTGACAGGGAAGTCCGCTAAGCATAGCAAGTACACACGTCCAAAGATCCCTCCCACCAGCAGATGTACGAAACAAGATCTTGTGGCTCAAGTTATGGGTGGTTATTCTCCCCTCTCATGCACTATGGGGGCTATCCCACAGCATTAGTAAAGAGAATAAAAAAGGAAAGAAACGAAGAGAGTGAAGTATAAAAGAACAACATAAAGTTTCAGGAGCCTCCTGTTAAGTATTTTATCCTAGGGTTCCAGGTCTTTTCGAAGAGTTCGACTTTATCATACAAAATTGTGAAAATACGCTCATTAACTATGATCCAGGACAACTTGGCTTTGCCACAAAAAACAAAGGCAATCAATAGTACCAAATGTTTTGAGGCCTCCTCCACTGGGCTGTTAACCAACTCAATATTGGGCACTTTCACCCCCTTTCTTCCCAGACCAATTTTCAGCTTTCAGTGCTCGAACACTTTGAATAACAATTACTCAGTCATGCTACACTGTAGCCAAATTAAATTGTTATCATTTTGTTCACACAAATAGAGCTTTCTTTTGGTGGTATTTATTCACTACTTAATTTTATATTTTTTGCGAATAAGCAAATATTTTGAAAAAAAAAACAGAATTTTCTACTTTCTGTTTTAAAAGAAACCAAAAAAATCTGCTACATGTCTTTGGTAAAAAAATCCTGATAAGTGTATGATCATTGGTTTGTGTGAAAGTTATAGAGTCTACAAGCTATGCTATGCAATATTGAAAATGTATCAATCCTAATGCACTGATGGCCTATCTCATTTCTTGAGGCCCTAAAATGTCAGGACAGTACAAATACGCCCCCAAATGACCCCTTTTTGGAAAGAAGACAGTCTGAGGTATTTAGTAAGAGGCATAATGAATTTTTTGAAGTTGCAATTTTTTTTCCCACAATGCTTTGGAAAATTAAGAAATATATATATTTTTTTTCTTCACAAAATTGTCATATTTACAAGTTATTTCTCACACATGGTGCAGACATAATTGCATTTACACCCCAAAATACATTCTGCTATTCATCCTGAGTATGTCGATACCCCATGTGTGAGACTTTTCCACAGCCTGGCCACATACAGAGGCCCAACATCCAAGTAGCACCATCAGGCGTTCTAAAGGCATGAATTACACATTTCATTTCCTGAGTACCTATCACATTTTTGAAGGCCCTGGAGCACCAGGACAATGGAATTACCCACAAAATGACCCCATTTTGGAAAGAAAACTTATTCTATGAGGCATATTCTATGAGGCATAATGCTTCTTTTGAACATGTCGTTTCTTTCCAAAAGTTTTTGGAAAATGTGGAAAGAAAATGAAAACTTATTTTTTTCCTCACAAAGTTGTCAATTTGGAAGATCTTTCTAACACATAGCATGTACGTAGCCAAAATGACACCCCAAAATACATTCTGCTACTCGTCCTGAGTATGGCGATACCCCAGTTCAGGTGGCAGAAGACAGCACTATAAAATTTAGGCCTTGGTCAGGTAAGACCTGAGGACAGGGGTAGAGGCTTCTTCCCACCCAAATCTCTACAAAGCCTCCGAGTTTCCAGACCGTAATCCGAGAAAATGAAAAACCCAGAGAAAAACATTTTCTCCACTTGGAAAACCTTTTCTGGAGCCCCTCACATATGTTAGACCCCTGTGCTGTACAGTGGCAGGGCAAATGATCAGTTCAGGAGGCAGGCAAAAAGCATGGTCATTTAACAGGCCGAGGTCAATTCACATTGAAGGCAGAAACATGTTTGGCATAGTTGTTACCAGTCGGGGTCATTCACAGAAATGGCAGATAGTGGAAACTGGAAAAAAATCATCTTCACTTTACTGATAGTGTAGTGAAGTATGATAGCTTCGATAGCACTCTCCAATACAGAGGTCTGGCTGGGAGGGACATTGGGGACAGTAGTATCGGGTGTCAAGGCGAATTCCTCTACTTGAACACACACAACTTTTTTTGGGGGGTTTGCGACCTGTTTGGGTAAGAGGGAGGATTTCGGGAAAGTGCCTTTCATGGAGTCTGGCTAATGTATCAAAGCGAATTAGTTAAGGGGCTTGGCCATGGGGATAGAGAAGGGCTGTGATAACCTATTCTTGGAATTTTAGATAGGTTAGGGAACTTTGGGTGCACTTAGAAAAAATAATATACGAATTGAACAGGGCTAGTTGCATCAAATAAATGGCGACTTTCTTGTACCAAAACAGTGATCTCCTGGTGGCCAAGTAGGGCTGCATGAGCTGGTCATTCATATCCCCCCCCCCCCCCATGTAAAGGTTATACTCATGCACACAGTTTGGCTTCTGGACGGGGCCTTTTCTTCTCTGCAGTTCCACCAAGGTGTCATCATGCATTGTGGAAAGGATGTAGACATCTCTTCTTTTATCTCTCCACTTCAGCACTAGTACCTCTTCAGTCCGCATACTGGCCATTTCACCCTGTTTCAATTTCTTGGCGACCAATTGCTGTGGGAAGCCTTAGCGGTTGGTCCGTGCTGTCCCACAGGCCACAGTTACATAGTTAGTCAGGTTGAAAAAAGACACAAGTCCATCTAGTTCAACCATAAAATATAAATAAATAAATAAAATAAAATATACAATTCCATATACCCAATCCTATACCCACAGTTGATCCAGAGGAAGGTGAAAAAACCCCAGAAACTCAGGATCCAATTTGCTACAGCAGGGGCTACAGCACAGTCCTCTTTTGGTACAGATGGCGGAAAAGTGGGAGACTTGTGTAGAAACTGTCTACATATACAGTCAGTTCCATAAATATTGGGATATCGACAAAATTCTAATCTTTTTGGCTCTATACACCACCACAATGGATTTTAAATGAAACGAACAAGATGTGCTTTAACTGCAGACTTTAAGCTTTAATTTGAGGGTATTTATATCCAAATCAGGTGAATGGTGTAGGAATTACAACAGTTTATATATGTGCCTCCCACTTTTTAAGGGACCAAAAGTAATGGGACAGATTAACAACCATCCATCAAACTTTCACTTTTTAATACTTGGTTGCAAATCCTTTGCAGTCAGTTACAGCCTGAAATCTGGAACGCATAGACATCACCAGACGCTGGGTTTCATCCCTGGTGATGCTCTGCCAGGCCTCTACTGCAACTGTCTTCAGTTCCTGGCTTGTTCTTGGGGCATTTTCTCTTCAGTTTTGTCTTCAGCAAGTGAAATGCATGCTCAATCAGATTCAGGTCAAGTGATTGACTTGGCCATTGCATAACATTCCACTTCTTTTCCTTAAAAAACTGTTAGGTTGCTTTCGCAGTATGCTTCGGGTCATTGTCCATCTGCACTGTGAAGCGCCGTCCAATGAGTTCTGAAGCATTTTGCTGAATATGAGCAGATAATATTGCCCGAAACACATCAGAATTCATCCTGCTGCTTTTGTCAGCAGTCACATCATCAATAAATACAAGAGAAACAGTTCCATTGGCAGCCATACATGCCCACGCCATGACACTACCACCACCATGCTTCACTGATGAGGTGGTATGCTTTGGATCATGAGCAGTTCCTTTCCTTCTCCATACCCCTCTCTTCCCATCACTCTGGTACAAGTTGATCTTGACACTCTGTCCATAGGATGTTGTTCCAGAACTGTGAAGGCTTTTTTAGATGTTGTTTGGCAAACTCTAATCTGGCCTTCCTGATTTTGAGGCTCACCAATGGTTTACATCTTGTGGTGAACCCTCTGTATTCACTCTGGTGAAGTCTTCTCTTGATTGTTGACTTTGACACACATACACCTACCTCCTGGAGAGTGCTCTTGATCTGGCCAACTGTTGTGAAGGTTGTTTTCTTCACCAGGGAAAGAATTCTTCGGTCATCCACCACGGTTGTTTTCCTTTGTCTTCCGGGTCTTTTGGTGTTTCTGAGCTCACCGGTGCGCTCTATTTTTTTAAGGGTGTTCCAAACAGTTGATTTGGGCACACCTAATGATTTTGCTATCTCTCTGATGGGTTTGTTTTGTTTTTTCAGCCTAATGATGGCTCGCTTCACTGATAGTGACAGCTCTTTGGATCTCTTATTGAGAGTTGACAGCAACAGATTCCAAATGCAAATAACACACTTTAAATGAACTTTGGACCTTTTATCGGCTCCTTGTAAATGGGATAATGAGGGAATAACACACACCTGGCCATGGAACAACTGAGCAGCCAATTGTCCAATTACTTTTGGTCCCTTAAAAAGTGGGAGGCACAAATACAAACTGTTGTAATTCCTACACCATTCACCTGATTTGGATGTAAATACCCTCAAATTAAAGCTTAAAGTCTGCAGTTAAAGCAAATCTTGTTTGTTTCATTTCCAATTCATTGTTGTGGTGTATAGAGCCAAAAAGATTAGACTTGTGTCGATGTCCTAATATTTATGGACCTGATGTAGGTGGTAATCTTTCCCAAGCAATGATTGGATCAGCTGCCAGACAATTTTGCCACTTGTTCCAATGTAGGTAGGGCATCCAGGGGGGTTTAGCTGTCTGTCTTTTCCCTCATAAATGATAAAATAATATGTGTAACCCGTGGCCCTTTCACACTCCATATAAAATTTTACCCCACGTCTGGCTCTTTTACTGGGAAGGTATTGCTTTATTCCAAGTCTTCCGGTGAAGACTTGGAATACAAATATTTATATCAGGGGTAAACATCTGCTTGAATCTGGCGCAAATGAAAATTGATTAGGGGCCGAATTTTGAATTTTTCCAGGTTATTCACCCTCCTCCCTCTTTTTACCTCTCATCATTCGAAGCCCACTGTATACGTCTATTCTCCCCTACTTCCCTAAGAATTGCTGTGATTTACCGGCCCCCTGGACCACTATCGACCTTCCTTGATGAGTTTTCTGCCTTGATACCCTACTTTCTCTCTTCGGAAATTCCTACAATCCTTCTCGGTGATTTCAACATCCCTACAAATACAAACACTCCTGCTACTTCCAAAACTTCTTAGTCTAACCTCTTCATTTGACCTGAAGCAATGGGTACAGGCTTCTACTCACTCTGATGGCAACACCCTTGACCTTGTATTCTCCCACCTATGTACTCCATGCAACTTCTCAAACAATCCTTTTCCTCTCTCCAACCATAACCTTATTAGTTTCTCTCTCCCCCTGTCTTCTACCACCTTTCCCTCCAATCGCCACCATCACCGTAGAAACTTTCACAACTTCAACTCCTCTCTCCTCTATTCTGCTACTGACCACCTCTATGACAAAATCTCTCCCCTGTCCTGCCCCAACCAAGCCACATCCATCTACAATAAATCCCTGTCCTCCACCCTGGATAAGCTCGCTCCCCTCACTACACGCAGAATCAGGCCTCGACCCCTACAACCCTGGCAAACAGATGACACTAAAATTCTCAAAAAACGTAGTCGCACTCTTGAGCGTCTGTGGCACAAGACTAAGTCTCTCAAAGACTTCAACCAATACAAATCTGCCCTCCAAATATACTATTCTTTCCTCCACACTGCCAAGCAAACCTATTTTACAACTCTTATCAACACCTTCTCATCCAATCCCCGTAAACTCTTCTCTACCTTCAACTCTCTACTTTGTCCTCCACCGCCTCCAACCACTGACTTACTCACTGCCCACGAGATCGCTAATCACTTCAAAAACAAGATTCATACAATCCGTGATTAAATCTCCACTCTACGGGTATCTCCCCCAGCTAAGACCCCATGTCAACAGGTACAACTGACACTCCCCCTATTCAAATCTGCTACTACAGACGAAGTTGCTAAACTCCTTTCTATGGCCCACCTAACCACCTGTCCCCTGGACCCTATTCCCTCTCATATGCCACGGTCACCCTCTGACCCCATCCTACATTCTCTAACCCACATCTTCAATCTCTCCCTCACCTCTGGCATCTTCACCCAATGCTCTAAAACATGCGCTGGTCACCCCCATACTTAAAAAGCCATCCTTGGACCCTACCAATCTTAACAACCTACGCCCTATCTCCTTGCTCCCCTTTTCCTCTAAACTCCTTGAACGCCTGGTTTACAACCAACTGAGTGACCACCTCATTAAAAACAACCTTCTTGGTCCCCTTCAATCTGGATTTCGCCCTCAACACTCCACAGAAACTGCTCTTTTAAAACTCACAAATGACCTACTAACTGCAAAAACCAATGGACACTATTCTGTACTCCTACTTCTGGATCTTTCAGCTGCCTTTGACACGGTTGACCACCCCCTCCTCCTCAAAAAACTTTACTCCCTCGGTCTCCGTGACTGTGCTCTTCAGTGGCTCTCATCCTACCTATCCTAACGCACCTTCAGTGTCACTTACAATTCTACTTGCTCCACTCCTCTTCCCTTCTCTGTCGGGGTCCCCCAAGGTTCTGTTCTTGGACCTCTTTTATTTTCAATCTACACCTCTTCCCTGGGTCAGCTGATAGCCTCTCATGGCTTTCAATATCATTTCTATGCTGATGACACACAAATCTATCTCTCCACCCCTCAACTCACTCCATTAGTCTCCTCACGCATCACTAACTTACTAACCGACATATCTGTATGGATGTCACACCACTTCCTCAAACTCAACTTGTCCAAAACCGAGCTTATAATATTACCTTCCCCACGTGCCTCTTCCCCTGACTTCTCTGTCAAGAGCAATGGCACAACCATCCACCCATCCTCACATGTCAGGGTTCTTGGTGTTATCCTGGACTCTGAACTCTACTTTCGGCCCCACATCCAATTACTTTCCAAAGCTTGCCGCCTCAACCTCCGCAACATCTCTAAACTACGTCCCTTTCCAACCAATGAAACCACAAAGCTCCTGATTCACTCCCTGGTTATCTCTCGCCTTGACTACTGCAACTCACTCCTCATTGGCTTACCTTTAAATAGCCTATCCCCCCTTCAGTCCATCATGAATGCTGCTGCCAGACTCATCCACCTTACAAACCGCTCAGTGTCTGCTACCCCTCTCTGCCAATCCCTCCATTGGCTACCACTCGCCCAACGAATTACATTCAAAATACTAACAATAAGTTACAAAGCCATCCACAACTCTGCCCCCAGCTACATCACTAACCTAGTCTCAAAATACCAACCTACTCGCCATATCCGTTCCTCCCAAGACCTCCTGCTCTCTAGCTCCCTCATCACCTCCTCCCATATCCGCCTCTAGGACTTCTCCCGAGCCTCGCCCATCCTCTGGAATTCCCTACCTCAATCTGTCAGAATGTCTCCAAATTTATCCACTTTTAGGCAATCCCTGAAACCTTTCCTCTTCAGAGAAGCCTATCCTGCCTCCATCTAACAACTGCACTATTTTCTCCATTAGATCATCCCCCACAGCTATTACCCTTTTGTATAACTTGACCCTCCCTCCTAGATTGTAAGCTCTAATGAGCAGGGCCCTCTGATTCTCCCCTGTATTGAACTGTATTGTAATTGTACTGTCTGCCCTAATGTTGTAAAGCGCTGCATAAACTGTCGGCGCTATATAAATCCTGTATTATAATAATAATAATAATAATAATAATAATAATAATAATTGGGATGATTTTGAGGGAGGCATTGGGCATTGTTGTTGAAATGTAAAAACCTCATAATCATCTCATAACAGGTTCTGGGCATCCATGACGAATAGACTGGCATGTGGTGGATAGGTTGGGTAGACCAGTAGGCATGGAGTTCATATTTTTTTGTCAGCCCCATGTTGAGGGTTAGGCCAAGGAAACTTTTTAATCCTACCACGGTGAGGGGTTTCCAAATAAAAGGAACGGGCATATGAAGAATTTGGATTGTTAGCTATATGTTGGTTGTCGTATAGATTACATTGCTCCACAATGGAATTTAGGAGATCTTCGGTAAAAAATAAGTGAAAATAATAAATTGGCGTTACATTTTCTGACTGTATCTGAGGGCCTGGCTTCTACTGATGTATTGGGCAGCCATGTTGGATACAGTAGAACATCTGGGAGGCTAGTATGGGCCCTGCTTCGTTGTTCATTGGATGCTCCATTGTTAGCATCTGGCCTATCCTCTAGGAAGGTTGCAGAATTGCTGGTGGATGCCTGCCTATCCCAGAGTGCTGCGCTGTTGGTGGATGCCTGCTGGTGGATGCCCTGGAGTGCTGCACTGTTGGTGGATGCCTGCATATCATCCTGGAGTGCTAAGCTGCTGGTGGATGCCTGCTGGTGGATGCCCTGGAGTGCTGCGCTGCTGGTGGATGTCTGCGCCTGCTCATTTCTCTCGATTCTCCTTGTTCGGATTATATCCTCCTCAGTTTCCATTTTGGAGCCACTGCTTTATACTGGCTCATAGTCGCTGGCTGAGTCTGACGGAGAGAGTTCCCCGCTACTCTAGAGTATCTGGAGAGCCTCCTCTGTGCTGCAGAATCTTTTAGCCATGTTGGCGGGCAGATGTGCCTTATGTTGGCGGGCAGATGTGCCAGATGGCGGGCGGCAGATGTGTCAGATGGCGGGTGGCAGATGTGTCAGATGGCGGGCGGCAGATGTGCCAAATGGCGGGCAGCTGTGCCAGATGGCGGGCGGCTGTGCCAGATGTTGGGTGGCTGTGCCAGATGGTGGACGGCTGTGCCAGATGTTGGCGAGCAGATGTGCCTGATGTTGGCATGCAGATGTGCCAGATGGCGGGCGGCAGATATGCCTGATGGCGGGCGGCTGTGCCAGATGTTGGGCGGCTGTGCCAGCTGTTGACATGCAGATGTGCCAGCTGTTGGTGGGCAGATGTTCACTGGGACAGCTATATGACAGGTGTTTTCACTGTTTTGGGGACACTGTGTTTTGGGGACACTAGCTGGGTGATCAGTGGGTAAACAGCAGACAAACAGCTAAAAACTCACTGATCTCCCGGCTGCAGCACAGATCTGTCTTCCTCTCCTCACTGACAGGCTCTGTGTGAGGAGAGGAAGAAATGAGAGCAGTTACAACAGCTTTCTATTTACATTACATGACAACTGTGATTGGACAGAGTCGTCATGTGCCAATCACAGAGCCCTCCTGTCATGTACAACTCAGGCACAGGCAGATCGGGATTGCGCTGCTGCATGGACACACAGCCGCGTGATCCCCTGTCAAATGTCACCCCTCCCCCGCTGTTTACATCACGATGGCTGTGATTAGACACAGCTATCGTGCGGATCAGGAGGTTAAATCACAGTGCCCTCCTGCTGTTCCGAGATGCGGCGTGTCCGGGGGACGCATGCGCATCGGGATCCCGCTCTTTCTGAGGGACGTTCGGGAACATCCACTCAGAAGGAGCAAGCTCCCATCCGGCCGTTTATGTGCAGTGGCCAGGTGGGAAGTGGTTAAGCAATGCATGTTGTGGGGATTTTTTCAGGTTCACCAAGGTGAGGGAGCTGATAAAATTATATGGAAACAAAAGTGTATATTGCAGGCCTATAATACACCGCTCAGCGCCATAGAAGACCAACCACTATTCAAAAGTAGCCAGCATAGATAATGATATAATAGAAATACACCTTCCAAAGGCACCCAAATGGTTTATAAAAATAAGGGTGTGGAGACTAAGCTGCTGTTTAAAACAATAAAATACACACAATAGTATATAAAACGTATGAACAATAAATGTAATAGTCATATACTAAAACAGCGCTAATGTTGAGCACATGTAAACGTAAAGATAATGTGTGGCCAACTTCACACAGAAAGGTCCTTAGGAACAGTGAAGCAAAAGCAGTGGTTCAGAGAGTGTTCAAAGTAGATCCTATAGAGTGTCACAGCGTGCACCTTCCACTGATCAATCCAATTCCACCATGCGTGAACACACTCCCCTCAGGGGGTCAAACTCACCAGAGCTAAATTATAAAAGAGCCTCCAAGGGAAGAAAAGCTCTGAGCCAAACTGATATCAACACTTTTCCAGGAGATAAGTAGATGGTAGGGCTCCAAGAAGGATCATAGACAAAAGAAAAGCGCATATAGCGTAATCCCGTTTATTGATAATAAAAACCCATCACATCATACATCCCCCATCAATAAATACGTACTAGACAAAAGCAATCATAGAGCAAACAGAGTGAAATCACCGTTCACTGCACCGTAAGGACCTCCGGTAATCCCGTCTCGGCAATCAAGGAGCGATGGAAACCACTTCCTCGTTCCGGGTCCAGCAGCGGTGGAGCGCATGCATCACTTCCGGCATCGTGTAAGTCACGCACTGACGCGTTCCGTCACATCCTGACTTCAACAGAGGGCGTGCCTACACGACAAAATAGACAGGCTTAAATTGTCCCGCCCCAAACCTCCGCAGCCAATCACAACATACAGCGTGTCGACAGGCTCAAGTCAACACGGCTAAAGTAAACAGTGACGGCTTCCTACAGGAAGGGGAGAGGGACAAAAAACCTCACTGCACTAATTACATAAACAGGCAAAAAATGAACCAAAGCGATGAATAATAAAGAAGATGAGACGGTTGTAAACCAACCCTCCATAGCATCCCATACCCCAAACTATTATATCTATAAGTTCCATTACAGTACATTACAAATAATCCTATATCGTTAAGGTTACATTACAGTATATAACATAATATTAATTCATAGTCGTCAAATGAGTATATAAATACTCTAATATGCTACGACAAAAATAGTGCATTTAGGCAAATAAGATGAAAGACATGATAGTTTCTAAAAACCACCAGATAATAATATGTATATAAAAACGTACATAAAAATACATATAAAATACATATATAAAAATTGGCTCAAATTACATATATATAAAAACAATTAAATGTAGAATAAAAATAGGGTAAAAATAGAATAAAAACTACTCGGATAAATTGACCCTACATAAAATTAATAGTCACTTATGAAGCAATTGATGTCTAGGTCGACATTTAACCCCTTTGGCGATAAGGTATCTGCCAAAAAAATCCATTGGGTCTCTCTCTTAGATAAGTCCCTGACCAAATTGGAGCCCCTCCACTGCAGTTTTAAGTGATCTATGCCCCAAAATTTCAGACCAGAGGGGTCCTGATTATGCATCAATTTGAAATGGAGCGAGACATTGTGGTCTTTAAAACCTAATTTTATATTAGCTATATGCTCTGCAATTCTAATTTTCAAAAGCCTCTTAGTTCGTCCTGTATAAAAAGACCACACGGACATTGCAGAGCATAGACCACGTAAGAAGTGTTGCATGTAATAAATTCTTTGATGGTAAATTCTTTATTGTTAGACGTTGATGTAAACCTCTCAAGGGCCCTCAGTGGCCTGCTTACTTCTTTGCAAGCCCGACACTTACTGCAAAAGAAAAAAACATCTCTAACCCAAAAGGTAGGAGGCCTCGCAGGAGGGTCTAACACTTTTTTAACTATTTTATCAGCAAAGCTCAATGACTTTTTATAGATAAACCCTGGTTAACAGGGCAATACTGAGTGCAAAACTTTGTCCATAAGTAGGACATGCCAGTGGGTGGAAAAGATATCTTCCATCTCTCTGTATTGAGAGTGGAAGCCTGAATTAAAACTCCACTCATGACTGTCATTTTTCAAGATAGGGTGAGCTTCCTCCAAAAGAGTATCTCTGGGTAGCATAGCTAATTCCTGAATCGTGGCATCTAATGCTTCTTCATAATAGCCTTTTTCAATAAACTTCTTCTTTATAATTTGAGCTTGTGATATAAAATCAGCTTCATTCGAACAGTTCCTTTTCACTCTAGTGAGCTGGCCCTTAGGGATGTTTTTTAGCCACATAGGGTGATGGCCACTGCCAATAGGTAGGTAACTGTTAGAATCAGTGGGCTTGAAGTACACTTTAGTTACCAACCTATTTCCTTGCCTAAAAATACCTAATTAATGTTGTTTTAAGTAATAAAGAAACCAATATCCTTCATTTGGGCTTGAAGTGTGGTCTTAAAAAGCCAATTAATACATTTGATGTTTTATTGACATACATAAATACATCAGGAAGGTCAATATGAAAAAGTACTTTTTAAATAAAAATTTCCAACCTGTGAGCACTATGGCCTTGGTGCCTGTAGATAGTGGACTAAGGAATAAGTCCCTTTTTAATACGTTGAATGAAGCGAACCAACAAATTGAGGTGTTCAAGGGGCTAGTGATATGAGATTTAGAGCACATAGTCCCTAAAAAGAACGTAAATCCTCAACATATATTAGATGGTATAACTATACTTGAAGAGAGGAGGAAGGATGTAGTCATAAGACCCGCTGACAAGGGGGGAGGGGTTGTGATTCTAAATAAGGAATTTTATCACAACCAACTTATGGAAATGTTGAGTGATGGGAGCACCTATGTGAAATTAGAAAACGATCCTACTGCACAATACACCAAGAACTTGAGAGGTCTGGTTGAAATGGGATATTCAACAGGCATGTTATCAAATCAAGAAAGGAAGTATCTTGTGCCAAGTAGTAGTAGAATTCCCACAATTTATACCCTCCCTAAGATCCATAAGGATACACAAAATCCCCCTGGGAGACCGATCATTAACGGGATTGGGTCTATTACGTCCCGGATGGGTCAATATTTGGACCACTTTCTGCAAGATAGTGTTATACGGACTAAGGCATATCTCAGGGACACTAAAAGCCTCTTGCAGATATTGCAGCAGATTGACCTAACAGGCAAGCAGGAACTGTATTTGGTGACGGCAGATGTGGCATCCCTTTATTCAATCATTCAACATGATGATGCTCTTTTGGCCCTAAATTGGGCTATATGCCAACGTGATGACTTACCGCACAATCAAAAAGTTTTTATACGGAATGCCCTTGACCTTTGTTTGGGCCATAACTTTTTTTGGTACAATGGCCAGTTTTACTCCCAATGTAGGGGCGTTGCTATGGGGGCTAAATTTGTCCCCAGTATAGCAAATCTGTTTATGGGGGAGTGAGAGGACAAGACGATCTTTTCCGTCACTCGTACCAAGCTCCTATTATACAAAAGATATATAGATGACCTGTTTTTTATTTGGAAGGGGTCCATTGACACTTCACAGAAATTTTTAAGGGAACTAAATTTAAACACGAAAAATATCAAGTTGACTAGTGAATACAGTCAAAGTGATATTCACTTTTTAGATGTCAGTATTTTTAGGCAAGGAAATAGGTTGGAACCTAAAGTGTACTTCATGCCCACTGATTCTAACAGTTACCTACCTATTGGCAGTGGCCATCACCCTATGTGGCTAAAAAACATCCCTAAGGGCCAGCTCACTAGAGTGAAAAGGAACTGTTCGAATGAAGCTGATTTTATATCACAAGCTCAAATTATAAAGAAGAAGTTTATTGAAAAAGGCTATTATGAAGAAGCATTAGATGCCACGATTCAGGAATTAGCTATGCTACCCAGAGATACTCTTTTGGAGGAAGCTCACCCTATCTTGAAAAATGACAGTCATGAGTGGAGTTTTATTTCAGGCTTCCACTCTCAATACAGAGAGGTGGAAGATATCTTTTCCACCCACTGGCATGTCCTACTTATGGACAAAATTTTGCACTCAGTATTGCCCTGTAAACCAGGGTTTATCTATAAAAAGTCATTGAGCTTTGCTGATAAAATACTTTAAAAAGTGCTAGACCCTCCTGCGAAGCCTCCTACCTTTTGGGTTAGAGATGTTTTTTTTCTGTTGCAGGAAGTGTCGGGCTTGCAAAGAAGTAAGCAGGCCACTGAGGGCCCTTGAGAGGTTTACATCAACGTCTAACAATAAAGAATTTACCATCAAAGAATTTATTACATGCAACACTTCTTACGTGGTCTATGCTCTGCAATGTCCATGTGGTCTTATTTATATAGGACAAACTAAGAGGCTTTTGAAAATTAGAATTGCAGAGCATATAGCTAATATAAAATTAGGTTTTAAAGACCACAATGTCTCACTCCATTTCAAATTGATGCATAATCAGGACCCCTCTGGTCTGAAATTTTGGGGCATAGTTCACTTAAAACCGCAGTGGAGGGGCTCCAATTTGGTCAAGGACTTATCTAAGAGAGAGACCCAATGGATTTTTATGGCAGATACCTTATCGCCAAAGGGGTTAAATGTCGACCTAGACATCAATTGCTTCATAAGTGACTATTAATTTTATGTAGGGTCAATTTATCCGAGTAGTTAGTTTAGGTTGAACTGGATGGACTGGTGTCTTTATTCAACCTTACTAACTATGTAACTATGTAGTTTTTATTCTATTTTTACCCTATTTTTATTCTACATTTAATTGTTTATATATATATGTAATTTGAGACAATTTTTATATATGTATTTTATATGTATTTTTATGTACGTTTTTATATACCGCACATATTATTGTCTGGTGGTTTTTAGAAACTATCATGTCTTTCATCTTATTTGCCTAAATGCACTATTTTTGTCGTAGCATATTAGAGTATTTTTATACTCATTTGACGACTATGAATTAATATAATGTTATATACTGTAATGTAACCTTAACGATATAGGATTATTTTTAATGTACTGTAATGGAACTTATAGATATAAGAGTGAATATTTGGGGTATGGGACGCTATGGAGGGTTGGTTTACAACCGTCTCATCCTCTTTATTATTCATCACTTTGGTTCAATTTTTGCCTGTTTATGTAATTAGTGCAGTGAGGTTTTTTGTCCCTCTCCCCCTCCTGTAGGAAGCCGTCACTGTTTACTTTAGCTGTGTTGACTTGCGCCTGTCGACTCGCTGTATGTTGTGATTGGCTGCGGAGGTTTGGGGGTGGGACAATTTAAGCCCGTCTATTTTGACGTGTAGGCACGCCCTCTGTTGAAGTCAGGATATGACGAAACGCGTCAGAACGTGACCTACACGACGCCGGAAATGACACGTGCGCTCCACCGCTGCTGGACCCGGAACGAGGAAGTGGTTTCCATCGCTCCTTGATTGCCGAGACGGGATTACCGGAGGTCCCTACGGTGCAGTGCACGGTGATTTCACTCTGTTTGCTCTATGATTGCTTTTGTCTAGTACGTATTTATTGATGGGGGTGTATGATGTGATGGGTTTTTATTATCAATAAATGGGATTACGCTATATGTGTTTTTCTTTTGTCTATGATCCTTCTTGGAGCCCTACCATCTACTTATCTCCTGGAAAAGTGTTGATATCAGTTTGGCTCAGAGCTTTTCTTCCCTTGGAGGCTCTTTTATAATTTAGCTCTGGTGAGTTTGATCCCCTGAGGGGAGTGTGTTCACGCATGGTGGAATTGGATTGATCGGTGGAAGGTGCACGCTGTGACACTCTATAGGATCTACTTTGAACACTCTCTGAACCACTGCTTTTGCTTCACTGTTCCTAAGGACTTTTCTGTGTGAAGTTGGCCACACATTATCTTTAAGTTTACATGTGCTCAACATTAGTGCTGTTTTAGTATATGACTATTACATTTATTGTTCTTACGTTTTATATACTATTGTGTAATAAAATTATATATGCGTATCCAAAAGCACTGCACCTTTGGCCACCAAATGTGGGACGCCATCACGTCCTGCCCACAGCCCCTGAAACCATCTCATCAATACCTTATAGTTAGCGAAGAGTTAAAGAATAGATAAAGAGGTTGTAAACCTCTGAAAAAAAAATTACCAAAAAAAAACCCCTGCAAGACAAAGGCATAATGAGCTGCATCGCATACTAGCTCATTATGAAATACTTACCTTAGAACGATGCCCTGCAGTGCCACCCGCTCTCCGCTCCCACGGCCAACATCTTTCACCGGAGTTACTTCTGGGTTTATGGGCTCCGGCGCTGTGATTGGCCAGAGCCGCAATGACGTCACTCCCACGCATGCATGCGGGTGCCTCCGGTCATGGCATAGATACTGAAGAAACGGCACCAGCGGCCTGATGACATTGGCAGCAGCGCATATAGTGCAAATCTGCTAAACTGTGCAAGTTTAGGAGATATTTACAGTACCTACAGGTAAGCTTACCTGTAGGTACAAGTGGTGTCACAGAGTTTACAACGACTTTAATTAGTGACTGGGACATATATTGTGCCAAAGCATACCAGTCATCCATTTCAAATGTTTTACCCAAATCCTGCTCCCATTTTTCCATATAGGATTGTTTCACTGACACTGATGTCAAGATGGAATATATCTCCAATCTGTGATCCTTAAGTTCATCAAATTTATAAAGTAGGTATTACATAGATAACATTGTTATTATGTCTGAGCTACGTTTTAAGGAATTCAAGAAATGTGCTGAGTATAGTGAAAAATTCAGACTCCGGCAACTTTTCTATCAAGTGTTGCTGGGTCATTACACCCTTTTGATCATAAAGATCGGCCATATGTAAAAAGCCTTTATAAATCCCCCATCCAAAAAGTCTAGGAGCGAGACCGGGGTGAAGGCAGGATTCTGGAAGAGTAGAGCCAAGGGACTATGAGGGGACTTAAAATTATAGGACCTGGACAGTCAGTCCCATATCCCAAGAGAAAATGATAAAGAGTGGCACAATATTGTAGGCCTGTCTTTAAATGGTAACCAAGGCATATGGGTGACTGGTCTATAAGGATTATGAGGAAGATTCTGACTGCTTCCATAGAAACAGCTAGGGCTGTTGAGAATGAAATCTAATTAGTTGTGCCAGTTGGGCCGCATATTAGTATTTTACCAAATTTGAAACTCCTAAACCTCCCCTTGTTTTGGGAGCATATAAAGTGCATCTATTCACCCCAGGTCTCTTATCTTCTCATATAAATGACAGCAGTCTCTTTTGGAAAGCTTTAGGATCAAGCAATCGTACAGCCACCAGAAAAGTGCTGAATAAATATTGTATCCGTGGAAGGACGTTCATTTTTAGGGAGTACAGTCTATCAAACGACTATGGTGGGTTTTCCATTTTCCACGTGTCCAAGTCAGCGAAGAGTTAACTATATAACAGGAGTTCTTTTGGTATAGAGTGTGCATGGAAGGTGTTAGAAAAATCCCCAAATAAGGGAGGGCCTCCGGTTGCCATTTGAATTAAAGCTCTGTTTGGGAACACAGACCGTACTGTCATCTATAGAGATCTTTAATGCCTAGGATTTGGCGTGATTCACTCTAAGGCCCAAAATCGATGAAAAGAGCCGCAGAATGGCATAGAGGTTAGGGACAGAAGTAATGGGAGAGGAAGCAATATTAAAATATTGTTTGCGAAGAGGGCACATTTATGCCCTGGATATTCAAACAATTCCAGATTTTAATGGCCAGAGGACCAGAATAAATAATATTGGGGAAAGGGGTCAACCCTGGCGAGTGCCTCTGTGTATGTCGAAGATTGGAGACGTGTACCCCTTCACCATTAGTGATGCAGTAGGGTCCCTATAGAGGCACATTTAACAATGATAGGATATCATGATTTGTCCCATGATACAGAGGAGAAAATCCCAGGGAATCAAAAGCCTTCTGTACATCTAATGATAAGAGCATGCCTCTTCGAACCCCCCTTCACATCCCAATTCAAATAAGTTGCTGAGATAACGTCTAAGACCCTTCTCGTCTGTTCTGGTGCTTGTCTATTTGGGACAAAGCCCGATTGATTAGGATGTATATAGTGGGATAAAAAGAAATTCAGTTTAGTGACCAAGATCTTTGTCAAAAATTTCAAGTTAACATTTATCAAGGAGATGGGTCGATAGTTTGCGCAATCCCAATGGTCGTTCCCTGGCTTTGGTATGACATATATGTAAGCTTTGTTCTTGTAAGGGGGAAGGCACAATCCTTTTCATATATAGTTACAAAAGGAGCACAGATGTGGCGCTAGGATCTCAAGGTATCTCCAATAGTATTATCCAGGAAAAACTGTCAGGACCTGGGGCTTTGGACGGATTTAGGCTTTTAATAGCAATCTATTTCAAGTTCTGTAAATTCTTTGTCCATTAATTTTGTATAAACCTTGCGCAGTTTAGGTAGCGACATGTCTTGAAAAAGCTATCCGCCTGTGCTCTCGAAAGAAGAATCTGGCTGTGTGTAAAGGGTGGAATAAAAATCATAAAATTTGATTACCTTAAGCAGTGGGTTTTCTGTTGGTTGGCTATTTTTTAAAAAAAGTCTCAGGAGAGCTGGGGTATAAGGGCAGGGGAGGGCAAGTTTCCTCATCAGGAGTGTAGTGAGCTGGTGTAATACCGATGCCGGGACCATTTAAAGGAGAAGTATGAGAATGCAAAAATAGGTAGTACATGCTACCCTCATACCTGCATTGCATTTCTTTCTTTCCTCCGCCCTTTCGTTTTTGCAGAATAGTCCTTTGAAGTGTCCAGAGTCAGCCTTTAACGGTTCTTTTTCAGTTCAAAAGTTTCCAGAGGGTGGAAGAGGTGCACACCCAGGCTGCTATCTAGAGCGAGCACATTCTTCATATGCCTCTGTTTCCATGGCAGCATGTCCCCAGCTAAAACCCAGAAGCAGAGACAGTGTGATACAAGCAGTGTAGTCCTTACCTTTCTCTGACTGTTATCTGCAAGCTCTCTTCTGCGAGACTCCAACACCTCTCCCCTGGACTTTGATGTTCCTTCCTGTGTCCTCTGAATTCCCTCCCCCCTCTCCCCTCACTCATTCAAAGTTTATGTCAGCGTCTCCTCCAGCCAATGGGGGAGGGGGGAGAGTCACTGAAAACTTCTCATGTACAGTAATGAACACTGGTGAGCTCTCTACACATAGCACTGTGTTATATCAGAAGAGGACACATGAGGAGAGGAGCATAGTGACCTGAGCCCTGTGTCTGTTCTCTAAAATGTACACAGTACCATGTATAGAGACTGAGAGCATACCTGTGTACAGTACATAGGAGAGGGAGACTGACAACTCCCCCACTTCTAATGTGACCCCCGATATGTCCCCAGAGTCTCCTTTATTGTACATAAAAAATCATCCCTTTTTCACTAATCCCATCCCCCCACCACATCCCTCTCCCACTAATGTCATCCCTATCCCCCATCCCCTGTACTCCTATAAAATACCATCATCCCCATCCCCTGTACTCCTATACAATCCCATCATCCCCATCCCTGTACTCCTATACAATCATGTCATCCCCATCCCCTGTACTCCTATACAATCCCATCATACCCATCCCTTGTACTCCTATACAACCCCATCGTCCCCATCCCCTGTACTCCTATACAACCCCATCATCCCCATCCCCTGTACTCCTATACAGTCCTGTCCTCCCCATCCCCTGTACTCTTATACAGTACCGTTGTCCCCATCCCCTGTACTCCTATACAGTCCCGTCATCCCCATCCCCTGTACTCCTATACAGTCCCGTCGTCCCCATCCCCTGTACTCCTATACAGTCCCGTCGTCCCCATCCCCTGTACTCCTATACAGTCCCATCATCCCCATCCCCTGTACTCCTATACAGTCCCGTCATCCCCATCCCCTGTACTCCTATACAGTCCCATCATCCCCATCCCCTGTACTCCTATACAGTCCTGTCATCCTCATCCCCTGTATTCCTATACAGTCCTATCATCCCCATCCCCTGTACTCCTATACAATCCCATCTTCCACATCCCCTGTACTCCTATAAAGTCCCATCATCCCCATCCCCTGTACTCCTATACAGTCCAGTCATCCCCTGTACTCCTATACAGTCCCATCATCCCCTGTACTCCTATACAGTCCCGTAATTCCCATCCCCTGTACTCCTATACAGTCCCGTCATCCCTATCCCATGTACTCCTATACAATCCCATCATCCCCATCCCCTGTGCTTCTATACAATCCCATCATCCCCATCCCCTGTACTCCGATACAATCCCATCATCCCCATCCCCTGTAATTCTACACAGTCCCATCATCCCCATCCCTTGTACTCCTATATAGTCCCATCATCCCCATCCACTGTACTCCTATACAGTCCCATCGTCTCCATCCCCTGTACTCCCATACAGTCTCATCATCCACATCCCCTGTACTCCTATACAGTCACATCATCCCCATCCCCTGTACTCTTATGCAGTCCTGTCATCCCCATCTCCATACCCTGTACTCCTATACAATCCCATCATCCCCATCCCCTGTACTCCTATACAGTCCCATCATCCCCATCCCCTGTAATCCTATACAATCCCATCATCCCCATCTGGCATGTGATGACTCTGTACCGCTTGTGATGGCACTGTACGGCATGTGATGGCACTGTACGGCATGTGATGGCACTGTACGGCATGTGATCCTGTAATACTCAATGAAGGAAACATTTTTACTATAGGGGTACTAGGTAATACACCAATTATGGGGCAGCAAAGCTTTGTCCATGTCTGAGGAGCTCTGTGCTTCAGTATGAAAACACAAGTAGATGTGAATGGAAAGTTTCGGTGTCTCATATAAAAATCAAGATAGTCAATAAAAGGATTCATTCACAATGTTAGCTCTGATTTTATTTCATTTTACTAAACCAGTAATGCATGGAATGCCTGTGTGCTGTCACATCCATATGTGTATTCTGCTTTACAAATATATTGTTTTCACTCTGGTAGATAGTAATATGTAGAGGACATTTACATACACAGCATTATCAGTGACTTCTCCTACCTTAGTCACTGAAGTGCTGATATCTCTGCCGATTCTTCTGAACATCAGAACAGGCTTCAGAGGAGGAGGAAGGGGGAGGGGGAGCAGCTAAGCTCTGTGAAGTCTCAGGAAGGAGCAGAGAGCCGACATCAATCAAGCAAGATGACAGGAAAGTGGGTGGATCCAGACTCCAGAGCCAGACAATTGTCAGTATTACGCTCTATGAAAGTCTGTAGACCCTCCCACAGGTATTTAGCTTGATTTTAATAGAATGGGGGTGTTTCATCAGATTTGGGGACCCGTCAGAATGTGTAACGGAAGTGACGTTTCGTCGCTGCCATCTTGCTACACCCCGCACTCCTCCATAGTAAGAGGCTACACCCTGAGAAGGGGACACCCACCGGAGTTTTGCATTTTACACTTGTTTTTAACACTAAAGTGAGTTTATATAGTGAAATACAGTACGTAGAATTCCGTCTGAGTGGTTAGATGTTAAATTTTAAAAGCAGTGGCAAGTCTGCTCATCTCATAGGTTTGCTAATCTGACAGAAGTTCGCTGATTTTAAAATTCAACATCTAACCAGTCAGATGGAGTTCTAAGTACTGTATTTCACTATATAAACTCACTTTACTGTTAAAAATAAGTGTAAAATGCAAAACTCCTGTGGGTGTAACAAGATGTCCGCTTTCCCCCTTCTCAGTGTATCCTTACTATGGAGGAGTGCGAGGTGTTGCAAAATGGCGGCGACGGAAAATCACTTCCCTTACACATTCTGATGGGTCGCCTAATCTGACGAAACAGGGGCACTTCTGAGAGGGCTGGAAAGATTTTTAGATATCAGCAGCTCACATAGAATAGATGTAAGCAAAAAAAGGAAACCCATACTTCTCTTTTAACATGTTTTTCTGCCTGCATAGTCAGACTCAAGTTCAATGCTGTGCATGCCTTATCAATTTTCTGCCTAAGATCCAATTGCAGAGACTTCTGCTGTTCCAGCTGTAGGCATTTTTGGTCTGCTTCCTGTTGTTTAATCCTGCTTTTCTTATTGCATTTTGTCCTGGTAGCTCCCTGTATCAATTTTTATCGAAAACAAAAAACAAAAAATATACTGCGCTACCACTATATAAATATACCCCCAAAAAAGCAGCAGTTAAACAGTGAGATGTGCACCAAAATACCAAAAAGAAAAAAGAAATAACCGCGCTGAATATTGATAAGAAATGTGAAATGATCTTGAAAACTTCAGTAGAAAAATTAATGTGTATGGGTAAAACATTACGATAATCAGAAAAATGTACATAAGTCCATACATATGGACTTATGTACATCTTCACCAATGCCAGGAGCATGGCAGACAAGATGGGTGAACTAGAGATACTGTTGTACAAGGAGGATTTTGATTTTGTGGGAATTTCAGAGACCTGGTTCAACAGCTCTCATGATTGGCTGGCAATCATTCAAGGGTATACCCTATACCGCAAGGATAGAGAGGGTAAAAAAAGGGGAGGGGTATGCCTATATATCAAGAATAATGTACAAGCGAATGTGAGAGATGACATCACTGAGGGAGCTAGAGAGGAGGTGGAATCCTTATGGGTAGAGCTCCAAAGGGATGAAGCTAAGAGGAAAATAATACTGGGAGTATGCTATAGGCCCCCTAACCTGAAGGAGGAAGTGGAGACGGATCTCCTATCACAAATTGGATTAGCAGCAAGGATGGGAAGTGTTATCATAATGGGGGATTTTAATTATCCAGACATAGACTGGGCGGAGGGAACCGCGCATTCATTTAAGGCTCGCCAGTTCCTTAATTTCTTGCAGGACAATTTTATGGGTCAGATGGTAGACACACCAACTAGAAATAAAACATTACTGGATCTACTGATTACCAACAATACAGACCTGATCACAGATGTGGAAATACGGGGCAATTTAGGTAACAGCGATCACAGGTCAATTAGTTTCAGTATAAATCACACAAATAGGAAACATAAAGGGAATACAAAGACACTGAATTTCAAAAGAGCCAACTTCCCTAAACTACAAACCTTGCTAAAAGGCATAAATTGGGATAAAATATTAGGAACAAAGAATACGGAGGAGAGATGGGTTTGCTTTAAGAGCATATTAAAAAAGGGCATTAGCCAATGTATCCCATTGGGTAATAAATTTAAAAGAGCGAACAAAAATCTTGGATGGCTTAACTCCAATGTAAAAATGCATATAAAAGCAAAGGAGAAGGCCTTCAAAAAATACAAGGTTGAGGGATCATCCTCAGCATTCAGACTTTATAAAGAATGCAATAAGAAATGTAAGGGTGCAATTAGGATGGCTAAGATAGAACATGAAAGACACATAGCGGAGGAGAGCAAAAAAAATCCCAAGAAATTCTTTAAGTATGTAAACAGTAAAAAAGGGAGGACAGACCATATTGGCCCCATAAAGAACGAGGAAGGACATCTGGTTACAAAGGATGGGGAGATGGCAAAGGTATTGAATTTATTCTTCTCCTCAGTCTTCACGAGTGAATCGGGGGGCTTCAGTAACCAAAACTGCAGTGTTTATCCTCATGAAACAACACAGGAAGCACCTCCATGGTTAACAGAGGACGGAATTAAAATTAGACTTGAGAAACTTTACATTAATAAATCACCGGGACCAGATGGCTTGCATCCGAGGGTACTTAGGGAACTCAGTCAGGTGATTGCCAGACCGTTGTTCCTAATTTTTACAGTCTATTGACTGGAATGGTACCAGCTGATTGGAGAAAAGCCAATGTAGCACCAATATTTAAAAAGGGCCCAAAAAACATCCCTGGGAATTACAGACCAGTTAGCCTAACATCAATAGTATGTAAAATCTTGGAGGGGATGATAAGGGACTATATACAAGATTTTAGTAATAAGAACGATATCATTAGCAGTAATCAGCATGGATTCATGAAGAATCGTTCTTGCCAAACCAATCTATTAACCTTCTATGAGGAGGTGAGTTGCCATCTAGATAAAGGAAGGCCCGTAGATGTGGTGTATCTGGATTTTGCAAAAGCATGTGACACAGTTCCCCATAAATGTTTACTGTACAAAATAGGGTCCGTTGGCATGGACCATAGGGTGAGTACCTGGATTGAAAACTGGCTACAAGGGCGTGTTCAGAGGGTGGTGATAAATGGGGAGTACTCAGAATGGTCAGGGGTGGGTAGTGGGGTTCCCCAGAGTTCTGTGCTGGGACCAATCCTATTTAATTTGTTTATAAATGATCTGGAGGATGGGATAAACAGTTCAATCTCTGTATTTGCAGACGATACTAAGCTAAGCAGGGCAATAACTTCTCCGCAGGATGTGGAAACCTTGCAAAAAGACCTGAACAAATTAATGGGGTGGGCGACTACATGGCAAATGAGGTTCAATGTAGAAAAATGTAAAATAATGCATTTGGGTGGCAAAAATATGAATGCAATCTATACACTGGGGGGAGAACCTCTGGGGGAATCTAGGATGGAAAAGGACCTGGGGGTCCTAGTAGATGATAGGCTCAGCAATGGCATGCAATGCCAAGCTGCTGTTAATAAGGCAAACAGAATATTGGCATGTATTAAAAGGGGGATCAACTCCAGAGATAAAACGATAATTCTCCCGCTCTACAAGACTCTGGTCCGGCCGCACCTGGAGTATGCTGTCCAGTTCTGGGCACCAGTCCTCAGGAAGAATGTACTGGAAATGGAGCGAGTACAAAGAAGGGCAACAAAGCTAATAAAGGGTCTGGAGGATCTTAGTTATGAGGAAAGGTTGCGAGCGTTGAACTTATTCTCTCTGGAGAAGAGACGCTTGAGAGGGGATATGATTTCAATTTACAAATACTGTACTGGTGACCCCACAATAGGGATAAAACTTTTTCGCAGAAGAGAGTTTAATAAGACTCGGGGCCACTCATTACAATTAGAAGAAAAGAGGTTTAACCTTTTTTTTAAATTCAATGCTTTTAATTCGTATTCATACAAAATACATCACAACATACAGTATACATATATCATCATAATAATAACAGACCACCCTCTTCCCTATACGATGTATGTATCCACTCTATAAGGGGTATTTTCTCAAATTTTCTCCCATTTTCATCCCTCTAGCCCTAATCTATAGCCAAGTATCCAGCCCACTCTTTATCGTAATTACCCTACACACACACTTCTACAATTAAGTAAGACCTGCACCTTTCCCTATCCTCTCTGAACACTCTTCTCTACCTAAGGTAGTCCATCTTCACAAACCAGGGGTTCCACATTTTCTTAAATTCCTTAATGTTCCCTCCCCTTACATAAATTATCCTTTCTTTCCTTATTGTTTCCCACACCGTATTAGACCAGTTCTCTACTGTAGGGGGTTTCTCTGCTTGCCATCTCCTAGCTATTTCCTTTCTTGCCTGGTAGAGGCATCTCCGCACTGCTTTTATTTTCACCCTCCCCTTACCTAGACCCCCCCCACCCCTAAAATACACATTTTCGGGTCTACGTTAAGGCTTAAGTTAAAGACTAGGGATGAGCTTCGAGTTCGAGTCGAACTCATGTTCGACTCGAACATTGGCTGTTCGCAAGTTCGCCGAACAGCGAACAATTTGGGGTGTTCGTGGCAAATTCGAATGCCGCGGAACACCCTTTAAAAGTCTATGGGAAAAATCAAAAGTGCTAATTTTAAAGGCTAATATGCAAGTTATTGTCATAAAAAGTGTTTGGGGACCCAGGTCCTGCCCCAGGGGACATGGATCAATGCAAAAAAAAGTTTTAAAAACGGCCGTTTTTTCAGGAGCAGTGATTTTAATAATGCTTAAAGTCAAACAATAAAAGTGTAATATCCCTTTAAATTTCGTACCTGGGGGGTGTCTATAGTATGCCTGTAAAGGGGCGCATGTTTCCTGTGTTTAGAACAGTCTGACAGCAAAATGACATTTTGAAGGAAAAAACTCATTTAAAACTACCCGCGGCTATTGCATTGCCGACAATACACATAGAAGTTCATTGATAAAAACGGCATGGGAATTCCCCAAAGGGGAACCCCGAACCAAAATTTAAAAAAAAAATGACGTGGGAGTCCCCCTAAATTCCATACCAGGCCCTTCAGGTCTGGTATTGATTTTAAGGGGAACCCCGCGCCAAAAAAAAAAAAAAAAAAAACGGCGTGGGGTCCCCCAAAATATCCATACCAGACCCTTATCCGAGCACGCAACCTGGCAGGCCGCAGGAAAAGAGGGGGGGACGAGAGTGCGGCCCCCCCCTCCTGAACCGTACCAGGCCACATGCCCTCAACATTGGGAGGGTGCTTTGGGGTAGCCCCCCAAAACACCTTGTTCCCATGTTGATGAGGACAAGGGCCTCATCCCCACAACCCTGGCCGGTGGTTGTGGGGGTCTGCGGGCGGGGGGCTTATCGGAATCTGGAAGCCCCCTTTAACAAGGGGACCCCCAGATCCCGGCCCCCCCCTGTGTGAAATGGTAAGGGGGTACAAAAGTACCCCTACCATTTCACTAAAAAACTGTCAAAAATGTTAAAAATGACAAGAGACAGTTTTTGACAATTCCTTTATTTAAATACTTCTTCTTTCTTCTATCTTCCTTCATCTTCTGGTTCTTCTGGTTCTTCTGGCTCTTCTGGTTCTTCCTCCGGCGTTCTCGTCCAGCATCTCCTCCGCGGCGTCTTCTATCTTCTTCTCCTCGGGCCGCTCCGCACCCATGGCATGGGGGGTGGCTCCCGCTCTTCTCTTCTTCTTCATCTTCTTCTCTTCTTCTTTTCTTCTCTTCTTCATTTTCTTCTCCAGGCCGCTCCTCACACATGCTAGCATGGCGGGAGGCTCCCGCTGTGTGACGGCGCTCCTCGTCTGACAGTTCTTAAATAACGGGGGCGGGGCCACCCGGTGACCCCGCCCCCCTCTGACGCACGGTGACTTGACGGGACTAACCTGTGACGTCACGGGGAATGCCACACGGGACATGACGGGACTTCCCTGTGGCATTCCCCGTGACGTCACAGGGAAGTCCCGTCAAGTCTCCATGCGTCAGAGGGGGGCGGGGTCACCGGGTGGCCCCGCCCCCGTTATTTAAGAACTGTCAGACGAGGAGCGCCGTCACACAGCGGGAGCCTCCCGCCATGCTAGCATGTGTGAGGAGCGGCCCGGAGAAGAAAATGAAGAAGAGAAGAAAAGAAGAAGAGAAGAAGATGAAGAAGAAGAGAAGAGCGGGAGCCTCCCCCCATGCCATGGGTGCGGAGCGGCCCGAGGAGAAGAAGATAGAAGACGCCGCGGAGGAGATGCTGGACGAGAACGCCGGAGGAAGAACCAGAAGAGCCAGAAGAACCAGAAGATGAAGGAAGATAGAAGAAAGAAGAAGTATTTAAATAAAGGAATTGTCAAAAACTGTCTCTTGTCATTTTTAACATTTTTGACAGTTTTTTAGTGAAATGGTAGGGGTACTTTTGTACCCCCTTACCATTTCACACAGGGGGGGGGCGGGATCTGGGGGTCCCCTTGTTAAAGGGGGCTTCCAGATTTCGATAAGCCCCCCGCCCGCAGATCCCCACAACCACCGGCCAGGGTTGTGGGGATGAGGCCCTTGTCCTCATCAACATGGGGACAAGGTGTTTTGGGGGGCTACCCCAAAGCACCCTCCCAATGTTGAGGGCATGTGGCCTGGTACGGTTCAGGAGGGGGGGCGCACTCTCGTCCCCCCTCTTTTCCTGCGGCCTGCCAGGTTGCGTGCTCGGATAAGGGTCTGGTATGGATTTTTGGGGGGACCCCACGCCGTTTTTTTTTTTTTTTTTTGGCGCGGGGTTCCCCTTAAAATCCATACCAGACCTGAAGGGTCTGGTATGGAATTTAGAGGGAACCCCACGTCATTTTTTTTTTTAAATTTTGGTTCGGGGTTCCCCTTTGGGGAATTCCCATGCCATTTTTATCAATGAACTTCTATGTGTATTGTCGGCAATGCAATAGCCGCGGGTAGTTTTAAATGAGTTTTTTCCTTCAAAATGTCATTTTGCTGTCAGACTGTTCTAAACACAGGAACACATGCGCCCCTTTACAGGCATACTATAGACACCCCCCAGGTACGAAATTTAAAGGGATATTACACTTTTATTATTTGACTTTAAGCATTATTAAAATCACTGCTCCTGAAAAAACGGCCGTTTTTAAAACTTTTTTTTGCATTGATCCATGTCCCCTGGGGCAGGACCCAGGTCCCCAAACACTTTTTATGACAATAACTTGCATATTAGCCTTTAAAATTAGCACTTTTGATTATTCATGTTCATGTCCCATAGACTTTAACGGTGTTCGCGTGTTCGAACAAACTTTTTTCCTGTTCGCATGTTCTGGTGCGAACCGAACAGGGGGGTGTTCGGCTCATTCCTATTAAAGACCTTATTTATGGTCTCAACTACTTCCACCCAGTAGCGAACTAACTTGGGGCATTTCCATAGCATGTGTAACAAATCTCCTGTATATTGACACCTTGGACATTTGGCATCTACCCTTCTCCCATACTTAAACAGTTTTTCTGGGGTATAGTATGCCCTATGTAAGAGCAATAGATGTGAAAATTTCTGGGCAGGTGAGACCGAGACCTGGTGACTCCCCTCCAATATCTCTTTCCATTGAGTATCAGATATTGTCCCCAGGTCCCTCTCCCACTCCCTTCTACACTTAAGTTTATCTGGTCCCTCCCTGCTGTACCGGCATATATGTTGGTAGAACTCTGTTGTTAACCCCTTTGATCCCTCCACGCTCTCTATTTTTTGGAAGATGGGAGATTGACTCCATTTCGGGCCTTGCTCCCCAAATTGGGTCTGCAGAGCATGCCTGATCTGTATATAGTTAAAGTATGAGTGACTCGAGATACCAAATTCCTCCCTTAAGGCGGCAAAGGTTTTTAACATGTTACCATCATATAGTTGTTCCAACTTAACTATCCCCTTTGATTCCCAGGTCTTAATTTTACCTATTTGTGACAGTTCTTGATAGTTCTTATTGTCCCAAAGAGGGCTACACCTCCCTTCTCCCTCCATACCCTTCATGCCTTTAATAAAGTTCCACACTTTTAACATTAATTTAACCGTGGGGGTTCTATATACAAACGAGTTTGCCTCCAAAACCTCCAAAACCCGCCTATGGGGTGCTCCATCAGTCATTATTTCTGTATTGTTATTACCCATAAGACCGTAACCCAGTCTCAGATGTTGCAACTGAGCTGCCAGGAAGTAGCTGCGGGGATGTGGAATCGCCATACCTCCCTCAGTTACTGCTAGCTGTAGTGTTTGTAAGCTTATCCTGGAGTGTCCTCCCTTCCATATCAACCCCCTAAACAGCATATCTATTTTTTTAAACCATTTACCATAGATCCATACTGGTGAATTATGCAAAATATATAATAATTGGGGCAGCCACAGCATTTTAATCAGGTTGCACCTTCCAGCTACCGACAATGGAAGTCTCTTCCATATATCAATCTTTTTCCTAAATTTCACCAACAAGGGGACCAAGTTATTGTGTAAAAAATCCTCCAAGTCTTTTGTTATATGGATGCCTAGATATTTTTTTTTCTCCACTATTTTTAGCGGGGTTTCTTCCAGAAAGGGACCTTGTTTAATTGGGTCTATTGGTAACAAGACCGATTTCTCCCAGTTTATGGAGAGACCCGAGATCTCCCCAAAATCTGAGAATATACCCATCACCTGTCTGAGTGATCCCTCCGTATCTCCCAGGAAGATAAGTACATCGTCCGCGTATAACGCAATCCTCTCTTCCCTCGTCCTTCTCCGGAAGCCTTCCATACTTCTATTTTGCCTTACCGCAGTGGCCACTGGTTCCATTGCCAAAGCAAAGATCAGAGGTGACAAGGGACACCCCTGTCTTGTAACTCTCTCCAAGCAAAACTTACTAGAGAGTACATTATTAATTCTGATCTTTGCTTTAGGTCCATTGTATAGAATTTTTACCCATTTACTAAATGAGGGGCCGAAGCCATATGCCTTCAGTATATACCAAATAAAACCCCATTCGAGGCTATCAAATGTCTTTATAACATCTAGCATTACAACAGCTCTGGAACCCGAGTTTTCAATTGGTATTTGTAAATTTAGAAAAAACCTCCTAATATTTTCGCTTGTTGATCTCTGGGGAATAAACCCAGTTTGATCTGGGTGAACCAATTTATGAATTATTTTTTGTAGCCTAGTGGCGAGAATCTTTGCCAGGATTTTTGCGTCTGAGCACAGTAACGAGATGGGTCTATATGATGCGGGTTCCAAGGGGTCTTTCCCTTCTTTAGGTATCATTATTATTGTGGCCTCTGTCATTGATTCAGTTAGTTTCCCCTCCTGGTATGCCCATTCAAACACCCAGAGAAGCTCTGGTAGTAGTATCTCCCCGTAGTTCTTATAAATCTCCGCAGGGAGACCATCAGGACCGGGAGATTTCTTATTGGCCAGTTCCTTTACTGCTATTTTAATATCTTCTAATGTTATCGGAGCCTCCAGTGCCTCAATGTCCAACCCCGACAAGGAGGGCAACTCTATTTTCCTGAAAAATTCATCCATTGCCGCCCCTCCCACTGGCCTCCGGGACTTATATAATTCCTCATAATATTTTTTAAATGTTTCGTTTATTTTGTCTGGTTGGGATGTAATCTCGCCGTTCCTAGTTCTAATAGCGGGGATCGTCGGGGGGGGAGAGTCTGATTTAACGATATGGGCCAATATTTTCCCTACTTTCTCCCCTTCTCCAAATGTTATTTGTTTTTGAAATAGCCTTTTATTTTCGGAGTTCCTAGTCATTACCTCTTTATATGCTAACTGTTTGTTCTCCCACCTTTGTTGATTATCTGGGGATAAGTTTCTCACAAGCTCCCTCTCTGCTACTCGTAACTCCTCCCTGGCCTTCTCTTCCCTCACCTTTGAAGCTTTTTTTATTCTTGAAACCTGCTGAATCAATAGACCCCTCAGAAACGCCTTCAAAGCGTCCCACATCACCCTTCTTGCTGTAGATTCCTCATTTAGGCTTATAAACTCCCTCAACCTGGTTATAATCTCAATTGGGTCCTCAAACAACTCAAGCCAAATTGGATTTAATTTCCAGGAGCTACGTTGTTTATTTTCCCTAGTAACCATCCTGGCTGTCACCAGTGAATGGTCTGAAACCCCCCTAGGTTGGTGAGTTATATCTCCAACAATATGTGCGGCCAGAACATTACCTAGGACAAGATCTATTCTCGAAAATGAGAAATGTGTACCTGAGTAGCATGAATACTGTTGTACCCCCGGATTGCTCATTCTCCAAAGGTCACACATCCCTGCCTCTTCAAGAAACTGGCCCATACGGCTTCCATACGAGCCCTGCCTCTCCTTTCCTGGAGGAAATCTGTCTATTTCTTTATTTATTGCAACATTAAAATCCCCAACAGCAATGACAGGTATATTCGGTTTATCCACAATAAACTCCAGCAAGCAATATAAAACTTCTAGCCTAAAAGGTGGGGGATTATAAATATTCGCCAATACACATTCCTGACTCCCTATGATGCAATGCAAAAAAACATACCTACCCCCATCATCTATATTGCTTTGCCTGCAGATGAACGCAACCTTTCTCCCAATTAGCACCGCCACCCCCCTAGAATAAGAGGTGTGTACCGCATGGTACTGATACCGGTATTTTTTATTTCTTATTTGGGCTATAGTATCCCTTGTCAGATGCGTCTCCTGCAGACAAGCAATGTCCACTCTAAAAGTATCTAACATGTCAAATACCAGTGCTCTCTTAGAGGGAGTGCCCATCCCCCTAACATTCCATGACCCTATCTTTGATCCCATTAATTAAACTGAAATCCGGCTATCATAACGGGGAAGAAAAAGACCAACAGAGCCCAGTCCGGGGTACCCCCCTTATATTTTTAAGGAAGAAGATCTTCACTGTATGTATTATTTTATAGGCTTCCTGTCGTTTGAGTAGTCCTAGTCTCTCCAACCTCAGTTCTCCCTTAACCATATTTACCCAAGTGTCGGAATATTTGCCATCTTCAAAAAATAATAACTCTGTGCTAACCCAAAAAAAAATACAATTCTATTCATATCATACATATCCCAGTGCATTGATCAGTAAATCAATTATCTCACTACAACCTTTAATTTTATCCCCATATTTATCTGTGTCCTTTGTGACTTTATATAATTCAATGTGTCATAGATACTTTTTACCTTGAGTGTGCGGCTTACTACCTTATATTGCATTCCACTATTCCCATTACTCATCCCCTTAACCCACCTCCCCCGCCCACCCCATCCCCCCTTCCCCCCCATACCACTCTAGGTTACCCCTTGGGGCATTTTTAATGGCCAGTCCATACCCACCTACCTTTCCATACCACACCCTCCCCCCCAACCTCACCAACCCCCTCCTCCCCCCACACTCCCTACCCCCCCAGCATTCAAAACAAAAACAGAAAACAAAACCTATAATAACCAAACCCCCTCTCAAAATTACAACCATTTCCCTACTCACAATACAACCCCGCTCCTTTTGTGAATAAATATATAAAAATAATTTTAACCTTGTGCCCTACTTCTGTATACTAATTTCAACACCTTTCCTCCACTATTTCCTGGGTAATTGATCCTTCTTATCCTCTAACCATGCCAACGCACTGTCAGGGGACTCAAAAATCTGACTTCCCCCCAGTGCGTTTATCCGTAATTTAGCCGGGTAGAGGAGGGCATATGTAACGTTGAATTTCTGGAGGCTACGTTTAACCCCCAGGAACCCAGCTCTGCGTTTCTGTAGGTCTGGGGAGAAATCGGGGAATATTGATATCCTTACATCTTTATATAAGACCTTCCCCATTTCTCTGGCTTTACGTAAGAGTCTTACTTTGTCCTTATAATTTAAGAACTTTACTAGAAACGGTCTTGGGGGGTTTCCGGGGGGGGGGTCTGAACGGGATTCTATGCGCTCTTTCTATTGAAAACTGTTGAGTAAATGTCTCACCCCCAAACACCCCCACCAGCCAGTTTTCCAGGAATACTACCGGATCTGGACCTTCACTCCCCTCAGGAACCCCCACCACCCTCACATTGTCCCTGCGAAGTCTATTTTCCATCTCATCAAACTTTCCCGCCAATTTCTCGATTTCTTCTCTCCAGATCTTCACTTCTTGTTTCAGAGGGAACAGCTCATCCTCAATCACACTTATTCTATTTTCCGCTTCCACCACCCTTTCTGCTGTTTTCTTGAGATCATTTCGTACTAGGGTCAACTCCTCTTTAATATCCTTCATTTGGTCTCCTAAAACCCCTAAGGACTGTTTGCATGCATTTATTGCCAATAAAATGGCTTTTAAGGAGGGTTCCTCTTCTGTCAAACACATTGGGGGAGCTGAGGCCTCCATTTCTTTACCAGAGGCTCCTGGCCCTTTTGCAGAGGAAGTTTTTGTACTAGATGTACCTGTGTGGAGACCCGACTGTCCTTGACTTTTCCTGTCCTTTGCTGACTTATTCTGGGCTAGCTGTCCCCCTTTGTTAGGGGTATGCTCCGTAGCCAGGACCATTTTTTCTAACTTAGCGGACGCTGCAACCGCCGCTGCTGTTGCCTATGCTACTGTAGGGTGGAATCCCTTTTCCTTCTCCTTTTCTTTTGCTGACCGCAGGGACTGGGTTCCCATAGTGTCATGATTAGGATGCTCTTCTCCCTTCCTTCTCCCTGACATGGTAGTTTTTCACTTTATGGAGTTAATCCTTATACCACCTGCACAGCCCGTGTCAGAGAGGAAAAGATTGTTTGCACTGTTCCACCCATGCCAACACCTGGTGTAGTTGTACTAATATCTGAATGATATTTGATGCTGTTTACATCCCAGAGAGAGGGGAGAGAGGCATACATTCACAAGTGCTACTTTTTCCGTATTGCAGGTCTTTTTAGAGACCCTGGGCTAGCGGCACACCTCTTCGCCCACAGGGCTATACTGCACTTTACAATTTTTGCTGCCGAGCTACTTACACCCTTTATTGAGCTGCACCCCTGGAGTTCCAAAACACCCCATTGATTATACAGTCCTACTAGGGGCTCTTAATATGGTGCACAGCAGCCTTTGCTATTCAATCAGAGATGTAATGTAACAGTCATCATGCAAAGTCATATAGGGTTAATACGATACCACACTGCAGCAGAGGTTTCCCGTCTGTTTTGTGAATGGGCACGGTCCCAGAGGTTTACTTGTACGTTCACCACGGCTGTTTTCAACAGGTCTCCACAGCGCTGTTTAACAGCCGCCTCCTTTCTCCTCTTACCGTCACCCCAGCCTGACTCCGACCTCCGCGCCAGCACTTCTCACGACCCCAGTACTTCCTGCGCACAGTGATGTTCCTGCTTCTGACGGCTTCTGACACTCAGCGTCCTCCTTCTCCAAACGCACCCGCCGGCAGCCGAGCCCCGCTCTCCCTCGTCTGTCTCACTCCTCCTCCTCCTCCACTACACTCCGAAACAACTCAGAGTTCCAGCCAACAGTGCACAGCAGTGACACTATACCTAAGCGGCACAGCAGGGAAAGCCATGGATAAGCGCCTGCATTTTATCCCGAGGAAACCGGGCTATCCACAAGGTTTTCATACCCCCGGAGCAGGGTGGACACAAGCTCTCACTCCACCGCACTCATCTCCGTCCGCTTCTGGCCACGCCCCTCACCGAGGTTTAACCTTAAACTACGTAGAGGGTTCTTTACTGTAAGAGCGGTAAGGATGTGGAATTCCCTTCCACAGGCGGTGGTCTCAGCGGGGAGCATTGATAGCTTCAAGAAACTATTAGATAATCACCTGAATGACCGCAACATACAGGGATATGTAAGGTAATACTGACACATAATCACACACATAGGTTGGACTTGATGGACGTGTGTCTTTTTTCAACCTCACCTACTATGTAACTATGTAACATATAACTATAAATCAAAAGGTGATGTCCATGTGTAGTAGATGGGAATCCTTATGTATAATGATTAACCAAAATCAGTCCCAGAGAAAACCCATGAGTAGACACAACCAGACTCGGTGGTAAAGATGAGAGAGACACCACACTCAGTGATCCGCCACCACACAAATATTGCGCTTACCGCAAGGCAAGCAAAAAACAGCCTATATTCCGTCCTGGTATGGGAAATCCAGCTGGTGTACTTTGACTGCATACAGCGTGGCTAGGAGGATATATCGAGGACCCCAACCTCTCGTCTCACAGGCATTTAGATGAAAAGAAACTGGGAAAAGTTCTTGATAACGTATTTCAACCTGACATATGGGGTTCTGGGATAGCTGTCTCTATAGATTAGAGTTGGACAGAAGAGAAAATACAGGTAACTGGAAAGTTTTGGCAGGTGAACCTCTTTGTTTTCCTTCTGTAGGATAGCTGAAGCTGCCTCTCTTAAAAACGAGTGACTCTTCATAAGTAATCAAACATTTTATACAGATATTTAAAAGCCTGTAAACATGAGCAAATGGATGCCGTCAGAATCCTATTCTCGGTTGACCCATGGCCTCAGCCCCAGTGTGCGGAGTTACGAACGTCTTTGCATCACTTCCGGTCAACCGAGAATAGGATTCTGACAGCATCCATTTGCTCATGTTTACAGGCTTTTAAATATCTGTATAAAATGTTCGATTACTTATGAAGAGTCACTCGTTTTTAAGAGAGGCAGCTTCAGCTATCCTACAGAAGGAAAACAAAGAGGTTCACCTGCCAAACTTTCCAGTTACCTGTATTTTCTCTTCTGTCCAACTCTAATCTATAGAGACAGCTATCCCAGAACCCCATACGTCAGGTGGAAATACGTTATCAAGAACTTTTCCCAGTTTCTTTTCATCTACATGCCTGTGAGACGAGAGGTTGGGGTCCTCGCTATATCCTCCTAGCCACGCTGTATGCAGTCAAAGTACACCAGCTGGATTTCCCATACCAGGATGGAATATAGGCTGTTTTTTGCTTGCCTTGCGGTAAGCGCAATATTTGTGTGGTGGTGGATCACTGAGTGTGGTGTCTCTCTCATCTTTACCACCAAGTCTGGTTGTGTCTACTCATGGGTTTTTCTCTGGGACTGATTTTGGTTAATCATTATACATAAGGATTCCCATCTACTACACATGGACATCACCTTTTGATTTATAGTTATATGTATGGACTTATGTACATTTTTCTGATTATCGTAATGTTTTACCCACACACATGAATTTTTCTACTGAAGTTTTCAAGATCATTTCACATTTCTTATCAATATTCGGCGCGGTTATTTCTTTTATCAATTTTCATCGAATGGTGGCCTTATGGGCCGTCCAAGTATTGATTGGGGATGTGGCCAAGGGCAAATTAGCGTGTAAAAATTGGCACAACTCCAGCTCAATTTCATTATATATCACAGGGTCGTTAAGCAGTGAAGCATTAAGATGCCACAAAGAGGGTCAGGGTTTGACCCATAATTCAGAGAGAGTTAGTTGCACTGGCTAATGGTCCGACCATGGCCTCGTATATATTTTGACTGAGGTAATAAGTGGTAGTAAGGGAGTAAGCGTGAAAATTAGGTCAATGCAGGAGGACGTGCCATGAACATATGAGTAGAAAGTATGGTTTTTGTTCGTGGGGTTATACTCTCATCAATCAAATCATAATGGTGTAATAGCTTCCTGGTAGATCATAGACTTAATAATAGCATGCAATGCCAAGCTGCAGTTTCTAAAGCTAGCAAAACACTTTCTTGTATTAGGAGGTATAGAGTCCAGAGAGAGTGACATCATTTTGCCCCTGTACAAATCATTAGTAGGACCTCATATGATTCAGTTTTGGGCACCAGCTCACAAAAAGAATATTGACGAACTGGAGAAAGGGCAGAGAAGGTCAACCAAACTGATAAGAGGCATGGAGTATGGGGAAAGATTAGCTGAACTGAATTTTTTTTTTTACTCAAAAAAGAGGCGATTAAAGGGGGGGGGGGGTTATTATCAACATGTATAAATACATAAGTGGTCATAATAGTGAACTTGGTGTAGAGTTATTCACGTTCAGGTCATTACAGAGGACAAGAGGACACCCCTTATGTCTGGAGAAAAAGAGATTTAAAGGGGTTGTAAACTGTCACGGACCTGGCCGGGACGGAGGCTGTTGGAGAGGACTGTATGCAGGCCTGTTGCCCACCGATTATGGGCCCTAGCATTTGGGGGAATGGTGCTCTCTGTGAGCTGTATGCCTGGGGACCCTGGGGTTGATGTTACTATGGATTCAGCTCCATGTCCCCCCAAAACACACAGACTCTGGAACCCTTTATATGCCATATTAGAATGGTGACTGATTTATACCATTGGGACTCGTACTGTTAAATGCTAATGTCATCAATTCTGCTATAATGTGTTTAGTGTGGCTCTAAGAGTCTTTTCACCCATTGTTGTTTATGTTAATTGAGAGAGCTGATCACATTAGCCACCAGCCCTGGCTAATAGACGAATGGTCTAGGCTGAGGAGGGGGGAGATTGTTGTTTGTATTGTTAATTGTATTAATGTGTGAAGCCCGGTGCCCACAAGACTGTCATCTGGTCTGGGTACATTTTGTAGTAAATTAGGTCATGTTAATTAGGTTAGCTTTGAGTCATCCCTGACATAAAAAGGTCTGTGAGATCTCAAAATAAAGGCAGTTCTGATGTACTCCAAGACTGGTGTTGTCTAGTTCTTGGGGTTTCTATAGCCAGATCCACTGGACTCGTGTTCCAGAACTTAGGAAGCGGTATACAGACGGAAGCACTCAAGCGGAGTGTGGGGCGTTCCGTGACATTGGTGGCAAGCAGCGGGAAAGCTTCCTGAAGTCTGAAGTCTGGGACATCCAAACCTCCAACTGGATCCAAGATCAGCATAGCAGACTTCAGTCACCCCAGCGGAGATATGGACCTGGCATCAGAATTCCCGGGGCTGCTGCGGATCATCCTTTCAACGTACACCAGGACTGTGTCTGAGGATGAATACCTGGAGCTCAGGCAGCTGATTCGGGTGGAGCTCTGGATTGCAGCCCTCCGTCTCGCTGGTATAAAACAGGGCAAGTGCTTTCCAACCCAAGAGCAACGGGCCAGTGACCAACGGGCATTGCGGATGGCATTCCTGGGAGAGCAGCCCCAGGAGCAATGGGTGACTGAGTTGGACAGGTTGGTCCAGCAGGAGATAGAGCTGGACAATCGTTATCGGGCTCTGCAATGGCACGCAGAGGAGGGATATTTAGGGGAGACAACAGAATACTCTCCGGAGGGATATGACTTTGGCGGCCCTGGATTGCTGTGGGAGAACCTTACAGATCTTTTTATGTTTGGCGATGAGGGGGAACCTGACCTTGAGGACATGAGGGACTATAGAGAGTCTATGCTCGGTCTTGCAGGGGTCTCAGAGCTCAAACCTGATCTGGACCATTTGCTAAGGAAGGAACAGCATCTGGAAAGGGCATACAGGAAACTGCTAGAACAAGTTCAGCAGCATGCCAGAGAATCGGCAGTGGAAAATCCGGAGATTGCCGTCCCCAAACCTGAAGTGCTGACAACAGGGCAGAGCTCTGCTAACCTCTGTCCAGAAATGATAACATCTTCTGGGTTCCATGGACAGGAGATGGTGAACCCCTATTCCCAGACATCAGTTGCAGAGACATGGGATTTGATAGACTTTTCTGCTGAGGAAGAACAACCTGATGAGCCTCCAGCAGAAGAGCTGCTATCAGGGCCAAAGTTCACTGTGTTCTGCCCAGCACCAACAGTGGCTTCGGCCTTACTGAGAGAAGAGGTAGTCAGCCTTTCTCCCACAACACTGACAGGGACATGTGATTTTCTGCCAGCAGCATCTATGGAGTTAAAACAAACTTCTCCAGCTGAAGATCTGGTAACTGAACAGAGGGTCCAAGACCTCTGTCCCACACTTTTACCAATTCCAGAGACTGGGGATTTAATAGACGTTTCTGTAGAGGAGGAACCACCTGGCAAACCCCCAGCAGAAGTGTTGGCAACCGGACAGAGGGTCCAAGACCTCTGCCCCACACCTGCAGCAATTGTGGAGGTCCAAGGAGAGAATGCAGTCATCACCTCACAACTGCAGCTTGATCTGGTGTCGGTTGATGGGGCTTCAGTCCCCACCTGTATACCCCAGGAATGCTGGGCAGTCGGCCCAGATCCCCAACAGCAGGATGGAGTGAGCCCAGTCCCCCTGTCTTCTCTCCAGCGGCAGAAAGGATTCCAGGGAGAAGAGCCAGTCTGGGCCTCTCCCCAGCGGCAGATATGTTCTCTGAGAGAGGCAGAGGTTGGCTGGGTGAGTGATACTCTGTTTGGAATAATTTATTTGGGGTACGGTGTGGGTACAGGCAGTAGAGGACTGGAGCTGTTTACTAACTTCGGAGTCAACCCGTCTGGGGTCTCCTCCTGTGTTAGTCTCCTGCCGAAAGGGGAGAAATGTCACGGACCTGGCCGGGACGGAGGCTGTTGGAGAGGACTGTATGCAGGCCTGTTGCCCACCGATTATGGGCCCTAGCATTTGGGGGAATGGTGCTCTCTGTGAGCTGTATGCCTGGGGACCCTGGGGTTGATGTTACTATGGATTCAGCTCCATGTCCCCCCAAAACACACAGACTCTGGAACCCTTTATATGCCATATTAGAATGGTGACTGATTTATACCATTGGGACTCGTACTGTTAAATGCTAATGTCATCAATTCTGCTATAATGTGTTTAGTGTGGCTCTAAGAGTCTTTTCACCCATTGTTGTTTATGTTAATTGAGAGAGCTGATCACATTAGCCACCAGCCCTGGCTAATAGACGAATGGTCTAGGCTGAGGAGGGGGGAGATTGTTGTTTGTATTGTTAATTGTATTAATGTGTGAAGCCCGGTGCCCACAAGACTGTCATCTGGTCTGGGTACATTTTGTAGTAAATTAGGTCATGTTAATTAGGTTAGCTTTGAGTCATCCCTGACATAAAAAGGTCTGTGAGATCTCAAAATAAAGGCAGTTCTGATGTACTCCAAGACTGGTGTTGTCTAGTTCTTGGGGTTTCTATAGCCAGATCCACTGGACTCGTGTTCCAGAACTTAGGAAGCGGTATACAGACGGAAGCACTCAAGCGGAGTGTGGGGCGTTCCGTGACATTAAGGGGGGGGGGGGTTATTATCAACATGTATAAATACATAAGTGGTCATAATAGTGAACTTGGTGTAGAGTTATTCACGTTCAGGTCATTACAGAGGACAAGAGGACACCCCTTATGTCTGGAGAAAAAGAGATTTAAAGGGGTTGTAAACCCTTGTGTTTTTTCACCTTAATGCATCTTATGCATTAAGGTGAAAAAACTTCTGACGAGTGGGAGCAGGAGGCGGAGCCTAGCGGAGCAGACATGCATTGTTAGAGCTCCACACCGCTGAGGAGAGAAGAGAAGGACAAAGCGGAGCCTGCAGGCTCAAAAGGTATCCATTTGAACCTTTTTGCCCCAGGGAACAAACTGTGAAAGTTTGGGCAGGAAATATGGTACTCGGAGGAAACTGTGGCAGAAATAAAAATCACCTCACAAAGAGCTCACAGGCACTCACTGCAGCTGAAGCAGCTCCAGTCACCTCACAAGATACAGCATCAGGGCGCTCTCACAGACAGAAAATGTCACAGCAAGACTCTCCATTTGAGTCAGATACAGAACAAATCCTCTCACAAACTTCTCCACAAGCCTCCTCAGTATCCCCAGTAATATTATTACAATTTGAAAAGATGCTTCATAAGGCTTTAAAACAAACCTCAGACCAAATAACAAAAAGCCTAACCAAAGAAATAAGAGAGCTGGGAAACCGCACCGCAGCCCTAGAAATAAAAATGGATGAAATTGAAATTACTACCCAAGAAAATATAACAGAATTGGAACAATTAAAAAAAGAGAATTTAATACTTCAAACTAAGCTCGAAGATTACGAAAATAGAGCCAGACGTTCAAACTTGCGCATAAGGGGAATACCTGAATCTGTGACAGACCTGCAATCTACTATTACTGCTCTATTACAAGAACTAAAGCCAGATATCCCTATTGAACGTTTAGAACTGGGCAGAGTACACAGAGCCCTCACAGCCAAAAAGAAAGATGGACCCCCACGTGATATAATCACAAAATTTCATTATTACAGAACGAAAGAACAAATACTAATTGCTGCAAGAGAAAAAAAGGAACTTAATTTTCAAGGACACAATTATCAAATTTTTGCTGACCTATCCCAACTTACTATTACTAAAAGATGATCCATGAAACCCCAACTAATGGAACTGCAACGCCACAACATTATGTATCAATGGGGCTTCCCCTTTTCAGTCAGATTTAACTACCAAGGTACAATTTACAGAAGCAGATCAGCAGATGAACTACAACAAACCCTTTTAAAATTAAATCTGACAGAACCCACAAGCAGCAACTCTCCCACACGCAGAAGAATGGCATCATCTTCACCTTCAGGCAGCACCCAGAAAATTTCAGAACAAAATGGGAATCATCATTCTCACAAAAGAGGCCGTTATGCCACATCATCCATGGACCAAGAAGATTCAATGGACTGACATCCTAATTCCTGATATCTCTTCATTTATTATACTAAGAGATGGTTCTCTATAAAAAACCTATATTTATAACTGAATGTAACTGCATTCTGATAGTCACACACTGTGTGGGATCATGTTACATTCCAGTTATATTTCTTATTACTTCTGATTCATATAGCCTTAGAATATATAAGTGAAATAAGGAAATTCTTGTTCAGTTATATATTATCAGGTAATAACAATAGATTTATTACTTTTTAGGACAAATATGTTCAATAATCCAGAAGTAATGGAAGCTTTTTCTTTCTTTTCTTAAAACAAATATATTATTACCTAACTAGTTCCTAGAATTATGTTTTTGTTTATTCTAATCTGAAGCAATACAACCTCAATTTTATGAGTTAACATATCTAAACAGTTACATATGAATAAAATATGTAATTGTTTACTCTAAAAGGGTTAAAATCCCAAAATAATTCAAACTATCTTCATCAATACCAAAGTTATTAACAGTACCTTTCTAACTGAATTATTTAGCCTAGGGAAAAACTAACCATATACAACCACCCTGGAATAAATAATTTCAACAAAAACTATATTCTGCACTCCAATTAATGAAACATCATTTTGATGTCTTTTGACATAGCACTTCTCTCCTGTAAGCGGAAGATCCGTGTACCCCCATTAGCCCTCCTCATTCTCCCAACCATATTATGTGGGAGTGTGACGAAGGCACTTATTCCCCTGAGAGAGATATTTATTCTCTTTCACGGGTAAATTGTGATTACTTGCAAAAAATAATTTATACACTGTATCATTTAATCTCATATGTTTTTTGTTTACTCTTTACTCCAGAATTCACTGGTTTCTTTTCTATCTATTCATCTCTTCAGTCCACACAGGTTGATCTGCGCAGTCAGCTCTGCATAACAAAAAGTAAGTCAAAACTATTTGATCTGTTGCCATGGCACCACTGAATATACTTTCCCTGAATGTTCAGGGAATAAATGTCCCTCAAAAAAGGACCAAAGCCTTCCGTACTTTCCATAACAAGAAGGCTCACATAGTATGCCTCCAAGAAACACACTTCACCAAAGATTCTACTCCAAAATATATTTCTCCTTTTTATCAACAAATTTACACGGCTTCTGCCTGTACCAAGCAAAGGGGAACTCTAATTGCATTTCACCGATCCACACCATTCACCTTATCATCAGAAATTAAAGACCCAGAAGGTAGATACCTGATACTCATGGGTTATATAATGGATACAGCAATCACGGTGATTTCCTACTACGCTCCTAACAAACAACCTACACCATTCCTCTCACATATATTACAAGTGATTAATACACACAAAATAGGAACAGCGATAATGTGTGGGGATTCGAACCAGGTCCTCCTCCCATTTCTAGATAAATCACCTTTTACACCATCCAAAATAACCTCTAGATTACCTTTTTCTCAACTTCTTTCCAAATACAATCTGGTAGATTCATGGAGAGAAAGTAACCCAATGAAAAAGAAATTCACTTATTTCTCGCACCCTCATCAAACCTTCACCAGAATAGATCATATTTTTCTAACAATAGGAATGATACCAGAAATTATTGCATCAGATATAATTCCGATTCCGTGGTCTGACCATAATGCAGTATACACTACTATAGCCTCAGCCATACCAAAAGCGCATGACCCAACGTGGTACTTACCGGACATAATGCTCAAACACCCACTACATCAGATGGCCATTGAACAAGCTTTAAAGGAATACATATCAATTAATAATACAACAGACATCTCCCCAATAACACTGTGGGAAGCTCATAAGCCTGTCTTGCGTGGTACAATACAAAGACAAATGGCACTATTTAAACGGGAACGCAAAAATCTAGCAAAAAAAATAGAACTCAATTTTAATGCAGCCTACATATCATTTCAAGATAATCCATCTCAGAGTACAAAATCTCATCTGGAAAAATCTAGATTGGAATACGATCTATTTCTCACTAAGTCAGTTGATAAATCCCTCAAACGCTCCAAACACAATTTCTACATGAATACAAACAAACCAGGTACATATTTGGCTCGGGCATTAAATTCAACTAACAAATCTTTCAAACCAATACGTTTGAAATGATCAAAAAATGTTTACACTTGTAATCCAGTTAAAATAGTCCATAAATTTCACTCACATCTCGCAACTTTATACAAGACAAACAATGAATTTAATCCTACAGAGGCTGAATCCTTCTTCTCAAAAATAACCTTACCTGAGTTATCTCAGAATCAAAAAAACAGTTTGGATGAGCCTATAACTATAGATGAAGTTGCTAATGCCATAAAAGACCTAAAACTTAACAAAAGACCAGGCCCAGACGGCTACTCGGCTTTATACTATAAAACATTCTCAGAAATACTCTCTCCCATTCTCACTGAAACTTTTAACAAACTTCTAGATGGACATTCTTTTCGGCAAGAAACACTAATGGCAATTGTTTGTATGATCCCAAAACCCCTTTCTGATGATACTTCCTGTGTGAATTATCGGCCTATCTCTCTGTTAAACCTCGATATTAAATTATTAGCAAAAATAATAGCAAACGCCTCAATAGCATTATAGGAAAATTAATACATAGAGATCAAGTAGGCTTCATGCCAAATAGACAGGCAGGCGATAATATACGCAGGGCAGTGTTATTGGCACATATTGCTAAAAAACGGAAAATCCCTTTATGTTTTCTATCTCTCGATATTAAGAGGGCATTTGACACAGTATCCTGGCAATATATGCAATATTCATTACAAAAATGGGGTTTTGGACCCCACTTTTTAACATGGATCAAAGCATTATATAATAAACCCAAAGCCTATATAAAATATGCTGGATACAAATCTGAAGCCTTTAATATCGAAAGAGGTACCCGACAGGGTTGCCCATTATCTCCCTTATTATTTGCCCTTATACTCGAACCCATGGCCCAATACATCAGAACAAACCAAACTATAACTGGCATTGAAGTAGAAGGGATTACACACAAATTATGTATATTTGCAGACGATATATTACTTTTTCTATCATCACCACAGGTCTCTGGTCCTAACTTAATACCAGCTCTTGATGAATTTGCAGCCCTATCCGGCCTTATGATTAATCCTAAGAAATGCCTAGTGCTTAATATTTCACTCACAAACATGGAATTGATCCCGGCTAGGGCTGCACTCCCATTCACATGGGCAGAAAAATCAATCCCATATCTTGGAATTCATTTAACAGCATCTCATTCTGACTTATTCTCAACCAATTATCCTCCTGTATTAAGACAGATCACAAATCTAATAAAACAATGGTCGCAACTTCCTTTATCCTGGATAGGGAAGATTAATGCAATCAAAATGACTATTCTACCCAAATTGCTTTATCTATTCAGAGTCCTCCCTATTCCAATTCCTTCCTATTTTTTGAGAATAGTACAAAAAAGAGCAACTTCGTTTATATGGGGCTCTTCTAAACCACGTATACCTATACACACACTACATCTTCCCAAAAATAAAGGAGGCCTGGGATACCCTAATTTTACTAACTACTACAGAGCAGCACATTTGGCCAGTCTGTCCAAATACCATGCAAAACAGGAAATCCCATTATGGGTATTTATAGAGGCTTCAGAAAATGACCCTCTATTAATATCAAATTTATTATGGCTTGATCCTAAAGACCGCTTTAAAATTCATAATCCCATAACCAAACACTTCTTATCTCTCTGGGATAAACTAAAAACCAAATATCAGTTACAATCTCCACACAATCCTCTCCTTTCTTTTATCAGAAATCCGGCCTTTTATCCGGCATGGATCTACCCAAATTCTTTTAAAGCTTGGACAACATCAGGCATTCAGACACTAAATGACTTCATAGCATCTAAATCATTCCTTTCATTCCCATCGCTTAGAGAAAAATATGATCTACCAAACTCTGAGATATTTAGATATCTCCAAATCAAAAATTTCTATACACCATTCCTAAAGGGGGATACACCATTATCCCAATTATCCATTTTTGAATCAATCTGTACAAAAGATCCATTTGCTAAAGGTACAATTTCATCACTTTATAATCAATTATATGGAGTACCAAATCTTAATAGATCCTCTTACGTTCAGAGGTGGGAGGAGGACCTGGGACGAACTTTAGAAGACACGGACTGGTCTAACATATGGCTCACATCTAAGTCATCTTCACCCAACATCTTAGCACTGGAGACAAATTATAAAGTCCTAACTCGCTGGTACCTTGTACCCGCTAGAGTGGCAAAATATTCACCTAATACCTCAGCTCTTTGTTTTCGAGGATGCCCAGAAATAGGTACATATTTACACATATGGTGGACGTGCCCAGTAATCCAAACCTTCTGGAAGGAAGTCTTCGTGATTGCATCTAAAATATTTAAAAAAATAATACAACCAGATCCATATTTAACTTTACTTAATCTAAAACCGGAATGGTTAACACTCTCTCAATTCAAACTTATGATCCAACTAATAACGGCTGCAAAACAAACAGTGGCCAAGGCATGGAAATCTCCTACATTGGTACTAGCAGAAACAATTCACAGAATGAATAATACAATGTCCCATGCTAAGATGGTAGCCATTGATCAAAATCAAATTCCAAAATTTGAAAAACTTTGGCATCCTTGGATAAAACAACAGTTCCTGTCAAACTTCAATGACTCTGTCCTGTTGCCATGGTAACAGATTAAATGACTTACAGAGACACCCATTCTAAGGCTTCAAAGAGAACTAAAAAGAATAATAAACTAACGAGCGGGACAACCTTGTGGACCATACCTCTACCTTTCAACCCTTTTTCTTCTTTCTCTTTCCTTTTCTCCACCTTACGATTAAAGCTCATTATCAGAATTTATTTGACCTATATACACTCTACTTGTAAACAATATGTATAGTAGGTATAAATCATTTAAATACCTACAAAAGTAACTAAGGAAATGATATATATCCTTATATATAATTTAGGTTTACGTGAACCCAATGTTTAATATTTGAAATTTCATGATATTTACCTATATAAACCCTACTGTAAAACAATGAGCTTACTTTATAGATCCTTGTAAACTTACTTTATATATCTTTATAACATTGTATACTCAATAAACTTCTTTTGACAAGGAAAAAACTTCTGACACTGACCAGCCCCCCAGCTCCCCCCGTTTTACTCACCTGAGCCTGTTTGCTCCCATGGGGGAGACACGCTCTACCTCTCTGCCCGTTGTCTCGGCTCTTGATTGGATAGATTGATAGCAGTGCAGCCATTGGCTCCCGCTGCTGTCAATCAAATCCAATGATGTGGGCGCTGGGGGCGGGGCCGAGTCCGGCAGTCTGTGTCTATGGATGCAAAAGCCGGACTCGGGAGCACGCCTGCATGGTAACCCCCAGGGAGAGTGCTTCTCCTAGGGGGTTTACTGATGCGGGGAGGAGCCGATAGTGCCGCCGGGGGACCCCAGAACAGGTGGATTGGGACCAGTCTGTGCAAAACAAACTGCACAGTGGAGGTATGAAATGTTTGTTATTTAAAAAAAAAAACAAGGATTTACAACCTCTTTTACCTTCACTTACAGAAAGGCTTCCTCACAGTAAGAGCTGTGAAAATGTGTTTCCTCAAACATAGAAAAAACATCAAACCGATTGTATAAAAGCAGTGGCGTTGTTAGGTGGGTGCGGGGGGTGCGGGCCGCACCCGGGTGACACCCGCCAGAGGGGTGACACCCGTAGGTAGTGGCACGCACTGCTAACACTGCCCGCTGTTCTGAGGTCTGTAAACTTTATGTATATGTGGGTGGACATGTGCAGGGGGTGTATATACTAATGGGGGATCTGCACTGAGGGAGGATTCTATACTAATGGGTGTCTGCACTGAGGGGGGATTCTATACTAATGGGGGGTCTGCACTGAGGGGGGATTCTATACTAATGGGGGTTGGCACTGAGGGGGCGATTTTATACTGATGGGGGTCTGCACTGAGGGGGGATTCTATACTAATGGGGTCTGCACTGAGGGGGGATTCTATACTAATGGGGGGCCTGCACTGAGGGGGGATTCTATACTAATGGGGGGTCTGCACTGAGGGGGGATTCTATACTAATGGGGGGTCTGCACTGAGGGGGGATTCTATACTAATGGGGGGTCTGCACTGAGGGGGGTTCTATACTAATGGAGGTTGGCACTGAGGGGGGATTTTATACTTATGGGGGTCTGCACTGAGGGGGGATTCTATACTAATGGGGGTTGGCACTAGGGGGGGGATTTTATACTGATAGGGGTCTGCACTAAGGGGAGATTCTATACTAATGGGGGGTCTGCACTGAGGGGGATTCTATACTAATGGGGGGTCTGCACTGAGGGGGGATTCTATACTAATGGGGGTTGGCACTTAGGGGGGATTTTATACTGATGGGGGTCTGCACTGAGGGGGGATTCTATACTAATGGGGGGTCTGCACTGAGGGGGTTTCTATACTAATGGGGGTTGGCACTGAGAGGGGGTTTATACTGATGGGGGTCTACACTGAGGGGGGATTCTATACTAATGGGGGAGTCTGCACTGAGGGGGGATTCTATACTAATGGGGGGGTCTGCACTGAGAGGGGGATTCCATACTGATGGGGGTCAGCACTGAGGGGGGTGTATGTACTGATGGGGGGTCTGCACTGAGGTGGGAGGTTGATACTGATGGGGGGGTCTGCAGACTCTGCACTGAGGGAGGGTGTCTGTACTGATGGGGGGGTCTGCAATAAGGGAGGGGAGTCTGTACTGAGGGAGGGGGTCAGTACTTAGTGGGGGGTCTATACTGAGGAAAGGGGGTCTGCACTGAGCGGGGGTCTGTACTGATGGAGGGGGGTCTGTACTGAGGGAGGGGAGTCTGTACTGAGGGAGGGGAGTCTGTACTTAGTGGGGGCTCTATATTGATGGAAGGGGGTCTGTACTGAGGGAGGGGGGCTATATTGATGGAGTGGGGTCTGTAGTTAGTGGAGGGGGGTCTGTACTGAGGTAGTTGGTGGAGGAGGGGTTGACACCAATTTTTTCGGCACCGGGTGACACCAACCCTAGCGACGCCACTGTATAAAAGTATAAATTTTATTACAAAATATCAATAATATATATGTACAAACAATACATAAAGACCATAAAAGCCATATCTGATACCCTGATTGAGAGAATTGTATGGATGAATCAACATCCTGGTGTAATAGATAAAACTGGCGGCGATCGATGCAGTGTATATAACACCTTACATGTTACAGACTGAGAGTCCTTTTTCAGAGGTTTTATGTTATTGATTCAAATGGGTATAACATTTCTACAAAAAGAAAGAAAGTATGCAAATAAGTTCATCTTTAGTACAAATTAATAATATTCATCATTGTTCAGCTAAATAGCAAACTATGCAATACATTAACATGACATGTGATATGATACATGAACTAGGTTACTTACATGGCAAACAATTCACATAAAGCAAATATCTGAAGGAATTGACTAGGTCAGGAAACCCATTGGTTATTGGGGCACGCACCCTCCAAATCCACCAGGCAGCCAAACCATATGTAGGAACCGGGGGTTGCTTCACTATGAGGACTCGGACATGGTGGGGCACAAGGTGGTCACCCACCAGAACTGGAGCCATTACTGCTATAAATGGTATAAAAAAAATAGGATTTTTAGAATAGCTTACCTGTAAAATCCTTTTCTTTGAAGTACATCACGGGGCACAGAGCCATAGAAGTTACTATGTGGGTTATAGGCCACCTTCAGGTGATGGACACTGGTACACCCTAAGATAAAAAGTGCACTCCCTATATAACCCCTCCCACCACTGGAAGTATCTCAGTTTTGTAGCAAAGCAATACACGTGTATACCAAGGAAGGGAGGGAAGGGAGGGACTTCTGTGTCCCATGATGTACTTCAAAGAAAAGGGTTTTACAGGTAAGCTGTTTTAAAAATCATATTTTCTTATCGTACATTACGGGACACAGAGTTATAGTAGTTACTATGTGGGATGTCCCATAGCAATGCCAACTGAAAGGAGGGAGACACAACAAAAAGTAGGGCAATAAGAGACTAGAGGACTAATACTGCAGCCTGCAGTACCCTGCACCCAAAGGCGATATCCTCATGACCTTTTACATCTATTTGAAAGAATCTGGTAAATGTATAGACTGAAGACCCAGTTGCGGCCTTACAGATTTGAGCCATGGAGCCTTGGTGATGCACTGCCCAGGAAGCACTTATAGCCGTAGAGGAGTGTGTTTTAATTTGAGAGGGTGGAATCCACCTCTTTAACCATGAGCTTGAACGATTACTTGTCAAATCTATTTAGAATACTAGATTTCGATGCTGCCTGTCCTCCTTTAGGACTTTCAAGCAACACGAATAAAAGCATCCGTTTTTTTAATCTGAGCAATCGCCTTTAAGTAGACATTGACTGCTCTCACCACATCAAAAAAAATGTAGTGATTTTTCTTCCAAAGAACAGGGTTCTGGAAAAAAGTATGGTAGAATAATATCCTGGTTTAGATAAAACCTGATACTACCTTTGGTAAAAAGTTAGGATGAGGACCCAATACTACCTCATCTTTGTGAACAACAAAAAAATATCGCTCTTTACAAGAAAAAAGCAGCCAATACTGATGCCCTTCTTGCAGCAGATATGGTTACCAGAAAAAAATAGTTTCCTTGTCAAAAAAAAGGCTGTTTTGTGAGGTCGACAAAATTCAAGTCCCAAGGGTTCAGGGGTTACTTAACCAGAGATTAAGCCGAGTTACTCCCTGAATAAAGTTATGGGCCAAAGAATGCAAAGCGAGTGGTTGTTGAAATAATACCGATAAGGCCGAGACCTGTCCTTAGAAAGCACTCAAGGCCAGCTTTATTTTTCACCCCATGTGCAGAAAAAAAATCAAGACTCTACCTAAACTTATTTCCTGGGGTGCAGCTCCTGGTTTCACACCAGGAGACATATGTTTCCCAGACTCCATAATATATAACCATGGAGGCCGGTTCTGCATCAACCAAAGTAGAAGACTACCTAACCTGACAGCCCAAGCTTCTTCAGAGTGTGGGCCTGAATAGCCAAACTGTTAAATTTAGCGTTTGTAAAGTAGGATGGAACTCCGGACCTTGCGAGAGAAGGTCTGGCCACAAAGGTAGGGTCCATGGGTTCCCTACTGCCATCTCTACAATCTCTGCACACTAAGATTTCCTGGACCCCGCTGGGGTTTACAAGAATCAATGACTTCCCTTCCTGCTTGATCCTGTGAAGAAGTTGTGGATGCAGGCAGAATAGGAGGGAATGCACAAATTAGTGAGAACTGAATCCACGGGAATAGCAAGGCATCCGTTACGCTTGCTAGCGGATCCTTTGTTCTTGACACAAAGTTCTTGACATATTGACAGGAAGATATTGGGGTGAAGGAACCATTCTCCCAGGTTCACCTTTCTCTGGGCCGCACAACTTCTTGTGCCCCCTTGGTGATTAATATAGGCCATTGCTGTGGCATACATGGATTGAATCCTAGCAGGACAATACCTTAAACTGAACGTTGAGGCCTCAGAACCAAGTGTTCTGCCTGAATTTTTTAAAATGTTAATGGGCAAGGCCATTTGTGATCTAGGCCACTTCTCCTGGATAGCTGCCTCTTTCAGGACTGTCCTCCAACCTAAACAAAACAAAGGTTGGCATATGTTGATACTATTTTCCAGGTAACGGAAAGAAAGGTTTTCCCCTTCGCAGATTTTTTGATGTTAACAATAAACTGAGGCTCTGGCGCAATCAGCCTACAGCACCTGGTATTTCCAGGTGGTCTTTCATCCGGGTACTAACCGGGCCCGACCCTGCTTAGCCTCCAAGAAATCGAGCGCTATCAGGGTGATGTGGCCGTAGGCCTTGGAGTCAGACACATTGGAATATAGAGCTTGAATTCTCTGTTTCAAGCCGATAGGATACTGCTTTGCAGCAGTCCAGAATGAGACTGAGCATAAAGAACAGCCTCGAATGAAGCCACCATCTTTCCCAAGAACTTCACGCAAAGTTGAATAGGAGAAAAAAAGAGAAAAAAACATCTTGCTTCGACTACCTAGATCAGACCTTTATGGCACTGATCTAGCCTGGGGTATGAATACCTTTTTCTGGGTGTACCTATGATCAGACCCAAGTATTTTCTTCATGTTTTAAAGAAGATTCCTCCTAGGTTGAGAATCCGACCTAGATATTCCAGGTAGTTGAATGTGGTGACCATACTTTTGGTCTAAGCGGGCTACAGACTGGTCTAACAAGAACAGATCGACTAGGTAAACCATAATCGCTATACCTTGGGCCCTCAATCTGGCTAGAGAAGGACCCAGAACCTTGTACTCAAGGTGTAGCAGCTAGATCGGAAAGCAGAGCTAAACACTGAAAAAGAAGATTTTCCACTTTGAAAGAAAATATTACTAGTGAGCGAGGAAATAGGCATATGGAGATATGCATCTTCATGCAAAAAAAGGGAGAGATTATATTCAGCAATTGAATTTTAGATTTTTAAGATCTAGAATGTCCATTTGGATTTAACCCAATCCCAATCTCTGCTCTTACATGGGGCCACCATGAACACTTTTTGCCAAAATATGGTCCAATTCTAGAGAGAAAGATTTCTTTTTCTCTGGATACCTAGGAACGTTTGATCTGAGAAAACGAGAAGATGGAAATATTGGAACTCCAGTTTGTACGTTGGAGCTATTGAGAAAGTCCCCCATTCATCTTGACATTCCTTCTGCCAGATCCCTAAGAACTGTAGAAGAATTCTTCCCCTTCGCCCCTATTGAGCAAGCAGGGGCACCTCCTCATAAGGAGGCTACAGTATCTTGTAGGCTTCCTCCCTCAAGACCTCTTTTGTTAAACCCTGAGGATTACCCTATGAACCTGACGTGGAGGCCGTCGTGACTGCCTGGAGGCTGATGCCCCTGGCAGAGAAGAAGGAACTTTGAAATGAAAAATACAATTAATCCTTCATTTGAAAGGAAAAAGAAGTATCTTTTTTTTGCTAGAAATTCTTTGGATATATCCAAAATATCCCCAGATAGCTGTCTTACCGCAAAAGGGAAGACTAACCAGGAGCTTTTTGCAAGACGTTTAGCGAAGGCGCAAACTGTCATAGCAACTATTGCAAACATAAAGCTGCCTCCTGGACCTGCTGAGCAGGATAACCTTAAACAGCTGTTAAAACTGGTTTCTCAATGATTAACCAATTACTGTCAGCGCAAGCTGAGACACTCAACCTGCCAGAGAAAAAAAGTGTTTTTTTTTTTTTTTAAATAGGAATGCCAACCTTTTATTCATTGGATCCCTAAGTATTTCACGAATGTCTGCTGGACAAGTCAAACTTACTCACAAAGGATATAGTAGCGTTAATTGCTGATATACCCCGCTTAGTGAATTTTCTCTACCATAGGATAAAGTGCGAAAACGTTTTAGAATGGAAAATAATGCTTATCTGGGTGATCCTCCAGACACAAAAGAATTTTCCCAAAAAAGAATGGACAGGAAAAAGCATGCACAGCTTGAGGAGGCTTTAGTGAACCCAAACACTCAGTTAAGGGTACATAAATGTGGAGCGGATCATTTAGCAAGAAATTGTTACCATCAATCATACAGATTGTGAAAGCTGACTCTCCCGCAATTGACACCTCAGAAGGGGAGTCATCAGGCTCCCCACGGTCCCCTGAGGGAATCGTCTTCTCCTGCTTCTAGTTCCTCAGTCTGAGGGTCTTAGGAAAATGGAAGAGAACCTGTCACATCTTGACCACACTGGGATGCGAGTAACCATTTGTAGAGTAGGCTTTCCAGAGCTTGAGGGAGACCCTTTTAGCTCCTTTTTTGGGGTGTTTCAACCCCCCCTCTGACCATAGCCCGATGCACAAAGCAGAGGTACTACCAGAAGAAATCGCATCCATTGCTTGAGCAATAGTCAGCCACTGCCGCTGCTATTAACGTTCAGCCTGATTCAATAGTAAAGGTGTTCAAAAGAATGCTTGTGTTACCAACCTCTTTCATGCCCCTCTACGCTCTTGTGTCCCTCCGCAGCTTGCAGCAATAACCCTAGTGCTTTTAAAAACACTCTTTCCTGCGCTGGGCATTGAAGGATGCCAAAGCCGCGCTAAGCCCCGCCCCCCTCCGTCGCCTATGCCCCCCTCCTCTATCAAAAAAAGTTTTTCCCGCGCGGGCCTCTGATCCTATGGGATCTTACAGAGAGTGGAGAAAAATGGTGAGGAGAGCCTGGAAGCCGCCAAGTAGTGCGGCGTGCCGTTGTTTTTTTTTTTTTTTCTAGTGCTTCTTCCTCTTGAAGAGGGGTAGCAAATGGCACAGGTGGGGGGCGTCTTGTGGGGAGGAAACCCCCCCAGACTTGCCGGATGTCTTCTGCTGGCTGGAGGAAATGGAGGCTGCTGCTCCAGACACATCGTGAGCTCTCTGAGGGAGCATGAGAAGGTGCGTGCTCTATACAGCTCCAAGTGGTGACACATAAGCATGACAACATTTACTAACTTAAAGGAGACATTCATAAGAAAATTCAAAAAATTTCTTTGAAAAACTCCACCTACCTTTTTCGTTGCAGGGTTTTCTGTGGTAAAACCAACAGACCCAATCTTCACCCTTCATGATGGGTTCCGTTAAACCTTCAGGAGCCAGGGATCCTTGAGGAAACCCACAATCCTGGACCTGTAATAGCACCACTGCCATTAAAACTTTATGCCTTACTACCAAAAAGTATTCCCGGGGTCCAGCTCTCTAAAAAGAGAAGCGTTACAGGCAAAACCTTGTTTCTTTGGATACAAGGCCCGGGTACCTTTCAATTCGGCTTAAAAAGACACTTTGAATGGATCTGGCTGCATGGCTAGCCCCAGCAAGGATTGCTCCAGAGGAGCTCAGCACAGCACATCTTCACTTGTGACCAACACCTTAGACACTGGTGTAAAAACTGAGATAATCCCAGTGGTGGGAGGGGTTATATAGGGAGTGCACTTTTTCCAGTTCAATATTTTTATTGTGTTTTTCATAGGAGAAATATTAATGATGGAACATACAATATGAAACTCCTCGATGACTAAGGCAGCCATAAGAGGAAAGTACATTGAGTGAAAAACATAGCGTTTACAAGGCTGATGCAATTGCAGTATAACAAAATTCCTGGTACGATTACAGATCTAACAGTAAGGCGGTAATTCCCGCATGGAAGATGGATAATTAGATACACATTACAGCCAGGAGGTTCCCCTCGCGAAGGTCCCCAAGGTCGGAGTGCGAGAGCTCCAGGATCCCACCCAGAAGAGATACCCCCCAATCGTCCATCAGCTCCCCTGGGGAGGAGCCCCCACCGGGACAGAACCCCGGCGACGTCATCCCCCGGGCGGAGCCCCCGGTCACATTGACTATGGAGTATACCTGAGATTAACTGGCTGCCTCCCATGCTGGGACACCAAATGAGTATATGAGGTCAATCTATGGGGGCCAATGGACAGGTTTTGGCCTTGTAAAGCCGTTATCTACTGTTAGAGAAGTGAAAGAAGATGAGAACAGAGAAGAAATAGAGAAAGGGTAGAAGAAAGATGAGGAAAAGGGAGGAAGTAAGATGAAGGACAGAGGAAGTGAGGTGGGGTAGGGTATCTGAAGAAAGATGGTAGTCTCGCTGGATTCTCCCCTAAGGGATCGATTGACCCGGATAAAGAGAAATACCGACATACCTAGCCCAAGGTTCCCAGATCGCTTCAAAGCATGGGACCGTGTCAAGCAGTTTAGCTACCATTTGTTCCTGTGACATTATCCAAGAAATCTTCCGTTTGGTGGCCAAAATAGATACCGATGGGGTTTTCCAGGCTTTCGCTAGAGCAACTTTTGCTCCCAAACACATAAAAAAGATAAGTCGTTGTGTAGTCTTAGGCGTGTTGTGTAGATTGCAGTTTAGTAGGATGTATGTGGGGTCTTGTGGAACATCTATCCCAGAGACTCTCCGTAGAATATGGAGGAATTTATTCCAGAAACTCCGTATACGAGGGCAAGTCCACCAAATATGATGCATCGTGCCCATATGACCACACCCTCTATAACATAGGGGAGAGGAGTCTGGGAATATCCTTGAGAGCCTTGCTGGGACATAGAACCATTTAGTAAAAACTTTAATGTTGGCCTCTATCAAGGCAATATTTAAGATACCTTTAGATGATCTGCTGAAGGCTTGGAACCATTTAGCAGGGTCCCACTGGACGTCCAGGTCCGATTCCCAAGATCGAGCGTATGCCGGGGTGTCCTTCCTATCTGCCAGGGAAGCGTAAATAATGGATTTTCCGCCTTTTTGGGGATCTGTCGAGGAGCACCATAGCTCGTACATCGTAGCCTTGGGGGTATTCGACTTGTCAGTATAGAGAGAGTGGAGGAAGTGTCGAATTTGCGATAATCGTAACGTTTCCGAGGTAGGCATTTCCAGTGTACTCAAAGAGTGACCCAACGAAATGGGGCCATTAGGAGTAAAGAAATGGCCTATCCAGAAAAGGCCTTTGTTTAGCCACCAGTGAAACGCATGTATGTTCATCCCAGGTGGAAAGTCAGGGTTGTGAAACAAGTGAGTGAGGGGCCTTAAGGGCGATATCAAGTTGGCGTTTTTGTGTAATTGGTCGCAGAGAGCTAAGGAGTGAGACAAGGTGGGGGCTAAGACTGCCGGTCTATGTTTGGGGGGTCTCCATGTTAAGAAGTCGAGTGTGAAGTGTGGTACGGCTTGTCTCTCAAGGGAAATCTAATCGGGCCTGCAGATCTTGTTATAGATGGCGGAGAACTGTGATAGCTGTGCTGCCTGGTAGTAAAGCCAAAAGTTTGGTAGACCCAGGCCTCCTTGAGACCTAAGCCTAAACAAAATATCTTTGGCAAAACGGTGACCTCTGTCCCCCCAGACAAATCTAATCACTCAGGATTGAAATTTAGACAGGAAAGATTTTTTAATTGGAATAGGTAGTGAGCGGAATAGGTATAAAAGTCGTGGCAGGAGATTCATTTTGACTGCGTTGAGTCTACCCAACCATGACAAGCCCTCCCGTAACCATTTCTGGAGATCCAGCTCTAGAGAGCGGAACATGGGGGGGGTAGTTGGCAGCATATAAGTCTCCGATATTTTTCGTCAGTTTGATACCTAAATAGGGAATTGAGTTACCTGCCCACATGAAGGGAAAGTGTTGTTGGAGTTGGTCTATGAGAGGTGTCGGGACCGAAACATTGAGGGCCACAGATTTAGACGTTCACCTGAAGACCGGAGATAGCGCCGATGTCTCTAAGAAGTCTGAAGACATTTGGTGTGGTAATGAGAGGAGCTGTGAGGAATAATAGCATGTCGTCAGCAAATAAGGCACATTTGTGAATGTCAGGACCGCATTACACTCCCTTGATGTTCTCGTTCGATCTGATGGCAATAGCCAGAGTCTCGATCGCTATAGCGAAGATCAAGGGTGAAAGAGGGCAACCCTGTCTAGTTCCCCTGTGAATATCGAAGGGATCTGAGTAGTGACCCATTAGTCGCACCTGAGCTGAGGGTGAGGAATACAGAGTGTGGATTATTGAGCGAAATCCTTCGCCAAACCTCCAGCGTTCAAGAACAGGTAGGGCCACGACACAGAGTCAAAGGCCTTCTGCAGATCCAGTGACAACAGAAAGCCCCCTTGAGCAGGATCACCGTCCCACTGGGTCTGCAGAAGGGAAATCAAATCAATAGCTCTACGAACCTGATCCGGGCCCTGTCTCCCCGGGATGAAGCCCACTTGGTCCCTATGTATATAATTCGCTATAAAGTCAGACATCCTGTTTGCTAGTATTTTAGTCATTATTTTGAGATCGTTATTGATTAACAAAATAGGGCAGTAGCTTCCCACCTCGCTAGGGTCTTTACCCTGTTTAGGAATGACCGAGATAAAAGCAAAGTCACTAGGAAGAACCGAGCCATGTAAGGGGCCAGACGAGGACCAAACTTCTTATAATAACATACCGAGAAACCGTCCGGACCCGGGGCAGAGTTCGTTTTCAAGGATTTAATGACATCTAATATTTCCTCTGAGGAGAAGGGGGGTCAAGCAGATCACGGTGCGTTTGCTGCAGGTGAGGCAGGTTAATGTCTCGGGGGAAACAGTTCCCTGGTCTTGTGATGCGCACACGGCATTTTCTCGTAAAAGTGTGAGTAAAAATTATGAAATGAATTCATAATGAGTGCTGGATTTTGCGTCAAATTGCCCGACGAGGCTCGAATTTTGGGGAACACCGAGGTACAGATCTTAGGGCTAAGTTTAGTTGCCAACTTAGAGCCTATCCTATCAGATTGGTAATAAAAACGAGCGCCTGACCACCGCAAGTGTTTCTCCGTGGAAGTAGTGAGAGAGAGGTTGAGTTTCAATCGAGCCGAGTCCAGTTTGGCCAGGCTATCCGGCGTGCGGTGTTGTTTATGGCTTTTACTTAATAGGCAGAAGTTAGCTGTGAGTCACGAAACTTCTGCCCTGCTCTCCTTCTTAAGTTGCGAGGAGAGTTGTAATATCCTGCCCCTCAGAACCGTCTTGTGTGCCGCCCACAGACAGCCTGGCGAAACCGACCCCGTGTCGTTCTCACTAAAGTAGTCCGATAGCGCCTTGTCTATAATCGTGCAATGGGTTGGATTGGTCAAGAGAGTTTCATTGAGGCGCCATTTAAAGGGCCCCTTAATTCCCAACCCTCCCCTTAATGATAGTAACATTATCGAGTGGTCAGATAGTGGTGTGTCATATATTTTGGAGGCGATTACTCTCGGGATTACATGTGGTGGGACAAATATGTGGTCAATCGTAGAGAAGGTTTAGTGGGGGACCGAGTAGTGCGTGTAGTCTCTAGTTTGGGGATTCATTTCCCTCCAGATATCAACCAGGCCAAAAGATTGAACTGTCTGCGCCACCCGAAGACTACACTTAGGGGGCCGTTTAGGTTTGGGCCTCAGGGGGTTGGATTTGTCTGAGGAGAAGTCAAACGGGGTACTGGAGTCTCCCCCCATTATTACTGTGCCAATGAAGTGCAGCTTTAGTACCTTCAGTGTGGAATAAAAAAAAAGTTCCTGATGTTTGTTCGGAGTGTAGTATGAGACAAACTTGTAAGCCTCACCATTAATCGTTCCTGTCACTAGAATGTATCTGCCCTCTGGATCTTTGATGGTATGTGCATGTGCGAAGTGAGTTTTGTTGGAGAAGCAGACCGCCACTCCTCTCATTTTGTTGTCCGCATTGGCTAGGTGAAAATTCATGAAGTTCTTGTGAAGGAATTTGGGCTGCTAGGAAGCGGGGATATGAGTCTCCTGAAGCATTACTACATCAGCCTTCAGAGTGTGAAACTGTTGCAGTATCTTACGTCTCTTCACGGGGGAGTTTAGGCCGTGTACGTTATGTGAGAAAATCTTAAGTGTGCCTGTTGTCGGTGTGGAGTTAGTCATGGGGGAGAGATAAGTGCGGGGCTAGGCACTTGTAAGTCTTACCTGACGTCGCAGTTGTCCCTGGCAGATAGGGGATGACCCCAGTGGCATTGAGAATTCGATCTGTGCTACAGCAGACGGGAGATCCAGCGAGTACCTGTAGCTGCAGAGGAGGGGGAGGGGTGGGGGAGAGGAAAGGAAAGAGGGGAGTAAAGAGAAGTGAGAAAGAAGTAAGAGGGGAGTAGAGAAACAGAACATTAGGGTCGAGAGAGTCTGGATCCGATAGAGGAAAGAACAGAGGTTCAACTATCGGAGCCAGAGGGAGGCGCACTACGACCTCTCTGGTCAATGCCCCCTTTGAATGAAACTATGGCAGTAAATAAACAATGCAGTGTAAGCCCTGCTATCACATATTAGTAGTGATCAAAAGTCTTTGAATAGCGGAGGAAGGAAACAAAAAATTAACAAAAACGGAACAGAAAAACACCTTCCCAGGGGAGTCTAAACCCGTAAGGATCTGAAAGGAAGTCCTGGAGGGAACATAGAAGAAGAGAGTCACCAAAATACTGGCGTCAGGTCAAGTGCCGGCATAGTCCAAAGTGAGGACCTAAGGTAAATTCTTTTCAGACTGCAGGCCTGGTCATGGGGGAAAGGATTCCTTCCAACGTTTGGGAAGCTGTTTCTGCCACACTGGCGACACTGGGCTGGTGGGGGATGTTCTCTTGACAGACGATGCTCCTCAAGAAGCAGAAGGTTGTGGTACTTCCTGAGTAATCAGGCCTAGATGTAGGAGAAGTCGTTCCCCATCCTGGAATGTTGAAAAACTATATGGTTTGTTGCGATATGAGAAGTTCAGTCTCAGCGGGAAGGCCCACCTGTACGTGATCTCTTTGCCCGCCAGGACTTGTAGTAGCGGTTTCAGAGCCCTTCTTTTTTGTACGGTATATGGGGATAAATCCGCGAAAATTTGTACCTGATGGCCTTGGATCATCAGCTTCTCCGCCGCCCTGGAGAGTTTCATCACTTCCTCTTTAACTGCATAGAAATGCGGTTTCACGATAATGTCTTGTGGTAGTCCATCAGAACGCGGTGGTTGTAGCGCCCTGTGGGCTCTGTCAAGCTCCAGACGGTGGGCTGGGATGGTAGGGATTAAACTTTTGATGAAGTCCTGAACAGCCGCGTGGGTGTCTTTGACGGTTTCGGGGAGCCCCCTAATGCGGAAGTTGTAACGTCTCGACCTGTTCTCGAGGTCATCTATTTTGGAGGTAGCGGATTCCAGTTGGTCCTGGAGATCCTGGATCCTGGAAGTATTTTGGTTAATTCTCAGGATCGCCTGGTCAGATTTTTGCTCGATCACTTCAATTCTGGCTCCAATCTGCTGCATATCAGCGTGTATAGAGGCAGTGATCTGTGCAGCTGTGTGAGATAGGCCTATTGAGAGCATCTGAGAGAAAGCAGCCATCATAGAGGGAAAATCAGTAGGAGAGGGGGGGAGATTCCTGGCCTGTGCCTCCCATGGATCCGGGCTGTAAAGTAGATCTTGCTGAGGGGTGAGAGCTGCCCCTCCAAATGACCTTTTTAGCAGAGAGTCAGTGGATGCTGGCGAGGGGAACCCCGGGAGTGAACTCACTGTGGCATCTGAGGATTGTGGTGACGGGAGGGCCCCTTGATCTTGGTCAGCAATTGAGTCTGTCAGGCAGGGCAGGCCTCGTGAGGTGACAGCCGCCATCTTGGAAGGACCGGGCCGCTCCGAGGAATCGTTCAGCGTGGCTATGAGGTTCCTATGGGTGGGATTGAGAGTCATTCGATCGTGGCCGGAGGTGTCCCCTATACGAAGGTACGAGTGTCGGACTGAATTGAGGGCTTACACCGCTGCTGTGGCCGGCATTAGGTCGGAGAGGCGTGGAGCTCCCGGACTAAGCGGCCATCTTGGACGCTGCTGCGCAAGCGCCCGGGAGTGCACTTTTTATCTTTAGGCGTGCCAGTGTCCATCACCTGAAGGTGGCCTATAACCCACATAGTAACTACTATGGCTCTGTTTCCCGTGATGTACAATAAGAAATATATATATATGTATCAAAATCAATTGCTGTGGAAATATATCCAACAATCAATTAAAGGTTGCAGCAATCATGTGCCCTGACATCTCAAAAAGTATATTTGTGCAGGGCAAAGGGTACCAAAACCTGTCAAAAAATAAATGGACTGGCCTTACTCCAGGGAGACGGACCGCGTGATGATATCGTACAGTGCCCTTCCATTCTCTGCTCCTGTCCCCCTCACAGGTGCTCATATACCGCCCCCCTGGCCTCTTTTTAGATGCTGAGGGAGTGGTCGGTTATGAGCAAGTACAATCCACTCGTAAGGTCAGTCCATTTGTTTTTTGACAGGTTTTGGTACTCTTTGCCTGCACAAATATACTTTTTTAGATGTCAGGGCACATGATTGCTCCAACCTTTAAATTGATTGTTGGATATATTTCCACAGCAATTGATTTTGATACAGATATATATACATTTTTTTATACCATTTATAGCAGCAATGGTTCCAGTTCTGGTGGGTGACCACCTTGTGCCCCACCATGTCTGAGTCCTTGTAGTGAAGCAAGCACTGGTTCCTACATATGGTTTGACTGCCTGGTGGATTTGGAGGGTGCGTACCCCAATGGCCAATGAGTTTCCTGACCTAGTCAATTACTTCAGATATTTGCTTTATGTGAATTGTTTGCCATGTAAGTAAACTAGTTCATGTATCATATCACGTCATGTTAATGTATTGCATGGTTTGCTATTTAGCTGAACAATGATGAATATTATTACTTTGTACTAAAGATGAACTTATTTGCATACTTATTTTCTTTTTTGTAGAGATTTTATACCCATTTGAATCAATAACATAAAACCTCTGAAGAAGGACTCTCAGTCTGTAACATGTAAGGTATTATATACACTGTATCAATCGCCGCCAGTCCTTTGCACCAGGATGGTGATTCATTTATACAATTGTATCAATCATGGTATCAGATATGGCTTTTATGCTCTTTATGTATTGTTTGTACATGTATATTATTGATATTTTGTAATAAAATTTATACTTTTATACAATGGTTTGATCTGTCTATTAATGACCCCAAGGGGTTCCTTACCGTACCTCTGGTACTAGGTGTTTTTTCTATGTTTGCTATAATTGGGTCAGACAGACCAAACATTTTCACATACAGTCCCATCCCTCCTCGCATGTCTTAAGTCTCCCTCAAGAACTAGTTCTGGCCAGATCAGTAGATTATTTAAAAAAAGAGCTGAATGTATTCCTAAATGCACAAAATATATCTGGATACTAATTTGTAGTGGTAAAAATGCTGGGGTAGTTGATGTAAGAATTATCTGACTGCCTCCTGGGGGATCAGGAAGGATCTTTTTCCCCTCAATGGAGTAAAACAGTGCAAAAAACACCTCACAAAAAAATAATAGAAAAGTAACAAAATTGTATCAATTCTGAAGTCCATGACTTCTAATACACATTCCCATGAGTAAGTCGTTATGATGAAACGTCGGAACGTGGTTGTATGGCAACCAGTTTTTCACACTTGATGCTATATCGGAAGTGATGCTCAGAGGATCACGATCTTTTGCTGGTTAGATTCAGTTCACCTACTGTATGCTGTGTCCGCTGAGACCACATTACACCAGTACTTGCTGTTGCTCTAGGCTTCATTGATTTGTGCTTATGTGAGTGCAATGTTTGAAGCTGTTTTAATAGAATAAACTTTTTAGGATACTGCACTATTGTAGCACTTTGTTTCATCATATATGGAGAGTACAGTACATGATATCGGGTGTCACATCTGGATATCGGTGGATATTTAACCCTGTAAGGGTTGATGCTGTTTTGCTGAGCATGAGAGTGCAAGGCATCGCCATTTGGTGAGTTTTTAATCAAAGGGGAGTGGAAACACTGAGTGTATGCGGTGTGGTGAAAGTTTTGAAGATTTCACATCAGGATATATTCAGCTTTCCTTGTTTGAGACAATCCAGTCTCATGTATGGACTATTTTTGCACAAACTTTATTATTAGTTGTTTATTTATGTTTTACTGGTGATCACTATCACCTGTCACTGGGTCTATTTATTTATACTGTTTAGCGCTACTATTTACTTTAGTTTACACTGTAAATGCTTATTTATATACACTATATTACCAAAAGTATTGGGACGCCTGCCTTTACATGCACATGAAATTTAACGGCATCCCAGTCTTAGTCCATAGTGTTCAATACTGAGTTGGCAATTTTTTTATTTTGAGAATCTTGCAAACTAGAAACACATTTCAACTTTTTTTTTTATACAAAAATACAATATATATATACATATATATATATATATATATATATATATATATATATATATATATATTCTCAGTAAATAGCACAGACATCTTCAAAAATTCTACACATTACTCAACTTGATTAACATTCAGACCAAGATATAGATTATCATGTGTATGTAGCCTTTCTTCAAAATTATGTTTATCCTTGAAAATAAGGAAGTGCCCAGAGAGAAAACAGGGAAAGAACAAGAACGCAGAGATCAACAAACAGCAGCTACAGGCCTGATATTCCTCCGCGCCTTTATCCAGACCCTTTGCCGCCATCTGTCTTTCTCAAGACCCCGAATTTTCTCTACTTCACTAGGGATGAGCTTCAAGTTTGAGTCGAACCCATGTTCAACTCGAACATCGCTTGTTCGACTGTTCGTCGAATTGCAAATGTTATGGGCTGTCCGTGCCAAATTCGAGTTGTGCATCACGGCTCATAATTCACTGCGGCATTGCAGTGCATTGCTGGCTGATGATTGGCCAAGCATGCACTATGACCCACATGCTTGGCCAATCACAGCGCTGTCTGTACAGACAGCCATAATTGGCCAAAGCCAGGGTGGCTTTGGCCAATTATGGCTCAGGAGGTTTAGTACTATATAAGGCCGCCTGGCGGCCTTGTGTAGTGTGTTGCGGTGGAGAGATATAGACAGAGAGACAGTGTCATTTGATTTAAGTTAGATAGAGTAGGCAGGCGAGTCACTTAGCTGCACTTACAGTGTATTGTGTATATATATATATATATGCATCCTAGGTGTTGTATGTATGTATGTATATCTATATCTATATCTATATATATATATATATATATATATATACATATACACACTGTATTCAGTTTAGCTAGATCCGTTCCTGTTATTCTCTTCCTACTGACAGGCAGGCAGGTGTTTTTACAGTATTTACAGTTAGTGTACTGTGTCCTTTGCACAGTGTGCACCTAAAGCTACCTGAAGAAAATTGCTGGTGTTCTTCTGATCCTATTAGTACCACAGGCAGGCAGCTACAGTATTTACAGTTAGTGTACTGTGTCCTCTGCACAGTGTGTACCTAAAGCTACCTGAAGAAAATTGCAGGTGTTCTGATCCTTTTAATACCACAGGCAGGCAGCTGCAGTATTTACAGTTAGTGTACTGTGTCCTCTGCACAGTGTGCACCTAAAGCTATCTGAAGAAAATTGCTGGCTGAAGAAAATTGCTGGTGTTTTTCTGATTCTATTAGTACCACAGGCAGGCAGCTGCAGCATTTACAGTTAGTGTACTGTGTCCTCTGAACAGTGTGCACCTAAAGCTGATTGAAGACAATTGCTGTTGTTCTGATCCTATTAATACCACAGGCAGGCAGCTGCAGTATTTACAGTTAGTGTACTGTGTCCTCTGCACAGTGTGCACCTAAAACTACCTGAAGACAATTGCTGGTGTTCTCATGCTAATAATACTACAGACAGGCAGTTGATTCTGCTAGCTGCAATATGTGTATATATACACATCCCAGCTTTGTGCAGCTACATCTCACTGCAGGCCATTAGTATGTCTGGAAGGCCAACAAGGAGAGGCAGACAGTCACAAGCCAATAAAAGAGAGCAAGCAGGCTCTGTGTCTAGAGGCAACAGTGCTGGTCGTGGAGACGGTGCATCCTCATCAGCACATGGCCGTGGGACACACTTGTCCTTTTTTTCGGCAGCTGGCCGTGTTGAGCCGCAACATGTGGAAGACTTGGTAGAGTGGATGACCAAGCTGTCCTCATCCTCTCTCACCCAGGCTCAGGGTACTTTGTCTGGCAAAGCAGCTGCCAACGCGGCCTCTTCCCTCGGCTCAATGGCATCAGTCACTCCTTCCCTAGCCCCACCATGTCCTCCTGAGGAGTCCCCCGAACTGTTTGACCACAGTGTTGGGTACATGCTCCAGGAGGATGGCCAGCATTTTGAATGCCTGATAGGACAGAGGAGGAAGAGGAGACACATCTCCAACGAGGCAGGATGCCCTCCAGGGGCCAGCTTAAGGGCAGCCCACTGACTGCATCACACTGCAGAGCTCCTCATGTGCAGGGCGCTGCTCTCTCTGCGCGTTATTCCAAAAGTTCTTTGGTGTGGGCCTTTTTTGAGACGAGTGCATCAGATCCCACCGCTGTTATTTGCAACATATGTCTCAAGCGTATCTCGTGTGGCCAAAACATCACCCGCTGGGGCACCACATACTTGACCAGACATATGTCGACCTTCCATGCAGTTCATTGGCAAGCGTACCTAAAAGACCCACACCAAAGAACAAAGCGGACCTCTCCTTGCTCCTCATCAGCTGGGATCTCCAACCCCACTATACCTTCAGTCTTCTCTGAAACCTGCACTGAGAGGGATGAAGGTGTAGAATTAGGTGTGTCACAGCCAAGTACTTGCGGCCAATCTGCTATCGGTAAACCGATGTCAGATTGTACTAGGCAAATTTCCCTGCCCCAGCTGCTGCACTGCCGAAAAATAGTTTGCTCCCAGTCATCCACATGCCCAGCGGTTGAATGCTAGCTTGGCTAAATTGCTAGCACTTTAACTGCTGCCTTTTCAGTTGGTAGACTCTTCCCCCCTTCCGTGAGTTAGTGGAATGTGCGGTTCCTCAGTGCCACGTTCCCAAACGCCACTTTTTCTCATGGAAGGCGATTCCGGATCTCTAACGGCATGTGGAAGGCAATGTCTTGGCCTCGCTGGACAGGGCGGTCAGCGGTAAGGTGCATAATACTGCTGACTCATGGTCCAGCAGGCATGGACAGGGACGTTACCTATCTTTCACCGCGCACTGGGTGACTCTTCTGGCAGCTGGGAAGGATGCAGGACAGGGTGCAATAGTGTTGGAGGTTGTTCTGCCACCACGCCTCCAAAATTCTACTAGTGGTGATTCTGAAACACCTCTCTCCTCCACCCCCTCCTCCTCTTCTTCCTCCATGGCCTAGGCATTCAAGGGGCTACACAAGCACACAGGCAAAAAGATGCCATGCGGTGCTTGAGCTGGTGTGCTTGGGGGACAGGAGCCACACTGGAGCAGAGATTCTGTCAGCTCTGCAAGGGCAGGTTTAGAGATGGTTGATGCCACGCCAGCTTAAGCCAGGTATGGTGGTTTGCGACAATGGCACCAACCTCCTCTTTGCCCTCCAACAGGGACAACTGACCCATGTGCCCTGTTTGGGTCACGTCCTTAACTTGGTGGTGCAGCAGTTCTTGAGCAGGTACCTGGACTTACAGGATATCCTGAGGCAGGCCAGGAAAGTCTGTGTGCATTTCCACAGGTCATATAATGCCTGTGCTTGGCTGGCTGACCTCCAAAAGGAATTTAACCTGCCCAAGAACCGCCCAATCTGTGACATGCCCACCAGGTGGAACTCAACATTGGCCATGCTGCAGCGGCTGCACACGCAGAAGAGGGCTATCAATGAGTACCTATGCAACTATGTCACCAGGACAGGGTCAGGGGAGCTTGGTTTTTTACCCACGCCAGTGGGCTATGATCAGGGATGCATGCACTGTCCTGTCACCATTTGAGGAGGCCAAGAGGATGGTGAGCAGTGACAGCGCATGCATCAGTGACACTGTCCCTCTTGTCCACCTGTTGGAGCACACGCTGCTTGGAATAATGGACAGGGCACTTGAGGCAGAAGGGAGGAAGAGGATGACTTTCTTACCTCTCAAGGCCCCCTATATCTAGGCAGTGTTCCTGCGTGCCCGCCGATCACACAGGAAGACGAGGAGGAGGAGGATTGTGTCAGCATGGAGGTGGAGCCTGGCACTCAGCATCAGCAGCAGTCTTCAAGGGATCATTTACAGTCCGAAGAAACCCATGGACTTGTACGTGGCTGGGAGTAGGTGGCTGTGGATCATGTCGTCCTTAGTGACCCAGAGGACTCTGGACCGAATGCCTCAGCAAACCTATGCTGCATGGCCTCCCTGATCCTGCAAAGCCAGCAGAAGGATCCTCGTATTCGTGGTATCAAGGGGAGGGATGATTACTGGCTGGCAACCCTCCTTGATCCACGTTACAAGGGTAAGGTTGTGGACCTTATCTTGCCATCGCAGAGGGAGCAGAGGATGAAACATCTTCGGGAGGCCTTGCAGAAAGGTTTGTGCAACGCGTTTCCAAAGCCTGGGAGGTTACAATTTCCTCCTGGACAACGTGTTGCTGAGGCTTCGGTCAGTCACTGAAGGAGTGGTGGAGAAGGTGGCCGTCTGACTGATGCGTTCAGACAATTTTTTAGACCACAGCCCCTAGGTCTGATCGGTTCCAGCAACCATCGCCAGCGTCTGATTCACATGGTGCAGGATTACCTAGATCAGACTTGGACACCTTTCCCACCGAAAATCCTCTGGGTTACTGGGTCTTGAGGATGGATCACTGGCCAGAGATTGCACAGTATGCAATTGAGATACTGGCCTGTCCTGCATCCAGCGTTCTTTCGGAACGCACATTCAGTGCTGCTGGAGGCTTTGTAACTGATCACAGGGTGCGCCTGTCCACCAAATCGGTCGATCGGCTGACCTTCATGAAAATGAATCAGTGTTGGATCACCAGCTACCAAGCACCTGATGCTGATGTAACTGATTGATTTTTTGTTTAATGTGAGGTCCCTTAAAACCTGCCTATGCTGATGCTGAGTGACAATCCTCTTCCTCCTCAATTATCATGCTGATAGCTTGTAAGAACATTTTTGGTTCTGGGCACCGCCACCAGTGGCCAAGGCCCAATTTTTCTGCCCCTGTTTAACAGGGGCATGTAATTACAATTTTTGATGCAATACTTTGCAGCAGGGCTCATTCCTGCGCTCCAACTATAGCATCTATGAGGGGTTGCAGTGTTGTGGCACCAGTGCCTAAGGCCCAATTCTTCTGCCCCTGTTCAACAGGGACATGCAATTACAATTCTTGATCTAATATTTTGCAGCAGGGCCATTCCAGCGCCCACCAAGAGTAACTGTGAGGACTTACAGTGTTGTGGCACCAGCCCCACCTACACCACCAAAGGCCCATTTTTTCTACCGCTGTTCAACAATTGCATGTAATTACAATTCTTGATCTAATATTTCACAGCAGGGCCCATTCCTGCACCCACCAAGAGTAACTGTGAGGGCTTACAGTGTTGTGGCAACACCAACACCTAAGGCCCAAATTTCTGCAGAGTATAGGGCAGGCCCCTACATCCAATTTACAAATGACTCCTACTTGCAAACGGAAGGAGACAACAGGAAGTGAGATGTAAGAGTTAATATGGGAAAAACGTGTCTTCTCTTCACTGATGCTTTATCACCAATCCTTGTTTCACTAAAACCCCCAAATTTTCAAAAAACATTTGTCATTGGGACAGAAAGTGAGGTGAAATCTTCTGAAAAGGTCACAGACAGCAAAACAAATGTTACAGGGGTGATAACCCTTCCCTATGTTTTCCAAAAAGCTTAAAAATAGATTTTTTGTCTGGAGCTACACTTTAAAAATGTACCAGTTCAAAATTACAAACAGATTCTACTTAACAACAGATCTACAGTCTTGTTTGCACCGCCTGTATACTGCTGTTCAGAGTATATAGGGCCTAGGGGCCCCACGCCTTTCCTTTTTTAAATTTGGGTGCAGGGTTCCCCTTAATATCCATACAAGACCCAAAGGGCCTGGTAATGTATTGGGGGGGGTACCCATGCCGTTTGTCTCACTGATTTTCATCCATATTGCCAGGACCCGACATTACAAGCAGTTTTAAATGACTTTTATTCCTTTACAAATGTCATTTTGTGCAGGGACTGTTCTAAGCACGGGAAACACGCGCCACTTTACAGGCATACTATAGACACCCCCCAGGTACGATATTTAAAGGAATATTTCACTTTTTTTTTCACTTTAAGCATCATTAAAATCACTGCTCCCGAAAAAACGGCCGTTTAAAAAAAAAATGTTTGCATTGATACATGTCCCCTAGAGCAGGACCCGGGTCCCCAAACCCTTTTTAAGACAATAACTTGCATATTAGCCTTTAAAATTAGCACTTTTGATTTCGAACGTTCGAGACCCATAGACTTTAATGGGGTTCTAAAGTTTGCGCGAACTTTCGGTCCGTTCGCAGGTTCTGGTGCGAACCGAACCGGGGGGTGTTCGGCTCATCCCTATACTTCACCAAGAATCTCACACACTACCACCGGAACAGGAAGGACTTTCTGCCAAAGGGATACCTGACTACTAAGCTGACTAAAAAAAGAGTGTCCAAATCAAATCCCTTGCGATTCTGCAATGCTCCATACACCCACTCAGCATCAGAGATGCTAGGCAAGAAAGGAATATTCAGAGCCCTCCCCACCTTTTTATAGACCTCTATGTTGAAAGGTCACTGAAGCAAGAAGTGGTCCATGCTTTCCACTTCACCCTGACACTCCGCTCTTGGGCAACCACGATTGTCCAAAGAGCGGCACTTCACATTTCCCCTCACATAGAGCCTACCATGGAAAGTGAGCCAGGCATGGTCCCTAAGTTTCAAGGCAATCCGCTCTGAATTTATTAAACTTAAACCCTCCCTCATAATATGACCTGGGCAATCCCTTAAGGCCAGTGGCGCATAAAAGACAGTACCCACAATCTTCTGACCCAGGAGTCATCTAGGAAGGGACCTGATATCTTCCGCTGACCCATACCACCATTTAAGAATTTTCAGGCATGGGGCAACATAAGCCGGGAGCTTACCATGCTTGATCCTTAGGCTTTTCACTGGCCCGCCACTCTCCCAACAGCCCAGAAAAGGTCTAAACCAGATCTGGAAAATACCTACCCATCCAGGCGGTCTCTCTGCTAGCATGTTACCAAAATTGTGTTTCAAAAACATCAGAGAGAACAACACAACCGGGTTGACCATCCCTAGGCCTCCCTTCCGCCTAGATAGGTAAGTCACATTCCGCTTCACAGGATTCAGCCTGTTCCCCCATAATAATTGGAAGAAACAACTATAAATCCTGCTATAGCAGGACTCTGGCAAGATGCAAACAAAGCTGACATACTGAAAGGTAGGAATCAGGTAGGTCTTAATCATGTCTACACTTTCCCTCAAGGAGAGCCTCCACCCTTTTCAGCATTTCACCTTGACATCCGCATCATTCAGCCTGGCTTCCCAATTTGACTTACTGTAATCATCAGGGCCAAACTCGATGGCTAATACTTTGACTTTCTGCTGAGGCCGCGGGAAGGTGTCTGGAAATGCAAAGCTCTCACCTCCCTCGCATATCCAAAAAACTTCACTTTTATCACGGTTGACCTTGGAGCATGATACCTCAGAATACTGCTCTATAACTGAGACCACCTCCTGCGCCTCCTCTGTCCCAGAGATAAAGAAGAAACGTCATCAGCATATGCTACAACCCTCAAGGGCGGCTCACCAGTAATGCCCACTGGCACCCCGCACAACAGTCCACCCTCTAGCCTTCTGATAAAGGGGTCAATTGCAAACACGTATAGCAAAGGGCTCAGGGGACACCCCTGGCGCACCCCTGATCCAACCCTGAAGGGCCGTCCACCCTCCAGGCTATACTTGTCAAGGAGAAGCCAGAGGTACTCATGATTGACGCGATCAAAAGCCTTCGCCTGATCCAATGCCAGCAAATACTTTCCCCAGCCTTCAGCCCTGCAAAGTTCTGGAGCCTCCCAGACAGCTAACACCATTTATAAAGTGCTCCTGCCCTGGACCGAACAGTGCTGCTGATGAGAAAGCAATCTGTCTGCTACTGACGACAAGCGCCAGAAAATTATCTTCGCCAGAATCTTTCCATCCACATTGAGAATGCTAATGGGGCGCCAGTTCTCAATCATCGAGGGATCCTTGCCTTTTGACAACAGAATTACAGCAGATTGTCTCATGGAGGGAGGGAGCGAACCCTCTTGCAGACAGCCATTAAATACCTCCACAAGATAAGGTACCAAGCTGAATTTGAAAGTCTTATAAAATTCAGCCATCGATCCGTCTGGCCCAGGTGTTTTCTAAATAGCCAGACCGTCTATAGCTTTGACTACCTCTTCTGCTGTGATTTCCCCTGTCAAACTTGCCAGCGGAATGTTATTTCCCAGACCTGGTGTAGAATCCAGAAAACTCAACATCTTTGCCCAATCAAGGTACTCCTCCCCCAGAAGATCCACATAAAAAGACCTTGATCCCTGACCTGGATTTTGTCAAAGAGCCCATACTATTCCTTAGCCCAACAACCGTCTTAACTGCTGCGCTTTGTATGCAGTTCTGATAAGGGTCGGGCGAGTGATATTTCCATAGTCCCTTTTCAGAACCAAAGAAGTGTGCCGGTCATACTGATACTTCCTAAGGAGAAGCTTTACCTCAGAGATTGCCCCTGAATCTCCACCATTCGAGACAAGGCGATCAAGTTTTCTCTGGAGCTGCTGGTAGGCAATGTACTTACCAAGCTGTTTCCTTTTTCCTATGGCCTTGAAAAACCCAATAATCCGGCTTTTGGCAAGCTCCCACCACTCCGACCTACTGCTGCAGAAATCCAGGATAGTTACTTGAGCTTGAAAAAAATCCTCAAAAGATTGTCTTACCTCCTCGTCATCCAGCAGAGCCGGAGAACTCCACCATACGACACCCAGGAGCCGAAAAGGCAGAGTCCCCCTTAAAAAAAAAAAAACCTATCTATCCTGCTCTCACAACTGCCTCACTTAAACGTGTACTCCGTGCTGTCTGGGCAACGCTTAATATGCGCATCTTCCAGACCTGCTTCCCTGGCTATCGTATTAAGAAAGATGCTATCATATCTCAGGCTGCCTCTGGAGCCTTTCCTGTCTTTGGGCCTAGTAACGGTGTTAAAATCACCTCCAAAGACAACTTGCCGAGATGTAAAAAGAAAAGGCTTAATCTTTGTAAAGAGGCATTTCCTCTCCCATCTAGTTTGTGGTCCATAAATATTTATTAAATGTAGATCATGCCCCTTCACAGAGACGTCCAGGACCAGACACCTTCCAATCCCTACCTCGATAACCCGCCGACACGTTACCATGGCAGTAAAAAGTACTACAACTCCGCTGTAAGGCTCATCTACAAGAGACCAGAAGGAGTCCCACGCCTCCACTCCCTCTTTGCCAGGTGGACATCAGCAAGGCTATTTAGCCAGGTCTCTTGCAAAAATAAAATATCAGCATCCATCTTGCTGAGCAAAAATAAGGCCATGTTACGAGCCCTTACAGATTTTATGCTGGCACCATTAATCAGTGCTACATTTATTGGAGTGGGAACTGCCATCAGGATGATTCAGGTAGGCGTTTCTTAGCCTGAGCTCCCTCCCCCCTTACTGGAGACCTTGACCTCTTTAGGGAACACTCTACCTCATCCTCCTCCATCTGAGACAAGGATTTAGAAGACTCCTCCTCCCCCTCACATAAGGACCCAAACTTGTTTCCCAGAGGTAGATCATCTACCTCTAAAGATGAAGCCGAGGAGGCAGAGGTCAGGACTACCTTATTCCTCCTTCTCCCAACCTTGGTCCACTCTCCCTCCTCCCCGAAACATTACCCTGAAATACCTCATCTACATCATTAGCAGAGGCAACTTACCTCTTCTTCACCTTAGAACCTCCACTAGAGGCCTTACGTTGTGTATAAAAAAATGTGAAAGAAACCGCGCTGTCTTAAACAAAAAATAGTAAACCAAATAAAATAGTATAGTGCAGCGCTAATGCAATGAAAAAAAAAAAACAGTGAAGATATCACAATAAGAAATTGGGGTATATATAAGTGCAAATACAATAATATTATTAAACCACAATATTGTTGAAGTGTAGATCAACAGTGATAGTTTATATAGAGTGCATATAGTCCCATATATGACATCAAAATGGTGACTATAAATGAATGTGAACTGGTTGTCTGTAGATAATCCACCACCGTAAGGAAAGAGGCTTACCAGACAGGTTGAACCCAACAAGGCGTATGCCTGATGAGTCAACCAAGCTTTTGGTGTAACACACCCAAGGAGGTACAACAACCACGATTTCCAATCTAGAGCGAATCAGATGTGGGATCTGTGACGATTGTGACATCAGTGGGTATTCCACCATATGAATAGCAACCGGAATTCGTAAGCAGTTCCTCTCAGTGTGACATATGGCAAAAGGAGAAAAAATTGGGCCACATAGTGTGATTCTGTTTAGATGTAAAACATTTATTTAAAATGTTTAAATGGTCACTCACATTTGAGAAGACAATAAAAGCGTTTGGATAAAATCAAAGCAACGCTTTTAATGTCTTCTTAAATGTGAGTGACCATTTTAGCATTTTCAATAAATGTTTTACATCTAAACGGAATCACACTATTGTGGCCCATTTTTTTCTCCTTTTGCCATATGTCACACTGAGAGGAACTGCTTATGAATTCCGGTTGCTATTCATATGGTGGATACTCACTGATGTCACAATCGTCACACACCCGCATCCGATTCGGTCTAGATTGGAAGTCGTGGTTGCTGTACCTCCTTGGGTGTGTTACACCAAAAGCTTGGTTGACTCATCAGGCATACGCTTTGTTGGGTTCAACCTGTCTGGTAAGCCTCTTTCCTTACGGTGGTGGATTATCTACAGGCAACCAGTTCACATTTATTCAAGGTCACCATTTTGATGTCATATATGGACTATATGCCCTTATATAAACTATCACTGTTGATCTACACTTCAACAATATTGTGTTTTAATAATTATATTGTATTTGCACTTATATATACCCCAATTTCTCATTGTGATATCTTCACTGTTTTTTCATTGCATTAGCGCTGCACTATACTATTTTAAGAGGTCTTACGTTGCCTCAGGGAAGGCCCAGATGAAGCTGCCACCTCAGATCTGCACGAATCTGCCCCTTTGGCAGCCTCAGCCAATCTGGATGACTTAGCCACATCTGGAACACTGGGCACCTGAAACACGGGGGAAGAACACACAATAGAAGTAGACACCGGCACAATAGGGAGCACAGACTGGGGAGCAGACACATGAGGAGTCACACCTTCAGATTGAGAAACTGACACCTGGGGGGGCCCTCAGGACTAGCTGAAACAGCTCCACCAACCCCGTGCTGCCCCCCACATTCCTCCTCCTCCATCCTCAGCAGTTCTTCCACCACCTCTGGCTAATTATGTAGGGCTTCAGGGCAAAGGCTATAGGGGTGACCTAACTTGTTACAGAGATTACAATGAATACTATTGCAGTCCTTTTCAACATGCCCTGAGCCCTGACAGAGGGAACATTTCTGCACAGAACATGAGCTTGAAAAATGCCCCTTTTCACCACAGCAATGACACAGCTTTGGTTGCCCTGCATAAAAGGTAATAACCCTGTCACGACCTATAAAGGCAGATGAAGGGATGTGCTTAACAACATTACCCATGACATGCAGTTTTACTAACACTGTCCATCCTCCTGTCCATCCTCCTGTCCATATTCCCCTATCATCTACAACTTTCCTCAAGGGGGCTTGGACATCCGCATATCTCCCCAACCACACCACCAGATCCGCAGCAGGAATGGACTCACTATGTACTAGAATGGTGATGTTCTTGTATACTGGCTGGCGAGAGACTACTTTGAGTGACAGACCTGCCCATCTTGGGGACTCCTTCCACCTTTGCTCATACCTCTCCCAAAAGACATATAATCCTTCTTGACAAAGAAGAGATCATACTCATATGACCCAACTGGGCTGATAAGGGCAAAAATCTCCTCCGCTTTAAAACCCACCCCCAGAATACGGTCCACCACATCTCTCCTGTTTGGGGGTGCCTTCTCCAATCCACCTCAATTGGACCACATTGCGGCATTTAAAGGAGCTACCAGATAATGTCAGATTGGCCTAACCTTCACTCACATCACTCCTAGTGACCGTAGAATAACTTGCCCTACTCACCCTTGGGACAGGTGCAGCCAGCGCTGCAGCATAGGAAATAATCGCACTCCTTGCAACATCTTGCACATCACTTTTAGTTACAGACCCCTCTTTAGATAAAGTAGTAACAACATTATTGTCAGAAACAGATGGAGCAGAGGCTTCTGACAAAGAAATATTTACATTTCCCTTGGTAATTCTTACTTCATTACCAGTAACTAAAGGGTTGCCAACAGTGGAGATGTCCTTATCAGCACTCTTCACAGCAAAGTCTGCACACGCTTTACTGGCTTTCTGTACACAGGTGGGAGCCTCAGCCAGGAGATGAACTTGCTCTCTGCTGCTCTCTATTGCACCATCCATAGGAACTACACCTCCATTATATTGTATAGGCAAGTCATAAACAAAAACAGCTTTTTCTGTCACCCGTTGTTTCAAAGGTTTTGGGGGGACATCATTATCCTTTTCTTCACCCTCCGATGATCCAGACACGGCAAACTTGCGACCATGCAAAGGTGATTCCATTTCTGAAATTAACTTTAGCATACCTGCTGCCTTCACATCATCTTGCTCCATAGCCTCCTGCTGAGGGGACAAGGGCACAGAACTTCCTTGGCCCGATGACATATTGCCAGTCAAAACTTTTGACTGCTTTACACCCGCAATCTGTGTGCCAGAGCTTTCTCCACCATCTGCAGGCATACTGATACTTGGCATGGGATGCGAAGATTTTCCAGCGTGCTGGCCAGAAATGCAGTCCAAGCCCACAGAAACTTTTTTGCTTTGTACTGACCTTGGTTTCTCACACTCTGATAATGCCTGCCCTCCACTGGACTCTATGGCCACTCTGCGCATTGCACGGAAGCGATCATCATTGCCATACTTCTCCTTGAAAGCATCCCTGGTTTCTTTCAATGTGGCCACCAGCAGACTCTGCTTTTCCACTTTGGCCTCCAAAGTCATTAACTCAAGCCGCATCTGTCTTCTCTTAGAACTGTGAAGCTGGTCATTTGCAATTTTATGCTTGAAATCAAACTTTAACTTCACCAGTACCTCTTCCTCCTTGGCAATTCTCACAATCCTAGCACAAACCTTCTTTCTGTAAGCTGCTTGGCTTTCACTTTAGCTGGGCCATTTCCCAGGTCCTCAAACACTGGTATGGGAGGACCGGTACTCTGGCCATCTGGGGGATCCTCCCCTGAGTCCACCCCATATTCCTGCATCCACTCTGGGTATAGGGAGTATTCAAGCTCCCTGGATCAGTAGTCCGCACTGGAGCTCAAGAGATCAGCAGTAGTGCAGCCACACCCTTTGCAGCTATAAGCCCTGGTTCACACAGGGGCGGCACGACTTGCAGGTCGCCTCAGCGAAGCGACCTGCAAACGACTTCCGCGGCGACTTGCAAAATGACTTCTGTATAGAAGTCAATGCAAGTCGCCCCAAGTCGCCCCCGAAGTAGTACAGGAACCTTTTTCTAAGTCGGAGTGACTTGCGTCGCTCCTATTAGAACGGTTCCATTGTACAGAACGGGAGGCGACTTGTCAGGTGACTAGGTCGCCTGACAAGTCGCCCCTGTGTGAACCGGCTCTAACAGATTCAACTCTTCTGGGGAGGCTATCCACAAGGTTTAGGAGTTTGTCTATTGGAATGTTTGACCATTCTTCCAGAAGCACATTTGTGAAGCCAGGCACTGATGTGTAGGCCTGGCTCGCAGTCCCTGCTCTAATTCATCCCAAAGGTGCTCTATATTGGGGTTTTTGTTGCCTTCCCCTGGATCAACTATTGGTATAGGATAGTGTTTTATTGAACTGGTTGGACTAGCGTCTTTTTTTAGCCTGACTATGCACATGTGACTATGTGACCTTTTGGAAAAGTACTTTGAATGTGAGACAGAATTTAAGAACAAGTGGCTTGAGTTGTGAGGAAGGATTCACTCATTCTCCAATGAAAAATAGGTTGGGTGAAGCCGGACAAAGGGGTCATTATCTGACCAGGGAGAAGTCGAAATGGAAATCTTATGTATGATAAGTGATTCAGAAGCATGAATACATGATGGATTCTGCAGAAACTGTTCTGCGGATTGGAGTAAAAAGTAAAATGGAATCTGGGGTGACGTTCCCTCCAGACATCTACAAGATACAAGGTCAAAGGTTTAAAATAACTAAAAATGCACCACAGATCCAGCTCAAGTGACACAGTGTAACTGTGAGAGTGAATGCAGCTGAGAAAAAACAGTTGAGCCTGATAAATTGGCAAGAAAGTCAAAGAGAAACCGTGCAAAAAAAAAAACTAGTAGCACAAAGAGGTAAAAAGTAACAAAATTGTACTCTCTGAACTGTGAAGTCCATTAGTTGTAATATATAAACATATTTGCGTTGTTCACTGGTCCAAATTATTTGGTGGAGGGGGGTTATGATGTGGGGTCGTTTTTCAGGTCTTGGCCCCTTAGTTCCAGTGAAGGGAACTCTGTGGGAACAAGCCCTTTCCTGTTCCAACATGACTGCGTAGATGAGAGAATTTGGGGTGCAGGAACTTCACTGGCCTGCACAGAGTCCTGACCTCAACCCGGTAGAACACCTTTGGGATGAATTAGAGCAGAGACTGCAAGCCAGGCCTTCTCGTACACATCAGTGCCTGACTTCACCAATGCGCTTCTGGAAGAATGGTCAGACATTCCCATAGACAAACTCCTAAACCTTGTGAACAGAGGTAGTGAGAAGAGTTGAAGCTGTTATAGCAGCAGAGGGTGGGCCAACTCAATATTGAACCCTACGGACTAAGATTGGGATGCCATTAAATTTTATCTGTGTGTAAAGGCAGGCGTCCCCATACTTTTGGTAATATAGTGTTTATAAATAAGCATTTACAGTGTAAACTAAAGTAAATAGTAGTGCTAAACAGTATAAATAAATAAAAAACAGTGACAGGTGATAGTGATCAACACTAAAAAATAAATAAACAACTAATAATAAAGTTTGGGCAAAAATAGTCAATACATGAGACTGGATTGTCTCAAACAAGGAAAGCTGAATATATCCTGATATGAAATCTTTAAAAATTAAAGTGTGAAAAACCGATTGCCGTACAGCCACGCCCCGACGTTTCATCATAACGACTTGCTCATGGGAATATGTATTACAAGTCATGGACTTCAGAGTTGATACAATTTTGTTACTTTTTGTATTATTTTTTTGTGCTACTAGTGAGGTGTTTTTTTGCAGTTTTACTTTGTTTTTTTAAGGCCAACTGTTTGGAGAAGAGAACACATTTCAGTTTATTAAGTAGTATTATGGGCTTTGACTACCCCTTTCAAATATTGACTAGAGATCTAGAGATGAGTTCAAGGTGATATTCCAGTCACCCATTAAGAGAAAGTTGCCTTTCCTATGATGCAAAGTCACTTTTAACAGGTGGGAAAAGAATTTATGTTGGATCATATTAGGACCATAATAGGTTACCACCAGAACCTTCTGGTCCCAGAATGTGCCTTGTTGTATTAGGTATCTAGCTGTAGGGTTGGCAATATCAGGTTCACAGGAGAATATAAGATTATGTCTGAATGCTATAGCACTCCTCTATGGTTCTCAGGGGCCAAGGCCGTGTAAAAGGTAGGATAATGGGAAGAGAGAACCTGAGGTGAAAAGGCCTGTGAGAACCTGGTCTCCTGCAGACATACAATATCCACATGTGATTTAAAGTGATGAAAAACATTAGATCTTTTAATAGACAAATTTAAGGCAATTTATGGCCATGAATGTTCTGCGAGTGGATCTTCAGGAGGTCCTTGCCCTAAGCTAACAAGGGATCCTAAGCTTTAATAGATAGGAAATGATGAGGGTCAATGAGGGATCCTGCGAGCAGCACTTATAGATCCTGAGTTAATGAGAGGGAAGAGGGGTGGGAGGTGGTATGGAAAAGAAAAGAAGTACAACATAACCACAGCTAGTGTCGATTGCATCCCCACAGATCGTGTCACGTGAGGGGGTAGCTCTACCTCCAGACCTACAGTGGGGAAAATAATTATTTTATCCTCTGCAGATTTTTGTAAGTTTGCCCACTTACAAAGAATTTAAGGTTCTATAATTTTTATCATAGGTGTATTTGAAATGATAGAGACAGAATATCAAACAAAAATCCAGAAAAAAACACATGATAAGTTATAAATTGAGTTGCAGTTCAATGAGTAAAATAAGTATTTGATCCCCTACCAACAATAATTCTGGCTCCCAGAGACTGGCTACAGTATGTGCTCATGTGGTACATAGATTAGTCCTGTCAATTTAGGAAGGTGCTCCTAACGACAACTCGTTATGTGTGTAAAAGACATCTGTCCACAGAATCTTTCTTTCATTCAAACCTCAACATCATGGGCAAGACCAAAGGATGTCAGGGACAAGATTGTAGACCTGCAAAAGGCTGGAATAGACTACAAGACCATCAGCAAGAAACTCGGTCAAAAGAAGACAATTGCTGGAGCGATTATTCGCAAATGGAAGAAATACAAAATAACCATCAATTGCCCTTGGTCTGCAGCTCCATGTAGGATTTTGCCTCATGGGGTAAGGATGATCATGAGAAAAGTGAGTGATCAGCCCAGAACTACACGGCAGTTGGGACCACAGTCACCAGACAAACCATTGGTAACACAATATGCTGCCAATGAAATCCTGTAGAAGGCACATGTATAGGCTCATTTGAAGTTTGCTAATGAACATCTAAATGATTCAGAGAAGGATTGGGAGAGAGTGCTGTGGTCAGATGAAACCAAAATTGAGCTCTTTGGCATTAACTCGACATGCCGTGCTTGGAGGAAGAAAAATGCTGACTATGACCCTAAGAACACATCCCTAAAGTCAAGCACAGAGGTGAAAAAATTATGCTTTGGGGCTGTTTCTCTGCTAAAGGTACAGGCTGACTTTGCCACATTGAGGGGCCAATGGACGGGGACATGTATTGTAAAATCTTGGATGAGAACCTTCTTCCCTCAGCCAGAACACTGAAGATGGGTCATGGATGGGTCTTCCAGCATGCCAATGAACCAAAACCTACTGACAAGGCAACAAAGGAGTGGCTCAAGAAGAAGCACATTAAGGTCATGAAGTGGCCTAGCCAGTCTCCAGACCTTATCAATTTGTGTATTACTCTTGTGAGCAGCTACGTGTCAGATCAAAAATAAATTAATTAATTAAAGCTGCTAGCACCCACCACACTCCCACAAATATGCAACATATTATATAAATAAATTAGTGCAGCGCTTACCTCATAACACACTGTGTGTTAAGTAGTGTATCATATTATACAGTTGTGCAATTATAAAATGAAAATTACATTTAAAATAACAACACTTCCAAAATATATTAACAATTGTGCTTCTATATAAATATCTGTGACTGTTCTGTGAAAAACTCATATAGTCTCTACTCCATGTCTCTTTAAGACTTCTTTCACATTTATCCTAATCAGTCCAATGATCTGGAATATGTGATCCAAACGTGAAAGAAAATCCTCTTTAAAAATCCACCCTGCTTTAATCTTAGCTTTGCATGCCACCTTCACCAGATGTGCTCTCACCACTGAAAAATTAGCCTTAATAACTCCTTTTGTTCCATATGGCTTAATCTTCACTTTTATTTCTCTTTAATGACACTTCTCCTGTCAGCTTGCAGCCTCCAATCTCCAGCGCTAATCCTTCTTGCTATAATTTACTCAGTACCATGCAAGAGATATGAGGACGAACAATCGTGCTTTATCCTTTTAAAACCACTTTAATGACATATTAGTAAACATATACACTCACATTTCAACGTTTAAAAAAAAGCCTTATGATCTCCTCTACTACTGTATGTGTATCACAGTTCCTCTAGCCATCGGTTCTGCAGTCCCAAACAGCCTTCGGCTCCATGCACACTGAAGCTCATAAACAGACATTTTTGAGAGTTTGGGCGTTTTTTTTAACAGCCCATAAACTCCCCTCTATGTTATCCTATGTGTCCATGCACACATGGACATTTTTGGATGTTTCTGAGTAGTGGAGTTTATGGGCTGTTTTCTGAACGCCACTAAATAGCTTTCAGGAGTCGTTTTCTGACCATAAAAAAACGCCAAATGCTCAAACGCTCATAATCGTCGATAAACGCTCAAGGCTCACCAGCGTTTTTTAAAGTTTATCCATTGAAGAAGAAAAAAAGGAAGTAAAAAAAAAAAAAAAAAAAGCAAAAACGCAAAAATACGTTAATTAACACTATTGCAAAAATGTTAAAAATGTTAAAAAAGACTCACTGCAAAGCTACTGCCGTTTTTATAGAGTTATTTTAACGTAGAGCCTTACATAGAGTCTAATGCCCCGTACACACGGACATTGATCGGACATTCCGACAACAAAATCCATGGATTTTTTTCCAACGGATGTTGGCTCAAACTTGTCTTGCATACACACGGTCACACAAAGTTGTCGCAAAATCCGATCGTTCTGAACGCGGTGACGTAATACACGTACGTCGGGACTATAAACGGGGCAGTAGCCAATAACTTTCGTCTCTTAATTTATTCTGAGCATGCCTGACACTTTGTGCGTCGAATTTATATACACACGATCGGAATTTCCGACAACGGATTTTGTTGTCGGAAAATTTTATAGCAAGCTCTCAAACTTTGTGTGTCGGAAATTCCGATGGAAAATGTGTGATGGAGCCCACACACGGTCGGAATTTCCGACAACAAGGTCCTATCACACATTTTCCGTCGGAAAATCCGACCGTGTGTACAGGGCATTACACTTGTCAGTGTATCCTTTGATTTCACAGTGTCAACGTCAGCCTTTCAGGTCCCACCTGAGGTGTGTGCAAACCTGGTAACCAACTACAAGAAACATCTTACCTTTGTGCTTGCCAACAAGGGTTTCTCCATCAAGTACAAAGTCATGTTTTGCTTATATCAAATAATTAGATTTTTTTCTTCATACTTACCTGTAAAATCCATTTATTTGAGTACATCATGGGACACAGAGCAGCTATATACATTACTACCTGGGTTATGCGCCACCTATAGGTGAATGGACACTGGTAGAATAACCAAAAACAGGAAGTGATCCCCTATGTAACTCCTCACATACAGGAAGTAATCCAGTTTTGTAGCAAGCAATGAACTCCCAAAAAGAGAGGGGAGGGGGCCTCTGTATCCCATAATGTACTCAAAGAAATGGATTTTGCAGGTAAGTATTAAGAAAAAATCGAATTTTCTTTCTTGTACATTACAGGACACAGAGCAGCCATATACATTACTACCTGGGACGTACCAGAGCAATAGCCTTGAGGGGAGGGAGACACACTGTATGAAAACAGCATCAGATTTATACAACCGAGTCCTCTGCTGCCTTAACATCCACCTGATAAAATCTTGTAAACGTATGTACTGAAGACCAAGTAGCGGCCTTGCAAATCTGTGCCACTGACACCTGATAGCAAAAAGACCAGGAGGTTCCAACACCCCTGGTAGAATGAGCTCTAACCCCAAAGGGAGGAGCTTTACCTTTCAGGCCATAGGCCTGAGTGATTAATTGGCGAATCCAAAGTGAAATGGATGCTTTAAAAGCCACCTGACCCTCTTGGGGCCTTCCGTCAAAACAAAAAACACATCAGAACTTCTGATGCTTGCAGACCTTTCCAGGTAGACTCTGACCGCCCGCACCACATCCAAAAGGTGGAACTGCTTCTCTTCTGGCGAGCCAGGCTGAGAGAAAAAAGAAGGTAGACTGGCTACAGTATGTGCTCATGTGGTACATAGATTAGTCCTGTCAATTTAGGAAGGTGCTCCTAACAACAACTCGTTATGTGTGTAAAAGACATCTGTCCACAGAATCTTTCTTTGTTTTTAGAACAATGTCCTGATTTAAATTAAATTCAGAACTTACCTTAGGCAAAAAGTACGGAACAGGACTTTATTATGATGCAAAATCAAATACGGCTCCTTATAGGAAAGGGCCGCCAATTCGGAGACCCTTCTATCCAAGTAATTACAAAAAGAAAAGCCAACTTCCATGTCAAAAGAACTAACGGAATTTCATTGATTGGTTCAAAAGGCTGCTCCTGTAGCACCGACAAACCCAAACTTAAATCCCAAGGGCAAAGAGGTGATTTAACGGGAGACAATAAGTGAGTCACTCCCTGAAGAAAAGTCCGGACCGGGGAATGTGAAGCCAAAGGCTTCTGGAAGTACACTAAGGATGAAACCTGTCCTTTAATTGTTGTCAAGGCTAATCTTTTATCTAAGCCTGACTGAAGAAAAGAGAGAATTCTCTCTACCAAATATCTGCGAGGATGCCAACTTCTGGCCTCACACCACGCAATGGAAGCCTTCCAAACCCTGTGATAAACCTTCCTGGTGACCGCCTTCCTGGCATTCACCAATGTAGTTACCACTGGCCCTGAGATACCATGATCTCCTAGCACCCTGGCTTCAATAGCCACGCCGTCAAATTCAGTGAGCATAAATTCGGGTGGAATGTAGGCCCCTGTAGATCGAGCCGGAGTGGAAGCGTCCAAGGCTTGCCTACTGCTAATCTCACTACCTCCGGATACCAAGCCCTCCCGGTCCAGGCCGGAGCTACCAGATTGACTGATGTCATCTCTTCTCGGATCCTGCGCAAAAGATGTGGCAGAAGAGGAATCAGAGGAATGCATAAATCTAAGAGAACTGAGTCCAGGGAACTACCAGAGCATCTATCCCGATCGCAAGTGGATCTCTTGCTCTGGATACAAACTGCTGAATCTTGCATTTGAACCTAGATGCCAGCAGGTCTACATCCGGTGTACCCCACCGCTGGCAAATCTGCATAAACACCTGTGGGTGCAGAGACCATTTTCCTGGAAGTATCTGTTGGTGGCTGAGATAGTCCGCTTTCCAGTTCTCTACCCCCGGAATGTGGATGGCAGACAGCACTGGCACATGCCTTTCTGCCCATGATAACACATGACGGACCTCCATGTGGGCCAGACGACTCTTAGTGCCACCCTGATAGTTGACATAGGCCACAGCTGTGGCATTGTCGGTTTGCACCCTTACCGGGTGACCCTGTAACTTTGATATCCACTAATTCAGCGTGAGGCGTATTGCTCTCAGCTCTAGTACATTGATGGGCAATCCCTGTTCCTTCAGAGTCCATTTCCCCTGGACTGTGGAGATTTCCATGACTGGGCCTCAGCCGGAAAGACTGGCATCTGTGGTCACTACCTTCCACGACAGTGGAAGAAAAGACCTTCCCTGTACCAGATTCTGGTCTACTAACCACCAGACGAGACTTCCTCGAGCCTTGGGGGTTATGATCATGCAGGAATCCAAAGCCTGCATCCTCCTGCTCCATGCAGACAGAATGTTCTGCTGCAATGCCCTGGAATGTAACTGGGCATACGGAATGAGGAAACCATCTTTCCCAGAAGACTCATACAGAGTTGGACAGATGGGTGTCTCTTTTGGCTTGCCTGCCGAACCTGACCCTTTAGGGCCTCAACCCTTCTTGGAGGCAAGAACACTCCTGCCTGGACTGTGTCCATGATAAGGCCTAAGTATTCCAGACTTTGAACTGGTTTTAGGGCCGATTTCTCAGAATTTATGATCCATCCGAGATGTTCTAGGTATTGGACCGTAAAGGTCATGTTTCTTATCAAAACTTGCAGTGATTGATCCCTGAGTAGGAGATCATCTAAGTAGCCTGCAATCAAGATCCCTCGAGATTTTAGAAGACCCAGTACGTTGTTCCTCTATGACAAGCGCAAAAGCCTTTGATGAGGTTGAAAAATTGGCATGTGCAGGTATGCATGCCTGATTTCTATGGATGCCAGAAAATCTCCTTCTTGGAGAGAGGTCACGACAGAGTGGACTGATTCCATTCGAAAGGGCCCCACTGAGAGATAATGGTTTAGTGCTCATAGATCCAGAATTGGTCTTATGTCGCCATTTGGCTTTGGAACGGTGAACAGATTTGAATAAAACCCTAATCCCCTTTTGGGAAATGGGACCTCCATGATCACCCCATGCTGCCTTAAATGGTCTAGTGCTTGGAGTAATAAGCCCTTTCTTGAAAGTTCCGTGGGAATGCTGAACCTCACAAATCTTTAAGGAGGTTAACAGTGTAATTCCAGCCTGTACCCCTGAGACACTGTGGAGATGACCCACCTGCCCTTAATTAGCGTTTCCCACAATCCCGCAAACTGCAGTAACCTTCCCCCCACCCGCAGGAGTGGGGGCGGCTCTTCACAAGGAGAGTTTTGCCAGCATTAGCAGAATTTTGGACCCGCTGCCTCTTTTGGCCCTGGCCCTGCTGTTTACCTTTGGCAACAGATCCCTGGTGCCGTTGAAACTGCCTAGGGCTTGAAAAACCTGAGGAATTAGCGCGTGGCACCTTGAAAGAGGGCTATGTAGCTACCTTTTTCACAGGAAGGAGGGAACTCTTTCCTCCAGATATCTTTTGGATGTACTTATCAAGATCATCCCCAAATAAACGTTCTCCATGAAAAGGAAAACCAGCTAGCACCCTGTTACAAGGCAGCTCTGCTGACCAGCTTTTTAGCCATAAAATTCTGCCAGAGTGTGGATCGCGGTTAAATTTCAGCACCATTAGCGGTAATCCCGAGCCACTCGGGATTGCATTGCAGGATCCTGGTGCAGTATACTTACCTTGTCCCCAGGATCCTGTGGTGTCCCCCCGTTGTGTTCATGGGCTCTGTCCTCCACCCGAAGCCTCTCTGTGCCGGGCTCCATTTCCTGCGAGCTTTGCAACGCATGGGAGCGGAACCCGGCGGCAAATTAAAAAAAGTGAAAAATCAGAATACATACAGTACACTGTAATCTTACAGATTACATTACTGTATGAAATTATTTCACATCCCTTTTGTCCCCAGTGCTTTGTCCAATCCCCTGCATGCAGTTTTATATTATATATACTGTTCTTTCTGCCTGGAAACTTGAGATTGTCCATAGCAACCAAAAAGTGTCCCTTTACGTCAAAAGTGGTTTTAGACCAGCTAGAAAACAGCGAAAGTAAATTAGAACATTTGCAGAACTGAGCGATAGTGAATCATGGGGAAATTAATTTTATTATTATATTTTATAATTATTTATATTTATTTATTACATTATAATTTATGATTTTGTGTTTCAAACTTCATCATACCAGGGATATCTACTAGACTCTTGGTGGACAGATTTAAGTGTGTTATTACTAAGAATTACAGGCCTACAATATAAAACGCCAAATTTCTATGCAAAATAATTGTACTGCTTTGAGACGCAAAAATCTGACATAACCATACTGCCAGGGAGGTTAAGGGCACCTATAGCAAAGCAAAGAGCCTGAGGCAGATTTGCTCCATCCTGAACAGAATCCTCCGGTTCATTGGGCCGTCTAGCCTGATCTTTCAAGGCTTGACAGACCCCAATTGCTGCTACTGTGGGTTAAATAGCGGACCCTGCCAGGGCGAAGGATGCTTTTAACAAGGCTTCCAGCTTCTTATCTGCAGGATCCTTAAAGACCTGTGTATTATCCACTGGACAAGTTAAGGTCTTGCTCAGGGAGGAAACCTGCTGCATCCCCAACCAGTATGCTCCATTTCTTCATAGGATCTAACAGAAAAAATCTCATTTGAGACACAAATATACGGTCTGGGTGCTCGCAGTCAGAATATACCACCTGCTTCAAGAGTGGGTGAAAAGGAAATACCTGTGTACCCTGCTATGGTTTCAAAGAACCCAGGGAGGAACAAGGTGTTTCATGGACCTCTACTGGAGGTAACTAAAAAGCTGTATGGACCATCTGTACAAAGAATGGATGAGAAGCTATTGTGATTGAGAGGCTGATATAATCTAAGCCTCTTCAGGCTCTGAATCATTTGAGGGAGATTCCTCTCTCTGGATATCAATTGCCTGACCGGTCATTACCTCTTCTACCTCGTCAACCCAGTCTTGCTCCAATATAGGAGGAAAAGGGGAAGGGGACCTGTCACGCTTCCTGCCACTTTGTGTGACAGAAGCGATCATTCTTGCCCTCTAAACCAGCCAAAGCTGATGCCAGGTCCTCTTTAGTAATAAACTCTGAGGTAGAAGTATTGGTAGCAGGCACATTGCCGGATAGACGCAGCGGCTCAGATTGCCTCCAGTCTTTCTGGTGAGGCTATTGCAGCAGAGTTAAGTTTAGCCTCTACAGGGGCTACTGATTGAACACATGTGCCCTTTGCCGCAGCTCTCCCCCCAGGTCGCTTCCTAGAAGACATGGCTTGCTGAAGCAGTGGTAACTGGCTTTGTGACACAAGTTTCTCAGTACCACAATTCCCCCTTGGAAGAATCTCATACATGAACTGTTCTTCCAGCTACTGCAGCATAATTTAGGCTGTGTCTGTCATCACCGATAGGACTTGTGTGTCATCTAGGACAGACTGCTCTGTTTCCCCTCTGCCGGCCAGCAACTAATGCTGTGTACACACGAGCAGACTTTTTGACAGCAAAGGTCCGACGGAACGAATCCGCCGGACAATTTGATCGTGTGTGGGCTTCATCAGACCTTTGCTGTCGAAAAATGAGATGGACTTTAGATTTAGAACATGTTTCAAATCTTTTTGAAAAAGTCACGTGTCTAGTGATGAAACCGGTCGGGAGGAGCCAGTGACGAGCAGTGCTCAGATAAGGGTCTGGTATGGATTTTGGGGGGACCCCCATGCCGTTTTTTCGGCATAGGGGGTTCCCCTTAAAATCCATACCAGACCTAAAGGACCTTGTCGCCTCTTTCTCGCGCTCACTGCAATAGGAAAATGTGTTTTTCCTATTGCAGCGAGCGCGAGATGTACAGTACCCTGTTGCCGAGAACCTCCAAACATTCTTGCGGGCAGGTGCTGTAGCTGCCCTTGCGTCGTATTTGGTCCGTCGGACCAGCAAACAGATGAACGAATTTCCTGATAGGAACTGGTTTCTGCGGAGTTCCCGTGGGAAGATTTGAAACATGTTTCAAATCTAAAGTCCGTCTGATTTTCGACCGAAAAGGTCCGTCGGAAGTCCAATGAAGCCCACACACAGTCGGATTATCCGATGGATTTGTTCTGGTGGACAAGTTTGGTCAAAAAGTCCGCCCGTGTGTACAGGGCATTAGAGAACAGCAAGGTGTCAAGTTTTCCCAACAGAGTACATAAGAAACAAAAAAGCTCCTATATTATTAGTGGAGCCTAATGCAGGGACCTGCAAGCCCTAATCCAGGGACCATGGTACTGTAATATAAACAGGCCTAGATGTTGGGAGGGGAGTAATCCACAGGAGCATGGTCTGAGAACCAAAATCCAGAGTCTGAGGTCCATTATTATGTCACGTGAAAGGAGTCTTATATGGGGCCCCAGTATCAATGGCACAAATGTAGTGACAGGCATCATAATCATGTCAAAGCAAGGGTCTTACAAACTATAAATAGCTACTTGTGGTATGAATGATTTGCTAAAACTGTATTTTTAGCTTTACCTAACACACGCCTATTCAGATTTAGGGAAAATTTATATTATGTAATTTTTTTATTTGCCTAATCCTTAAAATGTATGTTACCCCCAACTTTGCATATTTCTGTGTTACCATGTAATTGTATTATTAGTATCCTGTTATATTTGCATTGCTTCCTTTTGTGTAAAATGCCAGGTGATCCCGACAGTCTTCCTGCTTTTCTATTTCAAACTGTGAACTGTCTTGTGATCACTTAAAAAAAAAAAGGTATATAGTGCACATACACACATTTTTTGCTTCGCACTTCTATTTTAAACTGAATGGGTTGGTTTGGAAATACAATAGTAAGAAGCTTGTTATTCTTACATTTTTTTTATTTTTATTTTTTTATCAGTTTGGAAACAAAGTTGAGTTCCTGTGGAGGTTAGCACGCGCATACAGTGACATGTTTTATCTTACTAATGATGCAGAAGAAAAGAAAAACTATGTAACTAATGGTAAGATTTCCTTTTGTTATAAAAAAAATATATAGCAAAACTGCATTCCAGTGAAATATAAGGACCATGGTTTTTACAGGGCAAACTCTGTCACATATCCATATATGTCTTTAAATACCTGATATCGAGCATACAACTGATGTTGACATCATCTGTTCATATACAGTGGGTAAAATAAGTATTGAACACATTACCATATTACTAGGTAAATATATTTCTAAAGGTGCTATTGACATGAAATGTTCACTACATGTGGGTAACAACCCATGCAATCCATACATACAAAGAAACCAAAACAAATAAGTTCAAAAATTAAGTTATGTGTAATAAAATGGAATGGCACATGGGAAGAAGTATTAAACACATTGTAATGGAACATCCCTGCACTCCGCTTGAGTGCTTCCGTCAGTATACCACTTCCTCCCAGACTGGATACAGATATCAGATATTCCAACCGCTCCCAAGCACAAAACAAGACGAGACTTGCTCTAATTTATTAGAACCAAAATTACAAGTCTTTATATACCATTAAAGAGGAGGTTCCCCCCTCCTGCTCATATTACTCTAACAATACAACTGTAACCTAATTAACATGAGCTAGTTTACTAAATCATTTACCCAGACTACGTGACTCAGAGACATGACCTTTGGGAAGACTTGTGGTCACCGAACTTCACACAGTAGTATAAACACAATAGCAGGAGCTAATTACAATTAACAATACAAACAGTGATCCCCCCCTCCTCAGCTTAGTAGGCAACAAACTATAGTAGGAGTAGACTGTCTGGCTCCTAGCCAGTTCTAGAGGCCAATGTGATCAGCTCTCTCAACTAACATGTGGAGTTCAGAATCAAACAAAGTCTTTACATATATCCTGGGAGATATTGTGAATAAATATTACTGTCCCCTTTTAAGTAGTCCAAAATATATTTTCTCACTCACCCTGTGCCAGGATAGCACAGGGTGACTTAGACATAAGAGGTGTATGGGGAGCTGAAACAAGGGTATCCCACACTTTCCAAGGGATTCTGGGTTCCACGGGCCCTCCCGTCACATCTCTCCCCTTCTGGCATAAGACTAACACAGGAGGAGACCCCAGACGGGTTGACCCTGAAGTTAGTCCATAGTTCCAGTCCTCTAATGCCTGTGCCCACACAGTACCCCAAACGAATTGTTCCAAACAGCACATTACTCACCCAGCCAACCTCTGCCTCTCTCAGAGAACATACCTGCTGCTGGGGGAAGTGCGGACTGTCCTTCCCCCTGGAGTCCCTTTAGCCGCATGAGAGAAGACAGGGTGGCTGGGCTCAGTCCGTCATGCTGTTGGGCATCTGGGCCGACTGCCCAGCATCCCTGGGGTATACAGGTGGAGACTGAAGTCCCATCCACTTTTACAGGAAATCCGTTCTCTGTTAGTTGAGAGCAGAGGCCAGCAGTGCTCTGCCCTGTTGCCAGCCCTTCTGCTGGAAACTCCACACCATCTGCTCCGGCTAACTGTTGGGGAGGGAGGCCGACTGTCCCAGCTCCCTGGAACTCTGTAGTTGTTGCCGGTGCTGGGCAGGTTGGTACTCCACATCCTCTGCTCCGGCTAACCGTTGGGGCAGAGGGCTGGCTTCCTCCACTCCCAAACTGTGTAGCTGCCATTGGGGAGGTGAGGCGGCTGCTTCCTTTTCCATTCCCTCATCTGGCTGCTGGGACAACATGTGTCTGAAACTGTCTCCCAGGTGCACGGATCTTTGCTGGGGAGGAAAGACCGCTTCCTCCACCCTGGCCAACTGTTGGGGAGGGATGAAGAACACCTCCTCTCCCTTCTCCCCAGTATCTGCTGCTGGGGAGTGATTGCCACCTTTTCACCTTGAGCCTCCTAAACTGCCACAGGTGTGGGGCAGAAGTCTTGGACCCTCTGTCCGGTGACCAGCACTTCAGCTGGGGAAGTTCCCTGTAACTCCACAGATACTGCTGTTGGTGCTGGGCAGAGCACAGTGAAGTTTGGCCCTAATACCAGCTCTTCTGCTGGAGGCTCATCACGTTGTTCTTCCTCAGCAGAAAAGTCTATCAAATCCCCTGTCTCTGCAACTGGTGTGTGGGGATAGAGGTTCACCATCTCGTGTCCGTGGAACCTGGAAGATGCTATCGGTGCTGAGCAGAGCACAGTGAAGTTTGGCCCTAATACCAGCTCTTCTGCTGGGGGCTCATCAGGTTGCTCTTCCTCAGCAGAAAAGTCTATCAAATCCCCTGTTTTTGCAACTGGTGTCTGGGAATAGAGGTTCACCATCTCCTGTCTGTGGAACCCAGAAGATGCTATCGCTGCTGGGCAGAGGTTAGTAGAGCTCGGCCCTCTTGTCAGCACTTCAGCTTTGGGGATGGCAATCTCCAGATTTTCCACTGCCGCTTCTTCAGCCAGGATTTCAGAGTTGTCAACTGGTATTTCCTGATAGTCCCAGGCAAAGGGAGCCCAGCCCTGGCGCTGAGCAGAGTCTAGCAGCCGTCTGTAGGCAATCTCCAGCTCCCATTCCTGAATGGCCAGAAACTCTATATCTTCCAGTGCCCAGTGCACTTCCGAGACGTTCAGTAGCCCTTCTCTGAAATCCATGATTTCGCCCAACCGCCACTCCAAATCACTCCCAAAGTTAGGGTCCCCTGTCAGCTTCACATACGACAGTCCCAGGCCACCGTAGCTTAAGCCTTCCATTGGGCTGTCATCCGCTATCCAAGGGTATACTTGGGATACATGCCACTGGAGGACTCTGTAGCTTTCATCCAGCTTCATCTCTGCCCAGACCAGCCTGCTTAATTCAGCTTTCTGCTCCTTGTGCGTTTTTTCTCCCAAAAACAGCACCCGCAATCCATACTACGAGCAGTACTTTTCCTGGATGGAGGGGAGAACTTTTCCCTGGTGGCGCTGCTCATGGGCTAATGCTTCCTTCCAGAGTTCGCAGCGAATAGAATCAAACCATCCCAGCAGAACCTGCTCTGATACTGGTCCTCTGTGCTGTATCTGCATCTCTCGCAACCTCCTTATGAATTCCTCTTCTATGGTGGCTGGTATCTGTACCTCTCCTCTCCTCTCCTGCTATCCGGACCTTGGATCCAGGTGGAAGTTTGAATGTCCCAGACTGCAGGAAGCGCCCCGCTGCTTGCCACCAATGTAACGGAACGTCCCTACACTCTGCTTGAGTGCTTCCGTCAGTATACCACTTTCTCCCAGACTGAATACAGATATCAGATATTCCAACTGCTCCCAAGCACAAAACAAGATGAGACTTGCTTAGCTGCTAACATGGACTCATTTATTAGAATCAAAATTACAAGTCTTTATATACCGTTAAAGAGGATGTTCTCCCCTCCCGCTCATATTACTCTAACAATACAACTGTAACCTAACATGAGCTAGTTTACTAAATCATTTACCCAGACTAGGAGACTCAGAGAGATGACCTTTGGGCAGACTTGTGGTCACCGAGGTTCACACAGTAGTATAAACACAATAGCAGGAGCTAATTACAATTAACGCTACAAACAGTGATCCCCCCCCCTCCTCAGCCTAGTAGGCAACAAACTATAGTAGGAGTAGACTGTCTGGTCCTAGCCAGTTCTAAAGGCCAATGTGATCAGCTCTCTCAACTAACATGTGGAGTTCAGAATCAAAGTCTTTACATATATCCTGGGAGACATTGTGGATAAATATTACTGTCCCCTTTTAAGTAGTTTTAGATATATTTTAAATATATTTTTTCACTCACCCTGTGCCAGGATAGCACAGGGTGACTTAGACATAAGAGGTGTATGGGGAGCTGAAACAAGTGTATCCCACACTTTCCAAGGGATTCTGGGTTCCACGGGCCCTCCCGTCACACACATGAAGAAAGAGAGGTGCAAAAAGGCATGGACAGCCAAGACACCATCTGAAATCTATCAGTAACTGGAAAGCAATCAAGCCCCTTGTCTGTGTAAATTAATATCAGCTGGTTCAATCTCTGATAGCCTATAAAAAGGTGTCTCATTACTAGGGATGAGCCGAACACCCCCCGATTCGGTTCGCACCAGAACCTGCGAACGGACCGAAAATTTGCACGAACGTTAGAACCCCATTGATGTCTATGGGACTCGAACGTTCAAAATCAAAAGTGCTCATTTTAAAGGCTAATTTGCATGGTATTGTCCTAAAAAGGGTTTGGGGACCCGGGTCCTGCCCCTGGGGACATGTATCAATGCAAAAAAAAGTTTTAAAAATGGCCGTTTTTTCGGGAGCAGTGATTTTAATGATGCTTAAAGTAAAAAAAAAAATAGTGAATTATTCCTTTAAATATCGTACCTGGGGGGTGTCTATAGTATGCCTGTAAAGTGGCACGTGTTTCCCGTGCTTAGAACAGTCCCTGTACAAAATGACATTTTTAAAGGAATAAAAGTCATTTAAAACTGCTTGCGGCTTTAATGTAATGTCGGGTCCTGGCAATATGGATGAAAATCAGTGAGACAAACAGCATGGGTACCTCCCAGTCCATTACCAGACCCTTTGGGTCTTGTATGGATATTAAGGGGAACCCCGCACCCAAATTATAAAAAGGAAAGGTGTGGGGCCACCAGGCCCTATATACTCTGAACAGCAGTATACAGGCGGTGCAAACAAGACAGGGACTGTAGGTTTGTTGTTAAGTATAATCTGTTTGTAATTTTGAACTGGTACATTTTTAACGTGTTTAGCTCCAACCAAAAAATCTATTTTAAGCTTTTTGGAAAACATAGGGAAGGGTTATCACCCCTGTGTTATTTGTTTTGCTGTCTTTGCTCCTCTTCAGAAGATTTCACCTCACTTTCTGTCCCAATGACAAATGTTTTTAGAAAATTTGGGGTTTTTAGTGAAACAAGGATTAGTGATAATGCATCAGTGGAAAGGAGAAACGTTTTTCCCATATTAACTCTTACAGGAGAGAATTTCCCTTCCTAGGGGTAGATTTCATCTCACTTGCTGTTGTCTCCTTCCGTTTGGAGGTAGGAGTCGTTTGTAAGTTGGATGTTTTAAATTAGGGGCCTGCCCTATATACTCTGCAGAAATTGTGGCCTTAGGTGTTGGTGTTGACACAACACTGTAAGCCCTTACGGGGCCCTGCTGTGAAATATTAGATCAAGAATTGTAATTACATGCCCCTGTTGAACAGGGGCAGAAAAATTGAGCCTTTGGTGCTGGTACCACAACACTGTAAGTCCTCACAGTTACTCTTGGTGGGCGCTGGAACGGGCCCTGCTGTGAAATATTAGATCAAGAATTGTAATTACATGCACCTGTTGAACAGGGGCAGAAAAATTGGGCCTTTGGTGGTGGTGCTTGTGCCACAACACTGCAAACCCTCACAGATACTCTAGTTGGAGCGTAGGATCGAGTCCTGCTGCAAAGTATTGCATCAAAAATTGTAATTACACGCTCCTGTTAAACAGGGGCTGAAAAATTGGGCCTTAGCCACTGCATGATCATTGAGGAGGAAGAGGATAATCAATCAGCATAACAGGATAGTCACTCAGCATCAGCATAGGCAGTCTTGAAGGGATCTGATATTTCAAAAAATAATATTCGGTTACATCAGCATCAGGTGCTTGGTAGCTGGGGGTGATCCAAGACTGATTCATTTTTATGATGGACAGACGCACCCTGTGATCGGTTACAAAGCCTCCAGCAGCACTAAATGTGCGTTCCGAAAGAACGCTGGATGCAGGACAGGCCAGTAGCTCAATTGCATACTTTGAAAGCTCAGGCCATTGATCCATCCTCAAGATCCAGTAACCCAGAGGATTTTCGGTGGGAAAGGTGTCCAAGTCAGATCTTGCCGCTAGGTATTCCTGCACCATGTAAAACAGACGCTGGTGATGGTTGCTGGAACCGATCAGACCTTGGGGCTGCGGACTAAAAAATTGTCTGAACGCATCGGTCAGACAGCCACCTTGCCCACCACTCCTTCTTTGATTGACTGAAGCCTCAGCAACATGTTGTCCAGGAACAGGAGTTTGTGACCTCCTAGTCTCTGGGAACGTGTTGCACAGACCTTTCTGCAAGGCCTCCCGAAGATGTTTCATCCTCTGCTCCCTCTGCAACGGTAAGATAAGGTCCACAACCTTACCCTTGTAACATGGATAAAGGAGGGTTGTCAGCCAGTATTGATCCCTCTCCTTGATACCACGAATACGAGGATCCTTCCGCAGGCTTTGCAGGATCAGGGAGGCCATGCAGCGTAGGTTTGCTGAGGCATTCGGTCCGGAGTCCTCTGGGTCACTAAGGACGACATGATCCGCAGCCACCTTCTCCCAGCCACGGGTTTCTTGGAACTGTAAATGATCCCTTAAAGACTGCTGCTGATGCTGAGTGCCAGGCTCCACCTCCATGCTGACACAATCCTCCTCCTCTTCCTCCTCCTCTTCCTGTGTGATCGGTGGGCACGCAGGAACACTGTCTGGATAAAGGGGGCTTTGAGAGCTAAGGAAGTCCTCCTCTTCCTGCCTCTGTTCTGCCTCAAGTGCCCTGTCCATTATTCCACGCAGTGTGTGCTCCAACAGGTGGACAAGGGGGACAGTGTAACTGATGCATGCACTGTCACTGATAGAGAATATTCCTGCGCTACCATATACGGGGAAAAGAGAGGGGGAATGAAAAACTAGGAAAAGCCTACACCAGGTGGGGTACAACCTGCCCCTATATATTAGATCGGCGGGCAGTGGTGTGTCACTGCTCACCATCCTCATGACCTCCTAAAATGGTGACAGGACAGTGCATACATCCCTGATCATGGCCCACTGGCATGGGGAAAAAAAACAAGCTCCCTTGACCCTGTCCTGGTGCCATAGTCACACAGGTACTCATTGATGGCCCTCTACTGTGTGTGCAGCCGCTGCAGCATAGCCAACATTGAGTTCCACCTGGTGGGCATGTCACAGATTAGGCGGTTCTTGGGCAGGTTAAATTCCTTTTGGAGGTCTGCCAGCCAAACACTGGCATTATATGACCGGCGGAAATGCACACAGACTTTCCTGGCCTGCCTCAGGACATCCTGCAAGCCCGGGTACCTGCCCAAGAACCGCTGCACCACCAAGATAAGGATGTGAGCCAAACAGGGCACATGGGTCAGTTGTCCCTGTTGGAGGGCGGAGAGGAGGTTGGTGCCATTGCCGCAAACCACCATTCCTGCCTTAAGTTGGCATGGCGTCAACCACCTCTGAACCTGCCCCTGCAGAGCTGACAGAATCTTTGCCTTAGTGTGGCTCCTGTCCCCAAAGCACACCAGCTCAAGCACTGCATGGCACCTTTTGGCCTGCGTACTTGTGTAGCCCCTTGAATGCCTACGGAGTAACGCTGGTTCCAAGGACAAAGCACAGGAAGAAGCCATGGAGGAAGAAGAAGAGGAGGGGGTGGAGGAGAGAGGTGTGTCAGAATCACCAGTAGTGGCATTTTGGAGGCGTGGTGGTGGAACAACCTCCAACACTACTGCATCTTGTCCTGCATCCTTCCCAGCTGCCAGCAGAGTCACCCAATGCACCGTGAAACTTAGGTAACATCCCTGTCCATGCCTGCTGGACCATGAGTCAGCGGTAATATGCACCTTACCGCTGACCACCCTGTCCAGCGAGGCCAAGACATTGCCTTCCACATGCTGGTAGAGAGCCAGAATCGCCTTCTGTCAGAAAAAGTGGCATTTGGGAACCTGCCACTGAGGAATCGCACATTCCACAAACTCACGGAAGGGAGCAGACTGTCAGGAAAGTACTTACCGAGGCCGAGATGCAGAGGGCGGTTCACCCCTACAACTAAGCGCAGTCCACCCCCTGGAGGTGGCACAGGGGGTGAATGGCACAAAGAGGCACAGGCTACCCAGTGGACCGTAGAAAACTTGCGTGAAGGTCCTTGAAAGGAGGAGCCACTGTGCATGAACTGGTAACAGGAGTTCCTAGCTGGAAGTGAACAAACAGAAAGTCTAGACTGAGGGCTGAGGCTGAGGGTCAAACACCAGAATCAGCAATACAACTGCAGGCTGAGGGATGGTGTCAGGAAGACACAAGGCAAGTCCAGGTTACAGGCAGGAGGTCAAGGCAAGGAGACAGGAGACAAATCCGGGTCACAGGCAGAGGGTCAAACACAGGAGATAGTTGGAGATCCGTTTAAACAAGCCGAGGTCAGGCTCAGGAGAAGAGTAGAGTAGTCGGGTAGCAATCCCGGTCACAATGGGTAAACAGGCACAGGAGACAAGATCAAGTTTTCAAACAGGAAGCTGAATTGGAATTGGAAGCAATTTGTCTGAGTACCAGGGCCCTTTATATAGGCCAGCTGAAATGGTCACGTTGGGCGTGCGCCAGTGCGCATGCGCCGGAGCGCCGGAGAGCAAATGCGCATGCGCCAGAGCACAGTTCCGCCACGCATGCGTGCAGGGACACGGCCAAAGCGTCTGGAGGAATTTTTCCCCTGACACAGAGTTTACCAACTGAAAAGGAAGCAGTTGAAGTGCTAGCAATTTTGCCAAGCTAGCATTCAACCGCTGGGCATGTGGATGGCTGGGAGCGAACTTCTTTTGGCGGTGCAGCAGCTGGGGCAGGGAAATTTGCCTGGTACAATCTGACGTTGGTGTACCGATAGCAGATTGCCCGCAAGTACTTGGCTGTGACACACCTAATTCTACATCTTCATTCCTCTCAGTGCAGGTCTCAGAAAGGACTGAAGGTATAGTGGGGTTGGAGATCCCAGCTGATGAGGAGATGTCCTCTTTGTTCTTTGGTTTGGGTCTTTTAAGTACGCTTGCCAACTAACTGCAAGGCAGGTCAACATATGTCTGGTCAAGCATGTGGTGCCCAAGCGGGAGATGTTTTGACCATGTGAGATACGCTTGAGACATATGTTGCAAATAGCAGTGGTGCGATCTGATGCACTCGTCTCAAAAAAGCCCACACCAAAGAACTTTTGGAATAACGTGCAGAGACAGCAGCGCCCTGCACATGCGGAGCTCTGCGGTGTGATGCAGTCAATGTGCTGCCCTTAGGCTCGCCCCTGGAGGGCATCCTGCCTCGTTGGTGATGTGCCTCCTCCTCCTCTCTCCTATCAGGCATCCATGTGGAATCAGTGATCTCATCGTCCCCTCCCTCCTCATCACTGGAGCAAACCTGGCAGTATGCTGCAGCTGGGGGAACATGACTGCCAGTTTGCTGTCCTTCTTGGGCACCCCCTCTGACTGGGCTCACGTTACTGCCTTCCTCTAGCTGAGTACCGTCATCGGAGCCTTCAAAATGCTGGGCATCCTCCTGGAGCATGTACCCAACACTGTGGTCAAACAGTTCGGGGGACTCCTCAGGAGGACATGGTGGGGCTAGGGAAGGAGTGACTGATGCCATTGAGCCGAGGGAAGAGGCCACGTTGGCAGCTGCTTTGCCAGACAACATACTCTGAGCCTGGGTGAGAGAGGATGAGGAGGATGAGGACGGCTTGGTCATCCACTCGACCAAGTCTTCCACATGTTGCGGCTCAACGCGGCCAGCTGCCAATAAAAAGGCCAAGCGTGTCCCATGGCCACGTGCTGATGAGTATGTACCGTGTCTATGACCAGCACTGTTGCCTCTAGACATAAAGCCTGCTTGCCCTCTTTTGTTGGCTTGTGACTGTCTGCCTCTCCTTGTTGGCCTTCCAGACATACTATTGGCCTGCAGTGAGATGTAGCTGCACAAAACTGGGATGTATATATATATACAGATTATACTGCAGCTAGCTGAATCAACTGCCTGCCTGTAGTATTATTAGTATGAGAACAACTGCACTTGTCTTCAGGTAGCTATACTGTAAGTGCAACTGTGCAGGGTACAAAGTACAGTAACTGGAAATACGTCAAGAGCCTACACAAGCACCTGGCTTTAGGTAGCTATACTGTAGGTGCAACTATGCAGGGTACACTGTACAGTAACTGGAAATATGTCAAAAGCCTACACAAGCACCTGGCTTCAGGTAGCTATACTGTAGGTGCAACTGTGCAGGGTATACAGTACAGTAACTGGAAATACGTCAAGAGCCTACACAAGCACCTGGCTTCAGGTAGCTATACTGTAGGTGCAACTGTGCAGGGTACATAGAACAGTAACTGGAAATATGTCAAGAGCCCACACTAGCACCTGGCTTCAGGTAGCTATACTGTAGGTGCAACTGTGCAGGGTACATAGTACAGTAACTGGAAATACGTCAAGAGCCTGCCTTTGCTATAAATAGGATCACAAGAAGCACACAAGCACCTGGCTTCAGGTTGCTATACTGTAGGTGCAACTGTGCAGGGTACAAAGTACAGTAACTGGAAATACATCAAGAGCCTACACAAGCACCTGGCTTTAGGTAGCTATACTGTAGGTGCAACTATGCAGGGTACACTGTACAGTAACTGGAAATATGTCAAGAGCCTACACAAGCACCTGGCTTCAGGTAGCTATACTGTAGGTGCAACTGTGCAGGGTACAAAGTACAGTAACTGGAAATATGTCAAGAGCCTACACAAGCACCTGGCTTCAGGTAGCTATACTGTAGGTGCAACTCTGCAGGGTACACAGTACAGTAACTGGAAATACGTCAAGAGCCTACACAAGCACCTGGCTTCAGTTAGCTATACTGTAGGTGCAACTGTGCAGGGTACACAGAACAGTAACTGGAAATACGTCAAGAGCCTACACAAGCAGCTGGCTTCAGGTAGCTATACTGTAGGTGCAACTGTGCAGGGTACACAGTACAGTAACTGGAAATACATCAAGAGCCTACACAAGCACCTGGCTTCAGGTAGCTATACTGTAGGTGCAACTGTGCAGAGTACACAGTACAGTAACTGGAAATACGTCAAGAGCCCACACAAGCACTTGGCTTCAGGTAGCTATACTATAGGTGCAACTGTGCAGGGTACACAGTACAGTAGCTGTAAATTCGTCAAGAGCCTGCCTTTGCTATTAATAGGATCACAAGATGCACACAAGCACCTGGCTTAAGGTCGCTATACTGTAGGTGCAACTGTGCAGGGTACACAGTACAGTAACTGGAAATACGTCAAGAGCCCACACAAGCACCTGTCTTCAGGTAGCTATACTGTAGGTGCAACTGTGCAGGGTACACAGTACACTAACTGGAAATACTTCAAGAGCCTACACAAGCACCTGGCTTCAGGCAGCTATACTGTAGGTGCAACTGTGCAGGGTACACAGTACAGTAACTGGAAATATGTCAAAAGCCTACACAAGCACCTGGCTTCAGGTAGCTATACTGCAGGTGCAACTGTGCAGGGTACACAGTACAGTAACTGGAAATACGTCAAGAGCCCAAACAAGCACCTGGCTTCAGGTAGCTATACTGTAGGTGCAACTGTGCAGGGTACACAGTACAGTAACTGGAAATACGTCAAGAGCCTACACAAGCACCTGGCTTCAGGTAGCTATACTGTAGGTGCAACTGTGCAGGGTACACAGTGCATTAACTGGAAATACGTCAAGAGCCCACACTAGCACCTGGCTTCAGGTAGCTATACTGTAGGTGCAACTGTGCAGGGTACACAGTACAGTAACTGGAAATACGTCAAGAGCCTACACAGGCACCTGGCTTCAGGTAGCTATACTGTAGGTGCAACTGTGCAGGGTACACAGTGCATTAACTGAAAATACGTCAAGAGCCGAAACTAGCACCTGGCTTAAGGTAGCTATACTGTAGGTGCAACTGTGCAGGGTACACAGTAAAGTAACTGGAAATACGTCAAGAGCCTACACAAGCACCTGGCTTCAGGTAGCTATACTGTAGGTGCAACTGTGCAGGGTACACAGTGCATAAACTGGAAATACGTCAAGAGCCCACACTAGCACCTGGCTTCAGGTAGCTATACTGTAGGTGCAACTGTGCAGGGTACACAGTGCATTAACTGGAAATACGTCAAGAGCCCACACTAGCACCTGGCTTAAGGTAGCTATACTGTAGGTGCAACTGTGCAGGGTACACAGTACAGTAACTGGAAATACGTCAAGAGCCTACACAAGCACCTGGCTTCAGGTAGTTATACTGTAGGTGCAACTGTGCAGGGTACACAGTACAGTAACTGGAAATACGTCAAGAGCCTACACAAGCACCTTGCTTCAGGTAGCTATACTGTAGGTGCAACTGTGCAGGGTACACAGTGCATTAGCTGGAAATACATCAAGAGCCCACACTAGCACCTGGCTTCAGGTAGCTATACTGTAGGTGCAACTGTGCAGGGTACACAGTACAGTAACTGGAAATACGTCAAGAGCCCACACAAGCACCTGGCTTCAGGTAGCTATACTGTAGGTGCTACTGTGCAGGGTACACAGTACAGTAACTGGAAATACGTCAAGAGCCTACACAGGCACCTGGCTTCAGGTAGCTATACTGTAGGTGCAACTGTACAGGGTACACAGTGCATTAACTGGAAATACGTCAAGAGCCCACACTAGCACCTGGCTTAAGGTAGCTATACTGTAGGAGCAACTGTGATGGGTACACAGTACAGTAACTGGAAATACATCAAGAGCCTACACAAGCACCTGGCTTCAGGTAGCTATACTGTAGGTGCAGCTGTGCAGAGTACACAGTACAGTAACTGGAAATACGTCAAGAGCCCACACAAGCACTTGGCTTCAGGTAGCTATACTATAGGTGCAACTGTGCAGGGTACAAAGTACAGTAACTGTAAATTCGTCAAGAGCCTGCCTTTGCTATTAATAGGATCACAAGATGCACACAAGCACCTGGCTTCAGGTAGCTATACTGTAGGTGCAACTGTGCAGGGTACACAGTACAGTAACTGGAAATACGTCAAGAGCCCATACAAGCACCTGGCTTCAGGTAGCTATACTGCAGGTGCAACTGTGCAGGGTACACAGTACAGTAACTGGAAATACGTCAAGAGCCCACACAAGCACCTGGCTTCAGGTAGCTATACTGTAGGTGCAACTGTGCAGGGTACACAGTACAGTAACTGGAAATACGTCAAGAGCCTACACAAGCACCTGGCTTCAGGTAGCTATACTGTAGGTGCAACTGTGCAGGGTACACAGTGCATTAACTGGAAATACGTCAAGAGCCCACACTAGCACCTGGCTTCAGGTAGCTATACTGTAGGTGCAACTGTGCAGGGTACACAGTACAGTAACTGGAAATACGTCAAGAGCCCACACAAGCACCTGGCTTCAGGTAGCTATACTGTAGGTGCAACTGTGCAGGGTACACAGTACAGTAACTGGAAATACGTCAAGAGCCTACACAGGCACCTGGCTTCAGGTAGCTATACTGTAGGCGCAACTGTGCAGGGTACACAGTGCATTAACTGAAAATATGTCAAGAGCCCACACTAGCACCTGGCTTAAGGTAGCTATACTGTAGGTGCAACTGTGCAGGGTACACAGTACAGTAACTGGAAATACGTCAAGAGCCTACACAAGCACCTGGCTTCAGGTAGCTATACTGTAGGTGCAACTGTGCAGAGTACACAGTACAGTAACTGGAAATACGTCAAGAGCCCACACAAGCACTTGGCTTCAGGTAGATATACTATAGGTGCAACTGTGCAGGGTACACAGAACAGTAACTGGAAATATGTCAAGAGCCCACACTAGCACCTGGCTTAAGGTAGCTATACTGTAGGAGCAACTGTGATGGGTACACAGTACAGTAACTGGAAATACATCAAGAGCCTACACAAGCACCTGGCTTCAGGTAGCTATACTGTAGGTGCAGCTGTGCAGAGTACACAGTACAGTAACTGGAAATACGTCAAGAGCCCACACAAGCACTTGGCTTCAGGTAGCTATACTATAGGTGCAACTGTGCAGGGTACAAAGTACAGTAACTGTAAATTCGTCAAGAGCCTGCCTTTGCTATTAATAGGATCACAAGATGCACACAAGCACCTGGCTTCAGGTAGCTATACTGTAGGTGCAACTGTGCAGGGTACACAGTACAGTAACTGGAAATACGTCAAGAGCCCATACAAGCACCTATCTTCAGGTAGCTATACTGTAGGTGCAACTGTGCAGGGTACACAGTACACTAACTGGAAATACTTCAAGAGCCTACACAAGCACCTGGCTTCAGGTAGCTATACTGTAGGTGCAACTGTGCAGGGTACACAGTACAGTAACTGGAAATATGTCAAAAGCCTACACAAGCACCTGGCTTCAGGTAGCTATACTGCAGGTGCAACTGTGCAGGGTACACAGTACAGTAACTGGAAATACGTCAAGAGCCCACACAAGCACCTGGCTTCAGGTAGCTATACTGTAGGTGCAACTGTGCAGGGTACACAGTACAGTAACTGGAAATACGTCAAGAGCCTACACAAGCACCTGGCTTCAGGTAGCTATACTGTAGGTGCAACTGTGCAGGGTACACAGTGCATTAACTGGAAATACGTCAAGAGCCCACACTAGCACCTGACTTCAGGTAGCTATACTGTAGGTGCAACTGTGCAGGGTACACAGTACAGTAACTGGAAATACGTCAAGAGCCCACACAAGCACCTGGCTTCAGGTAGCTATACTATAGGTGCAACTGTGCAGGGTACACAGTACAGTAACTGGAAATACGTCAAGAGCCTACACAGGCACCTGGCTTCAGGTAGCTATACTGTAGGCGCAACTGTGCAGGGTACACAGTGCATTAACTGAAAATATGTCAAGAGCCCACACTAGCACCTGGCTTAAGGTAGCTATACTGTAGGTGCAACTGTGCAGGGTACACAGTACAGTAACTGGAAATACGTCAAGAGCCTACACAAGCACCTGGCTTCAGGTAGCTATGCTGTAGGTGCAACTGTGCAGAGTACACAGTACAGTAACTGGAAATACGTCAAGAGCCCACACAAGCACTTGGCTTCAGGTAGATATACTATAGGTGCAACTGTGCAGGGTACACAGAACAGTAACTGGAAATATGTCAAGAGCCCACACTAGCACCTGGCTTAAGGTAGCTATACTGTAGGTACAACTGTGCAGGGTACACAGTACAGTAATTGGAAATACATCAAGAGCCCACACAAGCACCTGGCTTAAGGTAGCTATACTGTAGGTGCAACTGTGCAGGGTACACAGTACAGTAACTGGAAATACGTCAAGAGCCTACACAAGCACCTGGCTTCAGGTAGCTATACTGTAGGTGCAACTGTGCAGGGTACACAATACATTAACTGGAAATACGTCAAGAACCCACACAAGCACTTTTCTTCAGGTAGCTATACTATAGGTGCAACTGTGCAGGGAACACAGAACAGTAACTGGAAATACGTCAAGAGCCCACACTAGCACCTGGCTTAAGGTAGCTATACTGTAGGTGCAACTGTGCAGGGTACACAGTACAGTAACTGGAAATACATCAAGAGCCTACACAAGCACGTGGCTTCAGGTAGCTATACTGTAGGTGCAACTGTGCAGAGTACACAGTACAGTAACTGGAAATTCGTCAAGAGCTTGCCTTTGCTATTAATAGGATCACAAGAGGCACACAAGCACCTGGCTTCAGGTAGCTATACTGTAGGTGCAACTGTGCAGGGTACACAGTACAGTAACTGGAAATACATCAAGAGCCTACACAAGCACCTGGCTTCAGGTAGCTATACTGTTGGTGCAACTGTGCAGGGTACACAGTACAGTAACTGGAAATACGTCAAGAGCCCACACAAGCACCTGTCTTCAGGTAGCTATACTGTAGGTGCAACTGTGCAGGGTACACATTACACTAACTGGAAATACTTCAAGAGCCTACACAAGCACCTGGCTTCAGGTAGCTATACTGTAGGTACAACTGTGCAGGGTACACAGTACAGTAACTGGAAATATGTCAAAAGCCTACACAAGCACCTGGCTTTAGGTAGATATACTCTAGGTGCAACTGTGCAGGGTACACAGTACATTAACTGGAAATACATCAAGAGCCCAAACAAGCACCTGGCTTCAGGTAGCTATACTGTAGGTGCAACTGTGCAGGCTACACAGTACATTAACTGGAAATACGTCAAGAGCCCACACTAGCACCTGGCTTCAGGTAGCTATACTGTGAGTGCAACTGTGCAGGGTACACAGTACAGTAACTGGAAATAGGTCAAGAGCCCACACAAGCACTTGGCTTCAGGTAGCTATACTATAGGTGCAACTGTGCAGGGTACACAGAACAGTAACTGGAAATATGTCAAGAGCCCACACCAGCACCTGGCTTAAGGTAGCTATACTATAGGTACAACTGTGCAGGGTACACAGTACAGTAACTGGAAATACATCAAGAGCCCACACAAGCACCTGGCTTCAGGTAGCTATACTGTACATGCAACTGTGCAGGGTACACAGTGCAGTAACTGGAAATACGTCAAGAGCCTACACAAGCACCTGGCTTCAGGTAGCTATACTGTAGGTGCAACTGTGCAGGGTACACAGTACATTAACTGGAAATACGTCAAGAGCCCACACTAGCACCTGGCTTCAGGTAGCTATACTGTAGGTGCAACTGTGCAGGGTACACAGTACAGTAACTGGAAATACATCAAGAGCCCACACAAGCACCTGGCTTCAGGTAGCTAAACTGTAGGTGCAACTGTGCAGGGTACACAGTGCATTAACTGGAAATACGTCAAGAGCCCACACTAGCACCTGGCTTCAGGTAGCTATACTGTAGGTGCAACTGTGCAGGGTACACAGTAGAGTAACAGGAAATACGTCAAGAGCCTACACAAGCACCTGGCTTCAGGTAGCTATACTGTAGGTGCAACTGTGCAGGGTACACAGTACAGTAACTGGAAATACGTCAAGAACCCACACAAGCACTTTTCTTCAGGTAGCTATAATATAGGTGCAACTGTGCAGGGTACACAGAACAGTAACTGGAAATACGTCAAGAGCCCACACTAGCACCTGGCTTAAGGTAGCTATACTGTAGGTGCAACTGTGCAGGGTACACAGTACAGTAACTGGAAATACGTCAAGAGCCTACACAAGCACGTGGCTTCAGGTAGCTATATTGTAGGTGCAACTGTACAGAGTACACAGTACAGTAACTGGAAATTCGTCAAGAGCTTGCCTTTGCTATTAATAGGATCACAAGAGGCACACAAGCACCTGGCTTCAGGTAGCTATACTGTAGGTGCAACTGTGCAGGGTACACAGTACAGTAACTGGAAATACATCAAGAGCCTACACAAGCACCTGGCTTCAGGTAGCTATACTGTTGGTGCAACTGTGCAGGGTACACAGTACAGTAACTGGAAATACGTCAAGAGCCCACACAAGCACCTGTCTTCAGGTAGCTATACTGTAGGTGCAACTGTGCAGGGTACACATTACACTAACTGGAAATACTTCAAGAGCGTACACAAGCACCTGGCTTCAGGTAGCTATACTGTAGGTACAACTGTGCAGGGTACACAGTACAGCAACTGGAAATATGTCAAAAGCCTACACAAGCACCTGGCTTTAGGTAGCTATACTGTAGGTGCAACTGTGCAGGGTACACAGTACAGTAACTGGAAATACATCAAGAGCCCACACAAGCACCTGGCTTCAGGTAGCTATACTATAGATGCAACTGTGCAGGGTACACAGTACAGTAACTGGAAATACATCAAGAGCCTACACAAGCACCTGGCTTCAGGTAGCTATACTGTAGGTGCAACTGTGCAGGGTACACAGTGCATTAACTGGAAATACGTCAAGAGCCCACACTAGCACCTGGCTTCAGGTAGCTATACTGTAGGTGCAACTGTGCAGGGTACACAGTACATTAACTGGAAATACGTCAAGAGCCTACACAAGCACCTGGCTTCAGGTAGCTATACTGTAGGTGCAACTGTACAGGGTACACAGTGCATTAACTGGAAATACGTCAAAAGCCCACACTAGCACCTGGCTTAAGGTAGCTATACTGCAGGTGCAACTGTGATGGGTACACAGTACAGTAACTGGAAATACATCAAGAGCCTACACAAGCACCTGGCTTCAGGTAGCTATAATGTAGGTGCAACTGTTCAGGGTACACAGTACAGTAACTGGAAATACGTCAAGAGCCTGCCTTTGCTATTAATAGGATCACAAGATGCACACAAGCACCTGGCTTCAGGTAGCTATACTGTAGGTGCAACTGTGCAGGGTACACAGTACAGTAACTGGAAATACATCAAGAGCCTACACAAGCACCTGGCTTCAGGTAGCTATACTGTAGATGCAACTGTGCAGGGTACACAGTACAGTAACTGGAAATACGTCAAGAGCCAACACAAGCACCTGTCTTCAGGTAGCTATACTGTAGGTGCAACTGTGCAGGGTACACATTACACTAACTGGAAATACTTCAAGAGCCTACTCAAGCACCTGGCTTCAGGTAGCTATACTGTAGGTGCAACTGTGCAGGGTACACAGTACAGTAACTGGAAATATGTCAAAAGCCTACACAAGCACCTGGCTTCAGGTAGCTATACTGTAGGTGCAACTGTGCAGGGTACACAGTACAGTAACTGGAAATACGTCAAGAGCCCACACAAGCACCTGGCTTCAGGTAGCTATATTGTAGGTGCAACTGTGCAGGCTACACAGTACATTAACTGGAAATACGTCAAGAGCCCACACTAGCACCTGGCTTCAGGTAGCTATACTGTAGGTGCAACTGTGCAGGGTACACAGTACAGTAACTGGAAATAGGTCAAGAGCCCACACAAGCACTTGGCTTCAGGTAGCTATACTATAGGTGCAACTGTGCAGGGTACACAGAACAGTAACTGGAAATACGTCAAGAGCCCACACCAGCACCTGGCTTAAGGTAGCTATACTATAGGTACAACTGTGCAGGGTACACAGTACAGTAACTGGAAATACATCAAGAGCCCACACAAGCACCTGGCTTCAGGTAGCTATACTGTACGTGCAACTGTGCAGGGTACACAGTGCAGTAACTGGAAATACGTCAAGAGCCTACACAAGCACCTGGCTTCAGGTAGCTATACTGTAGGTGCAACTGTGCAGGGTACACAGTACATTAACTGGAAATACGTCAAGAGCCCACACTAGCACCTGGCTTCAGGTAGCTATACTGTAGGTGCAACTGTGATGGGTACACAGTACAGTAACTGGAAATACATCAAGAGCCTACACAAGCACCTGGCTTCAGGTAGCTATACTGTAGGTGCAACTGTGCGGGGTACACAGTACAGTAACTGGAAATACGTCAAGAGCCTGCCTTTGCTATTAATAGGATCACAAGATGCACACAAGCACCTGGCTTCAGGTAGCTATACTGTAGGTTCAACTGTGCAGGGTACACAGTACAGTAACTGGAAATACATCAAGAGCCTACACAAGCACCTGGCTTCAGGTAGCTATACTGTAGGTGCAACTGTGCAGGGTACACAGTACAGTAACTGGAAATATGTCAAAAGCCTACACAAGCACCTGGCTTCAGGTAGCTATACTGTAGGTGCAACTGTGCAGGGTACACAGTACAGTAACTGGAAATACGTCAAGAGCCCACACTAGCACTTGGCTTCAGGTAGCTATACTGTAGGTGCAACTGTGCAGGGTACACAGTGCTTTAACTGGAAATACGTCAAGAGCCCACACTAGCACCTGGCTTAAGGTAGCTATACTGTAGGTGCAACTGTGCAGGGTACACAGTACAGTAACTGGAAATACATCAAGAGCCCACACAAGCACCTGGCTTCAGGTAGCTTTACTGTAGGTGCACCTGTGCAGGGTACACAGTACAGTAACTGGAAATACATCAAGAGCCTACACAGGCACCTGGCTTCAGGTAGCTATACTGTAGGTGCAACTTTACAGGTACACAGTGCATTAACTGGAAATACGTCAAGAGCCCACACTAGCACCTGGCTTAAGGTAGCTATACTGTAGGTGCAACTGTGATGGGTACACAGTACAGTAACTGGAAATACATCAAGAGCCTACACAAGCACCTGACATCAGGTAGCTATACTGTAGGTGCAACTGTGCAAGGTACACAGTACAGTAACTGGAAATACGTCAAGAGCCTGCCTTTGCTATTAATAGGATCACAAGATGCACACAAGCACCTGGCTTCAGGTAGCTATACTGTAGGTTCAACTCTGCAGGGTACACAGTACAGTAACTGGAAATACATCAAGAGCCTACACAAGCACCTGGCTTCAGGTAGCTATACTGTAGGTGCAACTGTGCAGGGTACACAGTACAGTAACTGGAAATACGTCAAGAGCCCACACTAGCACCTGGCTTCAGGTAGCTATACTGTAGGTGCAACTGTGCAGGGTACACAGTACAGTAACTGGAAATACGTCAAGCGCCTACACAAGCACCTGGCTTCAGGTAGCTATACTGTAGGTGCAACTGTGCAGGGTACACAGTACAGTAACTGGAAATATGTCAAGAGCCCACACAAGCACTTGGCTTCAGGTAGCTATACTATAGGTGCAACTGTGCAGGGTACACAGTACAGTAACTGGAAATACATCAAGAGCCTACACAAGCACCTGGCTTCAGGTAGCTATACTGTTGGTGCAACTGTGCAGGGTACACAGTACAGTAACTGGAAATACGTCAAGAGCCCACACAAGCACCTGTCTTCAGGTAGCTATACTGTAGGTGCAACTGTGCAGGGTACACATTACACTAACTGGAAATACTTCAAGAGCCTACACAAGCACCTGGCTTCAGGTAGCTATACTGTAGGTACAACTGTGCAGGGTACACAGTACAGCAACTGGAAATATGTCAAAAGCCTACACAAGCACCTGGCTTTAGGTAGCTATACTGTAGGTGCAACTGTGCAGGGTACACAGTACAGTAACTGGAAATACATCAAGAGCCCACACAAGCACCTGGCTTCAGGTAGCTATACTATAGATGCAACTGTGCAGGGTACACAGTACAGTAACTGGAAATACATCAAGAGCCTACACAAGCACCTGGCTTCAGGTAGCTATACTGTAGGTGCAACTGTGCAGGGTACACAGTGCATTAACTGGAAATACGTCAAGAGCCCACACTAGCACCTGGCTTCAGGTAGCTATACTGTAGGTGCAACTGTGCAGGGTACACAGTACATTAACTGGAAATACGTAAAGAGCCTACACAAGCACCTGGCTTCAGGTAGCTATACTGTAGGTGCAACTGTACAGGGTACACAGTGCATTAACTGGAAATACGTCAAAAGCCCACACTAGCACCTGGCTTAAGGTAGCTATACTGCAGGTGCAACTGTGATGGGTACACAGTACAGTAACTGGAAATACATCAAGAGCCTACACAAGCACCTGGCTTCAGGTAGCTATACTGTAGGTGCAACTGTGCAGGGTACACAGTACAGTAACTGGAAATACGTCAAGAGCCTGCCTTTGCTATTAATAGGATCACAAGATGCACACAAGCACCAGGCTTCAGGTAGCTATACTGTAGGTTCAACTGTGCAGGGTACACAGTACAGTAACTGGAAATACATCAAGAGCCTACACAAGCACCTGGCTTCAGGTAGCTATACTGTAGGTGCAACTGTGCAGGGTACACAGTACAGTAACTGGAAATACGTCAAGAGCCCACACAAGCACCTGTCCTCAGGTAGCTATACTGTAGGTGCAACTGTGCAGGGTACACATTACACTGACTGGAAAAACTTCAAGAGCCTACACAAGCACCTGGCTTCAGGTAGCTATACTGTAGGTGCAACTGTGCAGGGTACACAGTACAGTAACTGGAAATATGTCAAAAGCCTACACAAGCACCTGGCTTCCAGTAGCTATACTGTAGGTGCAACTGTGCAGGGTACACAGTACAGTAACTGGAAATTCGTCAAGAGCCTGCCTTTGCTATTAATAGGATCACAAGATGCACACAAGCAGCTGGCTTCAGGTAGCTATACTGTAGGTGCAACTGTGCAGGGTACACAGTACAGTAACTGGAAATACATCAAGAGCCTACACAAGCACCTGACTTCAGGTAGCTATACTGTAGGTGCAACTGTGCAGGGTACACAGTACAGTAACTGGAAATATGTCAAAAGCCTACACAAGCACCTGGCTTCAGGTAGCTATACTGTAGGTGCAACTGTGCAGGGTACACAGTACACTAACTGAAAATACTTCAAGAGCCTACACAAGCACCTGGCTTCAGGTAGCTATACTGTAGGTGCAACTGTGCAGGGTACACAGTACAGTAACTGGAAATATGTCAAAAGCCTACACAAGCACCTGGCTTCAGGTAGCTATACTGTAGGTGCAACTGTGCAGGGTACACAGTACAGTAACTGGAAATACGTCAAGAGCCCACACTAGCACCTGGCTTAAGGTAGCTATACTGTAGGTGCAACTGTGATGGGTACACAGTACAGTAACTGGAAATACATCAAGAGCCTACACAAGCACCTGGCTTCAGGTAGCTATACTGTAGGTGCAACTGTGCAGGGTACACAGTACAGTAACTGGAAATACGTCAAGAGCCCACACAAGCACCTGGCTTCAGGTAGCTATACTGTAGGTGCAACTGTGCAGGGTTCACAGTACAGTAACTGGAAATACGTCAAGAGCCTACACAAGCACCTGGCTACAGGTAGCTATACTGTAGGTGCAACTGTGCAGGGTACACAGTGCATTAACTGGAAATATGTCAAGAGCCCACACTAGCACCTGGCTTCAGGTAGCTATACTGTAGGTGCAACTGTGCAGGGTACACAGTACAGTAACTGGAAATACGTCAAGAGCCCACACAAGCACCTGGCTTCAGGTAGCTATACTGTAGGTGCAACTGTGCAGGGTACACAGTACAGTAACTGGAAATACGTCAAGAGCCTACACAAGCAGCTGGGTTCAGGTAGCTATACTGTAGGTGAACTGTGCAGGGTACACAGTACAGTAACTGGAAATACATCAAGAGCCTACACAAGCACGTGGCTTCAGGTAGCTATACTGTAGGTTCAACTGTGCAGGGTGTCACGGAACGCCCCACACTCCGCTTGAGTGCTTCCGTCATATACCGCTTCCTAAGTTCTGGAACACGAGTACAATGGATCTGGCTATAGGAACCCCAAGAACTAGACAACACCAGTCTTGGAGTACATCAGAACTGCCTTTTATTTTGAGATTTCACAGACCTTTATACAGCAGGGATGACTGAAAGCTAACCTAATTAACATGAGCTAATTTACTACAAAATGTACCCAGACCAGATGACAGACTTGTAGGCACCGAGCTTCACACATTAATATAAACAAAATAGCTGGAGCTAATTACAACTAACAATACAAACAACAATCTCCCCCCTCCTCAGCCCAGACCATTCGTCTATTAGCCAGCGCTGGTGGCTAATGTGATCAGCTCTCTCAATTAACATAAACAACAATGGGTGAAAAGACTCTTAGAGCCACACTAAACACATTATAGCAGAATTGATGACATTAGCATTTAACAGTATGAGTCCCAATGGTATAAATCAGTCACCATTCTAATATGGCATATAAAGGGTTCCAGAGTCTGTGTGTTTTGGGGGGACATGGAGCTGAATCCATAGTAACATCAACCCCAGGGTCCCCAGGCATACAGCTCACAGAGAGCACCATTCCCCCAAATGCTAGGGCCCATAATCGGTGGGCAACAGGCCTGCATACAGTCCTCTCCAACAGCCTCCATCCTGGCCAGGTCCGTGACATTTCTCCCCTTTCGGCAGGAGACTAACACAGGAGGAGACCCCAGACGGGTTGATTCCGAAGTTAGTAAACAGCTCCAGTCCTCTAAAAAAAAAAAAAAGAAAGGTTATCCGAAACATAGCCTGTCAAAACATTACGATGAATATCATAATAGGGACCCCTCCTCACTTAAAGTATGGGGAATTGAGAAATATAAACCCCATTGGAGGGGTGATAACAAAGTGATAAAATTGAGTCAGGCAGAATCCCGTTGGATACATGAGCTCCGTACTTTAACGCCTCTGGGTCATAATGTTGAATTTGATCTTAATTGTTTCATCTCGAATTATTAGAAGTGTTGTTCTACAATTATCCTTTCTCTGGCCATTTATTTTAATAATATGTATTATGATTCCTTCTGTATTTATTGCTGAACTAGGTCCGTGATTTTTTAGAGGTATTTTAGAGCTAGATTCTTTTATGTGTTGCAGGCCCTTATACATTCAATATATTTTTTAATTTTGAAGTTTTAATCAGTTTGATGGTTTTATCTCCTCATTGTTATTATTATCTCATTTTGATCTGCAATTTTATGATGGACCACTAGAGGGAGATTTTCCATTCCTCCCCTTACTATTTTTTCATATTAATGCTTTATTTATATATATACACTAATTATCTTTTAATTAATATTTTTTAATTAATTATTTATGTAAGCTAACTTTTTTATGTATGGAAACCTATTTAGGAATGAGAAATTTGTGTAGTTAAAACATGTAATTTATTTATATTGTGCACAAGGAGCGCCGTATGCTATACCGGTACGCTTGTGGCAGAGGGGTTGTCATGGTTACCTCTCTCCCATAAGAATGATCCGTGTCCGCCTTCCCTCATACCCTTTGAGAAAGTGACGTGACAGTCACGCAACGCGTCAGGGAAGAGAGAGGCGGATCTTTTTCGGCTGCAGCTTGTCTCTCCGATCACGGCCGGGATCGTTGAGCTGAGAGCAGCCTGAGAGTTTTTCTGTGTTATCCAGTTTTTTATGTAAGTGGAATATTGATGAAATAAATATTGAAATTACTTGCTACACTATGGAGCCCTTTCCTTTCTTTTGAGCTGAACCTGAAAGCAGCATTCTGGAGACCCCTGGCAACAAGGAGACTGGGAAGCCGGTGTTTCATCTGTCATATGCTAAATAGGCTGTGATCGTTCAGCCGGGAGGTGAGAGGCTGGGGGAACCGCTACCATTACACACTACACCTATCACTGAATATCTTTGGAACTACTTTGTTTTTTCAATTATTTGTCACAATGGAGATCTTATCCTTTATGGGACTTTTTTGAGACTGTTTATTTAATTTTCCACTATTTTCTCTAATTATTATCTATTCATCTACATCTACACTTTGTGTGATCACATTTGTTGCAGTATATTTTTATCTGCTACTTTTATTGATTGATTTGTTTTCTTTTTGGATGGGACGCTTTGGAGACTGCTCTATTTAAATTTATTACTTTCTGCAGGATTATTCTTGTACACCCTGCTAGATCACATATGTTGCTATTTATGGTTTACTTTTTTATTAGACACTTTTAGTCACATTTATTTATTGCATCTGTCATATGCTAAATAGGCTGTGATCGTTCAGCCGGGAGGTGAGAGGCTGGGGGAACCGCTACCATTACACACTACATCTATCACTGAATATCTTTGGAACAACTTTGTTTTTTCAATTATTTGTCACAATGGAGATCTTATCTTTTATGGGACTTTTCTGAGACTGTTTATTTATCTTCTCTAATTACTATGTATTCATCTACACCTTGTGTGATCACATTTGTTGCAGTATTTTTACTTGCTACTTTTATTGATTGATTTGTTTCCTTTTTGGATGGGACGCTTTGGAGATTGCTCTATTTAAATTCACTGCTTTCTGCAGGATTATTCATGTACACCCTGTTAGATCACTTATGTTGCTATTTATGGTTTACTTTTTCATTAGACACTTTTAGTCTTATTTATTTATAGTTTTGATATTATCAGATCGTGATTTTTTATCCTGTAAAAATTACACTTATTGTTTCACCAGTGAATTTGCACCTATCACTCATCTATTTCTTGATTGTTGCACTAATTATCATAATTTCGGATAGTTTATAAGGATATGTTTTAATTTGGATTCATTTATTTGAGTAGTGGTTTGAAGATCTGTTTAACTGTGGAGTCTGTGGTTCTAATTTTTCAATAATTTTTTCAAATAATCTATTTCAGTGGATCTTCAATTTATTTATGTACATTTGTATGGGTTATTTATAAACAGCGACCAAGTATTCCCATTTTGTGATTTCTTTAGTTTTTTGTTTAGTTATTTCATTTTTTGATGCAATACTGGCTTTTCTGTGACCTTTGATTGCACAAATTAGTGGAAGATCAAGCAATAGACATTATCGATACCTGGAGATCTGGTTATGTAACCTCTTGGTATGGTTTGGAGGTTTTACATATTATAATTAGCGCCGCAGATTTACCCCCCTTTTTTTAGCAATTGTCTCTAGGTGTGTGAACACTATTATTTGTGGCTGCTATTTCTTCTAATTTTGACGTTGTTGAAGTTATTTTATATTTTTTATTGTTGGCTTTTTAATATTTAATATATTGGTGTGCGCACAAGTACCTATTACCTTACTCTAGCTCCAGTCCTCTACTGCCTGTACCCACACCGTACCCCAAATAAATTATTCCAAACAGAGTATCACTCACCCAGCCAACCTCTCTGTCATGCTGTTGGGGATCGGGGCCCACTGCCCAGCATCCCTGGGGTATACAGGTGGAGACTGAAGTCCCATCCACCTTCACAGGAAATCCATCCTCTGTTAGTTGAGGGTAGAGTCCAGCAGTCCTCGGCCCTGTTGCCAGCCCTTCTGCTGGAAACTCCACACCATCTGTTCCGGCTAACTGTTGGAGAGGGAGGCCGACTGCCCCGCCTCCCTGGAACTCTGTAGTTGTTGCTGGTGCTGGGCAGAGGTTGGTAGCACTCTGCCCTGTTGCCAGCACTTCTGCTGGGGACTCCGCATCCTCTGCTCCAGCTAACTGTTGGGGCAGGCAGCTGGCTTCCTCCCCTCCCAAACTGTGTAGCTGCCATTGGGGAGGTGAGCCGGCTGCTTCCTTTTCCATTCCCTCATCTGGCTGCTGGGACGACATGTCGATGGTACTGTCTCCCAGGTACACGGATCTTTGCTGGGGAGGAAAGCCCACTTCCTCCACCCTGGCCAACTGTTGGGGAGGGACAACACACACCTCCTCTCCCTTCTCCCCCTGTATCTGCTGCTGGGAAGTGATTGCCATCTTCTCACCCTGAGCCTCCACAATTGCTGCAGATGTGGGGCAGAGGTCTTGGACCCTCTGTCCGGTTGCCAGCACTTCTGCTGGGGGTTTGCTAGGTGGTTCCTCCTCTACAGAAATGTCTATTAAATCCCCAGTCTCTGGAAGTGGTAAAAGTGTGGGACAGAGGTCTTGGACCCTCTGTTCAGTTACCAGATCTTCAGCTGGAGAAGTTTGTTTTAACTCCATAGATGCTGCTGGCAGAAAATCACATGTCCCTGTCAGTGTTGTGGGAGAAAGGCCGACTACCTCTTCTCTCAGGAAGGCCGAAGCCACTGTTGGTGCTGGGCAGAACACAGTGAACTTTGGCCCTGATAGCAGCTCTTCTGCTGGAGGCTCATCAGGTTGTTCTTCCTCAGCAGAAAAGTCTATCAAATCCCATGTCTCTGCAACTGATGTCGGGGAATAGGGGTTCACCATCTCCTGTCCATGGAACCCAGAAGATGTTATCATTTCTGGACAGAGGTTAGCAGAGCTCTGCCCTGTTGTCAGCACTTCAGGTTTGGGGACGGCAATCTCCGGATTTTCCACTGCCGATTCTCTGGCATGCTGCTGAACTTGTTCTAGCAGTTTCCTGTATGCCCTTTCCAGATGCTGTTCCTTCCTTAGCAAATGGTCCAGATCAGGTTTGAGCTCTGAGACCCCTGCAAGACCGAGCATAGACTCTCTATAGTCTCTCATGTCCTCAAGGTCAGGTTCCCCTTCATCGCCAAACATAAAAAGATCTGTAAGGTTCTCCCACAGCAATCCAGGGCCGCCAAAGTCATATCCCTCCGGAGAGCATTCTGTTGTCTCTCCTAAATATACCTCCTCTGCGTGCCATTGCAGAGCCCGATATCGATTGTCCAGCTCTATCTCCTGCTGGACCAACCTGTCCAACTCAGTCACCCATTGCTCCTGGGGCTGCTTTCCCAGGAATGCCATCCGCAATGCCTGTTGGTCACTGGCCCGTTGCTCTTGGGTTGGAAAGCACTTGCCCTGTTTTATACCAGCGAGACGGAGGGCTGCAATCCAGAGCTCCACCCGAATCAGCTGCCTGAGCTCCAGGTATTCATCCTCAGACACAGTCCTGGTGTACGTTGAAAGGATGATCCGCAGCAGCCCCTGGAATTCTGATGCCAGGTCCATATCTCCGCTGGGGTGACTGAAGTCTGCTATGCTGATCTTGGATCCAGTTGGAGGTTTGGATGTCCCAGACTTCAGACTTCAGGAAGCTTTCCCGCTGCTTGCCACCAATGTCACGGAACGCCCCACACTCCGCTTGAGTGCTTCCGTCATATACCGCTTCCTAAGTTCTGGAACACGAGTCCAATGGATCTGGCTATAGGAACCCCAAGAACTAGACAACACCAGTCTTGGAGTACATCAGAACTGCCTTTTATTTTGAGATTTCACAGACCTTTATACAGCAGGGATGACTGAAAGCTAACCTAATTAACATGAGCTAATTTACTACAAAATGTACCCAGACCAGATGACAGACTTGTAGGCACCGAGCTTCACACATTAATATAAACAAAATAGCTGGAGCTAATTACAACTAACAATACAAACAACAATCTCCCCCCTCCTCAGCCCAGACCATTCGTCTATTAGCCAGCGCTGGTGGCTAATGTGATCAGCTCTCTCAATTAACATAAACAACAATGGGTGAAAAGACTCTTAGAGCCACACTAAACACATTATAGCAGAATTGATGACATTAGCATTTAACAGTATGAGTCCCAATGGTATAAATCAGTCACCATTCTAATATGGCATATAAAGGGTTCCACAGTCTGTGTGTTTTGGGGGGACATGGAGCTGAATCCATAGTAACATCAACCCCAGGGTCCCCAGGCATACAGCTCACAGAGAGCACCATTCCCCCAAATGCTAGGGCCCATAATCGGTGGGCAACAGGCCTGCATACAGTCCTCTCCAACAGCCTCCGTCCCGGCCAGGTCCGTGACACAGGGTACACAGTACAGTAACTGGAAATACGTCAAGAGCCCACACTAGAACCTGGCTTAAGGTAGCTATACTGTAGGTGCAACTGTGCAGGGTACACAGTGCATTAACTGGAAATACGTCAAGAGCCCACACTAGCATCTGGCTTAAGGTAGCTATAATGTAGGTGCAACTGTGCAGGGTACACAGTACAGTAACTGGAAATACGTCAAGAGCCTACACAAGCACCTGGCTTCAGGTAGCTATACTGTAGGTGCAACTGTGCAGGGTACACAGTACAGTAACTGGAAATACGTCAAGAGCCCACACAAGCACTTGGCTTCAGGTAGCTATACTATAGGTGCAACTGTGCAGGGTACACAGAACAGTAACTGGAAATACGTCAAGAGCCCACACTAGCACCTGGCTTAAGGTAGCTATACTGTAGGTGCAACTGTGCAGGGTACACAGTACAGTAACTGGAAATACGTCAAGAGCCTACACAAGCACCTGGCTTCAGGTAGCTATACTGTAGGTGCAACTGTGCAGGGTACACAGAACAGTAACTGGAAATACGTCAAGAGCCTACACAAGCAGCTGGCTTCAGGTAGCTATACTGTAGGTGAACTGTGCAGGGTACACAGTACAGTAACTGGAAATACTTCAAGAGCCTACACAAGCACCTGGCTTCAGGTAGCTATACTGTAGGTGCAACTGTGCAGGGTACACAGTACAGTAACTGGAAATATGTCAAAAGCCTACACAAGCACCTGGCTTCAGGTAGCTATACTGTAGGTGCAACTGTGCAGGGTACACAGTACAGTAACTGGAAATACGTCAAGAGCCCACACTAGCACCTGGCTTCAGGTAGCTATACTGTAGGTGCAACTGTGCAGGGTACACAGTGCACTAACTGGAAATACTTCAAGAGCCTACACAAGCACCTGGCTTCAGGTAGCTATACTGTAGGTGCAACTGTAGAGGGTACACAGTGCATTAACTGGAAATACGTCAAGAGCCCACACTAGCACCTGGCTTAAGGTAGCTATACTGTAGGTGCACCTGTGCAGGGTACACAGTACAGTAACTGGAAATACATCAAGAGCCTATACAGGCACCTGGCTTCAGGTAGCTATACTGTAGGTGCAATTGTAGAGGGTACACAGTGCATTAACTGGAAATACGTCAAGAGCCCACACTAGCACCTGGCTTAAGGTAGCTATACTGTAGGTTCAACTGTGCAGGGTACACAGTATAGTAACTGGAAATACATCAAGAGCCTACACAAGCACCTGGCTTCAGGTAGCTATACTGTAGGTGCAACTGTGCAGGGTACACAGTACAGTAACTGGAAATACGTCAAGAGCCCACACAAGCACCTGGCTTCAGGTAGCTATACTGTAGGTGCAACTGTGCAGTGTACACAGTACAGTAACTGGAAATACGTCAAGAGCCTACACAGGCACCTGGCTTCAGGTAGCTATACTGTAGGTGCAACTGTGCAGGGTACACAGTACAGTAACTGGAAATATGTCAAGAGCCCACACAAGCACTTGGCTTCAGGTAGCTATACTATAGGTGCAACTGTGCAGGGTACACAGAACAGTAACTGGAAATACGTCAAGAGCCTACACAAGCAGCTGGCTTCAGGTAGCTATACTGTAGGTGAACTGTGCAGGGTACACAGTACAGTAACTGGAAATACATCAAGAGCCTACACAAGCACGTGGCTTCAGGTAGCTATACTGTAGGTTCAACTGTGCAGGGTACACAGTACAGTAACTGGAAATACGTCAAGAGCCCACACTAGAACCTAGCTTAAGGTAGCTATACTGTAGGTGCAACTGTGCAGGGTACACAGTGCATTAACTGGAAATACGTCAAGAGCCCACACTAGCACCTGGCTTAAGGTAGCTATACTGTAGGTGCAACTGTGCAGGGTACACAGTACAGTAACTGGAAATACGTCAAGAGCCTACACAAGCACCTGGCTTCAGGTAGCTATACTGTAGGTGCAACTGTGCAGGGTACACAGTACAGTAACTGGAAATACGTCAAGAGCCCACACAAGCACTTGGCTTCAGGTAGCTATACTGTAGGTGCAACTGTGCAGGGTACACAGAACAGTAACTGGAAATACGTCAAGAGCCCACACTAGCACCTGGCTTAAGGTAGCTATACTGTAGGTGCAACTGTGCAGGGTACACAGTACAGTAACTGGAAATACGTCAAGAGCCTACACAAGCACCTGGCTTCAGGTAGCTATACTGTAGGTGCAACTGTGCAGGGTACACAGAACAGTAATTGGAAATACGTCAAGAGCCTACACAAGCAGCTGGCTTCAGGTAGCTATACTGTAGGTGAACTGTGCAGGGTACACAGTACAGTAACTGGAAATACATCAAGAGCCTACACAAGCACCTGGCTTCAGGTAGCTATACTGTAGGTTCAACTGTGCAGGGTACACAGTACAGTAACTGGAAATACGTCAAGAGCCGACACAAGCACCTGTCTTCAGGTAGCTATACTGTAGGTGCAACTGTGCAGGGTACACAGTGCACTAACTGGAAATACTTCAAGAGCCTACACAAGCACCTGGCTTCAGGTAGCTATACTATAGGTGCAACTGTGCAGGGTACACAGTACAGTAACTGGAAATATGTCAAAAGCCTACACAAGCACCTGGCTTCAGGTAGCTATACTGTAGGTGCAACTGTGCAGGGTACACAGTACAGTAACTGGAAATACGTCAAGAGCCCACACTAGCACCTGGCTTCAGGTAGCTATACTGTAGGTGCAACTGTGCAGGGTACACAGTGCACTAACTGGAAATACTTCAAGAGCCTACACAAGCACCTGGCTTCAGGTAGCTATACTGTAGGTGCAACTGTGCAGGGTACACAGTACAGTAACTGGAAATATGTCAAAAGCCTATACAAGCACCTGGCTTCAGGTAGCTATACTGTAGGTGCAACTGTGCAGGGTACACAGTACAGTAACTGGAAATACGTCAAGAGCCCACACTAGCACCTGGCTTCAGGTAGCTATACTGTAGGTGCAACTGTGCAGGGTACACAGTGCATTAACTGGAAATATGTCAAGAGCCCACACTAGCACCTGGCTTCAGGTAGCTATACTGTAGGTGCAACTGTGCAGGGTACACAGTACAGTAACTGGAAATACGTCAAGAGCCCACACAAGCACCTGGCTTCAGGTAGCTATACTGTAGGTGCACCTGTGCAGGGTACACAGTACAGTAACTGGAAATACATCAAGAGCCTACACAGGCACCTGGCTTCAGGTAGCTATACTGTAGGTGCAACTGTAGAGGGTACACAGTGCATTAACTGGAAATACGTCAAGAGCCCACACTAGCACCTGGCTTAAGGTAGCTATACTGTAGGTGCAACTGTGATGGGTACACAGTACAGTAACTGGAAATACATTAAGAGCCTACACAAGCACCTGGCTTCAGGTAGCTATACTGTAGGTGCAACTGTGCAGGGTACACAGTACAGTAACTGGAAATACGTCAAGAGCCCACACAAGCACCTGGCTTCAGGTAGCTATACTGTAGGTGCAACTGTGCAGGGTACACAGTACAGTAACTGGAAATACGTCAAGAGCCTGCCTTTGCTATTAATAGGATCACAAGATGCACACAAGCACCTGGCTTCAGGTAGCTATACTGTAGGTTCAACTGTGCAGGGTACACAGTACAGTAACTGGAAATACATCAAGAGCCTACACAAACACCTGGCTTCAGGTAGCTATACTGTAGGTGCAACTGTGCAGGGTACACAGTACAGTAACTGGAAATACGTCAAGAGCCCACACAAGCACCTGGCTTCAGGTTGCTATACTGTAGGTGCAACTGTGCAGGGTTCACAGTACAGTAACTGGAAATACGTCAAGAGCCTACACAAGCACCTGGCTACAGGTAGCTATACTGTAGGTGCAACTGTGCAGGGTACACAGTGCATTAACTGGAAATACGTCAAGAGCCCACACTAGCACCTGGCTTCAGGTAGCTATACTGTAGGTGCAACTGTGCAGGGTACACAGTACAGTAACTGGAAATGCGTCAAGAGCCCACACAAGCACCTGGCTTCAGGTAGCTATACTGTAGGTGCAACTGTGCAGGGTACACAGTACAGTAACTGGAAATACGTCAACAGCCTACACAGGCACCTGGCTTCAGGTAGCTATACTGTAGGTGCAACTGTGCAGGGTACACAGTACAGTAACTGGAAATATGTCAAGAGCCCACACAAGCACTTGGCTTCAGGTAGCTATACTATAGGTGCAACTGTGCAGGGTACACAGAACAGTAACTGGAAATACGTCAAGAGCCTACACAAGCAGCTGGCTTCAGGTAGCTATACTGTAGGTGAACTGTGCAGGGTACATAGTACAGTAACTGGAAATACATCAAGAGCCTACACAAGCACGTGGCTTCAGGTAGCTATACTGTAGGTTCAACTGTGCAGGGTACACAGTACAGTAACTGGAAATACGTCAAGAGCCCACACTAGAACCTGGCTTAAGGTAGCTATACTGTAGGTGCAACTGTGCAGGGTACACAGTGCATTAACTGGAAATACGTCAAGAGCCCACACTAGCACCTGGCTTAAGGTAGCTATACTGTAGGTGCAACTGTGCAGGGTACACAGTACAGTAACTGGAAATACGTCAAGAGCCTACACAAACACCTGGCTTCAGGTAGCTATACTGTAGGTGCAACTGTGCAGGGTACACAGTACAGTAACTGGAAATACGTCAAGAGCCCACACAAGCACTTGGCTTCAGGTAGCTATACTATAGGTGCAACTGTGCAGGGTACAAAGAACAGTAACTGGAAATACGTCAAGAGCCCACACTAGCACCTGGCTTAAGGTAGCTATACTGTAGGTGCAACTGTGCAGGGTACACAGTACAGTAACTGGAAATACGTCAAGAGCCTACACAAGCACCTGGCTTCAGGTAGCTATACTGTAGGTGCAACTGTGCAGGGTACACAGAACAGTAACTGGAAATACGTCAAGAGCCTACACAAGCAGCTGGCTTCAGGTAGCTATACTGTAGGTGAACTGTGCAGGGTACACAGTACAGTAACTGGAAATACATCAAGAGCCTACACAAGCACCTGGCTTCAGGTAGCTATACTGTAGGTGCAACTGTGCAGGGTACACAGAACAGTAACTGGAAATACGTCAAGAGCCTACACAAGCAGCTGGCTTCAGGTAGCTATACTGTAGGTGAACTGTGCAGGGTACACAGTACAGTAACTGGAAATACATCAAGAGCCTACACAAGCACGTGGCTTCAGGTAGCTATACTGTAGGTTCAACTGCGCAGGGTACACAGTACAGTAACTGGAAATACGTCAAGAGCCCACACTAGAACCTGGCTTAAGGTAGCTATACTGTAGGTGCAACTGTGCAGGGTACACAGTGCATTAACTGGAAATACGTCAAGAGCCCACACTAGCACCTGGCTTAAGGTAGCTATACTGTAGGTGCAACTGTGCAGGGTACACAGTACAGTAACTGGAAATACGTCAAGAGCCCACACAAGCACTTGGCTTCAGGTAGCTATACTATAGGTGCAACTGTGTAGGGTACAAAGAACAGTAACTGGAAATACGTCAAGAGCCCACACTAGCACCTGGCTTAAGGTAGCTATACTGTAGGTGCAACTGTGCAGGGTACACAGTACAGTAACTGGAAATACGTCAAGAGCCTACACAAGCACCTGGCTTCAGGTAGCTATACTGTAGGTGCAACTGTGCAGGGTACACAGAACAGTAACTGGAAATACGTCAAGAGCCTACACAAGCAGCTGGCTTCAGGTAGCTATACTGTAGGTGAACTGTGCAGGGTACACAGTACAGTAACTGGAAATACATCAAGAGCCTACACAAGCACCTGGCTTCAGGTAGCTATACTGTAGGTGCAACTGTGCAGGGTACACAGAACAGTAACTGGAAATACGTCAAGAGCCTACACAAGCAGCTGGCTTCAGGTAGCTATACTGTAGGTGAACTGTGCAGGGTACACAGTACAGTAACTGGAAATACATCAAGAGCCTACACAAGCACCTGGCTTCAGGTAGCTATACTGTAGGTTCAACTGTGCAGTGTACACAGTACAGTAACTGGAAATACGTCAAGAGCCGACACAAGCACCTGTCTTCAGGTAGCTATACTGTAGGTGCAACTGTGCAGGGTACACAGTGCACTAACTGGAAATACTTCAAGAGCCTACACAAGCACCTGGCTTCAGGTAGCTATACTGTAGATGCAACTGTGCAGGGTACACAGTACAGTAACTGGAAATATGTCAAAAGCCTACACAAGCACCTGGCTTCAGGTAGCTATACTGTAGGTACAACTGTGCAGGGTACACAGTACAGTAACTGGAAATACGTCAAGAGCCCACACTAGCACCTGGCTTCAGGTAGCTATACTGTAGGTGCAACTGTGCAGGGTACACAGTGCATTAACTGGAAATACGTCAAGAGCCCACACTAGCACCTGGCTTCAGATAGCTATACTGTAGGTTCAACTGTGCAGGGTACACAGTACAGTAACTGGAAATACATCAAGAGCCTACACAAGCACCTGGCTTCAGGTAACTATACTGTAGGTGCAACTGTGCAGGGTACACAGTACAGTAACTGGAAATACGTCAATAGCCCACACAAGCACCTGTCCTCAGGTAGCTATACTGTAGGTGCAACTGTGCAGGGTACACATTACACTAACTGGAAATACTTCAAGAGCCTACACAAGCACCTGGCTTCAGGTAGCTATACTGTAGGTGCAACTGTGCAGGGTACACAGAACAGTAACTGGAAACACGTCAAGAGCCTACACAAGCAGCTGGCTTCAGGTAGCTATACTGTAGGTGAACTGTGCAGGGTACACAGTACAGTAACTGGAAATACATCAAGAGCCTACACAAGCACCTGGCTTCAGGTAGCTATACTGTAGGTTCAACTGTGCAGTGTACACAGTACAGTAACTGGAAATACGTCAAGAGCCGACACAAGCACCTGTCTTCAGGTAGCTATACTGTAGGTGCAACTGTGCAGGGTACACAGTGCACTAACTGGAAATACTTCAAGAGCCTACACAAGCACCTGGCTTCAGGTAGCTATACTGTAGATGCAACTGTGCAGGATACACAGTACAGTAACTGGAAATATGTCAAAAGCCTACACAAGCACCTGGCTTCAGGTAGCTATACTGTAGGTACAACTGTGCAGGGTAAACAGTACAGTAACTGGAAATACGTCAAGAGCCCACACTAGCATATGGCTTCAGGTAGCTATACTGTAGGTGCAACTGTGCAGGGTACACAGTGCATTAACTGGAAATACGTCAAGAGCCCACACTAGCACCTGGCTTCAGGTAGCTATACTGTAGGTTCAACTATGCAGGGTACACAGTACAGTAACTGGAAATACATCAAGAGCCTACACAAGCACCTGGCTTCAGGTAGCTATACTGTAGGTGCAACTGTGCAGGGTACACAGTACAGTAACTGGAAATACGTCAATAGCCCACACAAGCACCTGTCCTCAGGTAGCTATACTGTAGGTGCAACTGTGCAGGGTACACATTACACTAACTGGAAATACTTCAAGAGCCTACACAAGCACCTGGCTTCAGGTAGCTATACTGTAGGTGCAACTGTGCAGGGTACACATTACACTAACTGGAAATATGTCAAAAGCCTACACAAGCACCTGGCTTCCGGTAGCTATACTGTAGGTGCAACTGTGCAGGGTACACAGTACAGTAACTGGAAATTTGTCAAGAGCCTGCCTTTGCTATTAATAGGATCACAAGATGCACACAAGCACCTGGCTTCAGGTAGCTATACTGTAGGTGCAACTGTGCAGGGTACACAGTACAGTAACTGGAAATACATCAAGAGCCTACACAAGCACCTGGCTTCAGGTAGCTATACTGTAGGTGCAACTGTGCAGGGTACACAGTACAGTAACTGGAAATATGTCAAAAGCCTACACAAGCACCTGGCTTCAGGTAGCTATACTGTAGGTGCAACTGTGCAGGGTACACAGTACAGTAACTGGAAATATGTCAAAAGCCTACACAAGCACCTGGCTTCCGGTAGCTATACTGTAGGTGCAACTGTGCAGGGTACACAGTACAGTAACTGGAAATTCGTCAAGAGCCTGCCTTTGCTATTAATAGGATCACAAGATGCACACAAGCACCTGGCTTCAGGTAGCTATACTGTAGGTGCAACTGTGCAGGGTACACAGTACAGTAACTGGAAATACATCAAGAGCCTACAAAAGCACCTGGCTTCAGGTAGCTATACTGTAGGTGCAACTGTGCAGGGTACACAGTACAGTAACTGGAAATATGTCAAAAGCCTACACAAGCACCTGGCTTCAGGTAGCTATACTGTAGGTGCAACTGTGCAGGGTACACAGTACAGTAACTGGAAATACGTCAAGAGCCCACACTAGCACCTGGCTTCAGGTAGCTATACTGTAGGTGCAACTGTGCAGGGTACACAGTGCATTAACTGGAAATACGTCAAGAGCCCACACTAGCACCTGGCTTCAGGTAGCTATACTGTAGGTGCAACTGTGCAGGGTACACAGTACAGTAACTGGAAATACGTCAAGAGCCCACACAAGCACCTGGCTTCAGGTAGCTATACTGTAGGTGCACCTGTGCAGGGTACACAGTACAGTAACTGGAAATACATCAAGAGCCTACACAGGCACCTGGCTTCAGGTAGCTATACTGTAGGTGCAACTGTACAGGGTACACAGTGCATTAAGTGGAAATACGTCAAGAGCCCACACTAGCACCTGGCTTAAGGTAGCTATACTGTAAGTGCAACTGTGATGGGTACACAGTACAGTAACTGGAAATACATCAAGAGCCTACACAAGCACCTGGCTTTAGGTAGCTATACTGTAGGTGCAACTGTGCAAGGTACACAGTACAGTAACTGGAAATACGTCAAGAGCCTGCCTTTGCTATTAATAGGATCACAAGATGCACACAAGCACCTGGCTTCAGGTAGCTATACTGTAGGTTCAACTCTGCAGGGTACACAGTACAGTAACTGGAAATACATCAAGAGCCTACACAAGCACCTGGCTTCAGGTAGCTATACTGTAGGTGCAACTGTGCAGGGTACACAGTACAGTAACTGGAAATACGTCAAGAGCCCACACTAGCACCTGGCTTAAGGTAGCTATACTGTAGGTGCAACTGTGCAGGGTACACAGTACAGTAACTGGAAATACGTCAAGAGCCTACACAAACACCTGGCTTCAGGTAGCTATACTGTAGGTGCAACTGTGCAGGGTACACAGTACAGTAACTGGAAATACGTCAAGAGCCCACACAAGCACTTGGCTTCAGGTAGCTATACTATAGGTGCAACTGTGCAGGGTACAAAGAACAGTAACTGGAAATACGTCAAGAGCCCACACTAGCACCTGGCTTAAGGTAGCTATACTGTAGGTGCAACTGTGCAGGGTACACAGTACAGTAACTGGAAATACGTCAAGAGCCTACACAAGCACCTGGCTTCAGGTAGCTATACTGTAGGTGCAACTGTGCAGGGTACACAGAACAGTAACTGGAAATACGTCAAGAGCCTACACAAGCAGCTGGCTTCAGGTAGCTATACTGTAGGTGAACTGTGCAGGGTACACAGTACAGTAACTGGAAATACATCAAGAGCCTACACAAGCACCTGGCTTCAGGTAGCTATACTGTAGGTGCAACTGTGCAGGGTACACAGAACAGTAACTGGAAATACGTCAAGAGCCTACACAAGCAGCTGGCTTCAGGTAGCTATACTGTAGGTGAACTGTGCAGGGTACACAGTACAGTAACTGGAAATACATCAAGAGCCTACACAAGCACGTGGCTTCAGGTAGCTATACTGTAGGTTCAACTGCGCAGGGTACACAGTACAGTAACTGGAAATACGTCAAGAGCCCACACTAGAACCTGGCTTAAGGTAGCTATACTGTAGGTGCAACTGTGCAGGGTACACAGTGCATTAACTGGAAATACGTCAAGAGCCCACACTAGCACCTGGCTTAAGGTAGCTATACTGTAGGTGCAACTGTGCAGGGTACACAGTACAGTAACTGGAAATACGTCAAGAGCCCACACAAGCACTTGGCTTCAGGTAGCTATACTATAGGTGCAACTGTGTAGGGTACAAAGAACAGTAACTGGAAATACGTCAAGAGCCCACACTAGCACCTGGCTTAAGGTAGCTATACTGTAGGTGCAACTGTGCAGGGTACACAGTACAGTAACTGGAAATACGTCAAGAGCCTACACAAGCACCTGGCTTCAGGTAGCTATACTGTAGGTGCAACTGTGCAGGGTACACAGAACAGTAACTGGAAATACGTCAAGAGCCTACACAAGCAGCTGGCTTCAGGTAGCTATACTGTAGGTGAACTGTGCAGGGTACACAGTACAGTAACTGGAAATACATCAAGAGCCTACACAAGCACCTGGCTTCAGGTAGCTATACTGTAGGTGCAACTGTGCAGGGTACACAGAACAGTAACTGGAAATACGTCAAGAGCCTACACAAGCAGCTGGCTTCAGGTAGCTATACTGTAGGTGAACTGTGCAGGGTACACAGTACAGTAACTGGAAATACATCAAGAGCCTACACAAGCACCTGGCTTCAGGTAGCTATACTGTAGGTTCAACTGTGCAGTGTACACAGTACAGTAACTGGAAATACGTCAAGAGCCGACACAAGCACCTGTCTTCAGGTAGCTATACTGTAGGTGCAACTGTGCAGGGTACACAGTGCACTAACTGGAAATACTTCAAGAGCCTACACAAGCACCTGGCTTCAGGTAGCTATACTGTAGATGCAACTGTGCAGGGTACACAGTACAGTAACTGGAAATATGTCAAAAGCCTACACAAGCACCTGGCTTCAGGTAGCTATACTGTAGGTACAACTGTGCAGGGTACACAGTACAGTAACTGGAAATACGTCAAGAGCCCACACTAGCACCTGGCTTCAGGTAGCTATACTGTAGGTGCAACTGTGCAGGGTACACAGTGCATTAACTGGAAATACGTCAAGAGCCCACACTAGCACCTGGCTTCAGATAGCTATACTGTAGGTTCAACTGTGCAGGGTACACAGTACAGTAACTGGAAATACATCAAGAGCCTACACAAGCACCTGGCTTCAGGTAACTATACTGTAGGTGCAACTGTGCAGGGTACACAGTACAGTAACTGGAAATACGTCAATAGCCCACACAAGCACCTGTCCTCAGGTAGCTATACTGTAGGTGCAACTGTGCAGGGTACACATTACACTAACTGGAAATACTTCAAGAGCCTACACAAGCACCTGGCTTCAGGTAGCTATACTGTAGGTGCAACTGTGCAGGGTACACAGAACAGTAACTGGAAACACGTCAAGAGCCTACACAAGCAGCTGGCTTCAGGTAGCTATACTGTAGGTGAACTGTGCAGGGTACACAGTACAGTAACTGGAAATACATCAAGAGCCTACACAAGCACCTGGCTTCAGGTAGCTATACTGTAGGTTCAACTGTGCAGTGTACACAGTACAGTAACTGGAAATACGTCAAGAGCCGACACAAGCACCTGTCTTCAGGTAGCTATACTGTAGGTGCAACTGTGCAGGGTACACAGTGCACTAACTGGAAATACTTCAAGAGCCTACACAAGCACCTGGCTTCAGGTAGCTATACTGTAGATGCAACTGTGCAGGATACACAGTACAGTAACTGGAAATATGTCAAAAGCCTACACAAGCACCTGGCTTCAGGTAGCTATACTGTAGGTACAACTGTGCAGGGTAAACAGTACAGTAACTGGAAATACGTCAAGAGCCCACACTAGCATATGGCTTCAGGTAGCTATACTGTAGGTGCAACTGTGCAGGGTACACAGTGCATTAACTGGAAATACGTCAAGAGCCCACACTAGCACCTGGCTTCAGGTAGCTATACTGTAGGTTCAACTATGCAGGGTACACAGTACAGTAACTGGAAATACATCAAGAGCCTACACAAGCACCTGGCTTCAGGTAGCTATACTGTAGGTGCAACTGTGCAGGGTACACAGTACAGTAACTGGAAATACGTCAATAGCCCACACAAGCACCTGTCCTCAGGTAGCTATACTGTAGGTGCAACTGTGCAGGGTACACATTACACTAACTGGAAATACTTCAAGAGCCTACACAAGCACCTGGCTTCAGGTAGCTATACTGTAGGTGCAACTGTGCAGGGTACACATTACACTAACTGGAAATATGTCAAAAGCCTACACAAGCACCTGGCTTCCGGTAGCTATACTGTAGGTGCAACTGTGCAGGGTACACAGTACAGTAACTGGAAATTTGTCAAGAGCCTGCCTTTGCTATTAATAGGATCACAAGATGCACACAAGCACCTGGCTTCAGGTAGCTATACTGTAGGTGCAACTGTGCAGGGTACACAGTACAGTAACTGGAAATACATCAAGAGCCTACACAAGCACCTGGCTTCAGGTAGCTATACTGTAGGTGCAACTGTGCAGGGTACACAGTACAGTAACTGGAAATATGTCAAAAGCCTACACAAGCACCTGGCTTCAGGTAGCTATACTGTAGGTGCAACTGTGCAGGGTACACAGTACAGTAACTGGAAATATGTCAAAAGCCTACACAAGCACCTGGCTTCCGGTAGCTATACTGTAGGTGCAACTGTGCAGGGTACACAGTACAGTAACTGGAAATTCGTCAAGAGCCTGCCTTTGCTATTAATAGGATCACAAGATGCACACAAGCACCTGGCTTCAGGTAGCTATACTGTAGGTGCAACTGTGCAGGGTACACAGTACAGTAACTGGAAATACATCAAGAGCCTACAAAAGCACCTGGCTTCAGGTAGCTATACTGTAGGTGCAACTGTGCAGGGTACACAGTACAGTAACTGGAAATATGTCAAAAGCCTACACAAGCACCTGGCTTCAGGTAGCTATACTGTAGGTGCAACTGTGCAGGGTACACAGTACAGTAACTGGAAATACGTCAAGAGCCCACACTAGCACCTGGCTTCAGGTAGCTATACTGTAGGTGCAACTGTGCAGGGTACACAGTGCATTAACTGGAAATACGTCAAGAGCCCACACTAGCACCTGGCTTCAGGTAGCTATACTGTAGGTGCAACTGTGCAGGGTACACAGTACAGTAACTGGAAATACGTCAAGAGCCCACACAAGCACCTGGCTTCAGGTAGCTATACTGTAGGTGCACCTGTGCAGGGTACACAGTACAGTAACTGGAAATACATCAAGAGCCTACACAGGCACCTGGCTTCAGGTAGCTATACTGTAGGTGCAACTGTACAGGGTACACAGTGCATTAAGTGGAAATACGTCAAGAGCCCACACTAGCACCTGGCTTAAGGTAGCTATACTGTAAGTGCAACTGTGATGGGTACACAGTACAGTAACTGGAAATACATCAAGAGCCTACACAAGCACCTGGCTTTAGGTAGCTATACTGTAGGTGCAACTGTGCAAGGTACACAGTACAGTAACTGGAAATACGTCAAGAGCCTGCCTTTGCTATTAATAGGATCACAAGATGCACACAAGCACCTGGCTTCAGGTAGCTATACTGTAGGTTCAACTCTGCAGGGTACACAGTACAGTAACTGGAAATACATCAAGAGCCTACACAAGCACCTGGCTTCAGGTAGCTATACTGTAGGTGCAACTGTGCAGGGTACACAGTACAGTAACTGGAAATACGTCAAGAGCCCACACTAGCACCTGGCTTCAGGTAGCTATACTGTAGGTGCAACTGTGCAAGGTACACAGTACAGTAACTGGAAATATGTCAAGAGCCTACACAAGCACCTGGCTTCAGGTAGCTATACTGTAGGTGCAACTGTGCAGGGTACACAGTACAGTAACTGGAAATATGTCAAGAGCCCACACAAGCACTTGGCTTCAGGTAGCTATACTATAGGTGCAACTGTGCAGGGTACACAGAACAGTAACTGGAAATAAGTCAAGAGCCCACACTAGCACCTGGCTTAAGGTAGCTATACTGTAGGTGCAACTGTGCAGGGTACACAGTACAGTAACTGGAAATACGTCAAGAGCCCACACAAGCACCTGGCTTCCGGTAGCTATACTGTAGGTGCAACTGTGCAGGGTACACAGTACAGTAACTGGAAATTCGTCAAGAGCCTGCCTTTGCTATTAATAGGATCACAAGATGCACAAGCACCTGGCTTCAGGTAGCTATACTGTAGGTGCAACTGTGCAGGGTACACAGTACAGTAACTGGAAATACGTCAAGAGCCCACACAAGCACCTGTCTTCAGGTAGCTATACTGTAGGTGCAACTGTGCAGGGTACACAGTACAGTAACTGGAAATATGTCAAAAGCCTACACAAGCACCTGGCTTCAGGTAGCTATACTGTAGGTGCAACTGTGCAGGGTACACAGTACAGTAACTGGAAATACGTCAAGAGCCCATACTAGCACCTGGCTTCAGGTAGCTATACTGTAGGTGCAACTGTGCAGGGTACACAGTGCATTAACTGGAAATACGTCAAGAGCCCACACTAGCACCTGGCTTCAGGTAGCTATACTGTAGGTGCACCTGTGCAGGGTACACAGTACAGTAACTGGAAATACATCAAGAGCCTACACAGGCACCTGGCTTCAGGTAGCTATAATGTAGGTGCAACTGTACAGGGTACACAGTGCATTAACTGGAAATACGTCAAGAGCCCACACTAGCACCTGGCTTAAGGTAGCTATACTGTAGGAACAACTGTGATGGGTACACAGTACAGTAACTGGAAATACATCAAGAGCCTACACAAGCACCTGGCTTCAGGTAGCTATACTGTAGGTGCAACTGTGCAGGGTACACAGTACAGTAACTGGAAATATGTCAAGAGCCTGCCTTTGCTTTTAATAGGATCACAAGATGCACACAAGCACCAGGCTTCAGGTAGCTATACTGTAGGTTTAACTGTGCAGGGTACACAGTACAGTAACTGGAAATACATCAAGAGCCTACACAAGCACGTGGCTTCAGGTAGCTATACTGTAGGTTCAACTGTGCAGGGTACACAGTACAGTAACTGGAAATACATCAAGAGCCCACACTAGAACCTGGCTTAAGGTAGCTATACTGTAGGTGCACCTGTGCAGGGTACACAGTACAGTAACTGGAAATACATCAAGAGCCTACACAGGCACCTGGCTTCAGGTAGCTATACTGTAGGTGCAACTGTACAGGGTACACAGTGCATTAACTGGAAATACGTCAAGAGCCCACACTAGCACCTGGCTTAAGGTAGCTATACTGTAAGTGCAACTGTGATGGGTACACAGTACAGTAACTGGAAATACATCAAGAGCCTACACAAGCACCTGGCTTTAGGTAGCTATACTGTAGGTGCAACTGTGCAAGGTACACAGTACAGTAACTGGAAATACGTCAAGAGCCTGCCTTTGCTATTAATAGGATCACAAGATGCACACAAGCACCTGGCTTCAGGTAGCTATACTGTAGGTTCAACTCTGCAGGGTACACAGTACAGTAACTGGAAATACATCAAGAGCCTACACAAGCACCTGGCTTCAGGTAGCTATACTGTAGGTGCAACTGTGCAGGGTACACAGTACAGTAACTGGAAATACGTCAAGAGCCCACACTAGCACCTGGCTTCAGGTAGCTATACTGTAGGTGCAACTGTGCAAGGTACACATTACAGTAACTGGAAATATGTCAAGAGCCTACACAAGCACCTGGCTTCAGGTAGCTATACTGTAGGTGCAACTGTGCAGGGTACACAGTACAGTAACTGGAAATATGTCAAGAGCCCACACAAGCACTTGGCTTCAGGTAGCTATACTATAGGTGCAACTGTGCAGGGTACACAGAACAGTAACTGGAAATAAGTCAAGAGCCCACACTAGCACCTGGCTTAAGGTAGCTATACTGTAGGTGCAACTGTGCAGGGTACACAGTACAGTAACTGGAAATACGTCAAGAGCCCACACAAGCACCTGGCTTCCGGTAGCTATACTGTAGGTGCAACTGTGCAGAGTACACAGTACAGTAACTGGAAATTCGTCAAGAGCCTGCCTTTGCTATTAATAGGATCACAAGATGCACAAGCACCTGGCTTCAGGTAGCTATACTGTAGGTGCAACTGTGCAGGGTACACAGTACAGTAACTGGAAATACGTCAAGAGCCCACACAAGCACCTGGCTTCAGGTAGCTATACTGTAGGTGCAACTGTGCAGGGTACACAGTACAGTAACTGGAAATATGTCAAAAGCCTACACAAGCACCTGGCTTCAGGTAGCTATACTATAGGTGCAACTGTGCAGGGTACACAGTACAGTAACTGGAAATACGTCAAGAGCCCATACTAGCACCTGGCTTCAGGTAGCTATACTGTAGGTGCAACTGTGCAGGGTACACAGTGCATTAACTGGAAATACGTCAAGAGCCCACACTAGCACCTGGCTTCAGGTAGCTATACTGTAGGTGCACCTGTGCAGGGTACACAGTACAGTAACTGGAAATACATCAAGAGCTTACACAGGCACCTGGCTTCAGGTAGCTATAATGTAGGTGCAACTGTACAGGGTACACAGTGCATTAACTGGAAATACGTCAAGAGCCCACACTAGCACCTGGCTTAAGGTAGCTATACTGTAGGAACAACTGTGATGGGTACACAGTACAGTAACTGGAAATACATCAAGAGCCTACACAAGCACCTGGCTTCAGGTAGCTATACTGTAGGTGCAACTGTGCAGGGTACACAGTACAGTAACTGGAAATATGTCAAGAGCCTGCCTTTGCTTTTAATAGGATCACAAGATGCACACAAGCACCAGGCTTCAGGTAGCTATACTGTAGGTTCAACTGTGCAGGGTACACAGTACAGTAACTGGAAATACATCAAGAGCCTACACAAGCACGTGGCTTCAGGTAGCTATACTGTAGGTTCAACTGTGCAGGGTACACAGTACAGTAACTGGAAATACGTCAAGAGCCCACACTAGAACCTGGCTTAAGGTAGCTATACTGTAGGTGCAACTGTGCAGGGTACACAGTGCATTAACTGGAAATACGTCAAGAGCCCACACTAGCACCTGGCTTAAGGTAGCTATACTGTAGGTGCAACTGTGCAGGGTACACAGTACAGTAACTGGAAATACGTCAAGAGCCTACACAAGCACCTGGCTTCAGGTAGCTATACTGTAGGTGCAACTGTGCAGGGTACACAGTACAGTAACTGGAAATACGTCAAGAGCCCACACAAGCACTTGGCTTCAGGTAGCTATACTATAGGTGCAACTGTGCAGGGTACACAGAACAGTAACTGGAAATACGTCAAGAGCCCACACTAGCACCTGGCTTAAGGTAGCTATACTGTAGGTGCAACTGTGCAGGGTACACAGTACAGTAACTGGAAATACGTCAAGAGCCTACACAAGCACCTGGCTTCAGGTAGCTATACTGTAGGTGCAACTGTGCAGGGTACACAGAACAGTAACTGGAAATACGTCAAGAGCCTACACAAGCAGCTGGCTTCAGGTAGCTATACTGTAGGTGAACTGTGCAGGGTACACAGTACAGTAACTGGAAATACATCAAGAGCCTACACAAGCACCTGGCTTCAGGTAGCTATACTGTAGGTTCAACTGTGCAGGGTACACAGTACAGTAACTGGAAATACGTCAAGAGCCGACACAAGCACCTGTCTTCAGGTAGCTATACTGTAGGTGCAACTGTGCAGGGTACACAGTGCACTAACTGGAAATACTTCAAGAGCCTACACAAGCACCTGGCTTCAGGTAGCTATACTGTAGGTGCAACTGTGCAGGGTACACAGTACAGTAACTGGAAATATGTCAAAAGCCTACACAAGCACCTGGCTTCAGGTAGCTATACTGTAGGTGCAACTGTGCAGGGTACACAGTACAGTAACTGGAAATACGTCAAGAGCCCACACTAGCACCTGGCTTCAGGTAGCTATACTGTAGGTGCAACTGTGCAGGGTACACAGTGCACTAACTGGAAATACTTCAAGAGCCTACACAAGCACCTGGCTTCAGGTAGCTATACTGTAGGTGCAACTGTGCAGGGTACACAGTACAGTAACTGGAAATATGTCAAAAGCCTACACAAGCACCTGGCTTCAGGTAGCTATACTGTAGGTGCAACTGTGCAGGGTACACAGTACAGTAACTGGAAATACGTCAAGAGCCCACAGTAGCACCTGGCTTCAGGTAGCTATACTGTAGGTGCAACTGTGCAGGGTACACAGTGCATTAACTGGAAATATGTCAAGAGCCCACACTAGCACCTGGCTTCAGGTAGCTATACTGTAGGTGCAACTGTGCAGGGTACACAGTACAGTAACTGGAAATACGTCAAGAGCCCACACAAGCACCTGGCTTCAGGTAGCTATACTGTAGGTGCACCTGTGCAGGGTACACAGTACAGTAACTGGAAATACATCAAGAGCCTACACAGGCACCTGGCTTCAGGTAGCTATACTGTAGGTGCAACTGTAGAGGGTACACAGTGCATTAACTGGAAATACGTCAAGAGCCCACACTAGCACCTGGCTTAAGGTAGCTATACTGTAGGTGCAACTGTGATGGGTACACAGTACAGTAACTGGAAATACATTAAGAGCCTACACAAGCACCTGTCTTCAGGTAGCTATACTTTAGGTGCAACTGTGCAGGGTACACAGTACAGTAACTGGAAATACGTCAAGAGCCCACACAAGCACCTGGCTTCAGGTAGCTATACTGTAGGTGCAACTGTGCAGGGTACACAGTACAGTAACTGGAAATACGTCAAGAGCCTGCCTTTGCTATTAATAGGATCACAAGATGTACACAAGCACCTGGCTTCAGGTAGCTATACTGTAGGTTCAACTGTGCAGGGTACACAGTACAGTAACTGGAAATACATCAAGAGCCTACACAAACACCTGGCTTCAGGTAGCTATACTGTAGGTGCAACTGTGCAGGGTACACAGTACAGTAACTGGAAATACGTCAAGAGCCCACACAAGCACCTGGCTTCAGGTAGCTATACTGTAGGTGCAACTGTGCAGGGTTCACAGTACAGTAACTGGAAATACGTCAAGAGCCTACACAAGCACCTGGCTACAGGTAGCTATACTGTAGGTGCAACTGTGCAGGGTACACAGTGCATTAACTGGAAATACGTCAAGAGCCCACACTAGCACCTGGCTTCAGGTAGCTATACTGTAGGTGCAACTGTGCAGGGTACACAGTACAGTAACTGGAAATACGTCAAGAGCCCACACAAGCACCTGGCTTCAGGTAGCTATACTGTAGGTGCAACTGTGCAGGGTACACAGTACAGTAACTGGAAATACGTCAAGAGCCTACACAGGCACCTGGCTTCAGGTAGCTATACTGTAGGTGCAACTGTGCAGGGTACACAGAACAGTAACTGGAAATACGTCAAGAGCCTACACAAGCAGCTGGCTTCAGGTAGCTATACTGTAGGTGAATTGTGCAGGGTACACAGTACAGTAACTGGAAATACATCAAGAGCCTACACAAGCACGTGGCTTCAGGTAGCTATACTGTAGGTTCAACTGTGCAGGGTACACAGTACAGTAACTGGAAATACGTCAAGAGCCCACACTAGAACCTGGCTTAAGGTAGCTATACTGTAGGTGCAACTGTGCAGGGTACACAGTGCATTAACTGGAAATACGTCAAGAGCCCACACTAGCACCTGGCTTAAGGTAGCTATACTGTAGGTGCAACTGTGCAGGATACACAGTACAGTTACTGGAAATACGTCAAGAGCCTACACAAGCACCTGGCTTCAGGTAGCTATACTGTAGGTGCAACTGTGCAGGGTACACAGAACAGTAACTGGAAATACGTCAAGAGCCTACACAAGCAGCTGGCTTCAGGTAGCTATACTGTAGGTGAACTGTGCAGGGTACACAGTACAGTAACTGGAAATACATCAAGAGCCTACACAAGCACCTGGCTTCAGGTAGCTATACTGTAGGTTCAACTGTGCAGGGTACACAGTACAGTAACTGGAAATACGTCAAGAGCCGACACAAGCACCTGTCTTCAGGTAGCTATACTGTAGGTGCAACTGTGCAGGGTACACAGTGCACTAACTGGAAATACTTCAAGAGCCTACACAAGCACCTGGCTTCAGGTAGCTATACTGTAGGTGCAACTGTGCAGGGTACACAGTACAGTAACTGGAAATATGTCAAAAGCCTACACAAGCACCTGGCTTCAGGTAGCTATACTGTAGGTGCAACTGTGCAGGGTACACAGTACAGTAACTGGAAATACGTCAAGAGCCCACACTAGCACCTGGATTCAGGTAGCTATACTGTAGGTGCAACTGTGCAGGGTACACAGTGCACTAACTAGAAATACTTCAAGAGCCTACACAAGCACCTGGCTTCAGGTAGCTATACTGTAGGTGCAACTGTGCAGGGTACACAGTACAGTAACTGGAAATATGTCAAAAGCCTACACAAGCACCTGGCTTCAGGTAGCTATACTGTAGGTGCAACTGTGCAGGGTACACAGTACAGTACCTGGAAATACGTCAAGAGCCCACACTAGAACCTGGCTTAAGGTAGCTATACTGTAGGTGCAACTGTGCAGGGTACACAGTGCATTAACTGGAAATACGTCAAGAGCCCACACTAGCACCTGGCTTAAGGTAGCTATACTGTAGGTGCAACTGTGCAGGGTACACAGTACAGTAACTGGAAATACGTCAAGAGCCCACACAAGCACTTGACTTCAGGTAGCTATACTATAGGTGCAACTGTGCAGGGTACACAGAACAGTAACTGGAAATACGTCAAGAGCCCACACTAGCACCTGGCTTAAGGTAGCTATACTGTAGGTGCAACTGTGCAGGGTACACAGTACAGTAACTGGAAATACGTCAAGAGCCTACACAAGCACCTGGCTTCAGGTAGCTATACTGTAGGTGCAACTGTGCAGGGTACACAGAACAGTAACTGGAAATACGTCAAGAGCCTACACAAGCAGCTGGCTTCAGGTAGCTATACTGTAGGTGAACTGTGCAGGGTACACAGTACAGTAACTGGAAATACATCAAGAGCCTACACAAGCACCTGGCTTCAGGTAGCTATACTGTAGGTTCAACTGTGCAGGGTACACAGTACAGTAACTGGAAATACGTCAAGAGCCGACACAAGCACCTGTCTTCAGGTAGCTATACTGTAGGTGCAACTGTGCAGGGTACACAGTGCACTAACTGGAAATACTTCAAGAGCCTACACAAGCACCTGGCTTCAGGTAGCTATACTGTAGGTGCAACTGTGCAGGGTACACAGTACAGTAACTGGAAATATGTCAAGAGCCCACACAAGCACTTGGCTTCAGGTAGCTATACTATAGGTGCAACTGTGCAGGGTACACAGAACAGTAACTGGAAATAAGTCAAGAGCCCACACTAGCACCTATCTTAAGGTAGCTATACTGTAGGTGCAACTGTGCAGGGTACACAGTACAGTAACTGGAAATACGTCAAGAGCCCACACAAGCACCTGGCTTCCGGTAGCTATACTGTAGGTGCAACTGTGCAGGGTACACAGTACAGTAACTGGAAATTCGTCAAGAGCCTGCCTTTGCTATTAATAGGATCACAAGATGCACAAGCACCTGGCTTCAGGTAGCTATACTGTAGGTGCAACTGTGCAGGGTACACAGTACAGTAACTGGAAATACGTCAAGAGCCCACACAAGCACCTGTCTTCAGGTAGCTATACTGTAGGTGCAACTGTGCAGGGTGTACAGTAACTGGAAATATGTCAAAAGCCTACACAAGCACCTGGCTTCAGGTAGCTATACTGTAGGTGCAACTGTGCAGGGTACACAGTACAGTAACTGGAAATACGTCAAGAGCCCATACTAGCACCTGGCTTCAGGTAGCTATACTGTAGGTGCAACTGTGCAGGGTACACAGTACAGTAACTGGAAATACGTGAAGAGCCCACACAAGCACCTGTCTTCAGGTAGCTATACTGTAGGTGCAACTGTGCAGGGTACACAGTACAGTAACTGGAAATACGTCAAGAGCCCACACTAGCACCAGGCTTCAGGTAGCTATACTGTAGGTGCAACTGTGCAGGGTACATAGTACAGTAACTGGAAATACGTCAAGAGCCCACACAAGCACCTGGCTTCAGGTAGCTATACTGTAGGTGCACCTGTGCAGGGTACACAGTACAGTAACTGGAAATACATCAAGAGCCTACACAGGCACCTGGCTTCAGGTAGCTATAATGTAGGTGCAACTGTACAGGGTACACAGTGCATTAACTGGAAATACGTCAAGAGCCCACACTAGCACCTGGCTTAAGGTAGCTATGCTGTAGGTGCAACTGTGATGGGTACACAGTACAGTAACTGGAAATACATCAAGAGCCTACACAAGCACCTGGCTTCAGGTAGCTATACTGTAGGTGCAACTGTGCAGGGTACACAGTACAATAACTGGAAATACGTCAAGAGCCTGCCTTTGCTATTAATAGGATCACAAGATGCACACAAGCACCAGGCTTCAGGTAGCTATACTGTAGGTTCAACTGTGCAGGGTACACAGTACAGTAACTGGAAATACATCAAGAGCCTACACAAGCACCTGTCTTCAGGTAGCTATACTGTAGGTGCAACTGTGCAGGGTACACAGTACAGTAACTGGAAATACGTCAAGAGCCCACACAAGCATCTGTCCTCAGGTAGCTATACTGTAGGTGCAACTGTGCAGGGTACACATTACACTGACTGGAAAAACTTCAAGAGCCTACACAAGCACCTGGCTTCAGGTAGCTATACTGTAGGTGCAACTGTGCAGGGTACACAGTACAGTAACTGGAAATATTTCAAAAGCCTACACAAGCACCTGGCTTCCAGTAGCTATACTGTAGGTGCAACTGTGCAGGGTACACAGTACAGTAACTGGAAATTCGTCAAGAGCCTGCCTTTGCTATTAATAGGATCACAAGATGCACACAAGCACCTGGCTTCAGGTAGCTATACTGTAGGTGCAACTGTGCAGGGTACACAGTACAGTAACTGGAAATACATCAAGAGCCTACACAAGCACCTGGCTTCAGGTAGTTATACTGTAGGTGCAACTGTGCAGGGTACACAGTACAGTAACTGGAAATACGTGAAGAGCCCACACAAGCACCTGTCTTCAGGTAGCTATACTGTAGGTGCAACTGTGCAGGGTACACAGTACACTAACTGAAAATACTTCAAGAGCCTACACAAGCACCTGGCTTCAGGTAGCTATACTGTAGGTGCTTGTGTGCAGGGTACACAGTACAGTAACTGGAAATATGTCAAAAGCCTACACAAGCACCTGGCTTCAGGTAGCTATACTGTAGGTGCAACTATGCAGGGTACACAGTACAGTAACTGGAAATATGTCAAAAGCCTACACAAGCACCTGGCTTCCAGTAGCTATACTGTATGTGCAACTGTGCAGGGTACACAGTACAGTAACTGGAAATTCGTCAAGAGCCTGCCTTTGCTATTAATAGGATCACAAGATGCACACAAGCACCTGGCTTCAGGTAGCTATACTGTAGGTGCAACTGTGCAGGGTACACAGTACAGTAACTGGAAATACATCAAGAGCCTACACAAGCACCTGGCTTCAGGTAGCTAAACTGTAGGTGCAACTGTGCAGGGTACACAGTACAGTAACTGGAAATACGTCAAGAGCCCACACAAGCACCTGTCTTCAGGTAGCTATACTGTAGGTGCAACTGTGCAGGGTACACAGTACACTAACTGAAAATACTTCAAGAGCCTACACAAGCACCTGGCTTCAGGTAGCTATACTGTAGGTGCAACTGTGCAGGGTACACAGTACAGTAACTGGAAATATGTCAAAAGCCTACACAAGCACCTGGCTTCAGGTAGCTATACTGTAGGTGCAACTGTGCAGGGTACACAGTACAGTAACTGGAAATACGTCAAGAGCCCACACTAGCACCTGGCTTCAGGTAGCTATACTGTAGGTGCAACTGTGCAGGGTACACAGTGCATTAACTGGAAATATGTCAAGAGCCCACACTAGCACCTGGCTTCAGGTAGCTATACTGTAGGTGCAACTGTGCAGGGTACATAGTACAGTAACTGGAAATACGTCAAGAGCCCACACAAGCACCTGGCTTCAGGTAGCTATACTGTAGGTGCACCTGTGCAGGGTACACAGTACAGTAACTGGAAATACATCAAGAGCCTACACAGGCACCTGGCTTCAGGTAGCTATACTGTAGGTGCCACTGTACAGGGTACACAGTGCATTAACTGGAAATACGTCAAGAGCCCACACTAGCACCTGGCTTAAGGTAGCAATACTGTAGGTGCAACTGTGATGGGTACACAGTACAGTAACTGGAAATACATCAAGAGCCTACACAAGCACCTGGCTTCAGGAAGCTATACTGTAGGTGCAACTGTGCAGGGTACACAGTACAGTAACTGGAAATACGTCAAGAGCCTGCCTTTGCTATTAATAGGATCACAAGATACACACAAGCACCTGGCTTCAGGTAGCTATACTGTAGGTTCAACTGTGCAGGGTACACAGTACAGTAACTGGAAATACATCAAGAGCCTACACAAGCACCTTGCTTCAGGTAGCTATACTGTAGGTGCAACTGTGCAGGGTACACAGTACAGTAACTGGAAATACGTCAAGAGCCCACACAAGCACCTGTCCTCAGGTAGCTATACTGTAGGTGCAACTGTGCAGGGTACACATTACACTAACTGGAAATACTTCAAGAGCCTACACAAGCACCTGGCTTCAGGTAGCTATACTGTAGGTGCAACTGTGCAGGGTTCACAGTACAGTAACTGGAAATACGTCAAGAGCCTACACAAGCACCTGGCTACAGGTAGCTATACTGTAGGTGCAACTGTGCAGGGTACACAGTGCATTAACTGGAAATACGTCAAGAGCCCACACTAGCACCTGGCTTCAGGTAGCTATACTGTAGGTGCAACTGTGCAGGGTACACAGTACAGTAACTGGAAATACGTCAAGAGCCCACACAAGCACCTGGTTTCAGGTAGCTATACTGTAGGTGCAACTGTGCAGGGTACACAGTACAGTAACTGGAAATACGTCAAGAGCCTACACAGGCACCTGGCTTCAGGTAGCTATAATGTAGGTGCAACTGTGCAGGGTACACAGTACAGTAACTGGAAATATGTCAAGAGCCCACACAAGCACTTGGCTTCAGGTAGCTATACTATAGGTGCACCTGTGCAGGGTACACAGAACAGTAACTGGAAATACGTCAAGAGCCTACACAAGCAGCTGGCTTCAGGTAGCTATACTGTAGGTGAACTGTGCAGGGTACACAGTACAGTAACTGGAAATACATCAAGAGCCTACACAAGCACCTGGCTTCAGGTAGCTATACTGTAGGTGCAACTGTGCAGGGTACACAGTACAGTAACTGGAAATATGTGAAGAGCCCACACAAGCACCTGTCTTCAGGTAGCTATACTGTAGGTGCAACTGTGCAGGGTACACAGTACACTAACTGAAAATACTTCAAAAGCCTACACAAGCACCTGGCTTCAGGTAGCTATACTGTAGGTGCAACTGTGCAGGGTACACAGTACAGTAACTGGAAATATGTCAAAAGCCTACACAAGCACCTGGCTTCAGGTAGCTATACTGTAGGTGCAACTGTGCAGGGTACACAGTACAGTAACTGGAAATACGTCAAGAGCCCACACTAGCACCTGGCTTCAGGTAGCTATACTGTAGGTGCAACTGTGCAGGGTACACAGTGCATTAACTGGAAATACGTCAAGAGCCCATACTAGCACCTGGCTTCAGGTAGCTATACTGTAGGTGCAACTGTGCAGGGTACAGAGTACAGTAACTGGAAATACGTCAAGAGTCCACACAAGCACCTGGCTTCAGGTAGCTATACTGTAGGTTCACCTGTGCAGGGTACACAGTACAGTAACTGGAAATACATCAAGAGCCTACACAGGCACCTGGCTTCAGGTAGCTATACTGTAGGTGCCACTGTACAGGGTACACAGTGCATTAACTGGAAATACGTCAAGAGCCCACACTAGCACCCGGCTTAAGGTAGCTATACTGTAGGTGCAACTGTGATGGGTACACAGTACAGTAACTGGAAATACATCAAGAGCCTACACAAGCACCTGGCTTCAGGTAGCTATACTGTAGGTGCAACTGTGCAGGGTACACAGTACAGTAACTGGAAATACGTCAAGAGCCTGACTTTGCTATTAATAGGATCACAAGATGCACACAAGCACCTTGCTTCAGGTAGCTATACTGTAGGTTCAACTGTGCAGGGTACACAGTACAGTAACTGGAAATACATCAAGAGCCTACACAAGCACCTGGCTTCAGGTAGCTATACTGTAGGTGCAACTGTGCAGGGTACACAGTACAGTAACTGGAAATACGTCAAGAGCCCACACAAGCACCTGTCCTCAGGTAGCTATACTGTAGGTGCAACTGTGCAGGGTACACATTACACTAACTGGAAATACTTCAAGAGCCTACACAAGCACCTGGCTTCAGGTAGCTATACTGTAGGTGCAACTGTGCAGGGTACACAGTACAGTAACTGGAAATATGTCAAAAGCCTACACAAGCACCTGGCTTCAGGTAGCTATACTGTAGGTGCAACTGTGCAGGGTTCACAGTACAGTAACTGGAAATACGTCAAGAGCCCACACAAGCACCAGGCTTCAGGTAGCTATACTGTAGGTGCAACTGTGCAGGGTTCACAGTACAGTAACTGGAAATACATCAAGAGCCTACACAAGCACCTGGCTACAGGTAGCTATACTGTAGGTGCAACTGTGCAGGGTACACAGTGCATTAACTGGAAATACGTCAAGAGCCCACACTAGCACCTGGCTTCAGGTAGCTATACTGTAGGTGCAACTGTGCAGGGTACACAGTACAGTAACTGGAAATACGTCAAGAGCCCACACAAGCACCTGGCTTCAGGTAGCTATACTGTAGGTGCAACTGTGCAGGGTACACAGTACAGTAACTGGAAATACGTCAACAGCCTACACAGGCACCTGGCTTCAGGTAGCTATACTGTAGGTGCAACTGTGCAGGGTACACAGTACAGTAACTGGAAATATGTCAAGAGCCCACACAAGCACTTGGCTTCAGGTAGCTATACTATAGGTGCAACTGTGCAGGGTACACAGAACAATAACTGGAAATACGTCAAGAGCCTACACAAGCAGCTGGCTTCAGGTAGCTATACTGTAGGTGAACTGTGCAGGGTACACAGTACAGTAACTGGAAATACATCAAGAGCCTACACAAGCACCTGGCTTCAGGTAGCTATACTATAGGTTCAACTGTGCAGGGTACACAGTACAGTAACTGGAAATACGTCAAGAGCCCACACTAGAACCTGGCTTAAGGTAGCTATACTGTAGGTGCAACTGTGCAGGGTACACAGTGCATTAACTGGAAATACGTCAAGAGCCCACACTAGCACCTGGCTTAAGGTAGCTATACTGTAGGTGCAACTGTGCAGGGTACACAGTACAGTAACTGAAAATACATCAAGAGCCCACACAAGCACTTGGCTTCAGGTAGCTATACTATAGGTGCAACTGTGCAGGGTACACAGAACAGTAACTGGAAATACGTCAAGAGCCCACACTAGCACCTGGCTTAAGGTAGCTATACTGTAGGTGCAACTGTGCAGGGTACACAGTACAGTAACTGGAAATACGTGAAGAGCCTACACAAGCACCTGGCTTCAGGTAGCTATACTGTAGGTGCAACTGTGCAGGGTACACAGAACAGTAACTGGAAATACGTCAAGAGCCTACACAAGCAGCTGGCTTCAGGTAGCTATACTGTAGGTGAACTGTGCAGGGTACACAGTACAGTAACTGGAAATACATCAAGAGCCTACACAAGCACCTGGCTTCAGGTAGCTATACTGTAGGTTCAACTGTGCAGGGTACACAGTACAGTAACTGGAAATACGTCAAGAGCCGACACAAGCACCTGTCTTCAGGTAGCTATACTGCAGGTGCAACTGTGCAGGGTACACAGTGCACTAACTGGAAACACTTCAAGAGCCTACACAAGCACCTGGCTTCAGGTAGCTATACTGTAGGTGCAACTGTGCAGGGTACACAGTACAGTAACTGGAAATATGTCAAAAGCCTACACAAGCACCTGGCTTCAGGTATCTATACTGTAGGTGCAACTGTGCAGGAACACAGTGCATTAACTGGAAATACGTCAAGAGCCCACACTAGCACCTGGCTTCAGGTAGCTATACTGTAGGTGCAACTGTGCAGGGTACACAGTACAGTAACTGGAAATACGTCAAGAGCCCACACAAGCACCTGGCTTCCGGTAGATATACTGTAGGTGCAACTGTGCAGGGTACACAGTACAGTAACTGGAAATACATCAAGAGCCTACACAAGCAACTGGCTTCAGGTAGCTATACTGTAGGTGCAACTGTGCAGGGTACACAGTGCAGTAACTGGAAATACGTCAAGAGCCTACACAAGCACCTGGCTTCAGGTAGCTATACTGTAGGTGCAACTGTGCAGGGTACACAGTACAGTAACTGGAAATATGTCAAAAGCCTACACAAGCACCTGGCTTCAGGTAGCTATACTGTAGGTGCAACTGTGCAGGGTACATAGTGCATTAACTGGAAATACGTCAAGAGCCCACACTAGCACTTGGCTTCAGGTAGCTATACTGTAGGTGCAACTGTGCAGGGTACACAGTGCAGTAACTGGAAATACGTCAAGAGCCTACACAGGCACCTGGCTCAGGTAGCTATACTGTAGTGCAACTGTGCAGGGTACACAGTGCATTAACTGGAAATACGTCAAGAGCCCACACTAGCACCTGGCTTAAGGTAGCTATACTGTAGGTGCAACTGTGCAGGGTACACAGAACAGTAACTGAAAATACGTCAAGAGCCTACACAAGCACCTGGCTTCAGGTAGCTATACTGTAGGTGCAACTGTGCAGGGTTCACAGTACAGTAACTGGAAATACGTCAAGAGCCTACACAAGCACCTGGCTACAGGTAGCTATACTGTAGGTGCAACTGTGCAGGGTACACAGTGCATTAACTGGAAATACGTCAAGAGCCCACACTAGCACCTGGCTTCAGGTAGCTATACTGTAGGTGCAACTGTGCAGGGTACACAGTACAGTAACTGGAAATACGTCAAGAGCCCACACAAGCACCTGGCTTCAGGTAGCTATACTGTAGGTGCAACTGTGCAGGGTACACAGTACAGTAACTGGAAATACGTCAAGAGCCTACACAGGCACCTGGCTTCAGGTAGCTATAATGTAGGTGCAACTGTGCAGGGTACACAGTACAGTAACTGGAAATATGTCAAGAGCCCACACAAGCACTTGGCTTCAGGTAGCTATACTATAGGTGCACCTGTGCAGGGTACACAGAACAGTAACTGGAAATACGTCAAGAGCCTACACAAGCAGCTGGCTTCAGGTAGCTATACTGTAGGTGAACTGTGCAGGGTACACAGTACAGTAACTGGAAATACATCAAGAGCTTACACAAGCACCTGGCTTCAGGTAGCTATACTGTAGGTGAAACTGTGCAGGGTACACAGTACAGTAACTGGAAATATGTGAAGAGCCCACACAAGCACCTGTCTTCAGGTAGCTATACTGTAGGTGCAACTGTGCAGGGTACACAGTACACTAACTGAAAATACTTCAAGAGCCTACACAAGCACCTGGCTTCAGGTAGCTATACTGTAGGTGCAACTGTGCAGGGTACACAGTACAGTAACTGGAAATATGTCAAAAGCCTACACAAGCACCTGGCTTCAGGTAGCTATACTGTAGGTGCAACTGTGCAGGGTACACAGTACAGTAACTGGAAATACGTCAAGAGCCCACACTAGCACCTGGCTTCAGGTAGCTATACTGTAGGTGCAACTGTGCAGGGTACACAGTGCATTAACTGGAAATACGTCAAGAGCCCATACTAGCACCTGGCTTCAGGTAGCTATACTGTAGGTGCAACTGTGCAGGGTACAGAGTACAGTAACTGGAAATACGTCAAGAGCCCACACAAGCACCTGGCTTCAGGTAGCTATACTGTAGGTGCACCTGTGCAGGGTACACAGTAAAGTAACTGGAAATACATCAAGAGCCTACACAGGCACCTGGCTTCAGGTAGCTATACTGTAGGTGCCACTGTACAGGGTACACAGTGCATTAACTGGAAATACGTCAAGAGCCCACACTAGCACCCGGCTTAAGGTAGCTATACTGTAGGTGCAACTGTGATGGGTACACAGTACAGTAACTGGAAATACATCAAGAGCCTACACAAGCACCTGGCTTCAGGTAGCTATACTGTAGGTGCAACTGTGCAGGGTACACAGTACAGTAACTGGAAATACGTCAAGAGCCTGACTTTGCTATTAATAGGATCACAAGATGCACACAAGCACCTTGCTTCAGGTAGCTATACTGTAGTTTCAACTGTGCAGGGTACACAGTACAGTAACTGGAAATACATCAAGAGCCTACACAAGCACCTGGCTTCAGGTAGCTATACTGTAGGTGCAACTGTGCAGGGTACACAGTACAGTAACTGGAAATACATCAAGAGCCCACACAAGCACCTGTCCTCAGGTAGCTATACTGTAGGTGCAACTGTGCAGGGTACACATTACACTAACTGGAAATACTTCAAGAGCCTACACAAGGACCTGGCTTCAGGTAGCTATACTGTAGGTGCAACTGTGCAGGGTACACAGTACAGTAACTGGAAATATGTCAAAAGCCTACACAAGCACCTGGCTTCAGGTAGCTATACTGTAGGTGCAACTGTGCAGGGTTCACAGTACAGTAACTGGAAATACGTCAAGAGCCCACACAAGCACCAGGCTTCAGGTAGCTATACTGTAGGTGCAACTGTGCAGGGTTCACAGTACAGTAACTGGAAATACATCAAGAGCCTACACAAGCACCTGGCTACAGGTAGCTATACTGTAGGTGCAACTGTGCAGGGTACACAGTGCATTAACTGGAAATACGTCAAGAGCCCACACTAGCACCTGGCTTCAGGTAGCTATACTGTAGGTGCAACTGTGCAGGGTACACAGTACAGTAACTGGAAATACGTCAAGAGCCCACACAAGCACCTGGCTTCAGGTAGCTATACTGTAGGTGCAACTGTGCAGGGTACACAGTACAGTAACTGGAAATACGTCAACAGCCTACACAGGCACCTGGCTTCAGGTAGCTATACTGTAGGTGCAACTGTGCAGGGTACACAGTACAGTAACTGGAAATATGTCAAGAGCCCACACAAGCACTTGGCTTCAGGTAGCTATACTATAGGTGTGCAACTGTGCAGGGTACACAGAACAGTAACTGGAAATACGTCAAGAGCCTACACAAGCAGCTGGCTTCAGGTAGCTATACTGTAGGTGAACTGTGCAGGGTACACAGTACAGTAACTGGAAATACATCAAGAGCCTACACAAGCACCTGGCTTCAGGTAGCTATACTGTAGGTTCAACTGTGCAGGGTACACAGTACAGTAACTGGAAATACGTCAAGAGCCCACACTAGAACCTGGCTTAAGGTAGCTATACTGTAGGTGCAACTGTGCAGGGTACACAGTGCATTAACTGGAAATACGTCAAGAGCCCACACTAGCACCTGGCTTAAGGTAGCTATACTGTAGGTGCAACTGTGCAGGGTACACAGTACAGTAACTGAAAATACATCAAGAGCCCACACAAGCACTTGGCTTCAGGTAGCTATACTATAGGTGCAACTGTGCAGGGTACACAGAACAGTAACTGGAAATACGTCAAGAGCCCACACTAGCACCTGGCTTAAGGTAGCTATACTGTAGGTGCAACTGTGCAGGGTACACAGTACAGTAACTGGAAATACGTCAAGAGCCTACACAAGCACCTGGCTTCAGGTAGCTATACTGTAGGTGCAACTGTGCAGGGTACACAGAACAGTAACTGGAAATACGTCAAGAGCCTACACAAGCAGCTGGCTTCAGGTAGCTATACTGTAGGTGAACTGTGCAGGGTACACAGTACAGTAACTGGAAATACATCAAGAGCCTACACAAGCACCTGGCTTCAGGTAGCTATACTGTAGGTTCAACTGTGCAGGGCACACAGTACAGTAACTGGAAATATGTCAAAAGCCTACACAAGCACCTGGCTTCAGGTATCTATACTGTAGGTGCAACTGTGCAGGAACACAGTGCATTAACTGGAAATACGTCAAGAGCCCACACTAGCACCTGGCTTCAGGTAGCTATACTGTAGGTGCAACTGTGCAGGGTACACAGTACAGTAACTGGAAATACGTCAAGAGCCCACACAAGCACCTGGCTTCCGGGAGATATACTGTAGGTGCAACTGTGCAGGGTACACAGTACAGTAACTGGAAATACATCAAGAGCCTACACAAGCAACTGGCTTCAGGTAGCTATACTGTAGGTGCAACTGTGCAGGGTACACAGTGCAGTAACTGGAAATACGTCAAGAGCCTACACAAGCACCTGGCTTCAGGTAGCTATACTGTAGGTGCAACTGTGCAGGGTACACAGTACAGTAACTGGAAATATGTCAAAAGCCTACACAAGCACCTGGCTTCAGGTAGCTATACTGTAGGTGCAACTGTGCAGGGTACATAGTGCATTAACTGGAAATACGTCAAGAGCCCACACTAGCACTTGGCTTCAGGTAGCTATACTGTAGGTGCAACTGTGCAGGGTACACAGTGCAGTAACTGGAAATACGTCAAGAGCCTACACAGGCACCTGGCTCAGGTAGCTATACTGTAGTGCAACTGTGCAGGGTACACAGTGCATTAACTGGAAATACGTCAAGAGCCCACACTAGCACCTGGCTTAAGGTAGCTATACTGTAGGTGCAACTGTGCAGGGTACACAGAACAGTAACTGAAAATACGTCAAGAGCCTACACAAGCACCTGGCTTCAGGTAGCTATACTGTAAGTGCAACTGTGCAGGGTACACAGTACAGTAACTGGAAATATGTCAAGAGCCCACACAAGCACTTGGCTTCAGGTAGCTATACTATAGGTGCAACTGTGCAGGGTACACAGAACAGTAACTGGAAATAAGTCAAGAGCCCACACTAGCACCTGGCTTAAGGTAGCTATACTGTAGGTGCAACTGTGCAGGGTACACAGTACAGTAACTGGAAATACATCAAGAGCCCACACAAGCACCTGGCTTCAGGTAGCTATACTGTAGGTTCAACTGTGCAGGGTACACAGTGCAGTAACTGGAAATACGTCAAGAGCCTACACAAGCACCTGGCTTCAGGTAGCTATACTGTAGGTTCAACTGTGCAGGGTACACAGTACAGTAACTGGAAATATGTCAAGAGCCCACACAAGCACCTGTCTTCAGGTAGCTATACTGTAGGTGCAACTGTGCATTGTACACAGTGCACTAACTGGAAATATGTCAAAAGCCTAAACAAGCACCTGGCTTCAGGTAGCTATACTGTAGGTTCAACTGTGCAGGTACACAGTGCATTAACTGGAAATACGTCAAGAGCCCACACTAGCACCTGGATTCAGGTAGCTATACTGTAGGTGCAACTGTGCAGGGTACACAGTGCAGTAACTGGAAATACGTCAAGAGCCTACACAAGCACCTGGCTTCAGGTAGCTATACTGTAGGTGCAACTGTGCAGGGTACACAGTACAGTAACTGGAAATACGTCAAGAGCCCACACAAGCACCTGGCTTCCGGTAGATATACTGTAGGTGCAACTGTGCAGGGTACACAGTACAGTAACTGGAAATACATCAAGAGCCTACACAAGCAACTGTCTTCAGGTAGCTATACTGCAGGTGCAACTGTGCAGGGTACACAGTACAGTAACTGGAAATACGTCAAGAGCCCACACAAGCACCTGTCTTCAGGTAGCTATACTGTAGATGCAACTGTGCAGGGTACACAGTGCACTAACTGGAAATACTTCAAGAGCCCACACAAGCACCTGGCTTCAGGTAGCTATACTGTAGGTGCAACTGTGCAGGGTACACAGTACAGTAACTGGAAATACGTCAAGAGCCCACACAAGCACCTGTCCTCAGGTAGCTATACTGTAGGTGCAACTGTGCAGGGTACACATTACACTAACTGGAAATACTTCAAGAGCCTACACAAGCACCTGGCTTCAGGTAGCTATACTGTAGGTGCAACTGTGCAGGGTTCACAGTACAGTAACTGGAAATACGTCAAGAGACTACACAAGCACCTGGCTACAGGTAGCTATACTGTAGGTGCAACTGTGCAGGGTACACAGTGCATTAACTGGAAATACGTCAAGAGCCCACACTAGCACCTGGCTTCAGGTAGCTATACTGTAGGTGCAACTGTGCAGGGTACACAGTACAGTAACTGGAAATACGTCAAGAGCCCACACAAGCACCTGGCTTCAGGTAGCTATACTGTAGGGGCAACTGTGCAGGGTACACAGTACAGTAACTGGAAATACGTCAACAGCCTACACAGGCACCTGGGTTCAGGTAGCTATACTGTAGGTGCAACTGTGCAGGGTACACAGTACAGTAACTGGAAATATGTCAAGAGCCCACACAAGCACTTGGCTTCAGGTAGCTATACTATAGGTGCAACTGTGCAGGGTACACAGAACAGTAACTGGAAATACGTCAAGAGCCTACACAAGCAGCTGGCTTCAGGTAGCTATACTGTAGGTGAACTGTGCAGGGTACACAGTACAGTAACTGGAAATACATCAAGAGCCTACACAAGCACCTGGCTTCAGGTAGCTATACTGTAGGTTCAACTGTGCAGGGTACACAGTACAGTAACTGGGAATACGTCAAGAGCCCACACTAGAACCTGGCTTAAGGTAGCTATACTGTAGGTGCAACTGTGCAGGGTACACAGTGCATTAACTGGAAATACGTCAAGAGCCCACACTAGCACCTGGCTTAAGGTAGCTATACTGTAGGTGCAACTGTGCAGGGTACACAGTACAGTAACTGGAAATACGTCAAGAGCCTACACAAGCACCTGGCTTCAGGTAGCTATACTGTAGGTGCAACTGTGCAGGGTACACAGAACAGTAACTGGAAATACGTCAAGAGCCTACACAAGCAGCTGGCTTCAGGTAGCTATACTGTAGGTGAACTGTGCAGGGTACACAGTACAGTAACTGGAAATACATCAAGAGCCTACACAAGCACCTGGCTTCAGGTAGCTATACTGTAGGTTCAACTGTGCAGGGTACACAGTACAGTAACTGGAAATACGTCAAGAGCCGACACAAGCACCTGTCTTCAGGTAACTATACTGTAGGTGCAACTGTGCAGGGTACACAGTGCACTAACTGGAAATACTTCAAGAGCCTACACAAGCACCTGGCTTCAGGTAGCTATACTGTAGGTGCAACTGTGCAGGGTACACAGTACAGTAACTGGAAATATGTCAAAAGCCTACATAAGCACCTGGCTTCAGGTATCTATACTGTAGGTGCAACTGTGCAGGAACACAGTTCATTAACTGGAAATACGTCAAGAGCCAACACTAGCACCTGGCTTCAGGTAGCTATACTGTAGGTGCAACTGTGCAGGGTACACAGTACAGTAACTGGAAATACGTCAAGAGCCCACACAAGCACCTGGCTTCCGGTAGATATACTGTAGGTGCAACTGTGCAGGGTACACAGTACAGTAACTGGAAATACATCAAGAGCCTACACAAGCACCTGGCTTCAGGTAGCTATACTGTAGGTGCAACTGTGCAGGGTACACAGTGCAGTAACTGGAAATACGTCAAGAGCCTACACAAGCACCTGGCTTCAGGTAGCTATACTGTAGGTGCAACTGTGCAGGGTACACAGTACAGCAACTGGAAATACGTCAAGAGCCCACACAAGCACCTGGCTTCCGGTAGATATACTGTAGGTGCAACTGTGCAGGGTACACAGTACAGTAACTGGAAATACATCAAGAGCCTACACAAGCACCTGGCTTCAGGTAGCTAAACTGTAGGTGCAACTGTGCAGGGTACACAGTACAGTAACTGGAAATACGTCAAGAGCCCACACAAGCACCTGTCTTCAGGTAGCTATACTGTAGATGCAACTGTGCAGGGTACACAGTGCACTAACTGGAAATACTTCAAGAGCCTACAAAAGCACCTGGCTTCCGGTAGCTATACTGTAGGTGCAACTGTGCAGGGTACACAGTACAGTAACTGGAAATATGTCAAAAGCCTACACAAGCACCTGGCTTCAGGTAGCTATACTGTAGGTGCAACTGTGCAGGGTACATAGTGCATTAACTGGAAATACGTCAAAAGCCCACACTAGCACCTGGCTTCAGGTAGCTATACTGTAGGTGCAACTGTGCAGGGTACACAGTGCAGTAACTGGAAATACGTCAAGAGCCTACACAGGCACCTGGCTCAGGTAGCTATACTGTAGTGCAACTGTGCAGGGTACACAGTGCATTAACTGGAAATACGTCAAGAGCCCACACTAGCACCTCGCTTAAGGTAGCTATACTGTAGGTTCAACTGTGCAGGGTACACAGTACAGTAACTGAAAATACATCAAGAGCCTACACAAGCACCTGGCTTCAGGTAGCTATACTGTAGGTGCAACTGTGCAGGGTACACAGTACAGTAACTGGAAATATGTCAAGAGCCCACACAAGCACTTGGCTTCAGGTAGCTATACTATAGGTGCAACTGTGCAGGGTACACAGAACAGTAACTGGAAATAAGTCAAGAGCCCACACTAGCACCTGGCTTAAGGTAGCTATACTGTAGGTGCAACTGTGCAGGGTACACAGTACAGTAACTGGAAATACATCAAGAGCCCACACAAGCACCTGGCTTCAGGTAGCTATACTGTAGGTTCAACTGTGCAGGGTACACAGTGCAGTAACTGGAAATACGTCAAGAGCCTACACAAGCACCTGGCTTCAGGTAGCTATACTGTAGGTTCAACTGTGCAGGGTACACAGTACAGTAACTGGAAATATGTCAAGAGCCCACACAAGCACCTGTCTTCAGGTAGCTATACTGTAGGTGCAACTGTGCATTGTACACAGTGCACTAACTGGAAATATGTCAAAAGCCTACACAAGCACCTGGCTTCAGGTAGCTATACTGTAGGTGCAACTGTGCAGGTACACAGTGCATTAACTGGAAATACGTCAAGAGCCCACACTAGCACCTGGCTTCAGGTAGCTATACTGTAGGTGCAACTGTGCAGGGTACACAGTGCAGTAACTGGAAATACGTCAAGAGCTTACACAAGCACCTGGCTTCAGGTAGCTATACTGTAGGTGCAACTGTGCAGGGTACACAGTACAGTAACTGGAAATACGTCAAGAGCCCACACAAGCACCTGGCTTCCGGTAGATATACTGTAGGTGCAACTGTGCAGGGTACACAGTACAGTAACTGGAAATACATCAAGAGCCTACACAAGCACCTGTCTTCAGGTAGCTATACTGTAGGTGCAACTGTGCAGGGTACACAGTAAAGTAACTGGAAATACGTCAAGAGCCCACACAAGCACCTGTCTTCAGGTAGCTATACTGTAGATGCAACTGTGCAGGGTACACAGTGCACTAACTGGAAATACTTCAAGAGCCCACACAAGCACCTGGCTACAGGTAGCTATACTATAGGTGCAACTGTGCAGGGTACACAGTACAGTTACTGGAAATATGTCAAAAGCCTACACAAGCACCTGGCTTCAGGAAGCTATACTGTAGGTGCAACTGTGCAGGGTACATAGTGCATTAACTGGAAATACGTCAAGAGCCCACACTAGCACCTTGCTTCAGGTAGCTATACTGTAGGTGCAACTGTGCAGGGTACACAGTGCAGTAACTGGAAATACATCAAGAGCCTACACAAGCACCTGGCTTCAGGTAGCTATACTGTAGGTGCAACTGTGCAAGGTACACAGTACAGTAACTGGAAATACGTCAAGAGCCCACACAAGCACCTGGCTTCCGGTAGATATACTGTAGGTGCAACTGTGCAGGGTACACAGTACAGTAACTGGAAATACATCAAGAGCCTGCACAAGCACCTGTCTTCAGGTAGCTATACTGTAGGTGCAACTGTGCAGGGTACACAGTACAGTAACTGGAAATACGTCAAGAGCCCACACAAGCACCTGTCTTCAGGTAGCTATACTGTAGGTGCTACTGTGCAGGGTACACAGTACAGTAAGTGGAAATACGTGAAGAGCCTACACAGGCACCTGGCTTCAGGTAGCTATACTGTAGGTTCAACTGTGCAGGGTACACAGTACAGTAACTGGAAATACGTGAAGAGCCTACACAGGCACCTGGCTTCAGGTAGCTATACTGAAGGTGCAACTGTGCAGGGTACACAGTACAGTAACTGGAAATACGTCAAGAGCCTACACAAGCACCTGGCTTCAGGTAGCTATATTGTAGGTGCAACTGTGCAGGGTACACAGTACAGTAACTGGAAATACGTCAAGAGCCCACACAAGCACTTGGCTTCAGGTAGCTATACTATAGGTGCAACTGTGCAGGGTACACAGAACAGTAACTGGAAATACGTCAAGAGCCCACACTAGCACCTGGCTTAAGGTAGCTATACTGTAGGTGCTACTGTGCAGGGTACACAGTACAGTAACTGGAAATACGTCAAGAGCCTACACAGGCACCTGGCTTCAGGTAGCTATACTGTAGGTGCAACTGTGCAGGGTACACAGTACAGTAACTGGAAATACGTCAAGAGCCCACACAAGCACTTGGCTTCAGGTAGCTATACTATAGGTGCAACTGTGCAGGGTACACAGAACAGTAACTGGAAATACGTCAAGAGCCCACACTAGCACCTGGCTTAAGGTAGCTATACTGTAGGTGCAACTGTGCAGGGTACACAGTACAGTAACTGGAAATACATCAAGAGCCCACACAAGCACCTGGCTTCAGGTAGCTATACTGTAGGTGCAACTGTGCAGGGTACACAGTGCACTAACTGGAAATACGTCAAGAGCCTACACAAGCACTTGGCTTCAGGTAGCTATACTGTAGGTGCAACTGTGCAGGGTACACAGTGCATTAACTGGAAATACGTCAAGAGCCCACACTAGCACCTGGCTTCAGGTAGCTATACTGTAGGTGCAACTGTGCAGGGTACACAGTACAGTAACTGGAAATACGTCAAGAGCCCACACAAGCACCTGGCTTCAGGTAGCTATACTGTAGGTGCTACTGTGCAGGGTACACAGTACAGTAACTGGAAATACGTGAAGAGCCTACACAGGCACCTGGCTTCAGGTAGCTATACTGTAGGTGCAACTGTGCAGGGTACACAGTATAGTAACTGGAAATACGTCAAGAGCCTACACAAGCACCTGGCTTCAGGTAGCTATATTGTAGGTGCAACTGTGCAGGGTACACAGTACAGTAACTGGAAATACGTCAAGAGCCCACACTAGCACCTGGCTTCAGGTAGCTATACTGTAGGTGCAACTGTGCAGGGTACACATTACAGTAACTGTAAATACGTCAAGAGCCCACACAAGCACCTGGCTTCAGGTAGCTATACTGTAGGTGCAACTGTGCAGGGTACACAGTACAGTAATTGGAAATACATCAAGAGCCCACACAAGCACCTGGCTTCAGGTAGCTATACTGTAGGTGCAACTGTGCAGGGTACACAGTGCAGTAACTGGAAATACGTCAAGAGCCTACACAAGCACCTGGCTTCAGGTAGCTATACTGTAGGTGCAACTGTGCAGGGTACACAGTGCATTAACTGGAAATACGTCAAGAGCCCACACTAGCACCTGGCTTCAGATAGCTATAATGTAGGTGCAACTGTGCAGGGTACACAGTACAGTAACTGGAAATATGTCAAGAGCCCACACAAGCACCTGGCTTCAGGTAGCTATACTGTAGGTGCAACTGTGCAGGGTACACAGTACAGTAACTGGAAATACATCAAGAGCCCACACAAGCACCTGGCTTCAGGTAGCTATACTGTAGGTGCAACTGTGCAGGGTACACAGTGCAGTAACTGGAAATACGTCAAGAGCCTACACAAGCACCTGGCTTCAGGTAGCTATACTGTAGGTGCAACTGTGCAGGGTACACAGTGCATTAACTGGAAATACGTCAAGAGCCCACACTAGCACCTGGCTTAAGGTAGCTATACTGTAGGTGCAACTGTGCAGGGTACACAGTACAGTAACTGGAAATACGTCAAGAGCCTACACAAGCACCTGGCTTCAGGTAGCTATACTGTAGGTGCAACTGTGCAGGGTACACAGTACAGTAACTGGAAATACGTCAAGAGCCCACACAAGCACTTGGCTTCAGGTAGCTATACTATAGGTGCAACTGTGCAGGGTACACAGAACAGTAACTGGAAATACGTCAAGAGCCCACACTAGCACCTGGCTTAAGGTAGCTATACTGTAGGTGCAACTGCGCAGGGTACACAGAACAGTAACTGGAAATACATCAAGAGCCCACACAAGCACCTGGCTTCAGGTAGCTATAATGTAGGTTCAACTGTGCAGGGTACACAGTGCAGTAACTGGAAATACATCAAGAGCCTACACAAGCACCTGGCTTCAGGGAGCTATACTGTAGGTGCAACTGTGCAGGGTACACAGTGCATTAACTGGAAATACGTCAAGATCCCTGTCATGGAACGTTCCACACTCCGCTTGAGTTCTTCCGTCATATACCACTTCCTCCCAATCTGTATACAGATATCCCAACCTCTCTGAGCACAAACAAGGCGACGCTTACTTGTTGCTACTCACTTTATTCAGAACCAGAATACAGTCTTATATACACAGGAGAAGATTACTCTAACAATACAAACGTAACCTAATTAACATGAGCTAATTATCTAATCCTTTATACAGCCTAGGTGACTAAACATGACCTTTCGCCCAGACTTGTGGTCACCGAGCTTCACACAGTTATATCAACACAATAGCAGTCGTCCCGTCTCCTACATTGTATAGAGGACAATGTCATTAGCTCATTCAATTAACATAAACACAGGTTGATGACACCAGCATCTCCTCACAGGATGTGTCCCAACAGAATGAATTATGCCGCGTACACACGGTCGGACTTTTCGTCTACAAAAGTCCGACAGCCTGTCCGACAGACTTCCGACGTACCTTCGGCGGACTTGCGGCAGACTTTCTTACGAACGGACTTGCGCACACACGACCACACAAAAGTACGACAGCCTAGTACGCGGTGACGTACACCAAGTCCGACGAGACTATAAAACGGAAGTTCAATAGCCCGTACGACACCCTTTGGGCTCCTTCTGCTAATCTCGTGTTTATCTCGTGTTAGTAGAAGTTTGGTGAGAGACGATTCGCGCTTGTGAGACTCGTATTTTTCAGTTCGTTTTAACTGTTGTTCAGTCTGTGCTTGTGAGGTTTGTATCTGCTTTTCAGTGCGTTTGGTCAGTTGGCATTGAGAAATCTTTGTTTTATTGGCCGCTCGTTCCTGATTTTCAGGTCGTTCTTCACAGGCCTTGCTGTTCTTCAGTGCGTTCTGTTTAGTGCGTTCTGACCAGCCGACCGTTTTGAAGCCATGTTACCTGTACGTACTCGTCGTAGAGCTCGTGCATTGTATGTGCTTGGTGCTGTAGTTTATTCTTCAGCCCAAGACCAGTCCATGAACAGGGCGAGGAGGAGTTCATGGACCAAGAATTGGTTGCTTCAGCGTGACCAGTTCTGTCACATGCCTTTGCTCCGTGAGATCCGTGAGAATAATCCTGAGGATTTCAGGAACTTTCTCCGGATGACGGACCCCGTTTTTGACCGTTTGTTGGCTTTGCTGACCCCCTATATCAGCAGGCAGGATACCTGCATGAGGCAAGCCATCACTCCGGAGCAGAGGCTGGTCGCTACCTTGCGGTATTTGGCCACAGGGAGAAGCCTGCAGGACCTTAAGTTCTCGACAGGCATCTCCCCCCAGGCTCTGGGGATCATTATCCCAGAGACCTGTTCTGCCATCATACAGGTCCTGCAGAAGGACTATATTAAGGTAAGATATTTTTCTTTTATTAGCATCACATGTTCTTTTATGTAATCTTTGATAATGTGATGTATTTCTTGCTTCAAACACTACTTACCATCATTGCAATATAGTGTGAATGTCCCCTTTTTATCCTCACACATGCTGGAATTTTTTACTGTTATTTTTTGTCATGCATGTATATTTTCCTTCAATAACCTTCCCAGCATGAAGTGATGGGAACATATCCACCTAGTCTACTCATTTGGAATGTATTTTGTTTGAGTGTATTTAGTGTGCTGCTAATGAGCAATTATCTAGATTTCACAACCCCCCCACCCCCCCCCCCCCACCACCTAAACTCACTCCAAATAGTGTGCTGCTAATGAGCAATTATCTAGATTTCACAACCCCCCCACCCCCCCCCCACCACCTAAACTCACTCCAAATAGTGTGCTGCTAATGAGCAATTATCTAGATTTCACAACCCCCCCACCCCCCCCACCTAAACTCACTCCAAATAGTGTGCTGCTAATGAGCAATTATCTAGATTTCACAACCCCCCCACCCCCCCCCACCTAAACTCACTCCAAATAGTGTGCTGCTAATGAGCAATTATCTAGATTTCACAACCCCCCCACCCCCCCCCACCTAAACTCACTCCAAATAGTGTGCTGCTAATGAGCAATTATCTAGATTTCACAACCCCCCCACCCCCCCCACCTAAACTCACTCCAAATAGTGTGCTGCTAATGAGCAATTATCTAGATTTCACAACCCCCCCACCCCCCCCCACCTAAACTCACTCCAAATAGTGTGCTGCTAATGAGCAATTATCTAGATTTCACAACCCCCCCACCCCCCCCCCCACCTAAACTCACTCCAAATAGTGTGCTGCTAATGAGCAATTATCTAGATTTCACAACCCCCCCACCTAAACTCACTCCAAATAGTGTGCTGCTAATGAGCAATTATCTAGATTTCACAACCCCCCCACCCCCACCCTCGTTAAAATTTGCTGGAATGTTCTGTGGTGTTGATTTGTCTAAAGCAAATATATGTTGCACTTTGCAAAATGCATGTGCACTCTACAAGTGCATTTGTTCCAGTGCTTTAGTAAATGAGCAGAAGCTCTGC